>NC_138136.1:55218415-55840248 GCF_964188305.1 Podarcis bocagei | reverse complement strand
CCAGAATTGGCCTCCACAGTCACTTACGGACTCATTGTTAAAACCGTGTTTATGGAAGACAATCTTACTCGGCCAAAGAAGAAGATTCTGCATCCATGCTGCCAAATGTCCAGCTCTGAGGATTTCATCCCTCTAAAACCATGGCACCAACAAACAAAAGATACTCTTTCACACACACACACACACACACACACAGTCAGGAAAATGGGTTGTAATGCCATACCCTACGCACAAAATTACGAGTGTTGTAGCAGTGCACACCATCCACACAAATTGCAACAGGCCCCAACGTTTGGAGAGATTATTGTGCAATAATCAACTAGATTTGCAATATTATTTGCAGTGGATACATCTCCAGCGTTGGCAAGTTTTTCATTTCATTTTGGTATTTTGCTGTAAATATCAGAACTATGAAATGCTGCAGTTAAAGTAGAGGGAGGAGGCTCTTTTGGTTTTGTGCATCTTTATCTTTCTTCATTACATATTTGTATCTTGCCTTTCTTCCCAGGACTTCAAGATTGTGTATGTTACACTCCCCGCCCTCCCCACCAGTGGCGTGGCGTGGGGGTTGCGGGGGGGCCGGCCGCACCGAGCGCAACATCTGGGGGGGGCGCGCTTGCACTCTCAGCTCTCTGCCCCTACCTGGCTCACTCACTCTCTCTCACTGCAGTGCTAGCTGTGCGAATCCGATCCAAGCCGCTGGGTCGCGCCCACTGTGGAGGGGGTGGGTGCCAGGCGTGCGGTGCGGAGAGAGAGCGAGGGACTATCTGGGGGAGGGACAGTGCAGCGGCCGCCCAGCGCAGCGCTGAGCGCCGGAGAGAACCACACCAGACCAGCCCAGGCAGCAGCAAGAAGAAGCTGGCAGCGGCGGCAGGTTAGGGGTTAGGGGGCGCAAATTACTTGCCTTGCCCCGGGTTAGGGGGCGCAAATTACTTGCCTTGCCCCGGGTGCTGACAACCCACGCTACACCGCTGCTCCCCACCCTTTAATATTTGTAACAGCCCTGAGAGGTAGGCAAGGCTAAGTTAATACATGCACATAAAGCAGCAGTTCTTGCCAACGGATACAGTAATCTGTCTACATACTGTGTACCAGACCCAGGAAATCCTGTTGGTATCCCTGTGTATTTTTTTGGTGGGGGGCATAATTATGGGTCTTTTAAGACAAGGGTCTTCCAGTTAAGTTTATAAGTTCTTATAAACCACAGCACAGGTAAAACTAAGTTTTGAATAAGGCACAGGAAATGCCACATCAGCACAGTGGCCGTGAATCTAACTGTCCAGAGGATATACTTGGTAAGATCAAATCAAAATTATTAAAGGCTTGCTGAGCTTCACAGATCTTCAGTATCATTTCCTTCCCCTTCAGACAAAAAATAGTATGTGCAAGATACTTTATATTGTCAAACCTCTGTATAAACATTAATCAGTCCCAGCCAAATGGAACATGTACCTAGATAATTCTGATCTATGCTCTATGGTGTATGTGTGTGTTTGTACGTATGTGTGCATGTTTAAAGAAAGCTGTCTAGCTTTGAAATATTATATTAATAAATGCAATAAAACTGTAAACGGTGCACTGCACCCAGAAAGAGAACCTCCATTCATCTGATATGGAATGTGTTATGAATGATTTACTGAGCTTCAGCTGACATCTGAACAAAGGAGGATCAGAGTGGTAATATCTTTCAAATTATGAAGACACAGGACCTTATAAAGATGCCTCTGCTGTAGATTATGTCTAGACAAGTTATTGCTAAAAATTAAATGGGAGCTTCTCCAAATGATGGGATTTCACAATAGGGTTATAATAATCTGTATACTGTAGAGCAGTGTTCCCTGTACTCCTGATAACTGTAGTTGCTCATTTCCCCCCTGAATTAAAATCCAGAGATATGCAGAAAAGGAAGAGCTAGAATTACACTATCTCCAAGGAGCCCCTCTCTGTGTTTCTGCATGAGTCCTTGTTCGTTATGTTTATATCTTATCATGCTTGGGTCTGATGCTGGAGCCCATAGGTAAGGCATTTCAGGACCACGGAGAGCTCAACGTGAGCAACCTGATCCCACGGAGGTTGAGAGCAGACTGGGGGCTTTTAAGCTTCAGGCCACCTCTTCTAGGCTCCACCCCTTGTGGAACTTCAGATTCTTAAAGGGCCAGCCCTCAGGCCTGAAGACAGAGTGACACTCCCTTCTTGATTTCATGGCCTTTGGTCGGCTGGAGGCCCTGTACTACTAGTGGGGAGCAGTGGGGAGGCATTTGGTTCCTCAGGCTCAGGGGAAGGTGCGTCAGCACCCTTAGCAAACTACAGCTCTCAGGATTCCTGGTTGTGAGGGGAACCATGACTGTTTAAAGTGGTATGATACAGCTTTAAATGTATAATGCAGAGGGGATCCCATAAACTAATTATGTGTTGTGGCTTACGCCTGGGATGAGGTGCAGACTGCCCTGTGTTCAGTTGGAAAACATATGGAGACAATCGTTCATATGAGAGTACAGTAGTAATAATAATAATAATAATAATAATAATAATAATAATAATAATTTATTATTTATACCCCGCCCATCTGGCTGGGCCTCCCCAGCCACTCTGGGCAGCTTCCATAGAAACCAAAAATACAGTAAAATCTGTATTTTTGTAGTATCTGTAGTACCTCGGGTTACATACGCTTCAGGTTACAGACTCCGCTAACCCAGAAATAGTGCTTCAAGTTAAGAACTTTGCTTCAGGATAAGAACAGAAATCGTGCTCCGGCAGCGCGGCGGCAGCAGGAGGCCCCATTAGCTAAAGTGGTGCTTCAGGTTAAGAACAGTTTCAGGTTAAGTACGGACCTCCGGAACGAATTAAGTACTTAACCCGAGGTACCACTGTACAAGAAATAGCAAAGAGTGAGATTTGTTTATTTTTACCATATTATTGTGTTTTATACAAACAAGATATATTGCAGCTTTGGACTTCCTTTAGCGTATGATGGCCAAATCCAATTTTAAGTTCATAAAATATGCACTCATTTAAACAAATGATGTGCTTGCGAAGCCAGACACTTTAGGGAGGAGGCAGTTTGCAGACATGCACTAAAGCTGCATTTTTCTGTTTCCAACATAAAAAGCACTTAAGCAGTAAGTGCCATATTTAGCATTTTTCCCAGGGACCAATAAACTCCAGAGGCATGAATAAGCAGCAGCAGGATGGCTCTCGCAGTCTACAAATAATAAAATCTGGTTATCCTCATGTCAGGGCAATTAAACAAAAAACACTCTCCCTTTTTTTGCAGCTACCGTGGAGCTAAAATGTGTGGGGCTGCCACAAAACAGATTAAATAATTTGTCAAGTTCTGCAGGGGGAAGAGCTTCTCTACTTGTGCGCTCAGAAACTCTGAATATCTGGTATTATGTGTTATCATTGTCTTGTATTGCAAGGCAGTGTCCTTCAAACTGCAATATATAAAATTGTGTACACATTACTGTTTACTCCAGCTCCAATGTGCTCCCATTGCTGGAGTTTGAAGTCGAGTACCCCTGACATTAGCCACAATCCATATTTACTCTGTAGTTGCTTAAGAAATACTGTTGATTGATGAGATTTCCAGCAAACCAGCTTCCATCTGATTTGAAAAAGTAAGCTGTGGTTCAGCTGGTGTGGGTCTATTTGAGACAGCCGTTGGGCATGTGCAGACGATAGCTTCTTTGAATAAGTGCAGGGGGCAAGAACGCCACCTTGCTCCATGCGATGTGCTGACATCGTGCACACACCATGCGCTGTGTTGAGGTGTGACGCACGTGCCAGAGTGTGCATGTCATGTGGGCTGTGTGATTAAGGTGAGCATGTCACACAGAGTGCATGGGCAGCCGCTGCAAATTTTCCCTTCTTGAAAATTTTGGGGGGCCCTTCTCCCCCAGCCTCCCCTAGATGGCACCTATGCAGGGGGGCAGGTGTGTGAAAGCAAATCAGGTAACATGTCTCAGGTGAAGACATCCTTGTCCCCTCTGCTGTTTACATCTATATATAAATGTGAACTGAAACACAATGGCAGGAAGGGAGGGGGAAAACCTTGTTGTGTTTGAAGTCACTAATATGTACATATACAGTGGTACCTCGGGTTACATACGCTTCAGGTTACAGACTCCACTAACCTGGAAGTTGTGCCTCAGGTTAAGAACTTTGCTTCAGGATGAGAACAGAAATCGTGCTCCGGCGGTGCAGCAGCGCAGCAGCAGCAGCAGGAGGCCCCATTAGCTAAAGTGGTGCTTCAGGTTAAGAACAGTTTCAGGTGCTTCAAGTTAAGTGGTGCTTCAAGGTTAAGAACAGTTTCAGGTTAAGAACGGACCTCCGGAATGAATTAAATACTAAACCTGAGGTACCACTGTAGTAGCCTATATGTACGCGGGTGGCGCTGCGGTCTAAAACCACAGAGCCAAGGACTTGCCGATCAGAAGGTCGGTGGTTCAAATCCCCACAACGGGGTGAGCTCCCATTGCTCAGTCCCAGCTCCTGCCAATCTAGCAGTTCAAAAGCACGTCAAAGTGTCAGTAGATAAATAGGTACCACTCCAGCGGGAAGGTAAACAGTGTTTACGTGCACTGCTCTGGTTCGCCAGAAGCGGCTTAGTCATGCTGGCCACATGACCCGGAAGCTCCCTCGGCCAGTGAAGTGAGATGAGCGTTGCAACCCCAGAGTCATCTGTGATTGGACCTAATGGTCAGGGCTCCCTTTACCTTTAGTAGTAGCCTAAACCTGCCATTTGCTTTGGCTGTCCTGTTTCTTCTTTGCAATTGCCTCTAAGCATCTCTGAAGTGCCCAACGCCTTCACCTGACTGCGAAGTTTGCAAGCAAGAGAATTGTCTCATTTCCCCCCCTCCTTAGACTCAGAGGGATTATTAATTGCATTGTTCACGTTTTAAACAAACAATGTGTGTGCTTAGCTCTTGTGGGCAATTGCTGTTATGATTCTGTATAATTAGGGTTGCAAGTAGAGAAAAAACAGTTCACTATTGATATTTGCCATTTTTATTTCAACTAAGACCTGCAAAAGATTACCCAGCTCTACCATTAAGCACAAACACACAAACATTCCTGTGTGCTCAGTCCCTATTCCAGGCTTCCTCAAACTCGGCCCTCCAGATGTTTTTTGGCCTACAACTCCCATGATCCCTAGCTAGCAGGACCAGTGATCAGGGAGTATGGGAATTGTAGTCTCAAAACATCTTGAGGGCCAAGTTTGAGGAATCCTTCCCTATTCCATGAGCAGTTATGAGTGACATGGAAGCACATTGTCTGTGGCAAATGCAACTTTATTAAAACTCAGGCTATGTGAGTTCTAAGTGGAACTCTGGCTAGTAACCTGACGACTTCTGGGACCTATTGACGTTTTTAAGCTGTCTTCAAGGGACCATAGCTGTCAACTTACAGATTTGAAAATAAGGGACCAGTAGCCTTGAAAATAAGGGACCAGCAGCCAAAATAAGGGACCTGAAGCCTCACCTGTTCCAGGCACTCCAGTCTTCCTGTCCTCTTGCAGTCTGGTCAAACTCATGCTGGTAGCTTCGAGAACACTGTCCAACCAACTTTGTAACCAGAGGTTCAACTGAATAGAATCTGAATCACATGCACCACAAGGCCTATGCAGCCTCAACTTAAGATGGCTCCCCGGCCTGGCTTTGCACTGCAAAGTTTGCAGCAGCACGTGCAACAAAATGGCGTCCAGCATTCAAGAAACCCCTCAGCTTGCATTAACTAGCCACACACAAGGCATGCAAGCTCCACCACCCAGTCGTTCTTAGACTTCTTATTGGGTGAGCAACACAGCCAAGCAACACAGTTGGAGCCACCCTCCTCCCTGGCTGGCAGGGAGGGAGGGAGGGAGGGAGGGAGGGAGGGGAGCTGCTTCCTTTGAAATTTAAGGGACATCATTTAAGGGACATTTTAGGGACATCCATCAATAAGGGACAGCAGCGGGACATGGCGCTGGAATAAGGGACTGTCCCTTTGTAGGCTTATGCCTTTTACTTTGCCAGAGAATTGCTTACCCGCGTCCCCAGGGCCGAGAAGAGAATAAAAAAATTCCAGGAAAGTTTCTTCTTTGGAGAAAAGAGTTTTATTGCAAATCTGTGCACAGTGACAGTCAGCAGAATAATTTCTGAAATCTGACTGTGTTGTTACCATGTTCAGCAAGCATTTTTATACCTGAAAGCATTCACCCTCCTCCCAAAACTCCCCCAATCAGCTGGCAAGTTTTCAACTCATTACCTTTTAGGGCATATCTATATTTGCTGGCTAAGGCTGCTAGCTAAGCACTTCCTCTGCTGGTTAAGCATTTTCTCTGCTCAGTAAGCACCCCCTCCCACCTCCTTGTACACGTGTCTTCTTTTGCTAGCAAAGCATTTCCTTCGTATCTTCTTCTTATCTTGCATTACTTAAAAGCAGAAGCAAAGCAGGAAACATCTTGCTAGTGGTTTTTCAGTTAACAGCAGTTTCTGGCTGGGCAGGAAGCGACCTTCTGACCTGTAGCTAACATCAGCAGTTCCAAATAGCTGATTAGGCAGGAAGCGGCCTCCTAACCTGTCTGTTTTAGGCTTTTGCAAATAACTGCATTTTTTTTTTAGCTGTGTAACCATCTTAGCAGAGTGCAGGAATTTACTATGTGTAGATAATATTAATGATTAACCGTTCCCCTCTCCCTTCACTCCCTCCTCTTCTTCTGAACAACCTAATACTTAGGTTCGTTCTGGGGTATGGGCCTATACTCCCTCATCACAGCGATGACCGTGGGTCCTAGCTTTCGTGACAGGAGTCTATGCATCATTTGCTGCAAGCATTGCAATAAGCAGGGGATACAGAGGCAAAGAAGCAAAAGGATTAATAGCGGTCCTGCTAATAATACTATAACATTCCTGAGCCAACTGCCATCAGGGAGCCAGGAATACAACCAACCCCATGCATCACTCCCTGTGGCTTTCAGCGGGTTTTCAGCTATCATTGTTTCCATGTGGTTGATGGTGGCTGAAATACTGACATTATTATCTGGGATGAACATACAACAATGAGAATGAACCAGGGCACAAACCCCGCCCTTTGAGGCCAACATCACATCCAAAGCATAGCGATTCTGTAGGACAACCTCCCTCATAGCAGTCACCTCTCGATTGAGCTCCTTCAATGCTTTTATGGTATCATTGAATAATCCTTCTGTCCAATTGGCCAGCAGATGAAGATCTCTATAATTCATGGCTGCTCCTAAAGAAGGTAGCAGGGCTCGTGATATCTGGGTCCCAATATAGTGGTTAATAGGTGTATTAACTGCCCTGCGGTTACGCAGCCTGAGAGATGTTGGTAGCTTTTCCACCTTATACAAAAGGGGGATCACCATTCCCAAGGTACAAACCCCAGTAAGGTCTCGGGGAATAGTTTTGAATGCTGCATCGCCACAAATCAACCATAGTTCCTTCGGAAGAAGGCGACTGGTGTTTCGGCGTTGCTCTGACCACTGGAAGGCTTGCGAAAACAGAAGGCTTATGTGCCATTGCTCCTCAGTGAAGTTTAACAGGGCTATAACGGAAGAGTTGGATCTAGAGCTTTCGTGGAGGTGGTGCATGTCTGTCAGTAACTTGGAGCTAGTATCAGATTGATAACACCGGGAGGTATTACCATAAGGAAAGAAGGCGGTACAGGTCCTATTGAATACAAAATTTAAGACATATTGGCAATTGGGGTAAATCCCCCTTAGATTTGGCCCTTCAGAAAAATTTAAACAAATAAAGGCTGGCTCGGACAGGGCTATTTTTACAGGTGGCCATTGAGCTTCCTCGGGATTCAACGTATTTTCTATGCTAAAGATGGTATCAATGGGAATTCCGTGTAGCATCAAACCTGGCCGTTGTGCATAAGGTGGTATATGCATACACAGCCAACAATCGGAGAGTTGTAACATAGTAGCGAACTTAAACATATCCTTGATATAAACATTGTCTTCCCACATCTTATGGTAATCTTCTCCCCTGGATGTCTTGTTTAACAAACCTGTTCCCCCTTGGCCTTGCTTGCCAGTCCTTGCCTCTCCCCCTACAATAGCTAACATAAGATATACTATGAGGATCATCATGGGGATAGAAGGATCTGGCCGTCGTCTCCCGCAGAGTCTGTGACGCTCATGCCAGCAAAAGAAAACACACATCCATATGACAAGAGCGGTTGAGATAACCCCTATCCACCAACCCCAATCCTTCCATGGTTCCTCCCACCAATATTCAGGGGGTGTGCTCATTGTTGAAGAGCCCACTGATATTTGTGCCCGACTACCTGTTGAGCCTCAAGGATGAGAGCCCACCGGTGAGCTGATGCTCCCACTATGTGGGTCAATTTTTCTACTAACCCTGTTGGGTGGATTGAACTCTCGTGCTGTCTCTCTTACTGGCACTTGTTTAGCAATTTCAATGTTAAGGCTCCCACCCCTGCAATACTTGCATCAAGATAGGTTCCGTCCCATCTATCACCTGGATTAAGAGTAGGACCTGGTCTATCAAATGAGGTTGGTACAGTGCTCTACCTCCCAGATAACAGTTGATTACCCTCCCACAGCAGCAAGAGCGGTCCAGAACTCGATAGAGTTCGATCGTTTCTGCAACTTCCCGTATGAGCACTATCCACGCGTGTTGGACAGTGGTGTGGGAGAGGAGCCACAACGGGGCAGTGGGGTGTCTCAATACGGCAATCTCATCAAACCCCAGCTTCCAATAGCCGAAGAGCACACCATCTCTTACCACCGGCAAGACGAACCACTCGTAGCAGAGGCCAGCAGGCCAATAAGGGCGGTATGGCTCAGTGGGGTCAGGGCTGTGGGACATAGAGCAGATAACAGAAAAAAGAAAAGAGAAAGTCCATATGGAAATAGTAAATGTCCTGGTGGACTTCCTGGATTAGTCCGGCACGGGTTTTCACGTTGGGGACGCTGCCCGCGGGCGCCCCTCCCATCCAATTCTTCAGCCGTGCGTAGAGATATCAGCCTCCGGAGTGATATCAGCAGGGCGGTTGTCTACCGGGCGTCTGGAGATGGTCAGCCGAAGGGAGTTCTCTGGATCTGGTGTTACTGTCCAATCTGAAATGGCTTTCTTCACTCGAGTATGGTGGACCCACGGGGTGATGCCGGCAACCTTCACAGCAGTAGGGGTAGAGAGTAGCACGGTGTATGGCCCCCTCCAGCAGGGCTGTAGGGGGGCTCGCTGCCAGTCTTTCACCCACACTTCGTCACCTGGCTCGAACTGATGGAACGGTTCAGTTAACACACATGGGGTGCGAGCCTGGGTCCACCTGTTGAGATAAGAAAGAACTCGGGAGAGTGACTGTACATAATTATTCAATTGCACATCTTGGCTAACATACGGAGTTAACATTCTAACATATGGGACTGGTCTCCCAAACAGAACTTCAAAAGGTGACAAGTGGGTCCGTTTTGACGGAAGACTGCGGACCCTGAGTAATGCCAAGGGCAACATGGTCACCCAATTAGACTTGGTTTCCTGTGTCAGCTTGGACAGCTGATTCTTTAGAGTCCTGTTCATTCTTTCAACCTTTCCAGAACTCTGGGGTCTATAAGCAGTATGCAGCTTCCAGTTGATCTGGAGTGCTTTAGCCAGTCCCTGTAGGACTGCATGAACGAATGCTGGTCCATTGTCAGATCCTATGGATCTTGGCAACCCATAGCGAGGGACGATTTCCTTAAGCAGGCACCTGGTTACTTCAATTGCCTTTTCAGTCTTTGTTGGCCATGCCTCGACCCATCCGGTGTAGGTGCACACTGCCACCAGCAGGTAGCGATATAATCCACAACGGGGTAATTCAGTGAAGTCTACCACAAGATCTTCCATTGGTGCAGTTCCACTGTGCTGAACTCCCGGGGGAGCCAGTGGTCCGGTTCTGGGATTATTCTTTTGACATAGCAGGCATTTCCTGGAAACCTGGGCTGCCAGTTGATAAAGGTGGGCTATATAGAAGCACTTTGCCAGCTGCTTGGTGGTAGCATCTGGCCCCATGTGGGTTGACTCATGGTACCTCTGAGTTATCTGTCGAGACAGGGACTCTGGAATCCATATCCTGTCATCAGGTGTGAGGTACCATCCTTCGTTGGTCAATGTCAACTCCTGGGCGTCTGCAGTGTCCCTTTCCTGTTTTGTGTAAGCCGGCTTGTCAGCGGTGCTTAAAATCTCTTCTGGGATCAGTGCTCCAATGATCGGAGCTGGGGCCAGTTCCCGGGCTGCTTCCTTGGCCACTTTGTCTGCCAATCGATTTCCTCTGGCCACTTCCCCTGGTCCAGTTGTGTGTCCATAACAATGGATAACTGCTACCGCTTCAGGCTCCCATACAGCATCCAGAAGGTTCAACAAAGCTTGTGGGTGGGCCACCTGGTTTCCTCTGGAGGTAAGCAAACCTCTTTCTTTCCATAAGGCTCCATGGGCATGTAAAGTCAGGAATGCATACTTAGAATCTGTATAAATGTTTATTTTCTGATCCTTCGCCAGGCTCAGGGCTCTGGTAAGCGCAGTTAGTTCTGCCAGCTGGGCTGACGTTCCAGGCGGGAGTGACTTTGCTTCGACCACCTGGTCTTCCAGGGCTACCACTGCATAGCCTGCCTTTCGCTGCCCAGCCTCGACAAAGCTGCTTCCATCCACAAACCATGAAAGCCAGTGGGGGTTTGCCTCGTCTTTGAGATCAGGCCTGCTGGAATATACTTCGTCCATTACTTCAATGCAATCGTGCGTCTGCTCCTCACCTTCTCCTACCGGCAACAGGGTAGCTGGGTTGAGGGCGGTGGTGACCTGGAACTTCAAGCGCGGGTGCAACAATAGCATCTGGCACTTCCTCATCTTTGCTTGGGAGAGGAAATAGGTACCCTTCATGTCAAGCAGTGCTGGGACTGCATGCGGAGTCACACAAACAGTGTCTTGGCCAAAAGTAAATTTGTCAGCTTTGTTCAGTAGGGTGGCTACTGCCACAACTGCTCTCATACATGGCGGTAAACCTTGTTCTGTGGGCGTCAGGCGCTCAGATAGGTATGCCACGGGCTGTTGCCAGCTCCCCAATTTCTGGCATAGCACTCCCTTCGCTGTTCCCTGGTCCTCATCCACAAACAGGGAGAAAGGCTTCTCAGGATTTGGGATACCCAGTGCTGGTGCTTGCTGCAATGCCCTTTTCAGATCCTTGAAGGCCTGCCGTTGCTCCTCTCCCCACACAAAGGGGTCCTTTTCAGTTCCTCTGGTTGACTCGTGCAGAGGCTTGGCAATTGTGCTGAAGTCAGGGATCCATATTCTACAGAATCCTGCCGAGCCCAAGAAGCCACGAAGTTCTCTGCGATTCTTTGGCTCTGGAATCTGGATAATGGCTTGCTTCCTTTCTTCTCTTAGGGTCCGTTGCTGATGGGATATATCAAATCCAAGGTATTTTACAGTGGGTTGGCATATTTGGGCCTTTTTCTTAGATACTCGGTATCCTGCTTCAGCCAAGTGATTTAACAAATCCTTGGTGGCTTTCATACACGTGTCCTCGTCTGAACAGGCCAAAAGAAGGTCATCTACGTACTGTAACAAGACCCTGTGTGGGCTGGTGGGGAAGCTAGACAGGTCCGAGGCCAATGCCACCCCAAAAAGGGTTGGAGAATTCTTGAAACCTTGTGGAAGCCTTGTCCACGTATATTGCACCTTGGTGCCTGTTCCTGGATCCATCCATTGAAATGCAAACAGGGGCTGACTTTCCTCTGCCAGACGGCAGCAGAAGAATGCATCCTTCAAGTCCAGTACCGTGAAATAGCAGGCAGTAGGAGGTATTAAACTCAACAGTGTGTAAGGATTGGGCACATTGGGGTGGAGGGTTTCCACAGCCTGGTTAACTAATCTAAGGTCTTGGACCGGACGGTACGAGCCATCTTCCTTCTTTACTGGCAAGAGTGGGGTGTTCCACTGAGATTGACACTGTCTCAGGATGCCATGGCGAAGCAACCGTTCCAAATGTATCCATACTCCTTCTGCAGCACGCCGGGGGATAGGGTATTGGTTCACGGCCACAGGGTTAGCAAATGGCTTGGGCTTAACTATTACAGGTGGGATGTTCTTTGCCATCCCGGGTGGGTTGCTTTCTGCCCATACACCAGGGTTAACTTCTTGCAGGAGGTCCTCTGGAATAATCCCCTCCTCTTCTTTTACCATCATTACGCGCCAGTGTTCCCTCAAGGGTACCTCTAAGGAAAACTCTCCTGTTGGCCCTGTAGTCATTGTCACTTCTCCTGTCGGTTGAAAGGAAATCTGGGCTTGCAATTTTGATAGCAGGTCTCGGCCCAATAGTGGGATCGGACACTCCGGTATATACAAAAACTTGTGTTGGACCACTTGGCCGCCCAGGCGGCAGATAACAGATTGCAGGAAGGGGGCTCTTTGTGATTTCCCTGTGGCTCCTATTATGTTAATTGTTTGCTTGGTGGGCTTGGACACTGGTACGGGCAAAACAGAGTGGGCGGCTCCTGTGTCAACCATAAAGGGGATAGTTTGGTTCCCTGTTTGTATTTTGACCATGGGCTCACGGGAACCTAAATCAGCTGGGCCCGGTCTGTCCTAATATCCTTCCTCCTCTCTCAGGCTCATCATGCCGGGCTGCCTTTGGGCTGAGGGGTACCAGGGAGGTCCCTGTCCACGTCCTCTACCCCTGCTGGCATTTGTCGATGACCAAGGTCTCAGTTCCTGTCCAGGTCCCCTGGGGATTGGGCCTGAGACTCGTTCTCCTCGTCCTCTTCCTCCTAAGTGGGCCTGTGGGCATTCTCCTTTCCAGTGCCCTTCCTGCCGGCAGATGGCGCACTGATTCCTCCCCAGGCGGCCTTGCCCTCCTCCCCGGGCACTTCCTCTTTTCTGAGGGATGGGTGCGGTAGCCTGCAACGCCATCAACTTCTTTGCTTGATACTTCTCCTTTTTCTTTTGTTCCTCTTCTTCCCTCTGATTGTAAGTGGTTTGAGCCAGTTCTAACATCCACTCAAGGGTGTGGCCCATGAACCCCTCGTTTTTTTGAATCTTTCGACGGACATCGGCCGCCGCTTGCGCCACAAAAGCAGCCTTTACAATAAGGGCGTTGGCAGCCTCATCTGGGTCTACTGGAGTATACTGACGGTAGGCTTCCTTCAGGCGTTCCAGGTAAGCCCCTGGGGCCTCTTCATTCCCCTGCACTACCTCTCTGACCTTCACAAAGTTGGTGGGTTTCCTGGCTGCTCTCCTCATACCATTTAACACATTCTGGCGGTAGGTAGTGAGGGTTTTCTGGCCATCAGCAGTCTGATAATTCCAATTCGGTGTACTATCAGGGTATCCTGTTATAATGTCTGCATCCGGTGTTCCCTGTGCTCTCATGTGTACTCGGGCTTCAACATGGATTCGCCTAGTTTCTTCTGTGGTTAGCAGCGCATCCATCAAATACTGCACATCATCAAAAGTGGGATTATAGGTTTTAAAAATCCCTTCAAACAATTTTATAATTTTTGCTGGATTCTCCTCAAAGGAAGGATTTTGATTTCTCCAATTACAAACATCTGCACTTGAAAAGGGTATATGCTGGACCGTGTAGGTCCGTGGTACCTCCACCCCATTAGGCCCTGGAGGTCCCGGTGGGTCATAAACCCTTCGGAGGGGCATTACTCCTGCTGGCTGACCCTTCCTGGTTTTCTCATATTGTCTATGAGACATAACTCTCTTCGCCGCCTCTCCCCACTTACGTTGCCATTTCTTTCTCCTGTCCGGGGTACAACATTCTGCTGCCTCAACTAACAAGGGGCTCACATCCAACTTTTCCGCATAGGGGCTCACGTATGCCGTAATGCGTTCCTCTTGTCCCTTGGTCCACTTCTTATTCTCCTCAGTCCATCTCATCAACTTCTCTATAAATTCCTCATCATCTCCTTCCTCCTTCTTTTCCTCTAAATCATCATTCATTAACAAGTCGCTGTCTTTTTGTTCTGGGCTTGATGGGGGGCTTGCTTGGGCTTGGGGGCCAGTTCCTCCCAGTGCTTGGGGACCTGTGCCTGGGGGATTTGCTAGAGGGGCAGTTGGTGGAGCATAGGGTGGTGGCGGTCTGATGACTCCCCCCTCCTCATCTTCTGGGTCTGGTATCACCGGGGGCTTTTCTGCCTTCCCTGCCGGTCGAACAGCACAAATTGTATTTTGTGGGGCGTCGCCTCGGCAGGCTTTCAACCATGGTGGATTCTTTTCTACATTGGTTTTCCAAGTAGAAATGTAGGGGATTTGGTCTGGGTGGACATTCAATATGTTCTGATATAATGGGCTGATTAGTTGCAAATCAAAGCTTCCTCCTGTTGGCCAATTAGTTTGTGCGGGCCAGTCAACTTCACATAATGTCCTCATTCTCTGTTTTCGCAATTTGATTCCCCAATCATCATGCTTTGTGGCCGCTTTCCAGTTGTTTAAAAAACATTCCAGAGGACTACATTGGCTTGCCCCAGACCCCATTTTTTTTTTCAGATACTCCGCACCTAACCGGGCTGTAAATTCTTTCACACTCCACACGATTCAGATTGTGATCTGGGCGAGGTCTCCCTGCCAGAAAATGCACAATCCTGCAATCGCCCGGCCAAGGGGAACGCTAGGCCCCGGCCCACACTCAAAATTCACTCACAGGAGTATCTGAACATGCAACATACAACACACAAAACACACCAATACAATTTCCCCCCTGTTTCCCTTCTTTTCCCAACCTTACTGGCGGCCCCCCCCTGTTGCCACGGCCAGTTCCCTTCCTGGTAGCACTGTACTGCTATGCCCAGGTGAGGCTGATCAGGCCTCTGGCCCTTACCCTCGGGCCCCTAGCCCTTTTCCCTTCGGGCTTACCTTTTCCTTTCCGCTGCGGATTCCCTTCCCTGGCCAGTCTTGTCTTTTCTCCCTCAACCGAAGTTCCTGCTCAGGAGCGGTGTGGCCGGTTTCCCCCCACGAATTGGTAGGGTGCGCGCTGAAAGCCTGCTGACTCCGGTCCGAGCTGTCCACCTGGTCGAGCCTGGCTCTCCCCGGGGCCCCTGGGGTGGGGCAATTCCCGGCCAACGCACCAAGCTGTAGGCTTATGCCTTTTACTTTGCCAGAGAATTGCTTACCCGCGTCCCCAGGGCCGAGAAGAGAATAAAAAAATTCCAGGAAAGTTTCTTCTTTGGAGAAAAGAGTTTTATTGCAAATCTGTGCACAGTGACAGTCAGCAGAATAATTTCTGAAATCTGACTGTGTTGTTACCATGTTCAGCAAGCATTTTTATACCTGAAAGCATTCACCCTCCTCCCAAAACTCCCCCAATCAGCTGGCAAGTTTTCAACTCATTACCTTTTAGGGCATATCTATATTTGCTGGCTAAGGCTGCTAGCTAAGCACTTCCTCTGCTGGTTAAGCATTTTCTCTGCTCAGTAAGCACCCCCTCCCACCTCCTTGTACACGTGTCTTCTTTTGCTAGCAAAGCATTTCCTTCGTATCTTCTTCTTATCTTGCATTACTTAAAAGCAGAAGCAAAGCAGGAAACATCTTGCTAGTGGTTTTTCAGTTAACAGCAGTTTCTGGCTGGGCAGGAAGCGACCTTCTGACCTGTAGCTAACATCAGCAGTTCCAAATAGCTGATTAGGCAGGAAGCGGCCTCCTAACCTGTCTGTTTTAGGCTTTTGCAAATAACTGCATTTTTTTTTTAGCTGTGTAACCATCTTAGCAGAGTGCAGGAATTTACTATGTGTAGATAATATTAATGATTAACCGTTCCCCTCTCCCTTCACCTTCAAATAAGGGACACTTGACAGCTATGCAAGGGACAGCTCCACATATTAAGCTTGGCAGAGTTAACCTTTTACCTATGAACTGTTACCATTCTGTAATCTGCCAACATGGCCAGATGTTTGTTCACCCGCAACTCCCCTGTTTTATTCCTATCTTGAGAAAAGCAAAGGGGCTTAAGAGACAAGGAACTTGGTTAAGCAGGTATTGTTAATGTTGCTTGCTAACATAGCACAATGCACAGGTAGTGGAAATGTTTTTGGAGCTTCAAAGTGGTTATACTGGAAAATACAGGTAGGGGACTCGCAGCTAACCGAAAGTCAAGTATTTTGTTTTGAAAGTTAGTGGAAACTTTGTTGGGAAGATGCAAGGACAATCAAAGAAACATTTACCGTATTTTTCACTCTATAACACGCACCCGACCATAACACATACGTAGTTTTTAGAGGAGGAAAATCCATAGGCATGCCACCCGTATATTCTATCCCTCCATAACACGCACAGACATTTCCCCTTACTTTCTAGGAGGAAAAAAGTGAGTGTTATGGTGCAAATAATACGGTAAACATTTCAGTGTAGCTCACACCTCTCATTGTGTTTAAGGTACATATGCAAGAGGCTTGTTTATAATCATATTTTGGGAATTATTCATGTCCATATGTAGCTGCATTGTTTTATTGTTTCTGGATGTTTCGGGATCATATTATAAAGTAGTTGTGTTCTGTATTAAAAATCAAGCACTGCTAGGAGCTGTTCCTTTTTGTTTTCCAGTGTATTTCTTATCAATTAAAAAATTGGTGTGGAGCAAGCTAGTTTTCATCCCAAAAGTGTGGCCCAGAGGGGGGGAAACTGAGAACCACTGTGCTATAGTCAGTCATTTGGAAGCACTTACAATGCCATCTGTCATTCACTAAAGGTGTCCAGAGATGGAGACTGCTAACAGATCCCTGTCTATTTCCTTGCAAGAGCTTCACCTTGGCTCTGACAAGAACATTAATAAAAGAGTGTGTCGGGGTAGCGATGCTGAGCGACGGAAGCTACAAGTCAGTGCAAATCTGAAGAACACAGACAGCCTGTAGCCTAATAAATGGTACCCTTTCTACAGCGTGAGTCATCCCTTGATGTGCTGGTCTTTAATGAAAATCAATGCTGCCCTGCCTAGGACCAAGTTACATGTTTGAAATGCTGCGGATAACAAATGGCAGTAGCTCTTGTCTTGCCTCCCACCTCGCTCAGATTTCTCTGGAGCCAGCTTAGTCTCAAGGCGAGATCAAATTTCCTTTAGATGCAAAAGGGGTGCAGTTAGACTTGTGCCAGAGCTGGATGGGCAGAGACCATCTCATACCCTCTAACACTTGGAAGCCAAAATCTGGCACACCACATTCCCAGACACCATCTTCCCATTTTTTTTTATTGTGGGACTAGGCGGCTGTTATGTACTGAGCAATAGGATCCAGAATGCAGCAGTCTGATTGGTCCGCAGGAGCCACCCAATCCAGCTCCAAGTGGAAGTGAATCAGCGACCTGATTGGCCTGCAGGAGCAGCCAATCAGGCTTCTGAAGGAGGTGAATCCGCAACCTGATTGGCCTGCAGGAGCAGCCAATCAGGCTTCTGAAGGAGGTGAATCCGCAACCTGATTGGTCTACAGGAGCAGCCCGGAATTAGCCAATCATGCGGGGCCCATTGTGTAAATAATGTATATATAGCTAGACATTTTGGGAAAAGATTCATTCATTGCTACTATGAGCTGAATAAAGAGCATGAAATTCACACTCGACTCCGAGTATATTTCAGCAGCCATTTCAGTTGCTGTCTTCTTGAGCAATTTCACGCCATGGTTTTCTCCCCTAAAAAGTGGGGGGGGGGCACACGGTGCCTCCAAACACAGAGATCACAGCTTCAAGAAAAGTGCTTTTTCCAGGGAGGGGGGAATTGCCACATGAAATCGCACAAGATCATGGCAGCCATAACAGGATACTTGTGGGTTATGCAGTCTCTACAGCTTGCTCAAATGTGGAACTTAAAAGTGGCAAAAAGATGGCGTTATGTTATAAAGGTTTGATTTTTCTCTGCTTGGCTCGATGGGTCGGCTGGCACCAGTTTAGAATAGGGGTAACTTGTTGTGTCTTCCTATACCTAGGATTTTCCTGCCATCAGTTTTCATGCAGCTATAGGGGCCTGTTAAAAAGCTGGCAACCCCATGGTGAGCGAAGTAACTGTTTTGTGTGGGTGGGTCTGGAGGGCTAGAATCTGGGCAAAAGGTCTGAAAGGGAAAAACCCAGAACAAAAGGGCATTTCCCCCAAGTACTGATACCCACCAGAGGTGTGAGGTTGCTATGGCAACATGCTGACAAAATGCTGTGTATGAGGAGGCCTGAAATAAAGAACAGCAGGATCCAACAGTTTCAGAAGTTTCTTTCTTTTTTTAATTTAAAGACCAGCAAAGTCACTCCGAATCAAATTTGTTAGATTTCCAGTACGCTTAGGTCTCCAACTATTGTTGGACTACAACTCCCATCATCCCTAGCTAGCAGGATCAGTGGTCAGGAACAATGGGAGTTGTAGTCCAACAACAGCTGGGTACCAAAGTTTGAGAAATACCGTGTTGGGCTGCAATCTTGAACCCACTCATTTGGGAATAAACTCTGTTGAATTCAATAGGACTTATTTCTGAGTAGATGTGTTATGTACTGAGCTTGGATCCTAGAACAATAGGCAGGTAGGATCATAGAAGGCAACAAAGCCTGCAGGAGCAGCCCAATCAGGTCTCAGGAGGAAGTTAATCAGCCTATTAGGTTGGTAGGATCCTAGAATGCAACAACCTGCAGGAGCAGGAGGGAAGCAGAGTCAGCCAATCACAGGGGACCCATTGTGTAAATAATGTATATAAAGACTGAGGTTTTTGGGGAAAATTCATTCACTGTTTACAAATGCCAGCATCTTTTCTGTGCTTTGATAAATACTTCAAGTTTCTTTCATCTTTGAGCTGACTCTGGTCACTTTCTGATCGCCCTGGAGGAAGCTCAGTGGAGTGAAATGTCAAACCTGTTTCCAGTATACAGCTTAGGACAAATCTCTTTACCTCAGTCAGCCTCTGGCTATTTTGGACTACAACCCCCATCAGCCTCAGCCAGGCTGAGCTTGCTGAGGCTGATGGGAGTTGTAGTCCAAAACATCCTAATGGCCTTAGATTGAGAGAGGTTGGTCTAGGCCTTTGGATGACTGGATGTTTTCTCTTCCCGTTTGCTGCTGTTTTGTTGCTTTGTCATGCTTTGCTTTTTGTGGTTTTCGTTTATTATAGGAATGTAAATTGTACTTACCTTATTTGTGGTATTTTTGCAACTTGCTGCGGGACCATGATTAGGGGGAAAGTGGGGTGGGGTATGGGAAAGAGATGTAAAAATAACAAACAAAAGTATTACCAGCCCTGAAAATGGAATAATGCCTTCAGGCTGCACTCCTGTACGTTTTTTACTGAGAAGTAAGCCTCACTGAGGGGACACGGGTGGTGCTGTGGGTTAAACCACAGAGCCTAGGACTTGCCGATCAAAAGGTCAGCGGTTCGAATCCCCACAATGGGGTTGCTCGGTCCCTGCCAACCTAGCAGTTCGAAAGCACGTCAAAGTGCAAGTAGATAAATAGGTACCACTCTGGCGGGAAGATAAACAGCTTTTCCGTGCGCTGCTCTGGTTCGCCAGAAGCGGCTTAGGCATGCTGGCCACATGACCCGGAAGCTGTACGCTGGCTCCCTCGGCCAATAAAGCGAGATGAGCGCCGCAACCCGAGTCGGTCAAAACTGGACCTAATGGTCAGGGGTCCCTTTACCTTTAAGCCTCATTGAACCCAGTGGGACCGACTTCTGAGTGGATTGGGTTAAACTGTTTGATGTAGCATATTAATCTTGGTCCCACAACAGGCCAGGCCAACAAGAAGCAAACGGAGACAGGGCTCCTGCACCTTTAATAGCCGCATAGATGGAGAAATTTCAGCAGGTATCTCCTACACAACTATAACATGGGGCACATCGTTGTCCTCTTTTCTTTTTCATCTGGTCCTTTACGAACAAATCGGCAGTTCCACAGCCTATGGCGTTCTGCTGCCTCGTCTGCAAAATTACTTCAGAAAAACTAAATGTGTTCTCATTTCTGGCCTGCCTTCTGAGGGTGGTGCTCTGAGTGATCATTCTAGATGCACCTCTGTTGGCAAAGAAACTCCCCTCCCTGCTGCAATCACAAGAATCCATGAGGCCATAAAATATTTATATATATATATATATATATATATATATATATATATATATATATATATATATGCAGGGTGTTTCTCTATCTCGATGGCTTCCATGATTATAGAGATAGAGATAGAGAAACACCCTCACAACATGAACAAGCGTGACGACACGTCCCGCATGCCAGACATCTGGAAATTAGCCCTCCCCACAAAAACCGACACCAGAACCAGAGGCACACAGAACGCCATCTCCAATCAACCTCACCAGACCCAAACCCAGACCCTCTCCACAGATAAATTACAGACACCATCCAGTAGCCAAACCACAGTGGCACCTCCGGATGCTGCACCCCCCTGCAATCCCTACACAGATCTGGCTGGCACAGGGCACAAAACCACAGCTCGCCCCTATACACGAAGCCAAGCCAGAGCACAACTAAGTGCAGTACAGCCATCTTCTCAGGAAAAAAAACTCTTCACAAGCTCAAGAGGTCAAGACACGAAAGCTTTAGCAACTAATCCACTCCTAATGACCCTCCTAAATGGTACTCAGAATATCACTCAAGAAATCTCTCAGGATATCCCTCAAGTAATTAATGAACAAAAGAAGAAAAGGCACACTAACCTGGGAACTTCCTCTCTGCCCAGAACGTTGGAGGCTATACACCACACCCCCTCAACAGTATTTATAGGAACTCAAACACTGAGATCCTGCTCTGTTCCAGTAACAAGAAGCCGAAAGCACCAGCCTGAAGATGACGAGTGAGACCTCGTCGAAACGTCGCCTAGACACCCCAACTCTTACACGGGAAGACACCCGAAGACAACAAAACCTGCATTCCTGTACCCGTGAAAATCTACGAAAGCATATATATATATATATATATATATATATATATATATATATATATACACACACACACACACACACACACACACACACACACACACACACAGTGGTACCCCGCAAGACGAACGCCTCAGAAGACGAAAAACTCGCTAGACGAAGGAGTTTTTCGTTTTCTTAGCCGCTTCGCAAGATGCATTTCCCTATGGGCTTGCTTCGCAAAACGAAGCTTGCCCCGCAAGCTCCGGGGATAGCGGGGAAGCGCAGCGCGTCTTCCCCGCTGTCCCCGGACCTCTTTTGAAGCAAGGGGCGGCGGGGAGAAGATCTCTTCTCCCCGTTGCCAGCCCCGCAATCTCCGGGGACAGAGGGGAAGGCGCGCGCGCCTTGCCCTCTCTCCCCGGACCCCTTTTGAACCAAGGGGCGGCAACGGGGAGAAGCGATCTTCTCCCCTCCGCCCCTTGCTTCAAAAGAGGGGACAGAGAGGAAGGCGCGCACACCTTCCCCTCTCTCCCCGGACCCCTTTTGAACCAAGGGGCGGCAACGGGGAGAAGTGATCTTCTCCCCTCCGCCCCTTGCTTCAAAAGAGGGGACAGAGGGGAAGGCGCGCGCACCTTCCCCTCTCTCCCCGGACCCCTTTTGAACCAAGGGGCGGCAACGGGGAGAAGCGATTCTCCCCGCTGCCCCTTCCCTTGCTTTAAAACAGGTCCGGGGACAGAGGGGAAGGCGCGTGCGCCTTCCCCTCTGTCCCCGGAGATTGTGGGGCAGGCAACGGGGAGAAGCAATCTTCTCCCCGCCGCCCCTTGCTTTAAACAGGTCCGGGGACAGAGGGGAAGGCGAGCGGCGTTTCCCCTCTGTCCCCGGACGGTCTCCATAGGAACGCATTGATTGATTTTCAAGGCATTCCTATGGGAAACCGTGCTTCGCAAGACAAAAAACTCGCAAGAAGAAAAAACTTGCGGAACGAATTCATTTCGTCTTGCGAGGCACCACTGTATACACACACACACACACACACACACACGTACGTATCATTTCTAACAATAATTGAACATATTTTCGTATCTTATACAGTGCTTTAGACTTCCATCAACCGCATCTTGCAATACTACCAGCGTAATCTGTTTATTACAATTGCTTTTCAAATAATCCAAATATTTACTCCAGTCCTTCAAGAATCTCTGGTCGCACAGGTTTTGAATCCTTCCTGTCATCTTATCTTATGTAATTCTGCATTCTCCATTAATTTCACGTATAAGCTAAAGCTATAGCTTAGGGTGCCACTCTCTTGGGGGCCCCAAGAAAATTTAAGGGGGGAAAAATGGATGTACATTTCCAGAATATAAGATAAAAAACAAATAAAATAAAACCTACATACAGCAACAGTGTTTTGTGTTGTGTAGGCTCCTATGGTGTAAGTATTGGGCCCCGCCTGCTAGCCTGCTCCCTAAAATATCACTGGTTTGCTCATTTCTATATATAGGGTGCCTACATTCTGCATATTTTGTTATGTGCAAATGCCTTTAGATACCTATTAGGTCCACAAATTACCATCTAGCATATATTCAACACAAAAAACACAGCGACAATTTGTTGTTGACAAAGGTCAGCTGGACATATAAAGGGCCCCATTTAAATCCGGCCCTGCGCAATCGCAGCGCCTGGAGGGGGGGAAAGACTCTCCCAGGTGCGTCCGATCGCGCACGTCCAAAATACAATCCCTCCATCTCTCTCTCTCCTCCCCTCGAAGAGGAACTACATTTCCCAGGAAGCTTAGCGCGTCCCTTTCTTTTTTAAAGTCTATGCACGTGGCTCGTTGGGAGGAGTTGGGAACGTCACATTCCTGCATTCTCTTAGCCTGTGTCACAGGAGCCCGGTTTCTCTGTCGTTGGACAGCTTGGAAAAATAAGAGCGAAAATAAGCCCTCCTCCTGCCTCCACCTTCCCAAGCTCTTCCCAGTCGGGACTCATGCACCTCCAAGAAGGAATTTGACCCCCTTCCCCTTTCCTTCCTCCCTCGGAATCCACCCAGAGACTCCCTTTTCCTCCTCTCCAGCCTAGCCTTGGCTCTCCAGAAAGGTAATCATCATCATCCGGCGCTGTTGTGGGTTTGGGCTGCTATGGGGTTATCTGTAGGGCTGTGTTAATGCGCGCGCAAGGGTCCTTTTGTGGGCATCCGTGCTGCGCCTCGATTGCCAGCAAATGACTGGTGGTGATCTATATCCATGCGTACGCGCCCGACACACCACAATACCTCC
Organism: Podarcis bocagei; assembly: GCF_964188305.1. NCBI lineage: Eukaryota > Metazoa > Chordata > Lepidosauria > Squamata > Lacertidae > Podarcis > Podarcis bocagei. The sequence goes on along the minus strand of NC_138136.1, from coordinate 55,817,137 downwards.
CCAGCCTGGAGGCGTTGCAATAAAAGGGACGAGGAGGGAATCCTCCTTTTTACGCATAGGATCCAAACGCGTTTTTACGCATTGGATCGCGCGCAGGTGATGGTGGTGGAGCCCTTTCTCCCGGGGAAAAGCGGGGAGAGAAGGCGAAGGGCGCTCGGGGTCTCTCCCCTGTTGTTGTGGCGGCTGCGTGACACCCGCGTAACTCAGGCGGGGGGCGAGGCGGGGCTCCCCTTTGTTTTGCAACCGGGGGACCAAGTTGCAAGGTGTTCCTGCGTTTTTGCTGCGGGGAGGAGGGAATCTCTGCTTCGGATCAAAATAGGAAGAGCCAGCTGCTCTCTTCCCCCAGCTTCCTCTTCTCCTGCGTCTGCATAGGCCAAAACTGGAACGGAGTTTATTTTGCTTTCTTTTCTCCCCCCACAAATCGGTCCCATGTGATTCTCTCCCCACCCCCCTTCTGCGTGGATATGTGCGTGTCGATTGCATGTTGTCTAGACTTCAACTCCCCCTCCCTCTTTTCTCCTCCCTCCCCCTTCATGTCGGCTCCCCCCACCCCCACCCGCTTTCTCTTCCCCCCACCTCTCCGTTTCCAACCAATGCAGTTTATGTCCGGAAAAGTCTTTTTCTGATTTGCAGCCCGGGCCTGGTGGCATTTATCTCAGCCCTTTTATGCAAGGCATCATTCCGGCATGATCTCTCCCGAGACGCGCAGATAGGCTCCCTTGCCCGAATTTGGGCGGGGAGAGATAGAGAATGGATGTTACTCGTAGTTGTAATTTTTCACAAGCTGCGCTGTGTGTAGTAAAAGGATTCAGACTCGCCACTCACTATTTAATACCCCCTCGCCTATAAATCCTTGAAAGCATGTGTGTAATTTGATTTGAGCGTATATTATGCAACTGCGTATGTCTTTTTGGAGGGGTATTTTTTGGGTGGGGAGGAGAGGTGGAATGGAAGATTTGTGATCTCTCCAGTATTTCCTGTGTTAAAAAGTCCTCCAGAATCATAACCCTCCTCCATTGATGATGTATCTTGAGGTCATCTCCCTCCATCCCTCCCTCCTCCGTAATACGCGATTAATTGTTCAGAGGCTATTGTAATCCTTTTCAGCTGCCCAATGGCCCTGGCTGCTTTACACAGATTTTTCTGAGCGATTCCACATCCACACACACCGGGAAAGGGTTTGGATTGTTTTGCTCTGTCCGAGAGGTGGTGGGGTTCATGCAATTTCGGTTAAATCTGGAATGTTTCAAGATTGCATTATGGAAAGGGAGAGCCGTGGCCAGCACGGTCCAAGCACCCGTGGGTTTTTAAAAATGTCATGCGTTGATAGATACTCAGGTTTGCCGTGTTATTAAAATGCAGATCTTAGATTATCCGGATTTTCAATGTTCTGGGGTTTTAAGTGAGCCAAAGGGTATCCTTTGTGTGTGTGTGTGCAGGCAGCACATTATGTTCAGGCAGTGTGCAGTTCTACACAACGCTCTGTTGGGTGACAGTGTGATTTGGGGCATATCCTAGCTGGATTCCTTTTCCATATATCAAAAAAAATCTAGCAGATTTCCATTAAAACAATTAGATTTAGTTTGCACGGAAGCCGGTGGCCTCATTTTGAGTGTTAATTCTTGACGTGGCAAGAACATTTCCATTCCGAAATCCCTGATATCGTTTTTAATCTCACACTACCTTGTTACCAAGGGGGAAGGAAAGGGGTTTGAGCGATAGATAAGAACAGAACATCCCAGAGCATCGTCTCCTAGTACTGTCATAGAGCAGAGGCTAAAGTGCTTTGCCATTGGTGACATTTCCTGCATTGTCCCATTGAATCCAGCTGTGGTTACCCCAGGCATGTGAGCATAGGATTGTAGCCTTAAGATCCATCCTCTCTGCATGGATAATGGGGAGCGATCCTAGGCTGGATCAGCTTTCAGGCACGTTATGGGTGCGGTCCATTTTTTAAATATATATAATATATTTTTCCTGCAGTGGTTTTTATTCTGGTGCTTCGGGGTGATTTTTGTACCTGCTGCCCTTAACTCATCAATCTTGTAACCAGGTGCGACTCCTAGGTGATCATTCCTGCCATTCTTAGTTATGGGGAAGGATAAATGCTTCCAAAGGCCAGAAAGCGGAAGGTGAGTGGGGTGGGGGCTCTTGCTCCTAGCCTGTGCCACGTAAGAGCTTTCTGTACATGAGTTTATGCTGCAGTATTGAGGGGAAGAACAGATTGCGGGGGGAGCAGCTAGATCAGAGAGCAAGGCTCTCTCTTTCTGCCACAGTCCTTCCCTTCCTCCAGCTTCCTTCAGGGGAAACACATCTTTGCATTTAGCAAAATCACCACCAGCTCTGCAAAGAGCTGTCTCTGCTTTTTATCTGCTGTATTTAAGAGGATGCTCACCTCAATGTGGTGTCAGGTTTGTGAAATCAGGCGCCGAAATGTCCGATATCTTGACGGCTGGATACTGCTGCTTCTCAGAGGTCTGGTGGGCAGCCGGATTTGAATGGTGGGCTTCTAATCGGAAACACAAACTGCTGTTCTTTTAATCCAAGTTTTTGTAGGTGGGTAAATTGGAAAATGAATGGAGCTTGGATACACTAGTGTGTGCTGTATTTTAGGAGCAAACCGTTTCCCCTTTTCTCATTCAAAGTGCACTTTCTCTCAATGAGAGCTAGAAACTTGTACAGAAAAGTAATTTTGTCCTATGTGAAATGAAATGGTTTATCTAGTGTGCCTTTGCAGTACATGCAAGAAGAATTTGCTTTATGAATCCTTGTGCAGTGGGATTGTGTGTCATTAGCAAATCTTTGGGGCGGCACAGAGCACAGTGTGTTTGCTATTTCTAGAGCAAACTGCTGCATTTTGGCAGTAGGATATAATCATAATATGGTACATAGCCAAGGCTTGTCCTCTGATTACAGCCATGGTAAGACTTCGGCCACAATCCCAGGTTCGGATGACACACCAAGCCAAACAAGCATATCACACTGACCTAAGAAAACCGGAGAAGAGCAAAACACCTGTGATTTTCTCCTCTGAAACCAGCATGTTTGTGAAGTCCTGGTAGGCCATACTGGGGCTTGCTCTTCAAAGCAGACCTTTGAGTTCAAAGTAGACCTTTTAGCTTGCAAATCCCCCCCCCCAAAAAAAAAACTCTCACACATGGGTTTAAAGATGGTTAATCACTGCCTTGGCATCACCAACCATGGTTTGAAGCTGCGTTTTGGTGCTGGTTAGCAAATTTTGGCTAAGATGGCCTGGCAAACTTTTAACAGTAGGTGAGGTCAGTACTTAAGGTGACACTTAACGATGATTAGGAAGGATAGAGGGGAATTTGCATCTGTTGTCAGGTCCCTGTGGAGAAGTGATCATAAGATATTCGGCATCTTACACCTAATCTATACAGTACTGTGGTTAAGTGATGGCATAGATAGCTATGCACATTGCTCTCAGTGTGACTCCAGAACTGGGAACTCTATCTCTGTGAGGGGTAAACTACAGTTCCCATGATGCTTGTGTGTGTTTTAAATGTACAGTGGTACCTCGCAAGACGGAAAAAATCCGTTCCGCGAGTCTCTTCGTCTTGCGGTTTTTTCGTCTTGCGAAGCAAGCCCATTAGCGGATTAGCGCTATTAGCGGGCTTAGCGGATCAGCTGATAAGCGGCTTAGCGGATCAGCTGTTAAGCGGCTTAGCGGATTAGGATCAGCTGATAAGCAGCTTAGCGGCTTGGGGAAAAGGGGGGGGGGACCCCGCAGGAACTCACAAGACATTTTCGTCTTGCGAAGCAAGCCCATAGGAAATTTGTTTTGCGAAGCACCTCCAAAACGGAAAACCCTTTCGTCTAGCGGGTTTTCCGTCTTGCGAGGCATTCGTCTTGCGGGGCACCACTGTAAAGTGTGCATGCAGTCTTACAGTTGTAGCCCCAGACACTGATGTCACTGGGAAAGCTAGTGTAGACCTTGCTGTTTCTGTACCATTCTTCCTTTAAACCTGGTGCCTTCCAGCTGTTTTGGACTACAATTCCCATCAGCTGCAATCAGCACTGTCATGATGGCTTTTGTAGTCCAAAACATCTAGAATGCACCAGGTTGGGGAGGGCTGAGCGTGAACCTATCTGGAAAGGGAATAAGAACCAGATCTTAAAATATTTAAAAACAAAATAAAAGTTCAGCAACTCTTGCTAATAAATATACTGCAACCAAGTTAGGAATGACCAACTCAGGAGTGCCTTAGGAATTAGAGGAATTCTAAGCAGTAGGTCCTCAAAACTCATTGGAGGAGAGGGGATTTCACATATCTGGTGCCCCCCTAGGATGAATGCATAATTTTCCTTGGCAGGTCATAGTTCAGCCAATGGAACTACTTCTTTCCAAAATGCCTTGTATGAAATGGAAACAACCTTATTTGTTGCAGGGAGAGGAATGGGCCTAGGGGCTGGGCCACTTTGCGTGGTGGTAAATGAATCTGCCTTTCGCAAAGTCAGAGCATTTGTCCATCTAGCCCAGAGATGCCTGTTCTGACTGGCAGTGGTTCTCCAGTTTCTCAAGGCGAGGAGGGCTCCCCCCCCCCCGGTGCACCAGATATGTTGTTGTTTAGTCGTGTCCAACTCTTTGTGACCCCCTGGACCAGAGCACGCCAGGCACTCCTGTCTTCCACTGCCTCCCGCAGTTTGGTCAAACTCATGCTGGTAGCTTCGAGAACACTGTCCCACCATCTCATCCTCTGTCGTCCCCTTCTCCTTGTGCCCTCCATCTTTCCCAACATCAGGGTCTTTTCCAGGGAGTCTTCTCTTCTCCTGAGGTGGCCAAAGTATTGGAGTCTCAGCTTCATGATCTGTCCTTCCAGTGAGCACTCAGGACTGATTTCCTTCAGAATGGATCGGTTTGATCTTCTTGCAGTCCATGGGACTCTCAAGAGTCTCCTCCCGCACCATAATTCAAAAGCATCAATTCTTCGGCGATCAGCCTTCTTTATGGTCCAGCTCTCACTTCCATCCATCACTACTGGGAAAACCATAGCATTAACCATACGGACCTTTGTTGGCAAGGTGATGTCTCTGCTTTTTAAGATGCTGTCTAGGTTTGTCATTGCTCACCAGATATACCTGGCCCTTTTTAACTGGTGATGCACCAGGGACCTCCTGTAGAAGAATCATATGTTTGACCACTGAAATCCTGTCTATTATTTTTATTTTTATTTTATTTTTAATCCCACTTTTACTCCCAAAGGAGCTCAGGCTAGCAAATAAGTGCTAAAACAAAAACATCCTTAAAACTATTGCAATGCAGATGCAGACCTGGAAAGCCCTGCCCTGGAAAGGCTCTTAGGAAGAGGGAAGTTTTTAAATAGGCGCCGAAAGGACGACAGAGCTGGCCCCCAACTTTCAATGGGAGGGAATTCTAAGGGCCTGGATCCTATACTGTGTGGGGGACAGACCTCCTGATAATACGGTATCAGGAGGAGGCCATGCACAGAGGTATCTGCAGGAGACCCATCGACTGGGTATACAGTGGTAACTCTGGTTACGTACTTAATTCGTTCTGGAGGTCCGTTCTTAACCTGAAACTGTTCTTAACATGAAGGACCACTTTAGCTAATGGGGCCTCCCGCTGCCACTGCGCCGCCACCATGCGATTTCTGTTCTCATCCTGAAGCAAAGTTCTTAACCCGAGGTACTATTTCAGGGTTAGCGGAGTCTGTAACCTGAAGCGTCTGTAACCCGAGGTACCACTGTATAGTGAAAGTATGTGGAATATGCAGGCCTAGTTTGTTTATTTCATGGGTAGGCAAACTAAGGTCCAGGGGCCGGATCTGGCCCAATCACCTTCTAAATCTGGCCTGCAGACGGTCCAGGAATCAGCGTGTTTTGACATGAGTAGATTGTGTCCTTTTATTTAAAATGCATCTCTGGATTATTTGTGGGACCTGCCTGGTGTTTTTACATGAGTAGAATGCGTGCTTTTATTTAAAATGTATCTCTGGGTTATTTGTGGGGCATAGGAATTCGTTCATTTTCCACCCCCAAAATATAGTCCAGCCCCCCACAAGGTCTGAGGGACAGTGGGCCAGCCCCCTGCTGAAAAAGTTTGCTGACCCCTGCTTTATTTAATGATTTTATTACATTTCTATATTGCCTTTCATCTGAGAATCACAGGGTGGTTTATTTGTGGTGATGCAGTGCTGGGAGCATCAGCCAAAAACTCATCTCTCTCTTTCTCTCTCTGGGGAATGGGGGAAATGTCCTGTGTTGTTCCCCTCCACCCGTTTTCATATCACACACTTGTGCCATGCGCATTCTAGAGATCTCACAGCTTGTTGAGGGGGGTTGCAACTTTGATATGTGAAATATAGGCCTTGCAGAGCTAACAGATGTCTCCTCCAAGCCGACACTTTTCAGTGGAGTCAGGTCACACATTCCACTTGCTAGCCCTCACGTCTTGCAGTGGCATTCTCACAATCGCAGAAATCTCAGCCAACTGTGCCAATAAGCCTTGGGTGAATCAACGGATAAATCAGTGTAGATTTGCATATGGGAAAAACCAGTGAGTGGTATCTACTTGTAGTGCCAAGTGAACAGCCCATCGGCGGGAGGAATTCCTGCTTGCAGAATGGAACCTTCTTTCTCTATTCCCCCCAGTAGGGCTGGGCGAAATATCATCGAAAATTGGTTAGAAGTCCATATCGGTTTCATAATTGTTGACCTGGCAATATATCGTGAAACGTGGTGTGTGGCGTCTGTTCTATGTAAAAAAAATTATAATGTGGGGAAAACTGTGAAGCTAATCAATTCCTCTCCATAGCTGCATTCTTGTTTCAGACATCGTGATATATCAGTCTAGTATGATGTTTAGCTGGTGATATAACATGTTGAAAACCAGATATTTCCTTTTCCCCAAAAAATTTTTTATTCATTTTATAATACAACTAAACAACACAAACAGAAAAACAGACAATCCAAACAAATTCTTGTCTTATCCTTATTTTTTCTAAACATTTTTAGGTGAGCTTCCCCAAGTCCCCCCGTCTGATTTTCATTTTACCTCACCTTTAGCAGTTTACATATATCATAATTTCTAGCCATTTTTTATCGCACTTTTACCATAAAAATCTTCACATTTTATCACTTACAAATAATACTATTTTAAAATACACTACTTCTAACCCTACAGCCTATATACACTTCCAGAGCTATTCTAAGATTTAAATATTAACATTTCCCCCCCCCAAAAAAAAATATTCTTTAAACTTCTTCCAATCTTCTTCCACCGTCTCTACTCTCTGGTCTGAGTCTCCCAGTCAGTCCGGCAAGTTCCATATAGTCGAAAGCCAGATATTTCCTACTCCACAGCTATGTTCCAGGGGTTCCCCAAACAACTACCTTCTGGAGCAAATTTGGGGGGGAGTGTCGGTGGGATGGGGAGTCGTGTTGCATAAGTGGAAATAGATGATGCTGATGGGGTGCACTGTTCCAACACCAATATTTCTGAAGAAAATATGTTTTCCTTCCTCCACCTGATGCATTTCCAGGTATTGTCAAGACTCCCTCCTGTCATCATCTGAAGGGCTGAAGGTTAGGAAACTCTGGTGTACATTCTTCCTATTCTTCACGGGTCCTTAAAGGTAAAGGTAAAGGGACCCCTGACCATTAGGTTCAGTCATGGCCAACTCTGGGGTTGCGGCACTCATCTCGCTTTATTGGTACAGCTTCTGGGTCATGTGGCCAGCATGACTAAGCCGCTTCTGGCGAACCAGAGCAGCACACGGAAATGCCGTTTACCTTCCCTCTGGAGTGGTACCTATTTATCTACTTGCACTTTGACGTGCTTTTGGATTGTGAGGTTGGCAGGAGCAGGGACCGAGCAACGGGAGCTCACCCTGTAATGGGGATTCGAACCGCCAACCTTCTGATTGGCAAGTCCTAGGCTCTGTGGTTTAACCCACAGCACCACCCGCGTGGCGTCACGGATCCTTGTGTGAACGCAATTAGATATTTAAACTTGTGATAAAAGAAAAGCCTTATATATTGAAATGAACACTGCCTCCCGTGTTCCCAACCATCCTTTTGTGCCTCTTTTGCCCGTTACTCAGTACGTTCCATCTCTGAGAAGACCTGAAATGTTTGCAAGTCAGATTAATACCTTAACGAGGCAGTATCCATTACGATATGTAATGGTTTCCCTTTGTCCCAAGTTGAAATACCTGTTGTGTTTTCTGTAAGTGCCCCTCAAGCAGTGTGTTGCTTGAAACATCTCGATTGGATTTTTTAAAGGATTTAACAGGTTCAGTTAATTTATGTCGCCTTGGATCGGTACGTTGCAGCAAACTCTGGCCCGCACATGCAAGATACACCATTGCTGTGTAGAATGCAAAATTGAATCTTGCCATTTTTGTAAGATCATAGAATCATAGAGTTGGAATAGACCACAAGATCAGGCAAAGAATAGCAGGTAAGTTCAGTATCCTTTTGTTTGGGTGTTGCTGAATCCGTGGTCTGGCTCAGTTGACATCAAACGGCTCTCGAGTTGCCATAGTAGCCCCTTGAGGATTTCCCCAGAGGAAGGGATTTCTGATCCTGCTTATGATGGTGCAATCAACACTAAATCCGCAGTTACTCCGATGACGTCAGCATGGTTACGTCAGCCTGTCAGGATCTTGCCCTGCTACACAAAGCCTTCCTGAGTTACATGGCTGCTCTTTGTCTTTGGTCTGTGTGCATTTAGGGCTCATTTCCCCCCCCCTCAAAGTATTCTGGGAACTGTAGTTTATTCTTTACAGTCCTCAGCATCCTTAACAAACTATAGTTGGATACTAAAGTTGGGTGCTTTAAATTATTAATAATAATAATAATATAATTTATTATTTATATCCCGCCCACCTGGCTGAGTTTGCTTGCCTCTTCTTCCCTTTGGCAAATGACTACTGTTGAAATGGCGACGAGATCGCATTGGCCTATTTATTCTGAATGTTTATAAGTGATGCCAATAAAGGTTTGATGATGATGCATGTGATGATCTGGCTGAGTTTTCCCAGCCACTCTGGGTGGTTCCCAATTGCGTGTTAAAAACAGTGGCAAAACCAATTCATTTCTGTAGCGAGGTGAGTTTCTCTCACACTTTTGTGCACGCATGTTGTCCTGCTGACTCTTTTTGGTTCTTTACCTAGTGTTGCACGCCACCTCAGTCTCCCGAGATTCCAGGGGTTCCAGGCGCATACCCAGGATTCGTGTTTCCTTTTGGCAATGAGGCAGAGCGGAGCCTGTGGTGTCTTTATGATATATGGTTTACACATTTATACAACCTGAGCCTACGATGGAGGGGTTCACATCATTAACACTCCAAGAGGGTCTTGCTTCCCCCATAGTTGCAGCCTTTTCGAAAAGAGCAATGTGCCTTTTTTCAAGGTTGGAACTGAGCTATTTGGTTGAGCATTGAATTGCAGTTGCATTGTTCCATTTCGGGCTGATCAGAAGAAGATTCACAAAACAGATTGAAATCTGGTTATCTTGTTGTTGGAGTTCTGTTGGAATTGCACCAGCAACAAGTATACATATAGTTATTGTCTTGGACTTATTGCAAGAATATTAGGATGGGTTCTTTTTTACAATGCCAAAATAATAATGACATACACAACTCAATGCAATGGTGCCTCGGTTTTTGAACGTCTCTGTTGATGAACGTTTTGGAACTCGAACGCCGTAAACCTGGAAGCAAATGCTTTGGTTTTCAAACGCACCTGAGAAGACAAACCAGAAACGTGGCTGCCTTATTGAGATTTCCGTTTTGAGTTTTTGGTTTTCAAACGTTTCGGAACTCAAACAGTCTTCCAGAAAGAATTATGTTCGAAAACTGAGGTACCGCTGTATTGAGTTGTGTATGTCATTATTATTTTGGCATTGTAAATAGCATTTGAGACTTTAAGTATTAGAAGGCATTGAACTTTTGTACGTTACTGTTAATGAATTTTTGTAAACCACATACAGAAGTATTTAGTTTGTGATTTACTTCTCTGTATTCCTTGGAAAGTTGTATTGATCTCTGCCTTCCCAGCCTGCAGCCCTCTAGGTCACATCACAGCAAATTCTGACCCTCTCAAACTCCTGCTTTGATCTTTTAAGAGTTGGGGAAGGAGTCCCACCCATTTCCTTTGTTCTCCTAATGGCCCATCACCCAGGTGATTACCCGAATCCGGGAAGCTTGCCTGGTTTGTTCCTCCCTCTGTAATGTATCGCCAGATCGTGATGTTTGGCTGGTGATACATCGCAATGTTGAAAACCTGACATCACCGAGCCCTAGAGTAAATGCTACTCAAGTCCAGAGTGGAGTCCCTAAGACAGTTGGATGGTGCCTTGTATGCCTCCTTCCTGCAACTCCCGCAGCCAGGCTGGTGCCAAACGCATTGCTCTGCTTTCCTTTGGACCACATCAGTGAGGTCGTGTGTGTGTGTTCTTGTTGTCTGCGCAGCCCAGGACCTCCAGGGACACTGCCCAGGTCTGTGCCCCAGAGAGGTCACAATGCTAATGTGGTGGTTTGACTTCACCCTGGGGGAACACTGCTTTGTGTCTCAAGACCAGCGGATGCCAACAGCCACCCACCAGGGAAGTTAGTGCATGTCCTTATCATGCGGGTATTCAGTATTCGGCGCTGCCTTTCAGTGGTTCAGACAGTAGTGTGTTGTTGATTTCTTTCACAGGGAGAGGGGTAGAAATCTAAAACCAGCACCTGCAGTTTGAAGGGATACAGTCCAGGAAAGTCCTGTCCCACTATATTTTTCTGATTCCCAACCACCTTTCTTTTTTTAAAGTTCTCTGTAAGTTGCAGCAGTTCCTGCCATCTGGCTATGCAAATGCTCATGCAGGATTTTGTACTATGGGTCCAAGGGTAAAGCTTGCATCATGCAATCTGATCAGGTTAGTTACGTTGCCCTTGGCTGAACAGCAAACACACACTCATGCTGTCTGCTGTGCAGAGAGTGCTGTCCGGTAGTTATACTGCTTGAAAGGTAGCTAAAGGTTTTCCTGACTTTGCATCAAACATGCATTCCAGGTGCAAGCCACAGTCTCTTTCTCAGAGGATGCTGGGAAGCTTGGACAATTGGTGGGCTCCACTTATTATTATTATTATTATTATTATTATTATTATTATTATTATTATTATTCCCCGCCCATCTGGCTGGGTTTCCCCAGCCACTCTCCATCAAATATCAGATGGAGATTCTTACCTTGTCTGGGGATCATCCTTCTGGGCCTGATGGGAGTTGCAGTCCCCAAGATCTGGAGGGCACCAGGTTGGGGAAAGCTGGAGTAGATCATTACACAGATTAGAACCGAGGTACTTCCTTTTGAACAAATTGCTCTTGCTGCAGGCTGTTCTTAGAAACACAGCTGTCTTCCTGTGACTTTTCCATGGGGAAAGGTTCAGTGGGGCAGTGGTAGAACAAATACTTTGCATGCAGGAGGTTCCAGGTTCGATCCCTGGCGCCTCCACGTAGGGCTGAGAATGTCGCCTGACTAAAACCCAGGAGAGCTGCTGGCGGTCAGTGTAGACAGTCCTGAGCTATAGATAGACCAGTGGCCTGACTTGGTGTAAGGCAAGTTCCTGTGCATTTACAGCAGGTCAAAAGTGCGTCAATATACCTGCTTCTTGTTGGGTGTCAAACCTGAAACCGTTTGCATGCAAAGCAGACAGTCCAGCCACTGAGCTGTGGTTCGCCCTTTCTTGCGTGTACAGTCGTACTTGGAAGTCGAACGGAATCCGTTCTGGAATCCGTTTGGAACAGAATCCATTCCAAAACATTCAGAAACCAAGGTGCGGCTTCCGATTGGCTGCAGGAAGCTCCTGCAACCAATCGGAAGCCACATCGTATGTTTGGGTTCCAAAGGACGTTCGCAAACCGGAACACTCACTTCTGGGTTTCAAGGTACAACTGTACAGTGGTACCTTGGGTTACAAACACTTCAGGTTACAAACGCTTCAGGTTACAGACTCCGCTAACCTGGCAGTAGTACCTCAGGTTAAGAACAGGATGAGAACAGAAATTGCACTGCGGTGGCAGCGGGAGGCCCCATTAGCTAAAGTGGTACCTTAGGTTAAGAACAGTTTCAGGTTAAGAACAGACCTCTGGAACGAATTAAGTTCTTAACCAGAGGTACCATTGTATTGTAAGCTGCTCCGAGTACAAGTCTTTGTGTGGGAAATGACGCAGCCTGTAGTAGGATTGGGCATCAGTTGTGCAAAACAAACGGCGAAAAATCTCAATGCTCAGGATAAACGGCACATAAATAAAAGGCAAATGTGCTGACATTGTGTATATACCTTTCCTCGAAAATGTGTGCGCTCACACAAACACACATCCCTGGGGAGATGTGCATTCCTCAAAACTCTGGAAGCCAGCCAGAATAGACCTCTGGCAATACAAGGGCACTTCATGCATTAACAATATCATATGTGCTGAGATTATTAAGGTTGTTGTTGTTGATCAGTCAGTGTTCATTTCACAGCAGGCTTCCCCAAGTTGGTGCGCTCTAGACATTTTGGATTTACATTTCATGTGTTGGCACTGTCTGGAGCGTTAGTCGTGATGCTCTCTTCGGAGAGCTACTGCAGAGTTTAATCATCCTCCAACAAGAGGCTTCTTCTAAAATAATTTTTAGTTACACATGCTCTTTTTTGTTGTTGTTAAAGGCTCCAATTTGTAGTTAAAATGGCATCCTTCCAGTTTTGGTTTAGAAAAAATGTGAGTTGGCTACTTAGCAATCTGGGGATGTCTGGATGTTGTTTAGTTGTTTAGTCGTGTCCGACTCTTCGTGACCAGAGCACGCCAGGCCCTCCTGTCTTCCACTGCCTCCCGCAGTTTGGTCCAACTCATGCTGGTAGCTTCGAGAACACTGTCCAATCATCTCGTCCTTTGTCGTCCCCTTCTCCTTGTGCCCTCCATCTTTCCCAACATCAGGGTCTTTTCCAGGGAGTCTTCTCTTCTCATGAGGTGGCCAAAGTATTGGAGCCTCAGCTTCAGGATCTGTCCTTCCAGTGAGCACTCAGGGCTGATTTCCTTCAGAATGGATTGGTTTGATCTTCTTGCAGTCCATGGGACTCTGGATGTCTGGATAAAAGGGATCAAATCTTGGAGAGCGTGCAGTTATGCATTCTCGACTCTGCAACCTCAGATCAAAAGTAAATTCTGTCGGCCTGAATGGAGCTGACTCCTGAGTAAGCGCAACCAGGTTCAGGTTGCAAGTTGTACATTATCGCACTCACATCCTCTTGCGATTAGCAGCTTGGCAAGAGACGTTGCAAGCTGACTCCTAGGGAGCAGTAGCCAAACTTGTTTTGCTGCACACATGAGTCCTTTTAGACACAGTCTGTTACAATGGGGGGTTTGCACGCTATGACCTCCTTCTAGCAATTCAATATCAGATGCGTGAAGACACTCTCAACATCAAGCACGACTTACTGAGCTCCTAGATTCTGCTGCAGGTTTCTGTTGGTGCACAGCCAGGCTTTATTTAGTTATTTATATTTTTGGCATTTGTGGGCCACCCTGTAACAAAACATTATTTGTGCAGTTCTCAATTATATATATATTATTAAAAAAACAGTTTCCATTGCCTGGGGTTCCCATTGCCTTGGAAGGAGATCTATCTTTGTGTAGATCCATGGGCACACCAACCCCAATGCAGAACAAAGAAACAAAATAAGGAACTTGTAAAAGTGTTAGTAATAGTAATAATAATAATAGTAGTAGTAATAATAATAATAATAATAATAATAATAATAATAATAATAATAATAATAATAATATATTTATACCCCGCCCATCTGGCTGGGTTTCCCTGGCCACTCTGGGCGGCTTCCAACAAAATATTAGAATACAGTAATGCATCAAACATTCAAAGCTTCCCTAAACAGGGCTGCCTTCAAATGTCTTCTAAAAACCTGGTAGTTGGTTTTTCTCTTTGACATCTGGTTGGAGGGCGTTCCACAGGGCAGGTGCCACTACCGAGAAGGCCCTCTGCCTGGTTCCCTGTAACTTGGCTTCTTGCAGCGAGGGAACTGCCAGAAGGCCCTCGGCGCTGGACCTCAGTGTCCGGGCAGAAAGATGGGGGTGGAGATGCTCCTTCAGGTATACTGGACCGAGGCTGTTTAGGGCTTTCAAGGTCAGCACCAACACTTTGAATTGTGCTCGGAAATGTACTGGGAGCCAGTGTAGGTCTTTCAAGACCGGTGTAATGGGGTTCCCATGGTCGCAGATCAAAGCGGTCAAGGTCATGTGGCTTTGCCAATGGGTGTGTTCAGAATGCTGCCTGGTCCTGGCTTATTAGAGAATCTCTCCCCCCCCCTGCCCCCCATTATTTTGGTCTGTTGATGTGGACAAGTCTGATTGACCACCACCAGTGTGGCCAACCCTTGTCCTTAACTTGGCACATCTAATTCATGTTCGAAATTAGCCAGGCGCCAGGTACTCTTTGCGACTGGCAACTGGTCCAGTTGCGACCTAGCCTTAAGAACAGCTAAAGCCGTTTTAAAAACAGCACCGTGGTCTAGGTTTAAAAACAACACAGAATGAACACACATGGCAGAGTCCTTTTTACATTGGCTTATGCTGATGGAAAATACTTAGGTCCCTGTCTAGTTGACAGCGTTGGATCCAGAAACATTCCTAAACTGTGATCCTGAGCACAGCACCTTCCATCACAGGCTGAACACCCCTGCAACACGCTGTAAATCCGACTGCCTAAGAAAATGATCAGGGCAGCTTCGAATAACCCAAAACAGGGTGTTACAATAGCTAACGGGGACTGGACATTTTGAGTGCACGTGAAACAGTGGTAGGGGATGTCTTTTGGCCTGAGGGACGCATTTGGTTCTGTTTTTGTTTTTCTTCCAATTTTTTTTATTGGTTTTCCAAAATTTTAAACAAACAAACATAAATCATAACTGAACTTGGTCCAATCTTAGTAACATTGTTAAATGACTTCCTCAAATTCCCTTGACTGAATTTCATTATATATCATTGTAACGGTTTTCCAAAATAAAATCTCATAACATTTACTTAGTCCTCTTAACATCTCTGTTTCTTTTCATCTTAACTTTAAACATGTTGTTCTATAACTTCACATATTTAAATACTTAGCCTAGCTATTTTTTTGCAAGTGTTTCTATTTAATTTATCTTAGCATATTTGAGTAAATAGTCTTTGAAATTCTTCCATTCTTCCTGGTGCTCCTCCACCTTCTGGTCATGGACTCTTCCAGTCAGGTTGGCTAGCTCCGAAAAATCCATCATCTTCATCTGCCATTCCTCCACTGTTGGTACTTCTTGTGTTTTCCAATTCTTGGCTAATAAAATTCGAGCTGCATTTGTGGCATACAAAAACAATCTAACATCTTTTTTGGGCAGTTCCAAACCTGTTATTCCAAGAAGAAAGGCCTCTGGTTTCTTAACAAATGTATATTTCAACATTTTTTCCAATTCATTATAAATCTTCTCCCAGAAGTCTTTCACCTTGGGACAGGTCCACCACATTTGATAAAAGGTACCCTCCTTTTCTTTACATTTCCAGCATAGATTATCACTATTGTGATACATCTTTGCTAATTTTACAGGGATTAAGTACCATCTATACATCATTTTCATAATGTTTTCCTTTAACACCGTATATGCAGTGAACTTGAGGGGGCCGCATTTGCTTCTGGGCAGTCTTCAGGGGCCGCATGCCAGTGGTTTTGCGAGGCCAGGGACAAAAGCGAGTTGAACAATGAATGTAATTTTTACTTTTGTGTACTAGCTACCTTTGTGCACACCCCTCCTAATTCTCCACCCCAGGAAGCAAGAGGCATGGATCAGGGCCAGTACTGTCTGTAGGCTGAGGAGGGTGTGTGGCCTGGGGAGACTCCTGAGGGCCAGGTTGAGGGGCTTTGAGGGCCGCATTTGGCCTCCAGGCTGGACGGTCACTTCTTTTGCTCTGGACATTGCCATCCCTTCTTAATAACACAAATAATGGGATTTATAGTTCTGACTTTGCATGCTGAAAACATTGTGGGAATTGTGAATGACAACTCCATTTCAGTTTAGGGTTGGTTGCAGCAAAAAAACAGCCTTGTGGCCCATTTAAAGACTAAAACTTAACATAGCACAAGCTTTTATACAGTCTGCTGCATCAGATTATCTATGCAATGGTACCTCGGATTAAGTACTTAATTCGTTCCGGAGGTCCGTTCTTAACCTGAAACTGTTCTTAACCTGAAGCACCACTTTAGCTAATGGGGCCTCCCCACTGCTGCTGCCGCGCCACCGGAGCACGATTTCTGTTCTCATCCTGAAGCAAAGTTCTTAACCTGACGTACTATTTCTAGGTTAGCGTAGTCTGTAACCTGAAGCGTATGTAACCTGAAGTGTATGTAACCTGGGTATGCAGCTAAGAAAAATAGATTTTTTGGGTGGGGGGGATACTGGAGGAAGCCTCAAATTGGTTTCCTGGTAGCTGAAATTCTTGTAACGCAGGATTTTGAGCCTAGTTGGTCTGCAGGATTAATTAAAAGCCACACTCCCGCTGTTCTGGGTTTTCATTAAGCACTTATCTCTGTGTGTTTTTTGCTTTCGTTGAGGATAGTTAAAAAATGTGGCTGATGAGCTTGCTGAACTTTGACCCTCTTCTGCTTCATCTGGATAGTCCAGCTTGACCCATCAGAGCTCCACAAAGAATCTCTGATGAAGAGTTGGATCTATGCCCTCCCCGTCCTGTAATATAATTTCACGTAAAGGTTAAGAAGAAAAAAAATTGCGTGTTAGCTGCAGATGGTGGAGAATCCCCGGAGCGCAGGTTTCGCTAGAGAAACTGCAACCCTGTGATCAGTTGACTGACCGATATTTAAAGAATTAGTTCAGTGACATGTAACGAAGAGAATTGGCTAATCTAAAGCAGAACAAAACAAAAAACCTTGTCTACTCATATAGAGGAATTCAGTGCCTATTATCTCCTGTTATTCTAATTCGTAGTTGTTGTTTTAATTGAGTTTTCCAGAAACAAACAAACACAGTTAAGCAATATGAAGTGAATCATAATAAATTGAGAGGAAAGATGGGGAATGACTGGTGGTCCAGACCAGCCACGTAGAACAAGGCTATCAATGGCTACCAGCCACAATGGCTGTCCTCTGCCTCAATGGTCAGAGGTAGGAATGCTATTAATGTATCTTCAGGCACAAGGCAAAAACTTTCCTCTGTAATTATTATTATTATTATTATTATTATTATTATTATTATTATTAATTTATTTATACCCCACCCATCTGTATGGGCTTCCCCAGCCACTCTGTGCGGCTTCCAACCAAATATTAAAATACAGTAATACATCAAACATTAAAAGCTTCCCTAAACAGGGCTGCCTTCAGATGTCTTCTAAAAGTTTGGTAGTAGTAGTTCTCTTTGACATCTGGTGGGAGGACGTTCCACAGGATGGGTGCCACTACCGAGAAGGCCCTCTGCCTGGTTCCCTGTAACTTGGCTTCTCGCAGTGAGGGAACCGCCAGAAGGCCCTCGGTGCTGGACCTCACTGTCCGGGTAGAACGATGGGGGTGGAGACGCTCCTTCAGATATACTGGACCGAGGCCGTTTAGGTCTGCAACCAGGCCTTTGACGAAACAAAATAAGAAAATTCCTTCCAGTAGTGTGTTAGAGACCAACTACAGTGGTACCTCGCAAGACGAATGCCTTGCAAGACGAAAAACGCGCAAGACGAAAGAGTTTTCCGTTTTTTGAGTCGTTCCACAAGACGAATTTCCCTATGGGCTGTATTCGCAAGACGAAACGTCTTGCGAGTTCTTGCGAGTTTGTTTCCTTTTTCTTAAAGCCGCTAAGCCGTTAATAGCCGCTAAACCGTTAATAGCCGCCAAGCCATTAATAGCCGTGCTTCGCAAGACGAAAAAACCGCAAGACGAAGAGACTCGCGGAACGGATTAATTTCGTCTTGCGAGGCACCACTGTAAGTTTGTTATTGGTATGAGCTTTTGTGTGCATGCACACTTCTTCAGATACCCACACGGCTACCTGCCTGTAACCAGGCCTTTGACCTTTAACTATCTGTGGCCTTTCAGAGGTGGGTGGGATGTTTTGAATGCATTTCTTTTTCCTCTTAATTTTAATGTATCTACGTGGGGCTATTGTCTGTTTGTTGGGTTCTAAGTCACTTTGGTTTGCCCTGGGCAAGATAAAACTGGTTGGCCGCTCTAAGACCAGGGTCGTAGGCTAAATGGGACAGTTGCTCAATCTGGCAGGCTTTTATGTTTTGTTTTTAAATGTTTTTAAATGTTTTTATTAGCAATTTCAACATAACAAAACATAGAATATTCATTATTTTCCCCCCTTGCCATCCTCAAACCTTCCCCCCGAGACTTCCCTCGGCTCCTTTCTCTGATTTCTCAACCCATATTATTCTTTGCATGTTATAAAATTATACAAATCCTCACATTATATATCTACCATGTTATCAATCAATAAATTTGTGTATGTTTATTCAAAACCTGCCAAGGAGTCCAAATAATTTTGTTGTCTTTTTAAGTAATTTGTGAAAATTTCCCATTCTTCTTTAAAGTCTCAGTTGTCCTTAACTCGCAGTTTGTATGTCACTTTGGCCAATTCTGCATAGTTCATCAATTTCTCTTGCCACTGTTCTTTTGTCGGGGTTTCCTCATTCTTCCATCCTTGTGCTATCAAGACTCTTAGGCTCTTACGTCCCAATGCTCAGACATCCAAGCAAATAGATCTCTGCAAGGAGTCCACGTATTGCAGAACTTCCCTATCTATCTCCTGTTTGACATCCCAGGGACTCTCCTCCTCTCCGTTGCAGCAAAACAAACAGATTTGGTGATGGGCCTGATTCCTGGGCATTTCTGACCTTTGCTAGTGTCATAAATAGTTTCTGTGTATTTGCTTCCCGTGGTAGGTCTGGCGTAGTGAGTCTGGTTGCAATTCTGTACACACTTACCTGGGAGGAAGTCCTACTGAGATCAAGCGGGGCTTCTTAAGGAGACGCGTATAGTATCGTACTCGAAGAGTGTAAACTACCAATTGAGAAATCTCTGGTTCAAATCTCTCTTCAGCCATAAACTCGCTAGTTGGCGAAATGCAGTGGCGCTTCAGAGGCGCTCGGGAGTTTTGCAAGCACCAACAACCGGCTGGTTTCAAACCGCAGGGCCACGGGAAAATAGATCACAGGATAATTGTGGCTAACAGGCAGGTTGGTTCTGTGCACCTGCCAAATTTGGCTCACTGGGCAGATTGGAAAGGTAAGGATTTAGTAAGAAAAGCCTCAGTCTCCACCCTTGCAATATGCAGGATAATATGTTTTGTAACGTGTTTGCAACCAACCCTGGGGTTGAGAATTAGAAAAGGGTTCTCTCTCTCTTCTAAATACAGTCACACCTCGGGTTACAGACGCTTCAGGTTGTGCGTTTTCGGGTTGCGCACCGTGCCGAACTTGGAAGTACTGGAACGGGTTATTTCCGGGTTTCGGTGCTCGCGCATGTGCATAACCACCAAGTCGTGCTTTGCGCATGCACAGAAGCGCCGAATCGCGATCTGTGCGTGGGCAGACGTGGTGCTGCGGGTTGCAAATGTGCCTCCCGCACGGATCGCGTACGCGACCCGAGCATCCACTGTACATAAATGAGACTGGGGTGGGGACTTTCAAATGATGTCAAATGTTACCCCCAGGCTTTCTATAGCCCAACTGCCAGGACTCTTGAGGGCCTCATCTAAACTTTGGGGGAAGCCACGATGATTAAAGGTGGCATCACAGTCCTTTAAATGTGTAAGGACAGATGGGGCCTTAAAGCACATGACCGACCCCCTCCCAAAAAAGCAATGGTTCCCAATTGGTGGTCTGTGGACCCCAGGGGGTTGTGGCACCATTCACATAACCAAAAACTGCCATAGAGATAGCACAGTTTTCAAAAGTAGGAGGTCCATGGCTTGGCTTTTGATAACCGGGGTCTGCAGTACTTAGCTAATTTGGGACCACTGTCCCAAAGAATCCCATCTAAATTGGTGGAACAGAAGGGCAGGTGTAAGGGAGGCCAGCAGAGAGTGAAAAAGAATGGGACTAGGTAGGTTTACAAGTGTAGGATTGAGAAAGGGAGACACACAAGGCTGTTGCCCAGGTAAAGTTTGAGGCCTGATCTGGAAGCCCTCGCAAATATCGAAATAATAGCATTGGAAGGAGCATCTCGGCCAACTCCCTGCAAAGCAGGAGCCTCGCAAAAATAAAATCTATATGCAAATATGTCACAGGCCCATAGGGCTCTGCGCTTGCGATAAGGCCGTTATAAAATACTACAGTGAACACTTTCCCTTTCTTTTTTCTATCAGGGCATTCGGCCGTCACCAAAGTAAGCTTAAAACCTGCCAAACCGGAAAACTTTATTGATGCTACAACAGCTTGCTTTTCTCGGTGTCGACTTTGGGTTACTTTGGGTCATGGCATGTGCTTTTTCTTGACAGGCAGTGTACATAACCCTGGTTATCGCCTGGCATTGCTGATGTCCAACTTCAGAAAAGTCAAGGGTGACAGCAAGGACACCTCTGACACATCACAGATCCTTCACTTTGTGTTCTTCTGCTATGCTCATGATCTGGGGTGGGAGATAGGCTTTGTGGGAGCGTTTTGTCTACTGTGTGAGCTCTGGAGGGGAGGAAACAATTTTTAAAAAATGCATTTAATGCACTATCTAGCCGTCGGGTGAATTGTGCTGTGCGAGCCACTGTTTTTCATTGCGGAGAACGATCAGGAAATCTGTTGTATCAGATTTCTAAATGGAACTCTGAGGGCCATATGTCCTCCTGTATCTCAATACTGCACATTCCGGATTGTGGTGGTTTGTACTTTTTTTTTTAGTGCATGGAATTTAATGCATCCTGGAAAAAAAGGTCTACACACAAACACATACACACACCAGCTGTTTGCACCCAGCTTGAATTTGGGGAGCAGTATACTGACATAGGGGGACGCAGGTGGCGCTGTGGGTAAAAGCCTCAGTGCCTAGGGCTTGCCGATCGAAAGGTCGGCGGTTCGAATCCCTGCGGCGGGGTGCGCTCCCGTCGTTCGGTCCCAGCGCCTGCCAACCTAGCAGTTCGAAAGCACCCCCGGGTGCAAGTAGATAAATAGGGACCGCTTACAAGCGGGAAGGTAAACGGCGTTTCCGTGTGCGGCTCTGGTTCGCCAGAGCAGCGATGTC
Source organism: Podarcis bocagei (assembly GCF_964188305.1). NCBI lineage: Eukaryota > Metazoa > Chordata > Lepidosauria > Squamata > Lacertidae > Podarcis > Podarcis bocagei. The sequence goes on along the minus strand of NC_138136.1, from coordinate 55,795,912 downwards.
ACGCTGGCCACGTGACCCGGAAGTGTCTTCGGACAGCGCTGGCCCCCGGCCTCTTGAGTGAGATGGGCGCACAACCCTAGAGTCTGGCAAGACTGGCCCGTATGGGGTCAGTCTTTACCTTCTTTATACTGACATAGGGGACACGGGTGGCGCTATGGGTTAAATCACAGAGCCTAGGACTTGCCGATCAGAAGGTCGGCAGTTCGAATCCCCATGACAGGGTGAGCTCCCGTTGCTCGGTCCCTGCTCCTGCCAACCTAGCAGTTCGAAAGCACGTCAAAGTGCAAGTAGATAAATAGGTACCGCTCTGGCGGGAAGGTAAACAGCGTTTCCGTGCGCTGCTCTGGTTCGCCAGAAGTGGCTTAGTCATGCTGGCTACATGACCCAGAAGCTGTACATCGGCTCCCTCGGCCTATAGAGCGCAGCAACCCCAGAGTCAATCATGACTGGACCTTTACCTTTATATTTACATAGTACATCATTGGTCCATCTAGCTCACTTCTATTTGCAATGCAGCATCTCTCTGGGGATTCAGATCAGGAATCTTCTCTAGCCATACCTGGAGATACTGGGGACCTTCTACCACTGAGCCATAACTGTTGCCGTAATTGTAAGTTGGGTATGTAAGGTAAAGGTAAAGGGACCCCTGACCATTAGGTCCAGTCGTGGACGACTCTGGGGTTGCGGCACTCATCTTGCTTTACTGGCCGAGGGTACAGCTTCCAGGTCATGTGGCCAGTATGACTAAGCCGCTTCTGGCGAACCGGAGCAGCGCACGGAAACGCCGTTTGCCTTCCTGCCGGAGCGGTACCTATTTATCTACTTGCACTTTGACGTGCTTTCAAACTGCTAGGTTGGCAGGAGCTGGGACGCAGCAACGGGAGCTCACCCTGTCACGGGGATTCGAACCATCAACCTTCTGATCAGCAAGCCCTAGGCTCTGTGGTTTAACCCACAGCGCCACCCGCGTCCCTAAGTTGGGTATGTAAGGGAGGTTAATACAAGGCCTTCCCCCTTTGATATAAGGAAATAAGGCAGAAAATACGGGTAGAAATCTTTGCTGCCATGTGTATTCTGTAGCATCTGTTTTGAACATTAGGGGAGAACCCTTGATAGAGGGTATTTCACCCCACCCCACCCCAGTCTTGCTTTCTGAGATCTTGGCTCAGCAGGGGTTGGCCTTCGAATTTATGGGGTTTACTTTGCTCTTTCGTAAAGCTTCAAGGTCCACGAGTTGGAGCCAAGTGCAGAATAGGGGCTTAGAACTGTGGGCAGACACAGAATAAAAGGACTCTTAGGCCTAGAATTTGTCTTCAGTACTGGAAATGAACTCTTGTTCCTGTCACCAGTGGAAGGGAATCAGGGTCTGGGAAAGGTAATGTGGCCCTTCAGGGCTCCCTGTCTGGCCCCTGAGACTCTACACACAAACAACAGGCTGCAATTCTCACTGGCCCAGCTCTTCACCCTCCTGTGTGTCTGGCCACACCCATCTCTATCATGTGGCCCCCCAAAAGGTTGCCCACCAGGTCATATGGCCCTGAGGCTTAAGAAAGGTTTCTCGGCCCTGGTTTGTTTTTGTTTTAACTATCTATTTTGTGCTTTTACCCTGTACTTTTCTATATTGTGAACTTCCTTGAGATCTTCAGATGATGGGTGGTATATAAATGGAATTAAAAAACCAGTCAATAATCAATAAGCCCAACTTGGTGTAAGGCAGTTTTATGTGTTAAGAATAGCCAACCTTCGTTCATATTGGTCCTACGAAGATTGCCAAGTGTCAGTCTCTTCCTCCTGGTCCTCCCACCCCTACCAAAATCCGGCTTTCCACCTTGAGATTCCTTGAGATGCCCTCCTTCTAGGAATTAATTTCTTTCTTCGAAGCGGGAGGAGTCGCCGTTACATTTCAGTTTGGGGTGTGTGCGTTGGGCGGGGGGGGACGCGTGTGTGTGCTTTGTTCACATGTGTCTGTGGGGAGATGATGATTGATGGACTGGAAATTGCTGGCTGGAGCAGAATCTCTTTGTGCTTTTCAGGCTGCTCTGCGTCTGCCTGCCTTGGAGGTGATGCAATGGAAGCCGGTGCAGAACGTCGACTGCTATTATTGCCGGTGCAGGATGATCCCTCAACACCTGAACCAAAGCTTAGGCAGAGCGTCTTTTTATACTCCCTTGTGAGCTCCCACCCTCACAAGCTAATGTGATTGTGTGTAGTCAGGACTTGGGCTGGACTAAGGCAGGACATTTAACTGTCTCACACAGTGTTAGAAACTGAGATGAGAGCTAGGAGCTAAGTGGGATATTAGACCTAGGCTATAGGTGCCGCAATGGAGTTTCTAGGTGCGCTTTTTAAAAACAAAGAATACAGTGATACCTCTGGTTGTGAATGGGATCCGTTCTGGAGGCTCGTTCACAACCTGAAAGGAACGCAACCCGTGTCTACGCGTGCGTGGGTCGCGATTTGCTGCTTCTGCGCATGTACATGCTGTCATTTTGCGCGTCTGCGCATGCGTAAGCGGCGAAACCCGGAAGAAACCCTTTCCGGTACTTCCGGGTCACCGCCGGACGCAACCTGAAAATGCTTAACCTGAAGCAAACGTAACATTGAGGTATGACTGTACAAAGCTGAAAATGAATGAACCGCAGCTAAATTCTTATGTTCATTTTTCACATGGTCTAGTCCTCACCTGAAGACTGCAAAAAACAAAGCTATACTTCTCCTGCCTGCCCCCCTTAATATTCTTATGAGGGTCCCTTCGCCAGTCTTCAGAGAGTGGCTGGAAGTGGGGAGGCAGGGAAAAGGTATTTTCCATCCCCTGCAGTTTTAATCTGAAATCTTAGGTGCAGTACTGCGCCCAGAGCTCAGAAACTGCTCACATTGACGAAATTCCCTGTTGCAAAATGCGCCTAGAACAGCCTTTCTCAACCTGTGGGTCCCCAGATGTTGTTGAACTACAACTCCCATCAGCCCTAGCTAGCAAGGCCAGAGCTCAGGGATAAAGGGAGTTGTAGTCCAGCAACATCTGGGGACCCACAGGTTGAGAACCGCTGGCCTAGAACAACTGGAGCTTTCAATGCTAGTCTCACAGGCTAGGAGAGGATTTAACACCTATGCAATGGACCCAAGCTCACTTAGGTGGGGAGTTTCCTTGAGCTAAAGCATTCATGGAAATTCAACTCATGGCTCATGGCTCAAATTCAGCTCATGTCTAGATACAGCCGTTGGTCCACCAGTTTCAGAATTGGCTCTTTGCTTCTTCTTTTTCAAAGTCCTGTTATTTTGTGCTGTTTCACAAATTCAGCCCAGTGTAAATGGAGGATAATATGATGTGCCTTGAATATGATTATTAGCAGACCCCCCACGAAAGGGAGGGTGGAAGTTCAGGCAAATTCTATAATTTTGGATTGTATTTTTCTTTTTTATGAATGTAAATCTAAATTGTAAAACCAATAAAAAATTACTACACACACAAATTCAGCCCAGTATTACCCACACCAGAAAATTGGAATAGGAAGAACACAGGTGGTAATTGTTACTCACAGGTGCTTAATTGTTGGTGGAATTCTAGGAAATGGATGGAAGGGAGAAGCTAGCAGAGGTTTTAGAAAGGTGCTGGAATTGTGGTGCCAGATGTAAGGCTAAACCATGGTTTAGCATTGAGAACAAGCTTTGTGCTCATCTTTCCCCCTTTCACACCAGTTTCTCTTTATGATTCTAATATTGTTGTTATATCTGATTTGGGCATACTTCGATCTTTGCAAACCATAGTTTGCCTGGGTCAGATGCCACTGCAAACCATGATTTGATTCCTAAATCAGAGGGAAAGTGTGAGCCAGTAAGGTGGGATAGAAATTTTTCTAGCGCTTTATTTTTTCTGCAGAAAATTTTCAGTTTTATAAGTGCATTAGTCTGTGAAAGATGTCAACTGCAAATACAGTATTAAGCAAGTGTTGCAGTTTTTTGCTGCATTTACAAGTAAAATAAACATGTTAGTGCATCAGAATATTTTGTTACGCTAACTGAAATTTTTTTGGATGCAAATTTCCCAATGCAAATCATTCTAAATTTTCTGGAAACCCCAGACCACTAGTTATTAGTACAAGGCATGTTCCCAAAGTGCCATGTCTGGTATCATGTCTGAACAGACTTTTTGATATTCGGAGAGATTTCCATTTCACCCCAGAATAACCTGTTTTCCAAAACACAACACATTATGTCCCTGGGGAGTTGGTCGACCGGACCGACTGAAATCAGTGAAGCTATTCTCTGCCAGATAGCATCAAACAAGTTTAGCAGTGGGCAGGCACAGTCCGCAGATAGCTTTCCGAAAGAGTTTCTGTTCGATTTAGATAACAGATTTTCGGAACTGTTGATGTCTGCCAGCTGAATATTCACGTTACCTGCAGGTGAATTTTAAGAAAAGCTCAGCTGGCTAAAATTTAGGGGAGGGTGTTGAATCACCTTACGCTATTCATCCAGGGAGTCTCATAATGAGTCAGCAGCTCTGGAATCCATACTCAGAATTCCCGGCATTGTTAACCATGCCTTTAAAAGGCTTCCTGGCTTTGTCGGCTTATCAGTCCCTCATCCAGTACACAAAGCCTAGCTGCAGAGGCCCACAAAGTTTCACCCCTATGTTAACTGTTGACTTGCCCCCCACAAGGGAAGTAAGACGTGAGCTGTGCAGGATCGCCCAGCTGAACCCTTTGAGACTGCAGTGTGGGGACCTCGCATGCTTGAATGCGCCGCACCCCATATGAAATGCTCGTTGCACATAGAAGGCAACACCTAAACTAGAGTCCGTTCTCCATCACAAAATTCACACAGCAATAGGAAGTGGTACCCATAAGATGCACTCTCTTGCATGATGGATGGTACCCAAAACAATTTTATTTAGAAGAAACTTAAACATTAGGCGGGGACGCGGGTGGTGCTGTGAGTTAAACCATAGAGCCTAGGGCTTGCCAATCAGAAAGTCGGCGGTTTGAATCCCCGCAACGGGGTGAGCTCCCGTTGCTCGGTCCCTGCTCCTGCCCACCTAGCCGTTTGAAAGCACGTCAAAGTGCAAGTAGATAAATAGGTACCACTCCAGCAGGAAGGTAAACGGCGCTGCTCTGGTTCGCCAGAAGTGGCTTAGTCATGCTGGCCACATGACCTGGAAGCTGTATGCCGGCTCCCTTGGCCAATAACAACATTAGCCATCGCCTCAGCTGCCTCAGGGACTGGTCTCTAGGGCTTTCTGTAAGACCTAGACTGGAACTGCTGCAGACTCTGGTGAATAGGGGCACACACACAAAGCATGGACTAGACTCCCTCACATTACAGTACAGTGGTACCTTGTGTTACGGACGGAGTCCTTTCCAGAGGCCTGCCCATAATGTGAAAAGCCCGCAACTTGAAGCGCCGTGTCTGCACAGGCACGATTTAGCACTTCTGTGCATGCACGAGCAGTGAAAGCCAGAAGTAACCCGTTCCGGTACTTCTGGGTTGCCATGGGACGCAGGACGAAAACACAACCTGAAGCGGACGTAACATGAGGTATGACTGTACCCTCTAGCAAAAGGAGCTCACCACATCATTCAGCCATCATCTTGGCTGTGTGGAATGAACTGAGCCATAAGAGTATCTTTGATGATAATTCCTCTGTTCCGTGTGTATGTGGTGGTACACTTTGGGGTTGTTGTTGTTGCTGCTGTTGTTTGCATAATTTATTATTGGTTTGAATAAGTCAGTCTTTCATATACTTCTTGGGTTTCTGTGTCTTGGTCACTCCTCTCTGCTCTTAATGTCTGAGTCTGTATGAGGCGGTTTAATATGTTGGTAATGTTTAAAGTCACACCTAAAGGACGCAAGTGATTACTTAAACTGCTACAGAACCTAGGAACTGCGGGCTGGGATGCAGGCCACCCATTTGGGGTTGCTTATTCTGGAGAGCTGGAATCATGCCGATGGGTATGAGATGAGTAATATGACTGGTGCATTGGCTGACCACATCAAAACGTCTCAAGACTGCTCAGCCAATATTCTGTAGCTTTCACCTCCTTAGTTCCTAGAGGACATAGACATTTGGGTTAGTTTTCTGTGAGATGGTAGACTGTAGGGATATCAGATGTGCCCTGCTGTTTCCCGTTCTCACCCTCTGGGCTCACTGAGGCCCTCGGTCAGCAGAAATGGTCAATGGTTCATGAGTAGGCAAGTGAGCTAAATCACGAGCCTGCAAGCATGTGTGGGAAATATAAGTGAGTGTTGTACAGCTACACAGTTGTATGTTCCTCTGGGTCAGGGGTCAGCAAACTTTTTCAGCAGGGGGCCAGTCCACTGTCCCTTAGACCTTGTGGGGGGCTGGACTATATTTTGGAGAAAAGAAATGAACAAATTCCTATGCCCCACAAATAACCCAGAGATGCATTTTAAATGAAAGCACACATTCTACTCATGTAAAAACACGCTGGTTCCCGGACCATCTGTGGGCCGGATTTAGAAGGCGATTGGGCCGGATCTGGCCCCTGGGGCTTAGTTTGCCTACCCATGCTCTGGGTGAATATTACCCAGTGCGAGATCATCTGTGCTTGGCAATCTTCTGTGTTTTTATGTCATTCGTTTCTCTGCATTCTGAATTTTGCCTGTGCACATACACACACACACACTGGGCCTTTCTAGAATCACAGGAATGCCTAATCACCGCATTATTTAAAGTGAAAGATTAGGTGGGTGCAATGTCAAATGAGACAAAATGTTTGATTAGCCAGTTAAAATAAGGCATTGCAGCAAAACGCCAACTCTGAATGGGTTGGAGAAGCTGAGCCGACTGTTCCTCCAGGCTGGTGGGGAACCGATAATGAGTGTAGAGAACAGTGGTTAATTAGAGGTTTGGAAAGGAAGCCGGCTTTGGCGTTAAGAGAGCTAAATAGGCTGCCAACCAATGAAAGAATATTTAGGTGATTAATCATTAGTCATTTAACTAGCTAATCAGTTAAGTTTAGGTGAATTTATGTATTGCCAAAACTTCAGCATTTTTGAGATATTAAAGGAAGTGTAAGGTAGCTTGTGCTTTAATGATCCAAAGTTGCTGCTTATTTTTTTTGGGGGGGGGCTGTATTTCCTGCTGCTGGTAATGCATCAAGAGCAAAGTTTCATTTATAGCTCTTCTGGGGTTTTTAAAAAAATAATATTTCCAGTTAATGTTGGCCTGCTAATTTAAGCAAATACAGATATAGTAGATTGGACTATATAATCTGTGGAGCGAAAATTGCAGGCCTACAAAAGATTATAGCTGTGGAGGTGGTAAAGGTAAAGGTACCCCTGACCATTAGGTCCATTCGTGACCGACTCTGGGGTTGCGGCGCTCATCTTGCTTTATTGGCCGAGGGAGCCAGAGTACAGCTTCCGGGTCATGTGGCCAGCATGACTAAGCCGCTTCTGGCGAACCAGAGCAGCACATGAAAATGCTGTTTACCTTCCCGCCAGAGCGGGACCTATTTATCTACTTGCACTTTGACGTGCTTTTGAACTGCTAGGTTGGCAGGAGCAGGGACCAAGCAACGGGAGCTCACCCCGTCGCGGGGATTTGAACCGCCGACCTTCTGATCGGCAAGTCCTAGGTGGTTTAACCCACAGTGCCACCTGCATCCCTATGGAGGTGGTAGGTACATTAAAATATTTATATATCCATGACAGAGCAGGTAGGTATGGTTAAAAGTAAATGCGTGGGGGGGGGGGTTTGGCCAGTAGGGGAGAAGTGGTCAGTCAGAGGTTAGGCACACTTGTGATACACTTGTCTGACACATACATGGCTTAATGGAAGAATGACTACTGGCCTTTGCATAGCTGGTCAACCTGAATCTTCGGTTAGCTAACTTTGAAAAGTGAATATTGATTAGGATTGGAAAGATCTGCCAACTTGGGTTCCTCTCTGTTTCTCATTTTTCCAAATTTAAATTCAGTTCTGCATCTTTCTGTTGCAATTTTCTTCAAATCCTTGGGGAAATTCATTGGTATTTTAGTGCAAATTTCTCCTAATAAACTTCTGCATCCAGTTTTGACGGATGCGAACATCTTTTCAAAGCAATTTTTCTTAACATCATGCATTTTGAAGTTATTTCCACTGATATGTGCATATCTTTTTTTTTGCACATTTCTCCATAATAAACACCTTCTTAATAATCATTGTTCAGTAAGAAAACTGATTTGCAAAATTGGGAGAAATGCGAATTTTGAAGGTTAGCCGTGTTTGGGTTCACGTATTGGTTCAAGAAGTGCAAATTCTGTAGTTTGTCATCAAAATGCAAACTAAATCAAATTACGCTCCCTCCCGCATCCCTTGTTATGATGCAGACTGATTGCATTGCCCAGCCTTGTCATCTGCTCTTGTATTTAGGCCCACACGGCCAATTGTTTGGGTAAGGTAAAGGTAAAGGGACCCCTGACCATTAGGTCCAGTCGTGGCCGACTCTGTGGTTGTGGCGCTCATCTCGCTTTACTGGCCAAGGGAGCCGGCGTACAGCTTCCGGGTCATGTGGCCAGCATGACTAAGCCGCTTCTGGCGAACCAGAGCAGCGCACGGAAACACCGTTTACCTTCCCACTGGAGTGGTACCTATTTATCTACTTGCACTTTGACGTGCTTTCCAACTGCTAGGTTGGCAGGAGCAGGGACCAAGCAATGGGAGCTCACCCCGTCACGGGGATTTGAACCGCTGACCTTCTGATCGGCAAGCCCTAGGCTCTGTGGTTTAACCCATAGCACCACCCGCATCCCATGATCAAAGTAGGCCTAAATGTTAAGAAAATGAACATTTTGAATTGTGTTGTCTTGGGTAGCAGGACAGCGATAGAAACTCAGCAATACAAACGTGTTGTTGTGCATCGAAGGCCCTTGGCATCTCTTCCCCTCCCAGCTTTTATTTTAAAAGGAGGAACTCTGGCGCAAGTGCCGTATCTCACAACCAGCCTAATTGGGAAGTGCTTCTTTTTTCTAATGTACAACAACTGCACCTAATTTCTTTCTGGCAGATAGTGGCGCCGGATGCCTTGGGGCGCTTGGAATTCAGGCTCAAAAGAGTTTTGCTTTTATGGATGCCTTCCAAACTTTCACCATGCTCTAGGTAGCATTAAACAGCTGTCGGAAACAGCTGGCAACAGGTGATTCTGCGTTTCCCTGCTCTGTGCGGATAGAGAGGAGGAGGCGCAGGGGTGATTTCGCCAGGTCTCTGCGGCAGAGTGGTAACTGCAATTGCCGGCAGAGCCGGAAAGCAAAGCGTGGGTCACCCTGCGGAAGCCTTGGGACAAGTGCCCAGTTCTGAAGCGCGCATGGGGAGCGTGTGGCAGGAGCAGGGCTGTTTTGAAAACATGCCTGGGACGACAGCTTTGTTCCGATTGCTAATGCCGCTCTCCTCCCTGAACTCTGCTGATAAGAGCTGGCAGGGGAACAGTGGGAAGTTTCCAAATGGCTTGGATTCAAGAGCCGGGGGTTGGAAAGCATGGCTTGGAGGCTTTCAGGCCTTTCACAGAGCTGCTTCCACAAAGCTGCACGGCCACGGAACGCCAGCGGGTTAATCTGTGGAACTCACTCCCACTGGAAGTGGTGATAGCTACTAACTAACTTTGTTGTTTAGTCGTTTGGTCATGTCCAACTCTTTGTGACCCCATGGACCAGAGCACGCCAGGCACTCCTGTCTTCCACTGCCTCCCGCAGTTTGGTCAAACTCATGCTGGTAGCTTCAAGAACACTGTCCAACCATCTCGTCCTCTGTCGGCCCCTTCTCCTTGTGCCCTCAATCTTTCCCAACATCAGAGTCTTTTCCAGGGAGTCTTCTCTTCTCAAGAGGTGGCCAAAGTATTGGAGCCTCAGCTTCAGGATCTGCCCTTCCAGTGAGCACTCAGGGCTGATTTCCTTAAGAATGGATAGGTTTGATCTTCTTGCAGTCCATGGGACTCTCAAGAGTCTCCTCCAGCACCATAATTCAAAAGCACCAATTCTTCGGCCATCAGCCTCCTTTATGGTCCAGCTCTCACATCTAACTAATTTGGGTGGCTTTAAAAGAGGGATTAGACAAATTCATAGGAGGAGAGGTCTGTTGACGGCTACTAGCTGTGATGGCTCTGCCTTGCCACCACAGTTCTTTGAATATTCTTCTTGGGTTAACTGAATCATAAGGATTTTAGAGTTTAAAGGGGCCACAAAGACCAGTCTCCTGCTCAGTGCAGGAATCTCCAGTGGCCCTGATAGGTGGCTATCAAACTCCTCATTAAATGCCTCCAGGTGTTGAAGCAACTCAAAGTTGTCTTTGCTCCAGTGCTGTTTTTTTCAGCCGGAGAGCAATTCTGTCACCTCTCAGTTTGGTGTCATTGTGGGCCGGCGCTCCCCCCCCCCAAACTTCTTGCCTTTACATAATTCTGAGAAAGCCCCAAATGAACATTTCGAGTCAAAACAGAAGCTGGCCAGTGTGTGCAGGTCTACACTGTTTTTTTAGATCTATGATTCCACCTAGCTCCTCGCCGCGATTGGTCAAGCGGGGGGGAGGGGGAGGGGCACTGGATGGACAAATGAGTCTGATCCTGGTACAAGCGCCCCCCACCCTTCTTGTGCTCCGATCCTGCCATCCTCTGAAGTCTCAGTCCTTCAAGGAAGCATCACTTCGATTTCCTTCTTAAGTTGAAGCTGAGCACCTGCTTTGGAAAGTAAACACAGTTTTGGCCCTGATTCGTTACACGGTAGAGGACAAGTAGCCACCCATTCTTCATTGGCTTGATTTTCAAGGCAGCTGATGGAAGCAGGGCAGGAATGGCGGTAGGAATCTGGGAGCAAGTGCCCATGTCAAATGCAAAAGGCAAAAGCAAAGTTCTGCAGAGAGGTAGTCATTTATTTGCTTGAATGATACGGCTGGCGTGTAAAAGCGCGAATTCTCCTGGTGGCTTGCAAATAAAACGCAACCATTTTAGACGCTGTGTGAAACGATAACAACCGAAATGTAGTTAAAACGTAGCTGTTTTTGACTTATTGACAAGAGGAAGAAGAGGAGGAGGAGGAGTTTGGATTTGATATCCCGCTTTATCACTACCCTAAGGAGTCTCAAAGCGGCTCACAATCTCCTTTCCCTTCCTCCTGAAGGGAAGAGTGAAAAGAAAAGTCTTCTCCTGGAGCCAGAAAGAAAACGAAGATGGTTGCAAAGTGAAGCAGGGGCCCAAATTTGAACCCGGGGCCGTTTGCATGCAAAGCAGACGCCCTGCCACTGAGTTGGGCACCTTCCCTTTCTAATTAGGCCAGGTACCCCCAAACTCGGCCCTCCAGATGTTTTGGGACTACAACTCCCATCATCCCTAGCTAACAGGACCAGTGGTCAGGGGTGATGGGAACTGTAGTCCCAAAACGTCTGGAGGGCCGAGTTTGGGGATGCCTGGATTAGGCATTGGAACATGCACCCATTGATAAATCTGCCGTCCGCGAATTTGCTTTAATAGTCATCTATAAAAAGGCTGCCAAAGTCCTTGGCCTTAGCCAATTGCCTATCAAAATCTCTGTGTGCCAAGAACCAGTTTGGCATTAATAAGTTTTGCTTAAGGGTTCCTCACCCGCTGTAGGCCGAAGGGCTTTTTGCCGTGTGCTTTGAGGATCTTGTGACTTTGCTTCTGCCGCTGGCATCCGTGTGTTTCGGGAGACAATTTAGGAAGGCACCTTTGGGGTTGAAGTCAAACCTTTGGAAGGTTTTGTAGCCCCATGGTTTTTTTTTTAAAAAAGACACAAAAGAAAGCAGAGTTATTTTCCTAGTATTTTTTTTCCACCTAGCTACATCTACCTGCTTCTGTGATTCCTATGAAATGATATCAGCAAAATTTGACAGGCATCAACCAGAATTTGCAGGTGAATAAAAACAGTATCTGGCTTGGTCATCTATTCTGGGGGACTTCAAAGGAAAAAGACACCACTTTTAATTAAAGGAAGTTTTTTTAAAAATGGATGATTTTATATGCCCCACACCATATATTGAAACAGACACCGTTTGGGCTTCTTCTCTGTCCCACCGTGGGTGTAGGTGTGCATGTTCAAAGGGAAAACCTCCAAACCAAAGATGCAGAGAGGGAAATTGGTGTACCCGGTTATTTAAACAGGGAACACGGCTGCATGCAAGAAATGCAACTTGAAACCTTGCAGAGCGTTACTGGGATCTTTGGCACGGCTGTCGCGGCCTATTTTTGTCTCCCTGGTATGCATATTGTGAGGCGTGCGCAAGCACACACACATATACAGAGAGACTTGCACTCAGTGTTGCTGTTTTGCTTGGCTGTCGGCTCTGGAATGTGTTCTGAATCCCAGCCACGGGTCTGTGTGCAGGGACAACAGCAAAAGAAAGAAAGCACAAAAACCTAGTTGCTATTGGGGCTGTAGGCTTGGCTTTATAAAGGGGGGATTAGCTTAGGTTGCAAAAGGTCTCCCTGGTGGTCACATGACCCGGGGCTTCTTGCCCGCTCCCCTGGCCTCATGCAGAATTATTTCCGTGTATGAAATACCCCTGCTCGTTCCCCGAACTCTCTGCATTTCTGAGAGATGGGGCTGGTGCCAAGCGGTCCTTGCGTTGCTTGCTCGGAGACGATAATTTCACTTCTCATTGCTTTCTTTAGAAAGAAAGAAAAGGTGTTGGCCGGAGGGCTTTGAAGGTAACCCTGAGATGCCTGGCTGCACATCGTATAAGAAGCTGATTTGCTACGGTCTCTGAATACGCCACATCTCTAAACAGATAACACCGGGTTTCTAGAAGGCAAGATGTGTTAAGAGAGGTCTGATCTGCCGATGCAGAAGGAAGTGAAGTTGCAGGACTAAACTATTAATTTGTTGTTTAGTCGTTTAGTCGTGTCCGACTCTTCGTGACCCCATGGACCAGAGCACGCCAGGCACTCCTGTCTTCCACTGCCTCCCGCAGTTTGGTCAGACTCATGTTTGTAGCTTCGAGAACACTGTCTAACCATCTCGTCCTCTGTCGTCCCCTTCTCCTTGTGCCTTCCATCTTTCCCAACATCAGGGTCTTTTCCAGGGAGTCTTCTCTTCTCAGGAAGTGGCCAAAGTATTGGAGTCTCAGCTTCAGGATCTGTCCTTCCAGTGAGCACTCAGGGCTGATTTCCTTCAGAATGGATCAGTTTGATCTTCTTGCAGTCCATGGGACTCTCAAGAGTCTCCTCCAGCACCAGAATTCAAAAGCATCAATTCTTCGGCGATCAGCCTTCTTTATGGTCCAGCTCTCACTTCCATACATCACTACTGGGAAAACCATGGCTTTAACTATACGGACCTTTGTTCTATTAAACTATTAAACTATTAATGCAAGGAGCCAACTCTTTTTCCAACTCTGGCACCTGCATGCTTCCAGTCTTTGTTGTAGTATCGGCCACTGACGCTGCTGTTCCAGGGCTGGCAAAATGTTCCTACATGTACAGGTAAAAAAAGTAAAGGACCCCTGGACGGTTAAGTCCAATCAAAGGCAACTATGGGGTTGGGGCGCTCATCTCACTTTCAGGCCAAGGGAGCCGGCGTTTGTCCACAGACAGCTTTCTGGCTCATGTGGCCAGCATGACTAAGCCGCTTCTGGTGCAATGGGACCACGTGATGGAAACCAGAGCACGCGGAAACGTTGCTTACCTTCCCACCACAGTGGTACCTATTTATCTACTTGCACTGGCGTGCTTTCGAAATGCTAGGTTGGCCGGAGCAGGAACAGTGCAACGGGAGCGCATCCCGTCACGGGGATTGAAACCGCCGACCTTCCAAATGGTAAGTCCAAGCGACGCAGTGGTTTAAGCCACAGCGCCACCCGCGTCCCTTTCGAGATGCAAATTAATTAAGGGTTTTGAGATGCAAATTAATTGTCGTCATTTTGCTTGGGCAGCTAGAGTTACCTTTGTATGGTAGTCAAAGGTCTCAGAGTGCTGCTCTGTGGCCAAATGGAGTCCCTTGCAATGCAGAGATCAGGGATTTTTGAGACAGTCTGGCATGGATGCAGCAGCATTCAGCAGTTCTCCACTTTAGGGACCGTTAATGGCTGAGACAAGATTGACTCATCCCTGTGTCTGAGGTGACGTTGCCTGCTCTTCCCAGCCTCATCTCTCTGGAGGACCTAACCTAATGACGGGGTATGTGGAAGCTCCTTTGCTACTTCAAGGTTCTGCCACTAAGATCCAATTCCCGTATACCAAATGGGGTTTTTCTCCCTTGAGGAGGGCTTGACTCTTACAAAGGTTTGTCTAGGCTGGACAGGCACATGTTGCAGAAGCACTTTTAGGTTTGCCTATTCTCAACCTCTAAGGCAGCGGTTCTCAACCTGTGGGTCCCCAGATATTGTTGGACTACAACTCCCATCATCCCTGAGCTCTGGCCTTGCTAGCTAGGAGTGATGGGAGTTGTACAGTGGTACCTCAGGTTACAGACGCTTCAGGTTACAGACTCCGCTAACCCAGAAATAGTACCTCAGGTTAAGAACTTTGCTTCAGGATGAGAACAGTAATTGTGTGGCGGCGGCAGTGGGAGGCCCCATTAGCTAAAGTGGTACCTCAGATTAAGAACAGTTTCAGGTTAAGAACGGACCTCCGGAATGAATTAAGTTCTTAACCCGAGGTACCACTGTAGTCCACATCTGGGGGCCCACAGGTTGAGAACCGCTGCTCTAGGGGAATGAGCTTGGCGAACCTTGAGAGAAGTCCAAAGGCCCATTTAGTCCAGCGCTCGGCTCTCACAAGGGACGCAGGTGGCGCTGTGGGTTAAACCACAGAGCCTAGGACTTGCCGATCAGAAGGTCGGTGGTTCGAATCCCCGCGACAGGGTGAGCTCCCGTTGCTCGGTCCCTGCTCCTGCCAACCTAGCAGTTCGAAAGCACGTCAAAGTGCAAGTAGATAAATAGGTACCGCTCCGGAGGGAAGGTAAATGGCCTTTCCGTGTGCTGCTTTGGTTCGCCAGAAGCGGCTTAGTCCTGCTGGCCACATGACCCGGAAGTTGTCTGCGGACAAACACCGGCTCCCTCGGCCTATAGAGCGAGATGAGCGCTGCAACCCCAGAGTCGGTCACGACTGGACCTAATGGTCAGGGGTCCCTTTACCCTTTACCTTTACCTCGGCTCTCACAGAGGCCAGGCAGATGCCAAGGAGAAGACCACCTGCAAGGCCTGGACATAACAACGCTCTCCCCATCTGCTGCAACTTGCATTGATCATTTGGTTCACCCTTTTGTGTATTGGACAAACTGTTGATCAAGTCTGGCACCACCATCGGTAGCTGGCAGTATTTCTGAAAGACCTTTGATAGAAATCTTTCCTATCATCTCAAGTGCTTTCTACTGGAGATAGCAGGGGTTTACAGTGGTGCCTCGCAAGACGAAAAGAATCCGTTCTGTGATTCTCTTCGTCTAGCGGTTTTTTCGTCTTGCGAAGCAAGCCCATTGAAGGATTAGCGGCTTTTAGAGGCTTTTAGAGGCTTTTAGCGGCTTATCTGCTGATCGGATCAGCTGATAAGCGGCTTAGCGGCTTAGAAAAAGGGGGGGAAGGAGAAAAAACCAGCAGGAACTCGCAAGACATTGTCGTCTTGCGAAGCAAGCCCATAGGAGATTCGTTTTGCGAAGCACCTCCAAAACGGAAAACTCTTTCGTCTAGCGAGTTTTCCGTCTTGCGAGGCATTCGTCTTGCGGGGCACCACTGTAATTTGGGTCCTCCTGTACGCAGAGTGGGCACTCTTCTCCTGAAGCATTGAATTGCAGAGTTGGACACGGGGCTAAAACCCTTGGGGCTACATCTTGGGGGGAAAGGTCTATGGTCTCTGAGCAGGGTTGTGGGTTGTGGGAAAGAGTTCAAGGACTAAGTAGAACCATACCTATAATGAGGGACTGTGTTGCAGTTGAACCAGTTTGCAGCACTAAGCATTTTGCCAGCTGGATTCGGAAAGACATCCCCCATCCCACCCCAGTCTGTTTTTCCCCTCCCTCCCTCTCCATTTTCTTTTGCTCAGTCAGCTAGATGACACTGTCAAGAGCAGTCGCTTTCATCTCATTACTTTTACTGGCAAAATCCTGATATTAGCTGAGGCAAACACTATCACTTGGGGCCAAAACAGACGTCACACTGGAGATCCATGATCATTTCTTCCCTACTCTTATTTTGTTTTGTTTTTTAACTTAAAAGCAGTGAAAGGCTCTGATATTTTTTTAAAAAATCAAAGCCACCATATGGGGGAGGGGAACTTAGCCGTCCCCCCAACCCAACACACACATTTCCCCTTATTTTTGTCATCTTTCCTCCCAGGAGCAGCTCTTAACTGCACAGGAAAAAAAAGGCAGGCGTGTGTATTATGTTTGCTCTCCCAAGCAGGTCTAATAGTAGGTTTGGAAGGGGTTAAATTCCCTACCCATGGGCACTGACAGAGGGGAGGCTAAGAGGGCAGGTGCCCCCCTCCATGAACCATAATCCCCATACAGTGGTACCTCAGGTTACATAGGCTTCAGGTTACATACGCTTCAGGTTACAGACTCCGCTAACCCAGAAATATTGCTTCAGGTTAAGAATTTTGCTTCAGGATGAGAACAGAAATTGGGCTCCGGCGGCGCGGCAGCAGCAGGAGGCCCCATTAGCTAAAGTGGTGCTTCAGGTTAAGAACAGTTTCAGGTTAAGAACGAACCTCCGGAATGAATTAAGTACTTAACCTGAGGCACCACTGTACAGTCATACCTCGGAAGTCAAACAGAATCTGTTCTGGAAGTCCATTCAACTTCCAAAATGTTTGGAAACCAAAGCGTGGCTTCTGATTGGCTGCAGGAAGGTCCTGCAGCCAATCGGAAGCCCCATCAGACCTTTGGGTTCCAAATAACATTTGAAAACCGAAACACTTACTTCTGCGTTTGTGGCGTTTGGGAGCCAAAACGTCCGAGTACCAAGGCGTTCAGGATCCAAGGTCCGACTGTATTCCTTTTTAAAAAAAAAAGTAAATTTATTGTAGATAAATTTATTGAGATAGGAGGCAAAATCTACAGGCACTATATTTTTCCCTTTTTTGTGAGAAACTAGCCCAATCCAACTCTTCCATTGTTTTTACTTTGAACCCAGACCACCCTGCAAAAATTCTTATCGACACCATGGCCCCAACTTCCACCCTTCTCTGTGACATGGCTGCAATCAAAATTGAAGCTCATTACCTCTCATCATTTTTCATTTAAAAAATAAGATACTGGAAGAACAGGTCTGGAAATTCGCATCACTTTCTTTATATGGAATATTTTTTGCATAGTACTGTGGTACCTCTGGTTGCGAATGGGATCCGTTCCGGAGGCCCATTCGCAACATGAAAGGAACCCAACCCGCAGCAACGTGTCCGCGCATGCGTGGGTTGCGATTCGCCGCTTCTGCACATGCGCGTGACGTCATTTTGTGCTTCTGCGCATGCGTGAGCGGCGAAACCCAGAAATAACCCTTTCCGGTACTTCCGGGTCGCCGTGGGACGTAACCTAAAAGCGTAACATGAAGCGGACGTAACACGAGGTATGACTGTAAAAGCAAATGCAAACACAGGCTATTCGATGTGAGCAGATTCGTGCCATAGTGCTAAAATACAAACAAGCACCTATAAAATATGCATTACACAACAATTGCAGTGTTTGCAGTGTAAAAGATACCTCCAGCTCGTCAGTTTCCTGCCAACTAATACCAAAATGACAGTATTATTAAGAAACTATTCTCTACGTTAAAAAAAAAAAGCAACAACACACATTGCCAGTCTCTTCAGTTTGGTGACATGCCATATTTTAATTAACCATTCCATCTTAGAATGTATGTGCGTGTGTTTCTTTCTGCTAATAGTCTGTTGAATTCATGAATTCATTTAGATTGCCTAATAAAGTTCCTCCTAGTTTTGTCCTGTGTTGCATCTGTTTTGGCTACCAGCATTTTGGATATATGAACAGGTACTAGGGTGACATGATAATATGAATATCAGTATTACACCGGTGTGTAGGGTGCTTTGCAGAGAGACATAAAAAAGAGCAGACTTTGGGAAGCCATGGGTCGGGGGGAGGGAGGCATAAGGATGCCTAGGTGATTTAAGAGGCTAAGAACAAGGAGTTAAAAGAAGACTAACATTAAAGGATAGAAAAACAAGGGAATTTGAGAAGAATTTGGTACAAATGAAAATATGTGAGCCATGTTTTTGCTTGTATTCTGGTTTATTTTGGATGTAAAGTCTTCTGTTGAAAGGACTGTACATAAAATTAAATAAAATTTAAAAAAAGCAGACTTTGCTTCAAAGATGCTTAGAATCTGAATTCTGATAAGGGGATAGAGAAAAGTATTTCATCAAATCCTGTATATCCCCCCCATCCCCACTTTCATTGGCCGTATTTTGCCATGACCCTACAGATTTTCTAAATTCCCATATGTTGTCCTCTCCCCTTCTCCTAATAGGGATTATCTTATGGTCTCAGCCAGCCCTTGACCTCTCATGCCCTTCACATTCTCGGTTTTTTTTTTATCATCCTTACTTTTCCTGCCTCCTCCTGGTTGGGGTACATGTCAAAATGGCTCCCCTGCCTGATGGAGATAGATGCCATTTTCCAATATGGCCGACAGGCCATTCATTTTCCGAGTCTCCCCCCCCCCCCCCAAACCTCAGGGCCTGCCTGACAGCCAGCCTAGGTCTTGTGCTGCTTCTGTGCTTCTGGAATACTAGCAAAATCTTCTTCTTCTTTGGCGATCACTCGTAGCCAAGTAAGATTGTCTTCCATAAACACTGTTTTAACAATTGAGTCTGTAAGTGACTGTGTAGGTCAATTCTGCATCCACACGTCTTTTCACAGTGGGGACATTGGTTCCTGGGTGGGAGTTGATCACGGTGTGGATTTGCCAAGCGTGCCTTCCTCTTAGCACGTTTCTCCCCTGCATCCTGAGTTCGAGTGTCTTCAAAGCCCATGACACCTTTGGAAAAGGCTGTTCTCCAATTGGAGTGCTCGCAGGCCAGTGTTTCCCAATTGTTGGTGTTTATACTACATTTTTAAAGATTTTCCTTGAGACAGTTTTAAACCTCTTTTGTTGACCACCAGCATTACACTTTCCATTTTCAAAATACAGTGGTACCTCAGGTTAAGTACTTAATTCGTTCCGGAGGTCCGTTCTTAACCTGAAACTTTTCTTAACCTGAAGCACCGCTTTAGCTAATGGGGCCTCCTGCTGCCGCCACGCCGCCAGAGCACAATTTCTGTTCTCATCCTGAAGCAAAGTTCTTAATCTGAAGCACTATTTCTGGGTTAGTGGAGTCTGTAACCTGAAGCGTATGTAACCGAAGGTACCACTGTACACCAACCTTCATTCCGACATTCAGCCATGCTGTCGGTCACTTCCACCGGGAAGTCTCCTTCTGATCTCTTTGCAACACGGAAGAAGCATGGTTCGTGCTGCATGCTGCCACTCTTTGCTTTGGTTCCTCCCTTTTCTTGCCCAAATCATGTACCTCGTTAAAATGGTGTACACACACTTATTTACTCGGGGATTTGTAGGATGTCAGTTGTCCAGGACAGGTGAGAACAGATGCGGGGAACCTGGGGTTCTCCTGTTGTCAACCCTGGGGTTGATGGGAGTTGTAGTTTAGCAACACCTGGCGCGCCAATAGCTCCCCACATCTGGGCTAGAAGGACGTACTTCTGAAATTGTGGTTTATTTACTTTTCTTGTTGCCTTGATGCAAATTGACTAGTTTATTGTTTTAATTGGAGTTTATCATACCCTGTCCTGCAATCGACTATGGCGATGAGCAGATTAGAAATGTTAAATTAAATGAAAGAGCCACTGGCCTTTGGGTGATTGATTGTTGCTATTACACCGTTAATGCCTCTCTTCTTGGCATTGCTGTCTGAGCATATGAAGAATCTGCCTTTTACAGCAGGGGTGGTGAACATTTTTGGCTCTGTGAATAGTCAGCCCCCTGACATCACGATGACATCAGGTGCAAGGCGCTGTGAACATTGTTAGAAATTTAGATATATAAGCTAATCACCAAATGGCACCTTAAACCTAGGTTACGGTCGCCACAAGGGAATGTATCTGTGCCTTTTTTCTTTTCCTTTTGCAATGAAGTCTATTATCATTATTCATTTCATTTCTGCACCGTTTTAAAATTTAAAGAAAAAATCTCAAAGCGGTTTGCAACACATTAAAACATCAAATAAAACAATGCAGAACAAAACGGAAGTCAAGCTTCAAGGAAAATGCTTTCAGATCCTTCTCTCCTTTTTGCTTTCCCCATATTTATTTACCAACCTAATTTATAGAGCTGCCCCATAGGAAGAAGAACTCTCGGAAGCCAGGGTGGTGTAGTGGTTAGAGTGCCAGACCAGGACCTGGAAGATCAGGGTTCAATCCCCACTCAGTCATGGAGCTCACTAGGTGACCTTGGAGTCAGTCACAGCCCCCTTAACCCACCTCACAAGATAGTCGTAGGGATTAACTGAGGAGGGGGGTGAACATGGAGAAAACGGTGGGCTATAAATGCAATAAACCCAGCCAGATGGGCAGGGTATACATAAATAAAAAATATAATTAATACAGTGGTACCTCTGGTTGCGAACAGCATCCATTCCGGAGGCCCATTCGCAACCTGAAAAGAACGCAGCCCGTGTCTGCGCACATGCGGGTCGCGATTCACCCCTTCTGTGCATGCGCATGATGTCATTTTGTGCATCTGTGCATGCGTGAGCGGCGAATCCCGGAAGTAACCCTTTCCGGTACTTCCGGGTCACCGCAGGACGCAACCTGAAAACGCACAAACGTAACATGAGGTATGACTGTAATAATAAACAAGCTTACCTGCTTAAGGTCAGCCAAGTGGAGATGTCTGAGGCCAACCTGGTGTCCAGAGATCTCCGTGTGGTTGAAATTGCACCTGGCTAATTTCGAACACTGCTTCAAAACGCCTTGCCAAGGTACTTTTAAACACTGGCCCAGTATTTCATAATGTTGGTTGGCATCTGTGCTTAGAAGACTCTCAGCAGCAGAGACCAGGAAAATCGCAGGCCAGGCCTGAACCTGGAACTCTCCTGCGTGCGAAGCACATTCTCAGATCCTCCAAGCTACCTCCCCTTCTCAGACCTTCCTCCTTCATGATCAAAGCCTTCCAAAAATGTCTGATTATTATTTTATTTTTTAAAGGATAATCTTCGCCTCCATATTTCCATCCCCATTCAGCTTGGCAGTGTGTTAATTTCCACCGGCTCATTTCCTTCTAATCATCATCATTAATTCAGCTTAGGAGTCGCCTAACAAACATGTTCTCTGGACGACATACAGACCAGAGTAGTCAAATTTAAAACATAACCCATAACATGACACTGAGAACACTTTTTGGTGCCACCACCACCTGATGTAAGAGTTGGGGGAAGAGCTTCAGGCAGAGGCAACGATTGCTTTTAAGCTCAACATTATTTGACGGAAATTTAATAGAGAAATTAAAAAAAAATATCCCTGCCTTCTCCTCTCCTAGCGTAGTACGTTTAAATTAGTAGCCCGGTTCTAAAAAGCTGAATTGGTTCAGGATAAACTGCAAATCACATTTGTTCATAGCATAATTGGAAACCTTTCCTGGTTATAGAATTCAGCTTTTTTCTTGACACAGAGCTTGGGGTGTTTCTTTTTCTTTCTTTTGGCATCGAACATGTACAAACCCTGATTATATCTTGGCATTCTGCTTTCTTAAGCATATCTGACACCTCACAGCAAGCCCAGGTGCACAAAGGCCAAATCCCATCACATTACCTTGGCAGGAGAGCTTACAGCCTAACGATACAAGCCAGGAGCAGGAGGCTAAAGCATAGCAAGGCGGCTGCTCGGGATATTGCTGGAAGTTCTTCTCGTGGACTGAAGTGTGGTAGGAGAGCTTAAGGGGGAAGTGACTCCAGAGGTATTGTTGTGGAGCAACAAGGGCAATGCTTCTCACACAGACCACTAAATGTGAAAGATAACTTCTTGGCTTGTATGCCCCCCACCATAGCTCCTGCCTCCAAACTTCTAGAGCAGGTGTGGAGAACCTCCAGATGTTGATCATCACCCACCATTCCTGGCCATGCTTGGTGGATCTGATGGGAGCTGATGTCCAGGAACAACTGGAAGGCCAAAGGTCCCTCAGTACTGTTCCAGAGAGCTCCAGAATGAAGGACAAGACCGTAGCTCGTGGGTACAGCACTTGTTTTCAGAACGTCGCATAGGAAGGTGTCTTGAATTCAGCGTTGGGTATATCAGCTAGGGGACGCGGGTGGCGCTGTGGGTTAAACCACAGAGCCTAGGACTTGCTGATCAGAAGGTCGGTGGTTCGAATCCCCGCGACGGGGTGAGCTCCCGTTGCTCGGTCCCTGCTCCTGCCAACCTAGCAGTTCGAAAGCACGTCAAAGTGCAAGTAGATAAATAGATACCACTCCAGCGGGAAGGTAAACGGTGTTTCCGTGCACTGCTCTGGTTCGCCAGAAGCGGCTTAGTCATGCTGGCCACATGACCCCGAAGCTGTACGCTGGCTCCCTCGGCCAATGAAGCAAGATGAGCGTGCAACCCCAGAGTCGGCCATGACTGGACCTAATGGTCAGGGGTTCCTTTATCTTTATATCAGCTAGATGCCAATTGGCTCCTTAAACCAAAGGTTACAGTCGCCAAAACAGAATGTCTAGTTGACATTTTGGGACAAGGTGGCTCCAAAGTTTCATTTTTCAAACGATGGTCTGACTGTGGTTGATTCTCAGTTAAAACATCTGGCTAGCTCAGATGACAATCTTGAGCTAGGTTAAGAGCTTTGAAAACTTTAAAGAAGAATAGTCACTTGATCCAGGGACAGTGCCCATATATTGGCCTATTCCTACCTCTTTTTCTTAATGGCGACATGGACTGTAACACAGGAATATTGTTCACAGCTGGGCGGGGGGGGGGGAGCGTAAGTGAAGACAAGCTACAATAATTAACTACAGTGGTACCTCGGTTTAGGAACTTAACCAGTTCTGGAAGTCCGTTCTTAAACCAAAACTGTTCTTAAACCGAAGTGTGCTTTCCCTAATGAGGCCTCCCACCACCGGTGCCCTTTCACCGTTCAGATTCCATTCTTAGACCAAGGTAAAGTTCGCAAACGGGTACACTACCTCTGGTTTTGTGGAGTTCATAAACTGAATAGTTCGTAAACAGGGCTGTTCTGCAACCGAGGTACCACTGTACAAGGTTGTTCACTGTTCCTGCCCCAGTATACACAGAAGAAGCATTTTGGTTCCTGAAATTCATTCTGTTGGCACAGCTAAAATATAACTGATAGAATTCTACAGGATGTGATATTAGTTTGTGAAAACAGTCAAGATCCAACGGTCTCATGGCAAATACCTCCAGATGGTGAAGACTTCCTGGCACCCAGGCATCCTCACTTGGTCGCGTGGCAGATAGTCAGGTGCAAAATGTGCCAGGCTAATTTCAAACATTGGTCTTTCTACCAAGTCAGACCATTGGTCTCTGTTGCTCAGTGTCATCCGAATTAACTGGCAGCAAGCCTGCAAGATTTCAGGCAGGGATAACTTCCAGCCCTACCTGGTTCAGTTAGCACTGTTTCCTCAAACATTGTGGGACTACAACTCCCATCATCCCTAGCTAGCAGGACCAGTGGTCAGGGGTGATGGGAGTTGTAGTCCAACAATGGTTGGAGACTGAATTACTGGCAGCTTTAATAAATAATGGGGGCAGGCCTCCTTGCATTGTCTTCTTACAAGAACGCTGGGATATACATTTGAAACTGAAATCATTTGCATGGGCTGGCAGGAAGCGGCACTACTTGTTTTCCTCACTTCCTGGATTAAAGATGGACTCTGAGCTGCTGTTCTTCTACTCTGTTCCACACCAGAGGCAGGCGAATGGCATTCGCTTACACAAAAGCATCTCACTGTGTAGTTTGTCCCTGGCTGCCGCATTAAATCTGCAGTGTGTTTTGGGGAACAAATAGAGCTGATGCAAGACTGAGATACATTTTAGTAATTAGAATGGTTCCTGCTCGTAACAGTACAGTCATACCTCTTGTTACGTTTGCTTCAGGTTGAGCGTTTTCAGGTTGCGTCCCTTGGAGACCTGGAAGTACCGGAAAGGGTTACTTCTGGATTTCGCTGCATACACAGACGCGCAAAATGACGTCATGCGCAGAAGCGGCGACCCGCGCATGCACAGACGTGGGTTGCATTCTGCTCATGTTGCGAATGGTCCTCCGGAATGGATCCCGTTCGCAACCAGAGGTACCACTGTATATTTTAAAGGCCTGCCAGCTTTTCCCTTTAAAAACCTGTGTTTTCCAGGGGATTAAAAGTTAACCGGGAAACTCCTTTCCACGCAGTTCAGTTATTCAAAGGTTAGCCCCAGCTGTTATTACTGCCCCTGAGCAGAAGCGCTTGAGAGAGAGAGATGCTCTTCTCATTTTCTGCTTTGATTGCATCTTGTCTCTGTATGCCTCCACCTGATCTCCTATGCATGGGGAGGCTGCAGGAAGATCTGCCATTGCCAGATCTGGTCCTGCCAATTTCTAACTGTTCAAGAGAGAATTCTGAAAAATGGGCAGCTCTGTGTGTCGGCAGAGAAGCTTTCAACCAGCCTTTCCCGAATTCAGATTTCATAAACGGAAGACAACCTACTTAAAAATGTTTTCTTTGAGTCTCCGTAGAGCATGAGTAAGCAAACTAAGGCCTGGGGGCCAAATCCGGCCCGCGGACAGTCCGGGAACCAGCGTGTTTTTACATGAGTAGAAGGTGTCCTTTTATTTAAAATGCATCTCTGGGTTATTTGTGGGGCCTGCCTGGTGTTTTTACATGAGTGGAATGTGTCCCTTTATTTAAAATGCATCTCTGGGTTATTTGTGGGGCCTGCCTGGTGTTTTTACATGAGTGGAATGTGTCCCTTTATTTAGAATGCATCTCTGGGTTATTTGTGGGGTATAGGAATTTATTCATTATTATTTTTTCAAAATATAGTCTGGCCCCCCACAAGGTCTGAACCGGCCCCCTGCTGAAAACGTTTGCTGACCCCTGCCATAGAGGTACTTAGGAAGTTGCCTTAGAGTCAGACCACTGGTCCACCTACCTCCATGTTGTCAACTCAGACTGGCAGCAGCTTTCCAGGGTTTCAGGCAGGAGTCTCTCCTCAAGTATGCAAGTCAACTTTCAGCCTACATTCACGAGCCTGCAGAAAACACAGATCAGTTTAAAG
The DNA here is from genome assembly GCF_964188305.1 of Podarcis bocagei. Classification (NCBI taxonomy): domain Eukaryota; kingdom Metazoa; phylum Chordata; class Lepidosauria; order Squamata; family Lacertidae; genus Podarcis; species Podarcis bocagei. The sequence continues at coordinate 55,770,703 of NC_138136.1, read as the reverse complement.
AGCAGTAGTTGACAGGTGACAAGCTGGTTATTGAGCAGGGACGCAAACTATGCTTTCTTTCAACCAACATGTTTGTGTTATAAATCAAGGATGCCTTAAAAGGCCATAACTCTTTTAAGAGCTCACCTTTGCTCAAAGGACCTCAAGGTGTGGTGTCCATACATCTCTCCGTCTCTCCACTTTCTCACAATAATATCCCTGTGAGGTAGGGCAGGCCAAGAAGCAGTGTCTGGCCCAAGGTCGCCCAGTGAGTTTCCTGGCTGAGCAGGGATTTGTATGGAAGTGAGAGCTGGACCATAAAGAAGGCTGATCGCCGAAGAATTGATGCTTTTGAATTATGGTTCTGGAGGAGACTCTTGAGAGTCCCATGGACTGCAAGAAGATCAAACCTCTCCATTTTGAAGGAAATAGCCCTGAGTGCTCACTGGAAGCTGAGGCTCCAATGCTTTGGCCACCTCATGAGAAGAGAAGACTCCCTGGAAAAGACCCTGATGTTGGGAAAGATTGAGGGCACAAGGAGAAGGGGACGACAAAGGACGAGATGATTGGACAGTGTTCTCGAAGCTACCAGCATGAGTTTGGCCAAATTGCGGGAGGCTATGGAAGACAGGAGTGCCTGGCGTGTCCTGGTCCATGGGGTCACAAAGAGTCGGACACAACTAAACAACAACAACAATTACCTCGACTCCCAACTCCATCCCAGCCAGCATGGCCAATGGTCTGGGGCGATGGGAGGCCTACAGCAGTGTTTGAAACTAGGATAGAAAAGCTATTTGTCACATGGCTCCCAGAACTTAGGTTCTGCGTGCAAAAACATAGTCTTGTTGGGATTTTATTCTTTTACTGTATTCTCTCAGTTGCCACACATGGCAACAAGACTTCTCGAAGAGCTTTCACTCTAACAGTCCCCAGTTGCAAAATTCGCCTGGCGCCCGGCTAATTTCGAACGCTGGTCCATAGGTTCCCCATCCCAGGATTATCAGATACTGGGGACAAAGCACAGTAGTTCTTTTGCCATTTATTCTGTGCTTGTGGACTCCAGATTGGTCCCTGGACTCAGGGTGCCAGCTGGGCTAGGAGGACCATTTTGCCATGTACAATGCTTTTGACCGCCTTTATGTTCAGAACGTAAGGGATGCAGGTGGCGCTGTGGGTTAAACCACAGAGCCTAGGACTTGCCGATCAGAAGGTCAGCGGTTCAAATCCCTGCTCCCGTTGCTCGGTCCCTCCTCCTGCCAACCTAGCAGTTCGAAAGCACGTCAAAGTGCAAGTAGATAAATAGGTACCGCTCTGGCGGGAAGGTAAACGGCGTTTCCTGATTTTGATTTTGAGATACAGTGGTACCTCAGGTTACATACGCTTCAGGTTACAGACGCCGCTAACCCAGAAATATTGCTTCAGGTTAAGAATTTTGCTTCAGGATGAGAACAGAAATCGTGCTCTGGCGGCACGGCGGCAGCGGGAGGTCCCATTAACTAAAGTGGTACCTCAGGTTAAGTACTTAATTCGTTCCGGAGGTCCGTACTTAACCTGAAACTGTTCTTAACCTGAAGCACCACTTTAGCTAATGGGGCCTCCTGCTGCTGCCGTGCCGCCAGAGCACGATTTCTGTTCTCATCCTGAAGCAAAATTCTTAACCTGAAGCAATATTTCTGGGTTAGCGGAGTCTGTAACCTGAAGCGTATGTAACCTGAAGCGTATGTAACCAGAGGTACCACTGTACTTACATTTAGCATGACTTGTATACCACTTCGTCATTTTTAAAATATCAGCGCTTTTCATGAAATGGTGTAAAATGCTTAGAGTAGCAATTAGAAGTGGCAGACCTAATAAACAGATAACAAACTAGCAGATTAAAAACAAGAACAACCCCTCACAATGAAACATAATAAATTTACATGTCTGGGTAGGCTTGTCTTAAGGGGAAAGTTTTAGCGGGCACTGAAAGCGGTGCAATGAAGGCACCTGCCTAAACGTCAATAGGCAGTGACTTCCAGAGATTTGATTCTGTCCCACCGAGAGATGGATAGCTTGCATGAAATTGCAGCAGGTCTGCTGAGTTATCCCCCAGTTAATAGCATTTTTAATATATTTTTTAAGGGGGCCAATGAGCCAAAACCTGAATCCGGATCATTTGCAGTCCCTACTCTGGAGTCAGCAGTTCATTCTGTCCCGCTATCCTCTAAGAGCCAGTTAATTATTTACTCTTCCGTCACCCCCTGTGCCGTGTTTATTCATGTTCCCATATGTCACGCCTGGCTTGGCATTGTCCATCTGTCAGTTCTGCAATAAGAGCCCTGGTGAGTGGCGGCCTTTAACGGCTTCTCTCCATTGTCGTGTTGCAGGAGGGACTACAATGGGCTGCGCTTTCATGTGGAGGTTGAAGCAAAACCTTTTGTCGCAGCTTCACTTCTTTCGGGGGTCCGCCTGCAACGCTGCAAAGCGGAGCTCGGAAGAATCTCTTGGCTTCCTGCGCTCGAAGAGCTAAATGTGACCCCCGCCGTCGCCTCTTTTCTTTGCCTCGCCCGGTGCTGAGCCTTTTGATATCCCATTGTTAGCTGACCTTGGTAATTGGGTCTCTTGTTCGGCCATCTTTGGCTTGCCACGGGGCTCAAAGCACATGCTCGCACAGATTGGAAGGAGCTAATAATGGCTTGCTTCTTGGAACCCCCCCCCTCAAGGGTGGTGAAGGTGTGCGAAAGAGGAACTCCTGTGCTATTTTAATTCTTTCACGTGCGTCTGGCGCAGGGCTGGGCGATGTTAGATTTTCAGCATTGCAGCGCATCACCAGCCAGACATGGTTTGAAGAATATACCGTGATATACCGTTTCCGAGCACAATTCAAAGTGTTGCTGTTGACGTTTAAAGCCCTAAACGGCCTCGGCTCAGTGTACCCAAAGGAGCATCTCCACCCCCATCGTTCTGCCCGGACACTGAGGTTCCGGAGCCCCATTCGCATCCTAAGTAGAGCATAACCCGCAACAGCGCATGCGTGTGATGTCATTTTTTAGCGTCTGCACATGCGCGAGTGGTGAAACCCAGAAGTAACACGCTCCGTTACTTCCGGGTCACCGCGGAGCGTAACCTGAAAACGCTCAACCTGAAGCACATTTATCCCGAGGTATAAATTATTATTAATACCCCATCTGTAGCTTCTTTCTCCCTCTGCGCTGTATGAGGGCAGACTGTGATGTTGGTTTCACTCAGCATCACATTGCTGGTGAAACCGCCGTGTTTCCGAGCCCCTCTGCCAGCATCACCCTTGGATGAAGTTGCGCCGCTGGCAGAGGGACTCAGGAGCGCAGTGGTTTCATCACTGGTATACCGCTGAGTGAAACCAACATCACAGTCTGCTCCTCATACCGGTCCTGGATGATATAGCGGTATATATATCTCCCAGGCCTAGTCTGGCGTGTCCCCACAAGATTTATGTTTCTGGTTGCCGCTGAAAATCCCTCCCTCCACCCCCAATCTAAGCCTGAGGGGCACATCCGCACCACAGACTTAAACTGGTTTAACCATCAGTCCTTCTTCCCAGAGGACGCTGGGAATCGTAGTTATGTGCCGCTCCTTAAACCGCCATTTTACAATCGCCAAAACGGAATGCCTCGTTGCCATTTTGGGGTCGGGCAGCTCAAATGTTGTATTTTTCCAATATGGGTTTTTTCGTTCCTGAAATTCGTTCTGCTTCTGCAAATGAAATATCACAGGTAAAATTCTAAAGCATGCGTTGTTGGTGTGTGGAAACAGCGCAGGTCCAAGGATCCCCAGGCAGATGATGGAGACATCGGGCGCTATCCCAACGCCCAGGCATCTTCACTTGATTGCAAGTGGCCAATAGGTGCAAAAATGCACCTGACGAATTTCGAACGCTGGTTATTTGGGGGGGGGGGTAGGAGCGTCTTATTGATCCGCCCTGAACAAACTGCAGTTCCTAGTTCTCAGCTATTGAGCTGTGAGGATATTTGACTGGTCGTTTTTAAATGTTACCTTTTCTAAACTTTGTATTGTATTTGCTGCTTTGTATTGTAGGCTCCTTTGGGTGCAGAGGAAGGTTGGATAAAAGTCTAATAAGTGCCCTGTGATATTCGTAGGCAGGGGAGCGGGGATGTCCTTTAAAATTCTGACAGGCCTTGAGGAGTGCGAGTGAGCAGTTCCTCAGACTTCTCTGTTTTTAAATGCGAATATTGGCACATAGGTAAAAACCATGTCTTCTCTCTCCTTCTCCTACCCCTCCTGCCCTTAGGCCCCTTCCGCTCTTGGCTCCCTATCCAGAGTGATGGAAAATTCCTCTGCGGCTTCTGCCTCGTCTGAGGCAGGGAGCAACCGTTCGCAGGAAATCGAAGAACTGGAGCGTTTCATCGACAGCTACGTTTTGGAGTATCAGGTGCAAGGCTTGCTAACGGACAAGACGGAAGGGGACGGGGAGAGCGAGAAAACGCAGTCTAATGTCTCGCAGGTGCGTACAGGTGGGCGACTTGGACAAGGGGCTGTAAGGTGCAGTGGGGAGAGTACAACGAATCGGCTGCCATTTGCGATGATGAAGAATGGCATTTGTATTCTCTCCCCATACGAACTGACCCAGACCCTGCGATCATCGTCTGAGGCCCCTTTTTGTGTGCTTCCTCAGCCAGAGCGCCGGAGGGGCAGCAACACGAAGACGGGGCCTTTTCTGCAGGGGTTCCCCATTTGTGGAATGCGCTCCCCAGGGAGGTTTGCCTGGCGCCTTCATTATACAGTGGTACTTCAGGTTACATACACTTCAGGTTACATTTGCTTCAAGTTACAGACTCTGCTAACCCACAAATAGTGCTTCAGGTTAAGAACTTTGCTTCAGGATGAGAACAGAAATTGTGCTCTGGCGGTGCGGCAGCAGCAGGAGACCCCATTAGCTAAAGTGGCGCTTCAGGTTAAGAACAGTTTCAGGTTAAGTACGGACCTCCGGAACGAATTAAGTACTTAACTTGAGGTACCACTGTACACCTTTAGGCGCCAGGCAAAAACGTTCCTCTTTAAATGCCTTTTATAAATGTATTTGTAGGAAGGAGGTTATTGGCTTGTTTGGGGTTTTCTTCTCGTTTGTATTTGTATTTTATGTTGTACAGTGGTGCCTCGCAAGACGAAAAGAATCCGTTCTGTGATTCTCTTCGTCTAGCGGATCAGCTGATAAGCGGCTTAGCAAAAAGGGGGGGGAGGGGGGGAAACCCGCAGGAACTCGCAAGGCATTGTCGTCTTGCAAAGCAAGCCCATAGGAAATTCGTTTTGCGAAGCACCTCCAAAACGGAAAACCCTTTCGTCTAGCGGGTTTTCCGTCTTGCGAGGCATTCGTCTTGCGGGGCACCACTGTATTGTGAACGGCCCTGTTATCTTCAGATGAAGGATGGTATACACATTTAATAAATAACAACAACAGGAACAATAATATCCCACCTTTTTCTCAAGCTGGTTTACAGCTCACTCTCCCCCCCCCCCGTGAAGCTCCTCTTCCAGTTATATTATTTATTTCATTTATATCCCAACTTTTTCTCCCAAGGAGCTCAAGGTAGTGAGCATGGTTCTCCCCCTCAGCATTTAACCCCCAAAACGACAACCCTGTGAGGTAGGTTAGACTGGGAGGCAGTGACTGGCCCAAGGTCACTCAGTGAGCTTCATGGCTGAGTAGGGATTTGAACCCTCGTCCTGGTCCAACACTAACCACTGCTGCCTCTAGAGCACGGAAACCAGGGGGGGTTTTTTGGGAGGGGGCGCCAATCCACCCCCTTGTTTAATTTTATCCATTCCCTGCAGCTCCATCAATTTTAGGCTGTCGATATTCCACAAGTGGCTGACCTGTGGGCAGGCAGGCTAATAAATAAATTTGTGGGGCAGTAGCTTTCTGCATAGACTCGCAGCAGGGCTGGTTTAAAATGATTCCCCTTCAATCTCCAGTTTCAAGCTCAAACAAAGTTCTTTGTGAAGTTGTTCTCCTCCCGGTTTTACAGCACTGACTTTCCAGGGCTCCCTCAAAGCAGTTGTTTCACATGGCGCCTTTGTGTCCCATTCTCTTTTGTTTCAGTGGACAGCTGACTGCAATGAACAGGTAGAAGGCAACCGTTCCTCCTCGCGAGGCAAGAACGTAGCACCTCATAATCAAAACCAGGTAAGGGAAACAGGAGCCTTCCGCGAGAAATGTCTGTCTGTCTGTCTGTCTGTCTGTCTGTCTGTCTGTCTGTCTGTGTTTTGTGGCTTTCTTCCTTGCCTCAAGGTTTCACCTCCCAAGACTTGAGATGTCTTGACAGCATAAAATAATGTTCCCCAGAAGGATTTTGAAGCATGACTTTGGGTTCTTGCTGATAACTGCTCACAAACCTTCCCTCTTAAATGCATCTGAATTTTCACTTGCAATGTACGACTTTGGGAAATTTTATTCCTGGGTGATCCTTCTGAAAAAGGAAGAAGATAGCTTCTGAAAAAGTCTCGTTTTCAACTACACTGCTCTGCTATTTGAACTGGGTGTGAGGCAGGATTCCCCCCCCCCCCCCAGCCACAACTCACCAGAACTCAGTTCCGGCACCTCTCAGGTGGGCACCATAGCCATTATAAGAGAATCATTCCTGGTGAGTTCTGGCACCTTTTTTTCCTAGAAAAATAGTACTGGTGGGAGCCAGTTTTGAAAGCTGCTTGTTCCTCTGTGTTGTGATCTTCCAGCGTGGCCTATGTTATCCTTAGTTTGCTTTCGAAGCTGTTTGCTAGATCATGAGAAGTTGTTGGACTCTGATACCTGTACTTACTATGCTACAGAAGCCAAGCTAACTAAATCAAAACAAAAGACCTTGCAGCGGTGCGAAACAGCCTTTTCTTAACAGTATTTCATAAAACTTAGCTTGTTTGCAAGCTAACTCTCTGTAAGCCGCTTTTAGGGTTTTTGCAGTCAAGGGGTATATAAATCTTATCAACAAAATCAGGCACCCCCAAACTCGGCCCTCCAGATGTTTTGGGACTACAATTCCCATCATCCCTGACCACTGGTCCTGTTAGCTAGGGATGGTGGGAGTTGTAGTCCAAAAACCTCTGGAGGGCCGAGTTTGGGGATGCCTGAACTAAATGAACAAACTTGAGCTGCTTAGTTTTGCTGAGGTTTAGCAAAGTTCTCCAACTTCATTAGCTCTTTTGCCAAGCACCCTAACCAGAGGTGTTTCCAGATGTGGAAGATTTAGCAGTGCCCAGACCACTGCTGTTCTGCTTTAAGCTGGAAGTGGAAAACCAGCTCTTTCCAGACATCTGAAAACCTGCATCCGAAACATCACTCCTCCTTCATCCAGCCGCAGTTATTGGGAGCAAGGCAATTTGCACTGGGACCACTGTCCGTGGGGAAAGGGTTAAGTGCTCCCACTCCTCCCCTACTCCAATTTGGGGAAGTTTGGGGGCGGGGAGCTGGATATAAAGGCTATGCTATTTGGGAAGGGCAGAGCTACAGTAATAGATATGATTACTTCAGGGGAGAAACAGATCATAGGAAAGGACGCAATCTAGGGACCCGTCTGCCCTATGCATTTAAAGCGATATCATGCCACTTTGAACAGTCACAGCTTCCCAGAAAAGAATTGCAGCAAGTACACTTTGTTATGGGTGCTGTTAGGAGGCCCCTGTTCTCCGCATGGGGCTACAATTCCCAGAGTTTCCTGGGAGGTGCGTTTGACTGTTAAACCACATGGAGAATTGTAGCTCCATGTGAAGAATAGGCGGTACATGGAGGTACCGTTTGTTGTGGGACTCAGACTCACTTTGGCCCCTGCAGCATAGCCAATGAAGAGGGGTGATGTGAATAGTAGTCCATCACCATCTTGAGATGAGAGACAGGGCTCCTTGCCCTGGGCTAATCTCTGATTGTGCAACACCTCTGAGAGATCTATCCTCCATCAGTTTGTCTATTACTGTGATTATTTTTTCTAGGCCATCTAAGCCTTTGGCAGCAAATTCTATATATTACGTTCCACAAATAAATGCAGTGGTACCTTGGTTCTCAAACTTAATCCGTTCAGGACGTCCGTTCCAAAACCAAAGTGTTCCAAAACCAAGGCGCGATTTCCCATAGAAAGCAATGCAAAACAGATTAATGTGTTCCAGACTTTTAAACGCAACCTCTAAAACAGCAATTTAACATGAATTTTACTATCTAACAAGACCATTGATCCATAAAATGAAAGCAATAATCAATGCACTGTGCTATAAAATAAATAAGACAGTATTGTAGATGATAAAACTTATTATTTTTTCTTACCTGCACTGATGATAGTCATTGTTTGGATGGGGGGCTTTTAGCCATTTCCGCAGTCACAAAATCAATCAATCAGTAGCTGAACTGGGTTCCACACAGTCACAAAAACAAATTAACCGAAAATGCCTCAAAAACAAATGCTCAAAATAAATAGCAAAAACAAAAGCGCCAAACTTAATCCATTCCAGAAGTCCGTTTGACTTCTGAAATGTTCGAAAACCAAGGCGAAGCTTCTGATTGGTGCAGGCGCCCCGGAAACAAAAGCTGACAGACGGGTTCTCAGTGTTTGGGAACCAAGGCGTTTGAGAACCAAGGTACCACTGTATTTTGTTTTGTCTGTCCTGAATCTCCTGCCATCCATTTTCATTGGGTGACCTAAGTTCTAGTATTCTAGCAGAGAGAGAGAGACAGAGAACCTCCTGTAATCCTCTTGACTTTTTTCATACCATGCCTAACTTCTAAAACCAGCACCATGCTCCACCTGAGTCACATTCCCCCCCCCCCAAACCAAGGATTGGGCAACCAGTAACCCTCCCGACGTCATTTAACTACATATCCCATCATTGCAATTCATGAGACATTCCGGCTGGGGCCAATGGAAACGGGAGTCCAATAACAACGTTGTTGTTTAGTGTCTGACTCTTCGTGACCCCATGGCCAGAGCACGCCAGGCACTTCTGTCTTCCACTGCCTCCCGCAGTTTGGTCTTCTCTTCTCATGAGGTGGCCAAAGTATTGGAACCTCAGCTTCAGGATCTGTCCTTCCAGGGAGCACTCAGGGCTGATTTCCTTCAGAATGGATAGGTTTGATCTTCTTGCAGTCCATGGGACTCTCAAGAGTCTCCTCCAGCATCAATTCTTCGGCGATCAGCCTTCTTTATGGTCCAGCTTTCACTTCCATACATCACTACTGGGAAACCATAGCTTTAACTATACGGACCTTTGTCAGCAAGGTGATATCTCTGCATTTTAAGATGCTGACTAGGTTTGTCATTGCTTTTCTCCCAAGAAGCAGGCGTATTTTAATTTCGTGACTGCTGTCACCATCTGCAGTGACCATGAAACCCAAGAAAGTAAAATCTCTCACTGCCTCCATTTCTTCCCTTTCTATTTGCCAGGAGCTGATGGGACTAGTGGCCATGATCTTAGTTTTTTTTTGATGTTGAGCTTCAGACCATATTTTGCGCTCTCCTCTTTCACCCTCATTAAAAAGTTCTTTAATTCCTCCTCACTTTCTGCCATCAAGGTTGTGTCATCTGCATATCTGAGGTTGCTTATATTTCTTCCGGAAATCTTAATTCCGGTTTGGGATTCATCCATTCCAGCCTTTCACATGATGAATTCTGCATATAAGTTAAATAAAAGCAGGGAGACAATATACAGCCTTGTCGTACTCCTTTCCCAATTTTGAACCAATCAGTTGTTCCATATCCAGTTCTAACTGTAGCTTCTTGTCCCACATAGAGATTTCTCAGGAGACAGATGAGGTGATCAGGCACTCCCATTTCTTTAAGAACTTGCCATAGTTTGCTGTGGTTGACACAGTCAAATGCGTAGTCAATGAAGCAGAAGTAGATGTCTTTCTGGAACTCTCTAGCTTTCTCCATAATCCAGCGCATGTTTGCAATTTGGTCTCTGGTTCCTCTGCCTCTTCTAAATCCAGCTTGCACTTCTGGGAGTTCTTGATCCATATACTGCTTAAGCCTGCCTTGTAGAATTTTAAGCACATCCTTGCTAGCATGTGAAATGAGTGCAACTGTGCGGTAGTTGGAGCATTCTTTGGCACTGCGCTTCTTTGGGATTGGGATGTAGACTGATCTTCTCCAGTCCTAACTTGCTGGCATATTGAGTGTAGCACCTTAAGAGCACCATCTTTTAAAAATTTTAATAGTTCAGCTGGAATATTATCACTTCCACTGGCCTTGTTATTAGCAATACTTTCTAAGGCCCATTTGACTTCACCCTCCAGGATGTCTGGCTCAAGGTCAGCAACCACACTACTTTGTTATTGACAAAGACAATAACAACATGCATGTCCTAAACTCAAATGTCTCCATGTTTTAGAAATGTCTCATTTCTAACTCGAAAACGTATGTGCTGAGTACTGTCTGTACGTACAGCAGAGTTCTGCTATGTCTTTATGGTTTTAAATGGTCTCAGCTTCATGAATGCAAAGGGGTTCTTTAAAGGCATATGCACACTGCGTTATCATGTTGCCTATCGGAACAAGCAGAGCTTTGAAAAGTGGAATAATTTTTACTGGTGTTATAGATTAATGTGCGTTGGGAGGACTTGCAGTATTTGCAATTCTGCTCGTGGGCAGGATTCCTTCTTGATGTGTGTTTCCCCGTGGCATCAAGGCTGTTTTTATGGAACCTTCAGGGATGTTCACACATGAAAAGGTTTATAATCTCTTCAAAGCAGCGTTTGCCAACCTGGTGCCCTCCAGAAATTTGGGGCTGCAACGTCCAGTGTTCTCAGCCAGCACAGCTGTGGGCACCAGGCTGGCAAAAGCTACTGCACAGGCAGAGAACCAGTGGCCTCCCGTCAGTCCTGGCCGGCATAGCTAATGGGCAGGGATCATGGGATTTGTACAGTTTCCCATCCTTGGGGCCAACTCTTAATTTATTAGTGTGAATTTAGAATTTCATACATCACAGAAATCACTTAGAAGGGTACCTGCACCTTTTACTTCATAATTCCATTTTTTAAGGAGACTTAACTCTTTTTTTAATGAAGGGCACCTCTCTGCAGTCCTTCTGGATAGCTTTAAGTGTGGGCGACCCTTCCAGCTAAGTGTGCGCATGTGTCTGTCTCTGTTTGTGTGCTTCTCCTGAGTGTGCATTGCATTTAAGCGCTGTTGAACCCTGCTTATCCTGTTCCTTCCCAAGCTGAGCTCACCTGAGATCAGTTTTGTTTTAACTTGCAAAGAATTTTAGTGTCCCTGATGGACGAGGAACAGTGTACTTTGCTCTCTCAAGATAGCAGCACCTCAATCTTGGTCAGACAAGATCTGAAATATATACCGTATTTTTCGCTCTATAGGGCGCACCTAGTTGTCGTTTTTTTTGGGGGGGGGGGAATAAATCAGAAGCCAATCAGAAGCCGCACCAGACGTTCGGGTTCCAAAGAACGTTCGCAAACCAGAACACTCGCTTCTGGGTTTGCGGCGTTCGGAAGCCAAAAGGTTTGACTCTCAAGGCGTTCAGGATCCGAGGTGCAACTGTACTTTGGTTCCTGAATCCAGGTCACAGGCTCACCCTATTCATACACAAATATGCCCTTAAGATAGGATTTGTAAGCGAAAAGACAATGGGAAGGCTTTCCCTATTTGCCTCGCTTACTGCAGAGGAATATTTGAGGTCCTTGGAAGAGTCAAAATGGCTTCAGGATTGCTCTCCTGTACCATTTCAGACACATGGGTTATATATTTAGATATGTGTGCATTTATGAATATTCTATATTTGAGACCTTAGAATTCTCAGGACAGAATGCGGTGCAAAATAGTCAGGATTCCTAGTTCAGGATAACAGATAGGTTTCAGATATTGAAGGCGAGCAGTTGTCTCTAGGCACCCCAGACTTAACTCTCTCCCACCTGCTTCCTGCCCTACAAAAAAAAAAAAGGCGTTTATTAGCTTTGATAAGTTGCCCTTAACTAAAGTGAGTTGTTGTTTTTGATGTTTCCAGGAAGAGTGGGATCACAGCAGCAGTGGCAGCTCAGGATCCCAGCCTAGTTCAGGCTCCAGGCATGGGTCTGTGTCAAAGTCTGGCGGCCGAGGGAGAAGCAGCCAGTTCAGTCATTCAACCAAGGTATCCTCTAGTGGTTTTGCTGGTGGTGGAAGACAAGACTAGGAAAGCTGGAAGAGATGTCTGGTGATGGCTGTTCATTGGAGGCCTCATCCTGTAAGGACATGAGTCTTCAGTGTGTGTGTGGCCACATCCACACATTCGAAGCACCGCTGCACCAGTTTATAAACATTTCCTCCCGGAGAATCCTGGGAACTGTAGTTTAAGGGTGCTGAGCGTTGCTAGGAGACCCTCCACCCGTTCCCCTCGCAGAGCTGCGGTTCCTAGAGTGATACAACAAATCGTCTATTCCCAGGAAACTCTGGGAAGTGTAGTTTTGTGAGGAGAGAACAGGCATCTCCTAGCGACACTCGGCGCCCTTAACAAACTACAGCTCCCAGGATTCTTTGGGGGGAAGCAATGACTGTTTAAAGTGGTATGATAGTGCTTTAAATGTGTGGTGTGGATGTAATCTGTGTGGCATAGAGTCTGTGGTTGAATGAACTAGGCCTCGCTCCTCAAAAAGGGCCCACATCCTGTGACCATAACACCTCACGTTCCTACAACTTGATAGTAAATTACACATCTGCACACGTTTATATGAAAAGCTATAATTTGTTGGGTTGGCCCAAAATTTAACTCCGTTTTCCTCCCCCCCTTTTTTTTTAAAAAAGAATTCGAGTTTTGCCTCATTCAAACAAGAGAAGGAACTTATTGATTTTGGGGGTGCTGACTGATGGATGGTAGTTAGGAGAGAAAAAGGGCAGCTCCTTAATGCCTGAAAAATGAAGCTCCAACTGAACCACCTTCCTTTTAGGCAGAAAAACAAAATTAGTCCTACAATTCCAGGCTGTGTCTCTCTCTCTTTTACTGATTTTGTTTTTTAAAAAATGGACATGAAAAGAAAACATACGGCATCACATGGTGTAAGTTGCAAAGTAAAGGACAAAAACTTGACCAACAAAAATGAATGTGTTTCTTCTCAATAGAATTAACAGAGATCTGGAATGGTTGCTAGCAAGACCCCAAAATCTTTTGAGTGAATAGCAAAATTTTACAGATTTGGATCTTTTTTGAAAATAAAAATCCATAAGTCTACTTTTACGTTAAGTCCAGTTTCAAAATTTCCAAACCATTAACAAGCCAAGCGATAATAAAGGGTGCACTTCTTAAGCCCAGTATTTTGCTATATGGGGATTTTGCTCTTGCAAACAGGTGGCATCCCATGGTTTGATACTCTCCAGGGCAGCACGAGAGTTTGACTATGTCCACATGTGCTCAGCGTCCTGAGGAAATGTGGCTGCCACAACTGCAATGCGGACGGCTCCTGTGACCAAAATGTAGGGGAAGGTGTGGGTATCATTTGAGTAACACTTGAGTACAGCATTTGCACAGCCCTAAGTGACACTCCCACGTCATGAAGCCTGTCAGCACCTGATAAATCACACACACAAGAGGAGTTGTGCTTTGCCTGTGGACTGTGTTTAGTTTGTTGAGGGTCACAAGTTGTTGTGCGGTCCAGCTTTTAGTGTTTCGACAAGCTAGATGTTGTGTTAGCCTCCAAACTGTGAGCCCATCAAAAGGATGATTGTCTGAATGAGAAACTTCCAGCTACAACTGTTGTTTCAGCCAGAACTTATTGCTGATTATCTGTTTTAAGCGTCGCCTGCCGGAGAATAACAGGCCTTCAGTTATATGGTTTGGGGGGAGGGGGAATAAGGGGAAATATCCCTGATCTCGCTAGGTGCTTTAACTCTCTTCATCTTCCAATTCACTCCATGAACAACAAGGGCTGATTAAATCTGTGCTGAGCCATGTTGTCTATGTACTCTGGGGTAGGTTTTGGTTACAACCCATTTATCAGTTTTATTCCTGATTCACTGTCCAAACTCATCTCAGTTTCATTGGCTCACACTGTTCTCTGGAACTGAGATTCGGCAATGGCAGAATTGCCTCCAGACCACCCGTATTTTACGAAAGGGATTCAAGTTTGCACAGCTAAACTGGATCAGTGCGCCTGGCGCTTTAGCCCAGCAAAGGAAAGGAATAAGACTGTTTTTATTTTATTTTTTGCAATTTGGGGGCGAAGCGCATTGAGAAGAGTGGAGCGAAGAAATGACTAGCGTGAAGACGTGTAAAACATCTCACAAGAAGACCAGGGTGAATGCTCAGCAATAAAGATTATTGTTTTCATGTATTAGATTTGTATATAAGCAAACTTGGTGCAAGCAAATATTGCCGAATGCTCAGTAAATGGGGAATCTGAAAGCGCTCTCCGTTATTTAAGGCAAAGTTGCATGGTAGACGTGTCGTTCTGCTTGAAAGTAATGAAGATTTTACACCTTCTTTTTAGAACGGCAACAAAGACAATTCCCTTGACATGCTGGGAACAGATATCTGGGCAGCCAATACTCTCGAGTCCTTCAGGTCAGTTCACCTCTTAAAATGTCACCGTACCACCCCGCATTTCCATTCGGTTACCTGCTAATTTTTTCTGCTTGCTTCTAAACCCCTTAATCTCACTTCTGTACAGTGTTCTACCCATTACAGTTGCAATATCTATTCTGGTTTATGATGATTGCTGGGAGGAAGCAAGTGTAAAATTCTCAGCTCCAGGCCATCTGCCTTGACGAGCATCCTAATGCTGTTTAGTTCTGCAAGCTGGATTTTTGCTTTTATATAACATTTCAGCTGATTATTAAAATCAGTCAGATTGCCTCAAAAGCTTTTTTTTCCCCCTGCAGAGAGGCAGGCACCAAAATAAGATGCCCTAATAAAATTTGGCAAGATACCTTTTTGGAAAATCTTCACTATTTTTGTTCATAGAAATTATTCTAAGATGCCACCTGGTGGTTTTTAGAAGAAGCAATCTCCACTTCTCACACCACAGCAAATGCTACTTGTAAGGTGGTAAAGGTAAAGGGACCCCTGACCATTAGGTCCAGTCGTGGCCGACTCTGGGGTTGCGGCGCTCATGTCGCTTTGTTGGCCGAAGGAGCCGGCGTACAGCTTCCGGGTCATGTGACCAGCATGACTAAGCCGCTTCTGGCAAACCAGAGCAGCACACGGAAACACCATTTACTTTCCTGCTGGAGAGGTACCTATTTATCTACTTGCACTGGCGTTCTTTCGAACTGCTAGGTGGGCAGGAGTAGGGACCGAGCAACAGGAGCTCACCCCGTTGCAGGGATTTGAACCGCCGACCTTCTGATCAGCAAGTCCTAGGCTCTGTGGTTTAACCCACAGCGCCACCTGCGTCCCTGTAAGGTGGTACCTACTGCAAAATAAATAGGCACCAAGGAACGAGTGCCTATGCTCATCTAGTCCTCATTCGCCCACAGCAGTCTAATAAAAGCGCACAAGGTTGGTGGTTCATTCAACTCCCAAGTGCCCTGTTCAGTAGATCCGTGCACAGTTTTAACAATCATTTTGTGGTGTGTGCGATTCAACTGCTCTGTGTCTCATCCCCTCTTTCGCTCTCTCTCTCCTTCCTAGCGGTGCCACCTGGGACTTGCAACCTGAAAAACTTGACTTCACGCAATTCCACAGAAAGCTCCGCAACACCCCCAAGCATCCCCTCCCACACATAGACAGAGAAGGGTGAGTAGGTCACCGGGCTTTGTTTACTTTCTGGTTGGGAGGCAGGAAACCCAAAGACCATTGGAAGAGAAGCCCTGCTGGGTTTTCCCAAAGGCCCATCTCGTCCAGCGTCACACAGTGACGAACCAGGTGCCCCCAAATGAGAAGGACATAAAAATAGCCTGCTAGCTCACTTGGCCCAGCATCTTGTTGTGACCATGACCAACCACACGCCTATGGGGTTGGAAGGAGAACAGGAGTGCAATGGCAGCTTCCCCTCCTATGGTTTCCAGCAATTCAGAAGCATTTCTGCCTCCAGCGACCGCATTTTTCGCTCCATAAGACGCACTTTTTTCCTCCTAAAAAGTATTGGAAATGTGAGGGCGTCTTATGGAGCGAATGGCGCTGCGCAGAGAGGTAGAGCTGCGCAGCGCCCCTTCAGTGAATCGGGAGGAGGAACGGCGACCCTTCTGTTCCTCCTCCCGCTTCGCTGAAGGGGCGCTGCGCAGCTCTCCCTCTCTGCGCAGCGCCTGTCCTGGAAGCCAGAGGAGGAACAGAAGGGTCTCCTTCTGTTCCTTCTCCGGCTTCGCTGAAGGGGTGCTGCGCAGTTCTCCCTCTCTGCCCAGCACCTCTCCTGTGAAGGAGAGGCGCTGCGCAGAGAGAGAGAGAACTGCACAGTGCCCCTTCAGCGACGTGCTTGTCATGCGAAGCCAGAGGAAGAACAGAAGGGACTTCTGTTCCTTCTCCAGCTTCACTGAAGGGAAGTTCTCCCCTCTCAGAGAGGGAGAACTGCGCAACGCCCCTTCAGTGACGTGCCTGTCCTGGCTTCTGCCTTAGCCGTGCGCAGCTGCCCTGAAGAGGCTTGGCGCAGTTATCCCAGATGCCAGAAAAGCCACACGGTATCCCAGAAGCCAGATCCCTCTTGCTGTTCTGGCTTCTGGGATTCAGAATAATTTTTTCTTGTTTTCCTCCTCCCCAAACTAGGTGTGCCTTATGGTCTGGTGTGTCTTATGGAGCGAAAAATACGGTAGTAGCCATCGATAGCCCTCTTCTCCTTCAATGACAGGACAGAAGTCCACCATCACTCTTCCCTCTTGAACTATCCAGCAGCTGTTATGGTCGGCTGCTTCAAGGATTCCTGTAGCAGTAACAAGCCACATTTGTGGTGTGTCAGCAGCCTCTAAGAGGACTGCTCCTGCGCGAGGTGTCCGCAGTTTGAGGCAGGAGTTTGTTTAGAGCTCATAGAGGAGGAGGAGAGGTTTCAGGAGAAAGACAATTCACTATTTCCCCCCACCCATCCAGTCCTCTCTAGCTGTGCTTCCAGGCTTGAACATAACCATATAATTTAAGGTGCTGGTTTTGACCAGCCCTATGCTGTCTAGGACCCACATACCTATGGGACCGCCTATCTTGGTATGCCCCGCGGAGGACTTAAGGTCCACAAATGACAACACCTTGGAGGTCCCAAGTCACAAGGTGGTTAGATTGGTCTCAACTAGGGCCAGGGCCTTTTCAGTACTGGCCCCGACTTGGTGGAACACTCTGTCACAAGAGACTAGGGCCCTGGAGACCTTGACATCTTTCCGCAGGGTCTGCAAGACAGATCTGTTCCGCCTGGACTCAGTCTGACCCTTATGTTTCCCGCCCCTTATGGTTTTGATCTGTGGGCTACTTTTAAAATGAGCCTGCATTTTAAATTGCATTTTAACCTTTATTTTAAATTGGGGTTTTTTGTCCTATTACATTTTTGCTGTAATTTTACTGGTGTTAGCCACCCTGAGCCCACCTCTGGCTGGGGAGGGTGGGGTATAAACAAAAATTATTATTATTATTATTATTATTATTATTATTATTATTATTATTATTATTATTGATGGAGGGTGGTTTCTGGAGATGCAGAAAGGGAAGAAGTATCCTTTTTTACTTTCCACTGCTCCTGAAACCTCCTTTTTATCATGGGCAGAGAAGGACTCAAGGCACACATGTCTCTGACCCTAATCCTCTGACCCAATACACATGAGACTGTGCATTGTTTGGGGTTCAAACAATACAACCTCCCCTCTATTTTCCTACCCCGCCCCCACTGACATCCACAGGTGCTACAAACTTGTTTTGCGTAGATCCTCATTGGGCCGTTTGAGAAGTTTTCATTTCGTGGAGTTTCTTTTAATTGTCTTCTAACTTGCTAGCCAATATAATTCTGCATTCCTGGGAAGTAGCCCTTGACTATAGAAACCACTGCCTTAATTTTGTTTTTGCACCCAAACTGGTAGTAGGGTGCCAGACCACCCGAGTTCAGTATTAGGGGATGATGATAACATTAGCAGAGGTAAATTATTACGTGCCTTTTGTTTTAAGAAAAAAGAAGCAGCATGAACGACATTTGCTCTCTTGGGTTGTCGCAACAGCCTTGTAAGACAAGTAAACATCCCACTTCATAGAGGGAAAAGCGAATGTTGAACTGCCCTAGGCCGCCCTGTGCAATTGGTTCCAACACGTTTCCAAGCAGCTAGGAAGCCTGTTTAGAAAATCCTATTGAAATGGAAGGTGTGAGCTTTTCAAGCACCTAAATTCCGCACCCGGTACGACAACCTTGTGTTTTGTCCTGTCCTTCTGCAGAATTGTGGCGAACACGCAGCCTTTCGTATAGAATATAGAATCCTTTTGTGCTACTGAAACTTTAAGGTACAACTGCTTAAGCAGGCGGTTGCTTCAAAGTCTCATCCTGGGGGTGGGTTTTTAGAATCCTTTCACATCCAAGACATTGGGTCAACAAGTGTTAATCCTGCGAGGAAACGCCATTGAATCCAGTTTCTGCTTTTGTTCCGAAAGAAATGTAAGCATGCAACCAGGGGAAAAGGTTTAGGTTTTTCTGGTTTGTGTTATATTCTCACCACGAGTTCCATAGAAATCCACATTGCCCATTGTTTAATGATGAATAACAGTGGAACTTACTTTTCTGCAAATATGCGGTCCATGTGGCATTGAAACTCCTGGCAGTCGTATTTTTGTTGGACTCTTGCTGTTTAAAGAGATTGCAGTAAGCCTTCCTGACCTTTTGTACAGGCTACAAATAGGTACACATGTTTCCACGGGCACCTCTGCATTCTAGATTTAAAGAGACTTGCTAAAAAGTCTCTCCCCTCCCCACTTCCACAATGACCCCTGGGAAATGTAGTTTGGTTGGGAGGGGAGTATCTTTAATAGAGAAACTGCATCACCAAATAGTTCCCAGGATAATTTCAGGGGAAGTTGTGTAAGCTTGCAGCGTAGATCTTATTTATTTGCTTGCTTACAAGGCCCTAGAGTGATGTACTGTGATACCTTGGTTTACGAATTTAATTCGTTACAGCAGTCCGTTCTTAAACCGAAACTGTTCTTAAACCGAGGCGTGCTTTCCCTAATGAGGCTTCCTGCCACTAGTGCCCTTTCACCATTCAGCTTCCGTTCTTAAACTGAGGTAAAGTTCGCAAACTGGGACACTACTTCCGGTTCTGTGGAGTTCGTAAACCGAATACAGTGGTACCTCGGGTTACATACGCTTCAGGTGACATATGCTTCAGGTTACAGACTCCACTAACCCAAAAACAGTACCTCAGGTTAAGAACTGTGCTTCAGGATGAGAACAGAAATCGCGCGGCTGTGGCAGCAGGAGGCCCCATTAGCGAAAGTGGTGCTTCAGGTTAAGAACAGTTTCAGGTTAAGATCGGGCCTCGGAACGAATTAAGTTCTTAACCTGAGGTACCACTGTAGTTCCTAAACAGGGCTGTTCTTAAACCGAGGTACCACTGTACATCAATGCAAATAGTAAAGCAGGTTGAATACAATCCTGTAACTCCTTAAGTTACAAAAGGAGAAAGGCAGCATTAAGTTATTAGTCACTTCCATACAAAATCCAACCGCAGGAGTTCATTTAACAGTTCTTTACCCCACTTCTCCTCCCCAAACTTGCTGAGATTTTTCTTATTTAAAAAAAATGTAATGAAGTGGTCAGATGAACCTTTAAATGTGCCCAAAGTGTACGTGCTTCTCAATGCTGGCACTTCTGCACTTCTACTTTACCTGGAATATTTTTGTCACTGCTGTTTACAGGGAAAGCAGCCAAAAAGGCCCTTCTCTGTGTTCCTTTGCTGGGCTCTGTGCGTTGAATGGAGCCACAGACAGGCCTCCCTCTGCGTGCGATAAGCTCCCCTTCCTGCTATGTTATTTATTTCACTCATACCCCAACCTTTTTCGCCCAGGAGCTCAGGAATCGTATAAATGGTTCTCCCTCTCCTACCTTTGTGAGGCTGAGAGGCAGTAAACCGGCCCAAGGTCACCCCAGTCAGCTTTGTGGCTGCCTTGGGGATTTGAACCGCTGTCTCCCGGGTCCTAGTCCAGCACTCTTAACTCAAACTGCAGCTGCCTCTGTGTCCAACCACAGACCTGCAATGAGCTTATTACTGTTCTCTGGAGCTGCCATGATTTCTTTTGGGAATGTGTTATCGTGTCACAATGGTACGCATCTCAGCAGCTGAAAGCCAAGTTGGTTTATTTATTTAATTTATTAAATCTGTATACTGCCCTTTGTCCGTAGATCTCAGGGGTGCAGTTCGCAGCACAGATTTACGTATAAGCTAAACAAGCTATAGCTTAGGGCCCCACTCTCTTGGAAGCCCCCCAAAAAAATTAAAGGAAAAAAGCCTGGATGTACACTTCCAAAATATAAGATAAAAAAACAAATAAAATAAAACCTACATACAGCAACAGTGTTTTGTGTTGTATAGGCTCCTATGATGTAAGTAATGGGCCTTGCCTGATAGCCTGCTTCCTAAAATATAGTGGTACCTCGGGTTACATATGCTTACAGGTTACCAGAAATAGTACCTCGGGTTAAGAACTTTGCTTCAGAATGAGAACAGAAATCGTGCTCCGGCGACGCAGCGGCAGTGAGAGGCCCCATTAGCTAAAGTGGTGCTTCAGGTTAAGAACAGTTTCAGGTTAAGAACGGATCTCCGAGGTACCACTGTAACACTGGTTTGCTCATTTCTATATATAGGGTGCCTACATTCTGCATGTGCAAATGGCTTTAGATACCTATTAGGTCCATAAATTACCATATAGCATATATTCAACACAAAAAAACAGCAACAGTTTGTTGTTGAAAAAAGGACAGCTGGACATATAAAAAGCCCCATTACCTTCAGTAGCTTGGGGCCTCATTAAACCTAAATCCGGCCCTGCATAGAAAGACAATATAAAAACCACAAAGCGCATAATAAAAATAAGAACACAAATGAACTATCCCCCACCTCACATTTAAAAGGGTATCGGATGTTGGTCAGCCAGAGGCTGGTGGAAGAGGAACGTTTTCGTGTAAGGTGGATCGTTAAGACATGGAAATGAAAATTGGAGCCGGGGAGGGGCGTGGAGAAGAAGAAAGATCTTCCGGCATTTGCCATGTTGGGAGAAACACCTGCCGGAGTTTTGTTTTGTTGTGTTTGTCACTCCTTTGTAAGCCATGAGCCGCCAGCCTGCGCATGAACACATTTTCGCGCACGGTGTTCATTCTCCCCTTTGTCTGTCCCTGACTCAGGATCGGAAAAGGGAAGAGTGAGGACGGAGATGGAATTAACCTCAACGACATAGGGAAGGTTCTCCCAGCCTGGCAGGTGAGTCTTTCCCCAGATCTCCTTTGTACAACTTGTTCTGTCTGCTTGACACCCAAACAGGAGAGCCGTTCATCCCCCAAGCTCCCAACTGTGTCCGAAATATGCTCGGTCTCTGGCCATTCAGGCCAAGAACCATTCCTTGCTGTCGTTGCATTTATGGATTTTTGAGTTTGATGTAAGAATACACACAGCACTTTGGGTATTTGCAGAATGAAGCCCATGTACATCGGTGTAAAGGGTTGCATCAAACACATCACTGGGACAACGTTTTAGGCCAGGGGTGAAATCAGTTATAAGGGGTATAAATATTTTTACTACCCTTGAGTTGTGGACTCAGAGGAACACAGGGTCATTTTTCACACAGAAGTGAGGACTGAGAGTCATTAGTGAGTTAAAATCAAATTATAAGGAGGTAAATGCTTTTTAATAAAAGTTGGTGTGTTTTTTAAAAATAGGTGATTTGTATAATTATATTCTGTCTGCAATATTTTCCACAGGGGTGTGGGCATGATATATTATTAAAAGCAGTGCTTTTTTCTTTAAAAAAATGTTTAGAGGTACTCTCATTTTCCTACTCATATTGAAATACTGCCCCTCAATGAGGTCAAACTTAGATTCACAAAATGTTTAGGGGTAGAAAAAAAGCACTGATTAAAAGTATTCTTATTTACATAGATTTTTAAGAATTTGTCCTCTGAGCCCATGCAGAAGGAGATGCCCCTTTCCTGTGTTACGTGACTGAAAGGCTCCTGGCATGTTTTCTTAAGCGCATCTGTTAGGAACAGTCTCCACAATATCAAGGTTTTGGGGCAACTGTTATCTTTGTGCTTCCTTGCTGTGGTGCAGTCAGAATTTGGCAGGTACAGCCGGCCAGCACAGCTGGATATTCTGAATACATGGATGTCAGATTATGTACAGTATCTGCTTCTCGGTGCTGTGGTGTTTCAAAAGATTGTCGGTTGTCAATGAATCGTGTCGAGGCCGCAGTTTCTTCGCAAAGTTTTCAGTATTTTTATTTTATTTTATTAAAATAATTCAACATTAATACATACATATTACAAATATACAGACAAACATACATTTCATACAATCCTTTAAAATATTCATATATACCCACACTCAATCCCACACATACCTCCTTTTCCCACCACCATCCCTCACCCCTCACCCCACCCTTGTGTTAGACTTCTAATCTACTCAATTGCAATTTCTTTCCACTTCTATTATTTTATTTCACACACTTTTAAACCAACTCTCTGCTTCTTTTTCTGTTACACATTGCTATCCATCTTTTTAGTGTTTCAGTACTTATAACGGAACTCATTTATTCTAATAGGAGTTCTGATTTTTGTATTTTCATTATAAGTACAAACCGCATAAAGTGGGGAGCGCTCTTTAAACGTACCCCCTCTGCCGCTCTCTCTTCAATCCATACCAAAACTACCACGTCCAAAAATATCCACAACAAGAATTGAAGCACTGGGGCTGGCAGGAGACTGGAGGACGTGTGGGAAAACCGTGGCTGCTGCTGTGTTACCCCACAAATCGGCTGCTACCTGGGGAGGCTGAGCAGTGTAAACAAAACCCCCTGTGCCTATGGTCTCTTTGGGGGCTTCCTCTGCCCTCACTGACTTCTTCAGGCTCCGGGGAGAATCCCCTTGCCAGCCACAAGGACTTTCCAGCTCCCTCCCGCCATTTCCAGGTACGAATTGAATTGCTCGATTATTTCTCGCGCATCTACACGGTCGCAGGTGAGTTAGAACGTGCGTCAGTGGGGGCGATGCCTGTAGCCAATGTTCATTTAGCGCCTTGGATTCATTCCTTGGTATCCGTCGCCCCGCAGAGATCAAAAGCTTTGAATAGGATGGATAAATAGGGGAGCAAGCGCTCCTTCGAATAAAAGCACGATGCCTGCAGCTCCACTCGTGCCCTCGGAGACATCTGGTGCCAAGAACAGCCCACTCCTAAAAAATACTGACATTCAGAAAAAAAGTATTCAGTTGCAGAGAATAGGCCAGATTGTGGTGTGGGCTGGATTGCAGGGTGTGTGTGGTGCCAAGCACAGTTTTTTTCCAGTTTGCAAATGCTCACAGTATCCCAGAAATGTTGGCAACCCCTGTTGTCATGGGACGAAGGTGGCACTGTTGTATAAACCACTGAGCCTCTTGGGCTTGCTGTTCAGAAGATCGGCGGTTCGAATCCGCACAACGGGGTGAGCTCCCGTTGCTCGGTCCCACCTAGCCGTTCGAAAGCACGTCAAAGTGCAAGTAGATAAATAGGTACCGCTCCAGCGGGAAGGTAAACAGCACTTCCATGCGCTCTGGTTTCCATCACTGTGTTCTGCTGCACCAGAAGTGGCTTAGTGGTTTAGTCATGCAGCCACATGACCTGGAAAGCTGTCTGCAGACAAACGCCAGCTCCCTTGGCCTAAAAAGCGAGATGAGCGCCACAACCCCATAGTTGCCTTTGACTGGACTTAACCGTCCAGGTGTCCTTTACATATATATATATATACACACACACACACAGTGGTGCCTCGCAAGACGAAAAGAATCCGTTCTGTGATTCTCTTCATCTAGCGGTTTTTTCGTCTTGCGAAGCAAGCCCATTGACGGATTAGCGCTATTAGCGGCTTTTAGCGGCTTATCTGCTGATCAGATCAGCTGATAAGCGGCTTAGCGGCTTAGAAAAAGGGGGGAGGGGAAAAACCAGCAGGAACTCGCAAGACATTGTCGTCTTGCGAAGCAAGCCCATAGGAAATTCGTTTTGCGAAGCACCTCCAAAACAGAAAACTCTTTCGTCTAGCGAGTTTTCTGTCTTGCGAGGCATTCGTCTTGCGGGGCACCACTGTATATATATGTGTGTGTGTGTGTGTATATATATATATATATATATATGCTTTCGTAGATTTTCACGGGTATATATATATATACACACACACACACACACACACACACCATCCAAGATGATATTTACGCTGCAGCCTTAACATTTCCTTTGCACCAGTTTTCCTGCCGCGACGCCCCTCGAAGGATCCTGGGAATTGTAGTTGGGAACCGCTGTGACTTCTCGGTTCAGAGACCTCTGCCCTCTCTGAGGGAAGTACAGTTTTCAAAGTTCCCTGAGGAGCAGGAGTGACCATTGAACATACTTGAGGCCTATACTCAGAACGTGTTTTGCACTGCCCTTCTCTTAAGTTGAACGGGCAGTTTTGGAGCGGATGTTGTGCCATCTGGCGGCCATTGGTGGAAGGACACGCTCCTGTAGCAGAGTCATCTGACTGAAAACCTGAAGTGCTGAAGCAGTGCCAAACTCCCTTTTCTTTCATTGCATTTTATTATTATCTATTCAACTTATATCCCTCCTTCCTTCCAAAGGAGCTAGTGGAAGACACCATAGACTTTTCAGTTGGATACCTCCGTCGCTTAGAGCGTGGTGCTGATGACACCAAGGTTGCAGGTTTGATCCCCGTTTGGGACAGTTGCATATTCCTGCATTGCAGGTGTCTTGGGCTAGATCAGGGGTCAGCAAACGTTTTCAGCAGGGGGCTGGTCCACTGGTCCCTCAGACCATGGGGGGTGTGAATGAATTCCTATGCCCCACAAATAACCCAAAGATGCATTTTAAATACAGTGGTGCCCCGCAAGACAAATGCCTCGCAAGACGGAAAACCCGCTAGACGAAAGGGTTTTCCGTTTTGGAGGTGCTTCGCAAAATGAATTTCCTATGGGCTTGCTTCGCAAGACGAAAATGTCTTGCGAGTTCCTGCGGGGGTTTTTTCCTCCCCCCCCCCTTTTCCCAAGCCGCTAAGCCGCTTATCAGCTGATCCTAAGCCGCTAAGCCGCTTAACAGCTGATCCGCTAAGCCGCTTAACAGCTAAGCCGCTTATCAGCTGATCCGCTAAGCCGCTTATCAGCTGATCCGCTAAGCCCGCTAAGCCGCTAATGGGCTTGCTTCGCAAGACGAAAAAACCGCAAGACGAAGAGACTCGCGGAATGGATTCTTTTCGTCTTGCGAGGCACCACTGTAAAAGGACACATTCTACTCATGTAAAAACACACTGATTCCTGGACCATCCGTGGGCCGGATTGAGAAGGCGTTTGGGCCTCATTTGGCCCCGGGCCTTAGGTTGCCTATTCATGATCTAGACCAGCGGTTCTCAACCTGTGGGTCCCCAGATGTTGTTGGACTGCAACTCCCTTCATCCCTGAGCTCTGACCTTGCTAGCTAGGGGTGGTGGAAGATAGAGCAGGCTTCCTCAACCTCGGCCCTCCAGATGTTTTGGGACTACAATTCCCATCATCCCTGACCACTGGCCCTGCTAGCTAGGGATCGTGGGAGTTGTAGGCCAAAAACATCTGGAGGGCCGAGGTTGAGGAAGTCTGAGATAGAGGAAACATAATAGGTGTTGGGGTGAACATTTGTGTTCACTTTGCAACCTCTCTTCACACACACACACACACACACACACACACACACACAGAGAGAGAGAGAGAGAGGGAGGGAGGGAGGGAGGGAGAGGAGGATGGCTTTTAGCAGCTTGGAGCATCTTGGTCCATCTTGCTCTGTTTTGTATCAACATACCTTTTCCAACCTGCTGTTCCTCCAGATGTTGTTGGGCTACCCTGTATATATCCTACTCTCTGATAAATTTTCCATCTGTAACATCCCTTAGCCTTGCTGATAATCTCACCAGTTCAGTGTACTCTCTTATTTTATTTTGCCAGTCTGACTTAGATGGGATATCCTCTCCCTTCCAGCCTTTGGCAATTATCAGAGAGTAGGATATATTCAGAGTCTGTGTAAAAGATTATGTGTGGGATGTAGGTGGCGCTGTGGGTTAAACCGCAGAACCTAGGGCTTGCCGATCGGAAGGTCAGCGGTTCGAATCCCCGCGATGGGGTGAGCTCCCCTTGCTCGGTCCCTGCTCCTGCCAACCTAGCAGTTCAAAAGCACGTCAAAGCGCAAGTAGATAAATAGGTACTGCTCTGGCGGGAAGGTAAACGGCGTTTCTGTGCACTGCTCTGGTTTCAGTGTTCCATTGCTCCGGAAGTGGCTTAGTCATGCTGGCCACATGGCCTGGAATAACTGTCTGTGGACAAACGCCAGCTCCCTCGGCCTGTAAAGCGAGATGCACGCCGCAACCCCAGAGCATAGCTGTCAATTTTTCCCTTTTCTTGTGAGGAATCCTATTCGGAATAGGGGCATTTCTCTTTAAAAAAGGGAAACGTTGACAGCTGTGCCCCAGAGTCGTCCGCGACTGGACCTAACTGTCAGGGGTCCTTAACCTTTACCTTTTTTACTCCATTCAAAGCATGTGCACTGAGCTGCAGCCCTTGTCCATTATTCTGAGGTTTGGGGCATATCTCCAGATCTTAGGGGGTATCTTTCAGGGGAAGAAGCTCCACCAGATGTATTAAGCACATCTCCTCTAGTCCTCTGTCTTTCCCTCTTTGTTTCAGGCACCCCTGCGGTTATTTTGATAAATACGCAGTTCCATCCAAGACTGTTAGAGTAAGGCAGCATTTCCCAGAACGGTCAAATGTTGACTCACTGGGGTCAGTAGAAGGGGGGGGTTAAAAGGAGGTTCAAAATGGCCTGTGGAGGAAAAGAAGTTTAGGAGGTACAAAATATGTATTTAGGAACTCTGAGCCTCAGAAATAAAGGGCAGCGTATTTTATAAAACGATTCCACAACACAATATTCTCAGATAGACTGCAAAATTCTTTTCTTGCCTTTTACGGCATCTAATAATGGCGATTGAGTAATCTGTGTTGATTTTATATTGATATTTCTTGAATTTGCTTTCTTTACATTCCTAAGAACCTGGGCTGGGGTTGATGATAATTTTATAAGCTTGTCAAAGGAGTCATTGAACGCACAGAATTTGTGAAACCCTGACCTGGATGCATTTCTTATTGGGAACCAGGAGGCGGCAGCAGATACCCACCCTCTGAATTATCCTGCCACTGTAATGTCCTGGGTGCATTCCGTTCTACAGAATGCACACTATGACAAAAAAATTAGTGTGCTTGGAATCGTACACAAAGATTACAAGACTGCATTTCTTTCTTTCTTTTTTTCAAATGGGGAGGGTGCAACAGGTCATCTCTTCAGAATCCTTTCAAGTAAATAATAAATGCAGTTTTTAGGTTGCACCATTTGCAGAATACTTCATTAAGCAGCACTTTCAAGATGGACTTCAAAGCAGCTTCACTTCATGGGCCTTTTTTAAAAAAATTGTGTTTAAAGGATAACGTGTGGAATGGCCCTGATGAGTTTGTGTGTGTGTGTGTGTGTGTGTGTGTGTGTGTGTGTGTGAGAGAGAGAGAGAGAGAGAGAGAGAGAGAGAGAGAGAGAGAAACCCTAGTGAACTGATTTGACAGGGCCTGATCAAGTTTCAGTGTGTTTCCAAGAATTATTATTATTATTATTATTATTACTATCTACTCATCTGACTGAGTTATTATTCCCAGGGCCAGATTTAGGTTTGATGAGGCCCTAAGCTACTGAAGGTAATGGGGCTCCTTTATATGTCCAGCTGTCCTTTGTCAACAACAAATTGTCGCTGGTTTTTTGTATTGAATATATGCTAGATGGTAATTTATGGACCTAATAGGTATCTAAAGCCATTTGAACATAACAAAATATGTATTTTATCAAAGTAATTGTTGAACTGAAATACAGTTAAGAAGAAGTATCAAAGGTAAAGGGACCCCTGACCATTAGGTCCAGTCGTGACCGACTCTGGGGTTGTGGTGCTCATCTCACTTTATTGGCCGAAGGAGCCAGCGTACAGCTTCCAGGTCATGTGGCCAGCATGACTAAGCCGCTTCTGGCGAAACCAGAGCAACGCACGGAAACGCCGTTTACCTTCCCGCCGGAGCGGTACCTATTTATCTCCTTGAACTTTGACGTGCTTTAGAACTGCTAGGTGGGCAGGAGCAGGGACCGAGCAACGGGAGCTCACCCCGTCGCGGGGATTCGAACCGCCGACCTTCTGATCGGCAAACCCAAGAGGCTCAGTGGTTTAACCCACAAGAAAAAGTATATTAATAGTAAAATTTGGGGGAGGGGGCTCCCAAGAGAGTGGGGTCCTAAGCTATAGCTTGTTTAGCTTATAGATAAATCCGGCACTGATTATTCCCTTCCCACAAAAGCATAGATTCACCTTGCAATTTATGCTCTGGGAAAGATGTTTTTTTAAGGGTGCGCCTCCCACAGGCTGCAGCAGAGGGTGATGTGGCTTTTCCAATGCAAGGTGAGCTGGCAGCTGGACGCTGGCAGAGAGGTTCTCCCCCCGCAAAGCTAAACAGAGCTCTCTGGAGAGGAAGCTGCCGGTGTCGCTTTTCCCAAATAGTGAAATATAGCATGTGTTAGTAGCAGCCTTTCTATACAACATCCTGAACAAGGGTCAGGGCACACGTTCTTCCCGCCGAAGACTGACCTCAGGCTTACCCAAGCGAAAGGAGCCGTGCTCTGCGGAGGCAGGACCCAGCCTGGCACGAGTGCCCTGCCGTGATCCTGGCTCTCGGGAAAGGGGGTGGGTGGGGGAAAGCGAGAGCCGCTGCGGGTTTCCCTGCATTCACACCGTTTGTCATCCATGTGTATGTGTGAGAGGGAGAGCTTTGCAGCTGGCTGCCCCTCCTCCCATTGCCTGTCCTACCTTCTGGGAAGCTTTCTAGAGAAATGACTGGCCACTGTGCTTGGACCATATTGCTTCCAGCTAGGAGTGGGTGAATTGCTTATACAGTGGATGCCCGGGCATAGGCGCCGACTCCATGGGGCTTGAGGGGGCCCGAGCCCCCTCAAAAATTCGTTTGGGGGGGCTCTGCCCCCCCAATAATCTCAGGCGCCCCTCCAGCAGAGCGCCATCGCCGCCCCTCCCCCAGCCCAAAATGCACAGGGTCAGGCTGCATGCCTCCTGCCCTCCCTCCCGAGCAAAAGCTCCACCCAATTTCCTTCAGAGCTGATTAATAGGCGCAGCACGCTCTCCCCTATTCGTTCACGAGGAGGCGGCGCCACTTTATTTGCATATTCATGAGCTTATTTATTATTCATGAGCTTTCCCGGGCCCCCCCCAATATTTTTTATAAGTCCGCGTCCCTGTGCCCGGGTTGCGAACGTGATCCGTGCGGGAGGCACGTTCACAACACGCAGCACCGCGTCTGTGCATGCGCGGGTTGCAATTTGGCACTTCTGCACATGCGCAAAGCGCGATTTAGTGCTTCTGCACATGTGCAAAGTGCGGAAAACCAGAAGTAACCCATTCCGGTACTTCCGGGTTTCTGCGCGTCTGTAAACTGAAAACGCACAGCCTGAAGCGTCTGTAACCCGAGGTGTGACTGTATCAGGAAACTTAGATTCCAGAGAGAGACAGACAGACAGACTGACTCTAGGCTGCAGAGACAGTGAATCTTTAGGGCTGCAGGGCTGTGATCTGATCTGATATTATTCCATCACTCACAAGCATCACCTAGCATAGCCAGTGGTCAAGAATGATGAACATTGCAATTCAGCAATAACTGGAGGGCTACAGATTATTATTATTATTATTATTATTATTATTATTATTATTATTATTAAACAAAATAATTATTTATACCCTGCCCATCCAGCTGGGTTTCCCCAGCCACTCTGGGCGGCTCTCAACAGAATATATAAAAAAGCGACAAAACATCCAACATTAAAAACTTCCCTAAATGGGGCCACCTTCAGATGTCTTCTAAAAGTCAGATAGTTGTTTATTTCCTTGACATCTGCTGGGAGGGCGTTCCACAGGGCAGACGCCACTACTGAGAAGGCCCTTTGCCTGGTTCCCTGTAACCTCACTTCTGGCAGGAAGGGAACCGCCAGAATCCCCTTGGAGATGGACCTTTGCTTGCACCACTCCAAATTTCTTATTGAATAGAAATATGCTGGAAAACAAAAAAGAAACCACTCCTAGTGGTGCTTGTTTAATTGTTCCACAGAACGCAATTACCGTATTTTTCACTCTATAACACGCACCCGACCATAACACGCACATAGTTTTTAGAGGAGGGAAATCCGTAGGCATGCCACCCGTAGGCATTTCCTCCATAACATGCACAGACATTTCCCCTTACTTTCTAGGAGGAAAAAAGTGAGTGTTATGGTGCAAAAAATACGGTACTTTAGTGTATGATCACAGGGCATTCAGAAACTATACAACAATCCAGCTACATGAGAACATGAATCATTCCCAAAATAAAATTATAAACGAATCTCTTACATATGTAGTTTAAGTACACATTCAATGAGAGGGGTGAGCTAGCTTTTGCCAGATAATCTCATTTATATTGGATCTGAGACCAAAAAACAAAGAAACCCGCTTATCTCATCAACACAAATAAGCCTTTTTTCTTCTTCTCTGATCTTGCATATTTGTCAAAGTTGAAAATCAACAATGGTAAGTTGTGGAGAACTGTAGAAGAACAGCCAATGCTCTTGAAGACAGACATGAATACTCTTTCGGGTTGTATAGCCATGCTACACTGAAATGTTTAAATGTTTCTTTGATTGCCCTTGAATCTTCCTGCCTCTTCTGCCACACGCTTTGAGAACCACTGACTTAGCTGCTCTCTGCACACAAACACAGAGGGAAAGTTTTTCTCTCCTGTAACACTAAAACTTGGCAATATCCAATAAAGCCGAATGTTGAAAGATCCAGGACAGGCGGGGGGGGGGAGAGACACTTCGTTACTTCATTAAGAGTGTGGAATTTCCTCACTGAAGAGATAGTGATGGTCGCCAACACGGATGGTCTAAAAATGGAAGTAGACAAATTTGTGGAAGTCAAGGCCATCGGTGGCTCTCAGGGCTTTGCCCTGTCTTAGGCTTTTAAGATTGGGAAATAGCTGCTGAGGTGCCTCAAACAAATATTCTGACAGAGTTTGGCTCTCCGTACAGTGGATCGCAAATGTGATCCGTGCGGGATGCACGTTTGCAACCCGCAGCTGCACGTCTGCGCACGTGCGGGTTGCGATTCGGCGCTTATGCGCAAAGCACGATTTGGCGCTTCTGCGCATGTGTGACCGCCGAAACCTGGAAGTAACCCATTCCGGTACTTCTGGGTTTCGGTGGCCCGTAACCTAAAAAAACCGCAACCTGAAGCATCTGTAACCCGAGGTATGACTGTACTTGTCTGTAGTGGTTAAGAGCAGTGGACCCGTAATCTGGTGAACTGGGTTCGATTCCCCGCTCCTCCACATGCAGCTGCTGGGTGACCTTGGGCTAGTCACACTTCTTTGAAGTCTCTCAGCCTCACTCACCTCACAGAGTGTTTGTTGTGGGGGAGGAAGGGAAAGGAGAATGTTAGCCGCTTTGAGACTCCTTCGGGTAGTGATAAAGCGGGATATCAAATCCAAACTCTTCTTCTTCTTCTTCTTCTTCTTCTTCTTCTTCTTCTTCTTCTTCTTCTTCATAAACCATTTGCCTCATGTGAATGTAGCTTAGGCAGGGGCGAAACTAGGCTTTATTTCACCTGGGTCAAAGACTCAGTTTGGCAGGTGCGCACACGCGCGCTCGCACACACACACAGACAGAAACCATACGCATTTGTGTACAGTACACACACACAGGCTGGAAACCTCAATGCCCCCCCTCTGGAGACATCACCCAGGGGTAAAAAAAAACCTGGCTAGCCCCATCCCCCAGCTCTGACTTAGGAAAGGGATTTAAATTAACCTGGATTGATTTCGCAACCAAAAACACTGTAATAAAGGTAGTAAGTACATGCATAAATGCACACATGTTTTCGTGTCGCCTGTGCTGCCACCAGCACAAAATTGAACGGTTTTGCAAATTATATCAAAATTATTTTTAACTTCCTTACATTTCTACACAGTCGTTATGCCTGATCAGGACCCTCTAAATTTGCTTTAGATCTAACTTTAGTAGAAAAAGTTTGGGGAAACTTCTTTTGTTTTGTTTTTTTAAAGCTACGATCAAAGTCGTTCTCCCTCTTTGGCGGTGCCTAATATTAGCGTATTAAACTTCGGGCTGCTTGCTAAGTCTACGCTAATGTTTCATCCTTTGTTTGGTACTTAACCAGTTAATGTTTCCTGTTGAGACTAAAAATGGGTTCGTAACTCACTGAATCCTCTCTGTTGTTTCCCCCCCCCCGAGCGCCCCCCCTTCCCATCCCCCCTTTAAGCATTTCCTCTGATGTTATGAAAATAGCAACCAATACAATATAGGAGACCAGAAGTTCTTAAAATGCTGGCTTCCTGTCTGCAGCAGGCAGGTAATCACTTAGGAGCCATTGTCAAATGCTCCCTTCCAGTCTGGGATCTTGTGTTCTCTCTCAAGTGTGTGGAACTAAAGCCCAATTTTAACAAACGCCAGACATCTAAGAAAAAACGTGGCGTGTGGGGCTCCACGTGCCTCATTCAAACCAGGAGACGCAAGACGTTTGTTGGTAGCGAGCCAGAGATGTGGGGCAGGGCCCATGTAAACGTGCTAATTTAATTCTGTATTCTTGCAAGTAAGCTGGTTTGAGCAAGTTGCTCTCCTGTGTGTGTTGTTTAACACGGCCTGCATTTTATAATGGGCCTTATTCATCGCAGATGGCGGAAAGGAGCTTTTTGCTTTCTAATTATTATCATTATTACTACGGTATTATTGTTATTATTTATTATTTATACCCCGCGCATCTGGCTGGGTTTCCCCAGCCACTCTGGGTGGCGACCAACAGAATATTAAAATACAACAACCTATTAAACATTAAAAGCTTCCCTAAACAGGGCTGCCTTCAGATGTCTTCTAAAAGTCTGGTAGTTGTTTTTCTCTTTGACTTCTGGTGGGAGGGCGTTCCACAGGGCGGGTGCCACTACCAAGAAGGCCCTCTGCCTGGTTCCCTGTAACTTGGCTTCTCGCAGTGAGGGAACCACCAGAATGCCCTCGGAGCTGGACCTCAGTGTCCGGGCAGAACGATGGGGGTGGAGACGATCCTTCAGGTTTACTGGACCGAGGCCGTTTAGGGCTTTAAAGGTCAGCACCAACACTTTGAACTGTGCTCAGAAACGTATAAGAAACGTAATAAGAAAGGACCACTTCAGAAACTTACTTGGTTGCTAAGGTCGCCTCCAGATTGACAGCATTTTTCAGGCATGGCAAGGGCATACCAGGAATTTAGGTTTGTGCCATTGGGAAGGATGAAACCTAATGCCGCAGGAGACAGAATTTGGATTCATAATGACCTTAACATATTGGAAGACGGGGCCCAAACTAACAAAATGAATGTCAGTAGGTAAAGGTGAAGGACCCCTGGACGGTTAAGTCCAGTCAAAGGCAACTATGGGGTGCGGCGCTCATCTCGTTTCAGGCCAGGGAGAACAAATGTCAGGTTCTGCACTTAGTCAGGAAGAACCAGCTGCACAAATATAAGATGGGGGCCACTTGGATTGCCAGTAATGTGCTGGCTTCCCGTCTGGCTGACCACTATGAGAACAGAGAACTGGACTAGAGGTGTCCTTTGGCCAAATCTAGCAGGACTCTCCTGGTGTTTGTATCTAGGCTGATGGACAGAGAGTTCGCTGGCTTTCCTTGGGCTGGCTGGTGAGTAGATGGTGGAGGCAAGTTTTGGGTTTGGGGGCAGTCTACCTTTCTGCTAACTCTACGGCGGCTACTATTAATGTTATGACTCTCCATATTATTAAGTTGCAGCAGCTGTCTCCCATGTGTCCAGCTAGAGGGCAAGGGGGGGTCAGAACGGACCTCAGTCGAGTCTAGACTAAATAGATCGCTGACCAAGTCGAACGTGCGCCCAAGGGCCTCTTAGCTGGAAAGAACAAACGAGCGCAAAAATAAGCCCATCAGTGTGTGAAGAACAGCCTTCCTTGCAATCACATTATCGTTTTTCTGTGCTTTTTTTTTTTAATGCTTGGTTTAGCAATTAAAAGGCGACACGGCACTTTGGGTTTTTCCAGTCGGCCGCTCAAGGCGACCCTCGTGACACTCGGTTTAAAAACATCGTTATACAATTCTGCCCTGTGTTTTTGGGGAAAATACCTCTCACTATTCCTTTACCAGCAAATACAAAACTTATTTGATTTCATTTTCGTGTTTGGTGGGGGTTTTTGATGGTTTTTTTGTAGACCCCTGTCTCCTTCTGCACACTCGTTCCTTTCCCCCCCAGATTCAAACCTTGACACGCCAGTCTGGGAGTCTGCCGCTTCCGTCCCCCACAATTTCTCTCCACTAACCCATTCAAAACTTCTTTTCGTTTGCTTAGATTTCTGCTCCTTTCCTGGCTGTGTCTGCCTGCGTGTGTTGGGGGCTGCGGGCGGGAAAGTACGTGATATCTGGCAGGTATTTGTGAATGGGCCTCAACCCTGTGACTCCCCGTGGCTCGGCCAAACCGGGTTGGGAGGCGACGGCGAGGGGAGGAATCAGAAAGTGACTCTCTGTGGCTCGACTTGGCTGGAAAATATTCTCAGTGTTGCAGTTCAGAAGCCAGGAGGAAGCTATCTTCTGGCCTAAAAACAATAAAGGGGTCAACGGCTTGATCCTTTCTCCTACACCCTTTTCCTTCCATTGTGAGATTTATCCAAGCTGCCTTAGAGACCTAAGAGAATAGAGCAAAGGCACATAACATAACGGGGGTGGATGTCTGGACTGGCCCAGTGCGATTTTAAAAAATTATTATTCTTGGTTACACCAAACAAACCAGTCGGTCTCTTGGGCCTTCTGCATTCTCCTCTACATATGGTGTTGGTAGCAGAGATATTAGAAGCTGCAGGAGCTTCTAGTCTCCCAAGGCGTCCAGTTTTAAGCATTGGGAGGCTGGAATAACCTACAGCCATCAAAGGTTGTGGAAGTCCAGCATCCCAAGACAAGCAAAGCAAGAACTGTCTCGCCAGAGTGGTGCATGCTCTGGTTGTCTCCCACTTGGACCACTGCAATGTGCTCTACTTGGGGCTACCTTTGAAGGTGACCTGGAAACTGCAATTAATCCAGAATGCGGCAGCCAGACTGGTGATTGGGAGTGGCCGCCAAGGCCACATAACACCGGTCCTGAAAGGCCTACATTGGCTCCCAGTACGTTTCCGAGCACAATTCAAAGTGTCGGTTCTGACCTTTAAAGCCCTAAATGGCCTCAGCCCAGTATACCTGAAGGAGCGCCTCCACCCCCATTGTTCAGCCCGGACACTGAGGACCAGCGCCGAGGGCCTTCTGGCAGTTCCATCCCTGAGAGAAGTGAGGTTACAGGGAACCAGGCAGAGGGCCTTCTCGGTAGTGGCGCCCGCCCTGTGGAACACCCTCCCATCAGATGTCAAGGAAATAAACAACTGTCTGACTTTTAGAAATCTGAAGGTGGCCCTATTTAGGGAAGTTTTTAATGTTTGACATTTTAATTTGCTTTTAATATTCCGTTGGGAGCCGCCCAGAGTGGCTGGGGAACCCCAGCCAGATGGGCAGGGTAATTATTATTATTATTATTATTATTATTATTATTATTATTATTATTATTATTATTATTATTTGTGGGCAAGGTGCTTGGATCAGTCAGGGCAACCACTTGCTCTCTGGTCCCTAATTCTTCTCTGCTGATAATAACTAGCAGAGAGGCTCCACCCGCCTGTCAAATTTTGTGGCATGCGTGGAGAAGAAAAAAATCTGATCCGCCATACAGATCCAATTCCTCGCTCCTGCTTGTGTGGCCTCAGACTGCAAATAAGGCATGGCAAGTTTTGACTGCTATCCTAGTAGGACAGGGGTGTCCCTGTCAACTTGGCCAGTTGTTCGGCATGGTGAAGTCCAATACCGTTACCACATTGGCTCCACATGCTGAAGGAGACCGGAGAAGTGAAATTCATTGCACTTAGAAAGCTAGCAGCTCAGGGAGAAGGCTAGCGGCTAGCCTCTCCCTAAGAAGCTAGCTCTCTGTTCTTTTATCGAGCGGAGCATTCAAAACACGAGTCTCCCCTGAGTCGTGGAAAAGGTTGTGTGTCCTTTCACCCATTTGGACACCGCAGTTTAAGAAGGATGTTGACAAGCTGGAACGTGTGCAGAGGAGGACAACCAAGATGATCCGTGGTCTGGAAACCAAGCCTTGTGAGGAGCGGTTGAAGGAGCTGGGTATGTTTAGCATGGAAAAGAGAAGACTGAGATATGATAGCCATCTTCAAATATCTCAAGGGATGTCCCATGGAAGATGGAGCAAGCTTGTTTTCTCCTGCTCTGGTGGGTAGGATTCGAACCCGTGGCTTCAAGCTACAAGGAAGGAGATTCCAACTAAATATCAGGAGGACAGTAAGAGCTGTTTGGCAGAGGAATAGACTCCCTCGGGAGGTGGTGGACTCTCCTTCCTTGAAGTTTTTTAAGCAGAAGTTCAATGGCCATCTGTCATGGATGCTTTAGCTGAGATTTCTGCATTGCAGGGGTTGGACTGGATGACCCTTGGTGTCCCTTATTCTACAATCTATACGTTGACCCGGCCAAGGACATCACTCTACCTATTTCGTACGGCAAGCTTCCCTCCATAAAACAGAAGGGTTTTTATTCCACCCCCCTTCTCCACGTCGTGCTTTGCACGTAAACCCATCCCCGTAAACGGGTTTACTTGAACTGACAAAAAGGTGGCCCTGGGCCAACGTCAACCTTTGGGAAGTGTCTCCATGTAAATGGACACCAATAACACGTTGCCGCAACCTTTTTAGGTTGCTGGAGCCAAGGATTTCCTCAGAGGTTGAGTGGCTTTCCTGGAGACAGGCTTTCTCGCAGGAGAGGAAGCTGCCGCAAAAAGGGCAAGTTCCCTCTTTTCACAGAGCTATACGGCCAGGCCTTAAGTACGTGCTGCCTGACACAATCTGTAGGGATCCAGAGGTTGGGGGGGGCGCGCGAGAGGGAAATGCCACCCCTCCCTCTGCTCTCCTCTGTGGGGAGTGTATGCGGGCCTCTGGGAAATCCTGTAAATGCAGAATGGGGGGGGGGTGCGTCTATTGTATATCGCAGGATATGCAAGGTAAACTCCACCTTGGGCCGCTCCACACATCCCTTGAAACACACACTCACACAAGTTCCCTCAGACCTGGGTTTAATGAGTAACCTGGGAGCGCACAGCCTCACACCCTAGTGCAAACATAGGCGGTGCCGATCCGCCACGACAGGGTTTGCTCTGCAGCCAGGCAAGAAGAAGGATTTTACGTTCCCGAGTTTGGCTGAGCCATTTTGCGCTCACATGGTGGCCGCCCGCTTTTGTGTCAAGTTCTGGGCTCCGAATCGCCTTCCGCACCCTGAGGAGTTTCCCCTGCCTACCCAAGTGAAAACCATGCCTGTTACAATAATAATAATAATAATAATAATAATAATAATAATAATAATAATAATTTTTATTTATACCCCACCCTCCCCAGCCAAGACC
The DNA here is from genome assembly GCF_964188305.1 of Podarcis bocagei. NCBI lineage: Eukaryota > Metazoa > Chordata > Lepidosauria > Squamata > Lacertidae > Podarcis > Podarcis bocagei. The sequence continues at coordinate 55,733,042 of NC_138136.1, read as the reverse complement.
GGGCTCAGGGCGGTATAAAAACAATTGATTAAAATACAACATAAAAACAAGATTAAAATACCACATTAAAATGCAGCCTCATTTCAGTCAATTTCAGTAGAAACTCAAATCAAAAACTTTTTGGGGATGAAAACGTCAAATCTTCACCAAGGCCAACTATCCAGGCTGGTCCTATGTGGGCCAGAAAAAAGCCAGGGAAGTCCCCAAATAGGAGCTCCATCACAGAAAGAGAAAGGAAAAAAGAAAGAGGGGAAGGGGATCAAGTTGATTCCAAGCCAAAGGCCAGGCGGAACAACTCTGTCTTACAGGCCCTGCGGAAAGAAATCAGATCCTGCAGGGCCCTGGTCTCATGAGACAGAGCGTTCCACCAGGCCGGAGCCAGTGTTAAAAAGGCCCTGGCTCTGGTTGAGGCTAATCTGACTTCTGTAGGATGATAATCTGGCTTGAGAGCAGTACATGTGAAAAGGATCTAGGAGTCTTGGTTGACCACAAACTTGACATGAGCCAACAGTGTGACGCAGCAGCTAAAAAAGCCAATGCAATTCTGGGCTGCATCAATAGGAGTATAGCATCTAGATCAAGGGAAGTAATAGTGCCACTGTATTCTGCTCTGGTCAGACCTCACCTGGAGTACTGTGTCCAGTTCTGGGCACCACAGTTCAAGAAGGACACTGACAAACTGGAACGTGTCCAGAGGAGGGCAACCAAAATGGTCAAAGGCCTGGAAACGATGCCTTATGAGGAATGGCTAAGGGAGCTGGGCATGTTTAGGCTGGAGAAGAGGAGGTTAAGGGGTGATATGATAGCCATGTTCAAATATATAAAAGGATGTCACATAGAGGAGGGAGAAAAGTTGTTTTCTGCTGCTCCAGAGAAGCGGACATGGAGAAATGGATCCAAACTACAAGAAAGAAGATTCCACCTAAACATTAGGAAGAACTTCCTGACAGTAAGAGCTGTTTGACAGTAGAATTTGCTGCCAAGGAGTGTGGTGGAGTCTCCTTCTTTGGAGGTCTTTAAGCAGAGCCTTGACAACCATATGTCAGGAGTGCTCTGATGGTGTTTCCTGCTTGGCAGGGGGTTGGACTCGATGGCCCTTGTGGTCTCTTCCAACTCTATGATTCTATGATTCTATGAATCTCTCTCTGGGCAAAAAGATTCCTGGGTTGCAGGGAGTTGGACTGGATGGTGACCCTTGCGGCGTCATCCAACTCTACAATTCTGTGATTTTGTGTAGTTAGAAGTGAGAAAACCGGAAGTAGTTTTATGGGCTCCACACACACAGCCCAAAAAAGGGGGAGAGCCTGCTCCAGATCTCTCCCAGGTGAGAGATGGTAGAGGAGTATCAGGTGGTCCTGTAAATGAAGCCCATCAGTGCTTCAGAGATGGGGAGCGATTCTTTGTGAGCAGGTTGTAAGGAGTAGGAGAGGTTTTGTGTTGGAGGGATTGGTTAATAGAGACAACATGTGAGGAAGTGGACGGGTAGAATGGTTGGCAAGAGTGAGATGGGGTTGTAGCAACAAGACTCTTTTTGTTGGTTGGGGTTTTGCATTATTCTTCCTTGTAAAGGGGAAAAGGTAACGGACCCCTGGACGGTTATGTCCAGTCGAAGGCGCTCCTCTCGCTTACAAGCTGAGGGAGCCGGCGTTTGTCCACAGACAGCTTTCCGATTTCATCTGGCCAGCATGACTAAACTGCTTCTGGTGCAACAGGACGCCGTGATGGAAACCAGAGTGCACGGAAACGTTTACCCTCCTGCCACAGCAGTGCCTATTTATCTACTTGCACTGGCGTGCTTTCGAACTGCTAGGTTGGAAGGAGCTGGGACAGAGCAATGGGAATTCACCCCGTGGCGGGGATTCGAACTGCCGACCTGATCGGCAAGCCAAAGAGGCTCAGTGGTTTAGACCACAGCGCCGCCCGTGTCTTCCTTGTAACACTCTCTGGCAGTGCTATTTTTCTAGAAAAAGAGGTGCCAGAACTCATCACGAATGCCCTCACTCTTTCTCCTGGAAAGGCAATGCCACCTGCCTGAGAGGTGCTGGAACTGAGTTCTGGGGAGTTCCCCTTGGGGGGGGGGGAGCCCTGCTCTCTGACTTTCTTTATATTGCTGTTGTGGATATCAGAAATGTGAAGGCTCTTATACTAAAACGAAGAATAAAACCGCTAGCGTTTTTACGATGCTAAGCAGGGTCCGGTATGGTTTCACGTTGGAGGGGCACTGCGTGTTGAAATTCCTGCATTGCAAGGGCTTGGGCTTGATGCCATCCTACTCTGCCATTCTACGACTGGTAAATACAGTGGTGCCTCGCAAGACGAAAAGAATCCGTTCTGTGATTCTCTTCGTCTAGCGGTTTTTTCGTCTTGCGAAGCAAGCCCATTGACGGATTAGCGCTATTAGCAGCTTTTAGCGGCTTATCGGCTTATCGGATCAGCTGATAAGCAGCTTAGCGGCTTAGAAAAAGGGGGGAGGGGAAAAAACCCGCAGGAACTCGCAAGACATTTTCGTCTTGCGAAGCAAGCCCATAGGAGATTCGTTTTGCGAAGCACCTCCAAAACGGAAAACTCTTTCGTCTAGCGAGTTTTCCGTCTTGCGAGGCATTCGTCTTGCGGGGCACCACTGTACTGCCACGCACTTGCTTCCTGACATCATAAGAGTGCCTGCTATATTCAGGTTCCGATAATAATGTCTACTTATTTTAACTAAATTATCATTTTTGATTACTGTTGTTAATTTTTCTTAGTGATAGTTTTATTGTTTTATCTTTTTTGTAAACGGCTTTCAGGGTGTGTGATTTTTTTAAAAAACAACAACAACAACAACAACTATCAAGCAGTCTATAAATTGGGTGAAATAAATAAAATAAAAAACACCTCGGTCGCCTCGTGTTAGCCTAGGAGCAACACTCCTGGGACTGAGTGTGCCATGCTTCCGAGTAAATATGTACAGGATAGGACAATTCAGATAAATGTGTGTACTATCACGTAATTCCAGTTGGTGTTATGTTGTTTTGTTGCTATGGCCTTCAGCTCCAGCCTCTGAGTAACTTCTCCATTTGCGATGAATATTGAGGACGTTTCCATCTTAGGAAATTAGGTGTTTCTGCGAGAACTCCTTCCTTAATCACCACAGACAGGAGACCATGTTCGGTAAGAGGAGAGAGAGCTTGGAGTCATTTGCCTAGCGCAATGTTGTTCTTTTGAAAAGCGTGTTAGAATAGTTTTTCCTCTAGGAAGCCTCAGGCGTTTCCTTCGCTTCCTCTCTTCAGGGTTTGTTTGGGTGGGGATTTCAGGAAGGCTTGTTCACTCGCGCAGGGCTGGCTGAGCAGCGAAAGCCATCTAAGCTCCCGCTTGGGGGCGCCAGTGTGTTCGGAGGTGCCAGCAAAGCAGTGTGTGATTTGAGAGGCGTGACTCCGGATTAGATTACTGCAATGCGCTATGTGTGGGGCTGCTGTTGAAGACTGTTCGGAAACAGCCGCCAAGGCAAGGAAGTCAGAGGGAAGGAAGTCACCAATCCTGGCCCGATTGCACTGGCTGCCCATTAGTTTCTGGGCCCAATTCATAGTGTAGGTTTTGGCCTGTACAGTCATACCTCAGGTTACTGACACTTCGGGCTGCACGATTTCGGGTTGCGCACCGCGCTGAACCTGGAAGTACTAGAACAGGTTACTTTCATGTTTCGGCGCATGCGCAGAAGCACTAAATCGCACTTTGCGCATGCGCCAAATCGCGACGTGTGCATGAGCGTCCGCTGTAAAGCCATACTTGGCTCAGGATCCCAGTACCTCAACCCCACATGAACCAACACAAAACCTCTTCTTCTGTGGCCCTTCTCCATGTCCAAGGGAGGTGCAGAGAATGGAGGCATGAGAACGGGCCTTTTCGGTGGTGGCTCCTCATACAATGCTCTCCCCATCATTTTTGTAGGTGCCAGACAAGAACGGTCTTACTCACCTCAGGCCTTTGGATCTTATTTTTCTGCGTATCTCTTAGTGGGATGGGGTCGAGTTGGACCTGTTTTTCATTTAGATACTGCTTGTGCAATTTAGGTGGTTTTCTCTTCCTTTTTATCCTTCTTTTTATGGATATAATAATAATATAATTTATTACTTGTACTCTGCCAATCTGACTGGGTTGCCCCAGCCCCAGTCTGGGCAGCTTCCAACAGAATACAAAAACACACGCAATACCTCAGACAAAAGGAAGACAGAAGGTTGATTGCAAATGCTGTGTGTGTGTGTGTGTTCGTTCTTATCCATCATTTCTTCCCCCCTGCCTTTTGCCTCAACGCTTTTCTTTTTTGCGACGTCTTCTCTTCTATTTCTGGTTTTTGCATCTGGGTGCATGTGTGGTGGTTTTTTTATCTCTTCACCCTCCCACCCCACCCCAACCCCTCTACTTCTCCCAGCAAGAGCAAGATTAAAGTTATTTGTTCCGGCATTGTGTAAATGAAAATGAAATGCAAAGCCATGAAGAACGAACTACTCTCTGGGAAGCACCACTTCAAGAGGTTAAGGGAAACGTGCATCTGGAACAAATATAACCCTCGCCGAACTTCCTCAATAACTCAGCCCCACGGAGCTCGCTGCTGCCAGACAAAGAGAATGTGGTTTGCTGTCGAGTCTTTGACTCCGTTTCCCCCGCCAAGCCCACGGAATTTATATTAACCTCCAGCCTTCTTTTGCTAGTGGGAGATCTCCCTTTGCTTTATCAGTTGGTGGTGATGCACGGACCCATCACAGCCCAACTTCAGCTGGGGAGCAATGCAAGTATCAAGGTTTGTCCACAACCTTGCGGACAACTAATATAGTTCACGCACCGGTGAGAAAAAACCAGTAACGTCACTCTTCTGGGGCATGGGAGAAGCGTTGATGTCGCCACCGAAGCAAACCGACACATTTGTTTTAAATGTTCATTTTTATTTTATTTTAAGTGTTTTCCTACATGCCCACAAAGCAGAGTTCCTCATTCAAGCCAGGGCAGTTAAGCTGTCAAGTCGGGGAAACGTGTGTAGTCTAGAGAGAAGAGAACAAGTTCATGGGAACCCAGACGTGCTTTGGAGGGGACGCAAAGAGAAAATGTACAATCCCAAAACACCAGAGTTGCAAATATAGAAGACCTCTTAGTAGAGTGGGAGTCTGCTGCTATAATTATGATTTATTGTTTTATGTGGTTATAGGATGTCTTTCAAGACGGCTCCTCGCAACATCTTAGAAGCAGTAAATAACATTCTTCCCTATATTGTTGGATTTCCACCAGTCCCAGCAAGATGTTGTGAGGAGGGCACCAGGTTGGGGAATGTTGATCTATAACGTTACAGATCATAAAATAAATTTTGAAAGCTGCCTGAAATGCAACAGTCTGTCTAAAATTCAACACAGGACAGGTGTAGATCGTCTTTGATTTATTTATTTATTGGATTTATATAGCGGTCTTCATCAAAAGATCTCGGGGTGGTTCAAATGATGATGATGATGATGATGATGATGATAATAATAATAATAATAATAATAATAATAATAATAATTTATTTCTACCCCACCCATCTGGGCAGCTTTCAACAGGGCTGCCTTCAGAAAAAGTCTGCCTTCTAAAAGTCGGATAGTTGTTTATTTCCTTGATATCTGGTGGGAGTGTGTTCCACAGGTTGGGCGCCACTACCGAGAAGGCCCTCTGCCTGGTTTCCTGTAGCTTTGCTTCTCGCAGTGAGGGAACCAGCAGAAGACCCTTAGAGCTGGACCTCAGTGTCTGGGCTGAACAATGGGGGTGGAGACGCATCTTCAGGTATACTGGGCCGAGGCCATTTTAAAGGTCAGCACCAACACTTTGAATAAAAATGATTCCAGCTGACAAAATAATAACAGACGGCAACAGATATCAGCACTTGACTGGCATTGTAATGAGCAACGCAGTGTGAAATCCAGAATTCACCCTGCCTTGGGCTCACGATAAACTGGCATTTAATGCACTTCTGAGTCCTGCAGTTTTCACATCTGCATGTATATAGTTGCGCATGCGCAGTCGGCACTGTGGTAGCCCTGTGTGACCCGCACACAGTTCAGTGTCAATTGTCTGCTGAAAACCAAGTGCAACTGGTTCCCATCGCCTGGCCTTGGATGTCTCCAGGACACTTGGGGTTTTTCCTTGGTCGAGGAGAACGTGTTTGTGATGCAATTGACCGTGAGCTGAAAACGCTTGACATTGACAGCGCAGGCTTTGCAGTGAGGAACTCCCACCTGCCTGCAATAGATCCACCAACCGAGGGTTCAGAATGCTTGCATTCCCTCTTCCTCTCAACCACCTCTGGTCTGGTTAGCATCTTGAGCGTCTACGCTCCCACTGTGTGTTCTGACATGCAAACCAAGAAGCAGTTTTTCAAGGAACTAGACCAGGCTGTCAGAAGGTTCCCAGACTTCAAAAACACCTATACCTGCTGGGAGATTTCAATGCCAGAGTTGAGAACGATCATCGCACGTGGGACAACCGCATTTGGTCCTGGCAGCATGAACGAGAACAGACAAAGGCAACTTGAGCTGTGTTCTTATCACAGCGCAGCAGCACAACCGGACGCCTTCATCTGCCCCAGCTGCAACAAAACATGTCTCTCCAGTATCGGTTTCTGCAGCCACTGCAACCTTTCAACAGTTTGACTTCTCCCGCAAAGGCTCACGTCTCCCAAGGCAGACAGGTGTCAACCAACCCAACTTGCTCGCTCACACTCTTGTTTCCTCCAGAACTTCCCAAGTTTCACAAAGCATTGCCCAAACTCCCTTTCTGTTTATCTTTGTAGTCCTGAGGACTGGAAACTTGCTTTTTAAGAAATTATCAAGAGTCTACACATGCTGTATTCTGTACCCATTGCCAGTTTCTTTATGCAACTTGACCTGTACGAGTCTGACCTTTTTCAAATCTGCAAGACTCTGCTCACTTTGCTTGGGAATAAATCTCATTGGACTCACTTGGGCTTCCTTTGCAGTACAGTGGTACCTCAGGTTAAGTACTTAATTCGTTCCGGAGGTCTGTTCTTAACCTGAAACGGTTCTTAACCTGAAGCACCACTTTAGCTAATGGGGCCTCCTGCTGCTGCTGTGCCGCTGCTGCACGATTTCTGTTCTCATCCTGAAGCAAAGTTCTTAACCCGAGGTACTATTTCTGGGTTAGCAGAGTCTGTAACCTGAAGCGTATGTAACCCGAGGTACCACTGTAGAGGCTTTGTTCTCTTTGAGAGCCTTCCTGCGCACTTCTAAAGTTTCTGGTGCGGACTCAGTAAAGATTATCTGCCGCAGGGAGGTGCTTTTATGCTTTTTGTAACGCTCTTTCCTAAAATTTTGCCTTTTGTTGGCTTTCCCAATCATTTGACTTACGGGCTGCACATTATTTTGATTTACCCAATATTTCGCCAACCGTGGTTTCTTTCCTGTTTTGTGGACAGTGTGCAGGTACCCTGATACTAGAGTCTGTTTTTAAATGTGACCCCTGGTACAGGAAATGCATACAAATAAGCAATAAACCCAAACAAAACTAAAATAACATCAGTTAAAACAATTACAGTCACATCCACTCACAAGGTATTGTTCCATTCCCAGCCGTAACATGGGAAAAGAACTCTGGATTTCCTAGATCAGATTGTAACTGATTTTTTTGTATTGACTGGCTGGTTCTTCTAACAAAAGGGATTTTCTTTTGTGAGTTATTTTTATACTCCTTCCTAAAGTAGGTTATGCAACCTTTGCCATTTTGAGTACACCAAAGCAAGCAATGGTGACCTAGAGAGGCTGAAGGCTTGAATCCAGGCCTCTGTATTTGGTATGAAAAAACCTGTGGTTTCATTCACTTTCTAAAAAAAAAGGTAAAGGGACCCCTGACCATTAGGTCCAGTCGTGACCGACTCTGGGGTTACGCCCTCATCTCGCTCTATAGGCCGAGGGAGCCAGCGTCTGTGACTGAGGAATTTCCAGAGAAATGGAAACAGACTGCCTTTCTGTTTAAAACAAAAACAGAGATGTTTCTAGTCCTCATGATGAAGGTGATAAACCGAAAACATACATCAAGTTATCAAGGGCTATGCTTGTTTTCACAGACCGCAAAGCAAAATGCATACCGTTGTGTAAAAGCAACAAAGAGGCTTGTGGCAAAATAAATGTTAACGAATGTATTACAACGTAAGCTGTCATGGACTCCTGCAGTCTTCATCAGATTCCTGAAATGAAATCTTGTTTTGTTTAGTCGTGTCCGACTCTTCGTGACCCCATGGACCAGAGCACGCCAGGCACTTCTGTCTTCCACTGCCTCCCACAGTTTGGTCAAACTCATATTAGTATCTTTGAGAACACTGTCCAACCATCTCGTCCTCTGTCGTCCCCTTCTCATGAGGTGGCCAAAGTATTGGAGCCTCAGCTTCAGGATCTGTCCTTCCAGTGAGCACTCACGGCTGATTTCCTTCAGAATGGATAGGTTTGATCTTCTTGCAGTCCATGGGACTCTCAAGAGTCTCCTCCAGCACCATAATTCAAAAGCATCAATTCTTTGGCGATCAGCCTTCTTTATGGTCCAGCTCTCACTTCCATACATCGCTACTGGGAAAACCATAGCTTTAACTATACAGACCTTTGTGGGCAAGGTGATGTCTCTGCTTTTTAATGTTCTGTCTAGGTTTATCATTGCTTTTCTCCCAAGAAGCAGGCGTCTTTTAATTTCGTGACTGCTGTCACCATCTGCAGTGATCATGGAGCCCAAGAAAGTAAAATCTCTCACTGCCTCCATTTCTTCCCCTTCTATTTGCCAGGAGGTGGTGGCCATGATCTTAGGTTTTTTGATGTTGAACTTCAGACCATATTTTGAAATCTTTGTTGATGGCTATACAGTGGCACCTTGGTTTTTGAACGTAATCCATTCCGGAAGACCGTGAGACAACCGAGGATCAATGGGCAGTTGGCAAACTCCATTGAAAAAAATGGAGAAACGCGACTCAGAAGCCGTTTGACTTCCGAGGCGCATTCAAAAACGGAAGCAATTACTTCTGGGTTTTCGGCATTCGGGTTCCGAATCGTTTGGCTTCCAAGGCGCTCCAAAACCAAGGTTCCACTGTATAAGGGAGAAAATTGCAATGTGGGTCTTGAATACGAAATTAATGGACTATGCAGAATTGGACAGAATGACAGGAAGGATTCGAAACCTGCGGGACCAGAGATTTACAGAAGATTGGAAGAAGTATATGAACTGCAATCAACAAATTATGCTAGTAGGACTACAGGAAGTTTTGTAAGTTGAAATATACGAAGTGTTACAAAGTAGAAAAAGATAGAAATATTGATTATGAGATTGAAATGTAATAGAGAAAATAAGAAATGCATACTAAGAGATTAGATTGGAAAATTTTCAGACAGGACTGATGGAAGTCAAAAAAATTGAATAAGTTGTAAAAGTATGTTTAATTACTGTTGAAAATGGTATGTTAAAAAAGTAATAAAAATTATATAATGTGGGACTTGAATAAAAATCACAGTTGGTGATCATTAGAGCTTAAATGTCATTGAGATTCCTGCATTGCATTGGGTTGGACTACATGACTCTCGAGGTCCCAACTCTTATGATTCTATCACAGCTGCATTCTCATGCAAGAATGGTAGCAAAAAATAGCTTTGTTCCGGGCTCCTGCAGCCCACTTCACTGTGTTTCTCTCAGCCTAGTATCCAGGGAAACCTGGGTGCTGAGGTGCCCTTTAGATATTTTCTCCCACACAACCAACCCCCCCCCCCCCGTGTGTGGGTAAGGCAAGTCATTTAAACGCTTCTGCTCACGTACAAAGCAGCTCCCTCGTACCTGAGATCATGTTTGAAAGGGCAGCTGAGTTCAGGGTGCCGGTGAGTCTGACAGTGGGGAAGGTGGCAGCTTCCTGCAAGCAACACCGGTTCCTGAAAGTTTCTCATTTGCTGTAGCCACTGGCGTATTCCCCCCACCACCCCGCCTCCTTCTCTCCTGCAAAGCAACGTCCTGGAGTATTCTAAATCCGTAAGATATTTCACCATCCCAGCGTGTTAAATGCCTTTACGCAGAGCTGTTTGGGATGGTTGAAATAGCCTGTTATTATGATAGAAGAAGAAGAAGAAGGGGAGGAGGAGTTTGGATTTGATATCCCGCTTTACCACTACCCTAAGGAGCCCCAAAGCGGCTAACATTCTCCTTTCCCTTCCTCCCCCACAACAAACACTCTGTGAGTTGAGTGAGGCTGAGAGACTTCAAAGAAGTGTGACTAGCCCAAGGTCACCCAGCAGCTGCATGTGGAGGAACAGGGAAGCGAACCCGGTTCCCCAGATTACGAGTCCACCGCTCTTAACCACTACACCACACTGGCTCATGGAGCAATGGCAGGAAAGGTTTGCAAGGACCCTCTCAGGAGTCCATTGCGTCTGACTCTGTTCACTCCTGTTAGGGGCACAGGAGGCTGCCATATAGCAGGTTGAACCATTGGTCTACCAACAGGGGTCAGCAACCTAAGGCCCATGGCCCACAAGCGGCCCACAGGGGTTGTTTAACTGGCCCACGAACCGCCCCCAAACTGAGCCACCCACTTGGTGAGTGCCTGCGCTAAAGCGGCATGGCGTGGGGACTCGCTTCCATGGCACCGGAAACCACACATGCGCAGATGCCAGAAATCACGCACGCACATGCGATCTGGCCCACAAAGGATCTCTGCTGGAGTGAACCAGCCCAGGCAAGGGAAACCTTGCCGACCCCTGGTCTACTGAGCTCAGTACAGTCGTACCTTGCCCAGAAGTGAGTGTTCCGGTTTTTGAACGATTTTCAGAAGCTGATGCAGCTTCCGATTGGCTGCAGGAGCTTCCTGCGGCCAATCGGAAGCCACGCTTTGGTTTCCAAATGTTTTGGAAGTCAAACGGATTCCGGAACAGATTCCATTCGACTTCCAAGGTACAACTGTATTCTCTAGCCCAGTGGTTCCCTGCTCTAAGAGGCAGGGAGGTTTGGAGGTGTAAATCACAGACTGTGAAGTGCTGGCAGCAAGTTCAGCCTTTTCTGTGGTGGCTCCCCGTTTGCGGAGCGCTCTCCCCAGGGAGACTCACCTGGCACCTTCATTACATAACTTTTAGGTGCCAGGCGAAAATGTTTCTCTTCAACCAGGCATCTGGCTGATATTGTTTTGCCTTGCTTTTGTTTCATTGTGTGTTTTGTGTTGTTGTTTTGTATTTCTGTGCTGTGAACCGCCTCACGATCTTCTGATGCAGAGCGGTATACAAATAAATAACCAGTTTTAATGCACAAATCAGACTAGTTTTAATTGGGTTTTGAACGAACTCGCAGTCATTTGTTACTGCTCCAAATTTAATTTTGTTATTCTCTTCCTTAGTGGGTTGCACAGGGCTCTGTTCTGAGGAATAATGTTTTAGAAGGTAGATTAGGAGGCACTGGGGACGAGTTTATGGAACCAAGGGGACAGTGGCGCAAAAACATTTGGAAGCGACTGTTCTGCACAGACTGGCAGCAGTTAGCAGGGTTCCAGACAGTCTGTCAGTCATTCCCAGCCCAACGTAGAGATGTTGGGGGTTGAGTCTGGGACCTTGTGCATGGAAAGCAGATGCTCTCCCACAAAAGCCATGGCTTTTCCCCAACAGACAGTAATACACCACAGAGACCAGAGTGCATTTTATTCAGCTGAGTGCTTAGAGGGCAGAAAAGGAATGCCAGCCCACAACTGTGGCTTTATGCTCTGAAGCTCTGACGATCACTGCCTGTAATTTTTGTACCTCATTGCCATTCATCTCCCACCTGACAACTCCCTCCCTCTGTATATACCTGCCAAATAAGATTTCGCTTCGTGCATCTGACTGGCTGGGCTTGAGCCCACGAAAAGTGCGTGCCATAATAAATTTGTTAGTCTTTAAACCTCCGCGAAACTCTTGGTTGCTTTTGGTGCAGGAGGTGAACATGCTCCCCCTCTAGAAATTTTTGCAGGAGGAGTGACTGAAACTCTCTGTTTTGCATATAAGGACACTGCTCAGTATAGGCAACCCAGATGATTGAGAGGTTTAGAGGCTCCCCTATAAAGAAAGTTTGCAGCGTGATGTTGGGAAAGATGGAGGGCACAAGGAGAAGGGGACGACAGAGGACGAGATGGTTGGACAGTGTTCTCGAAGCTACCAGCATGAGTTTGACCAAGCTGCAGGAGGCAGTGGAAGACAGGAGTGCCTGGCGTGCTCTGGTCCAGGGGGTCAGGAAGAGTCGGACACGACTAAACAACAACAGTCCCACATATGATAATAGATGGGCCATTGGCCCTGATCCAGCACAGCAGGCCCTTCTTTCATTATGAGGTCATATTCTCTTCCTCCAAGATCAGAGCCATAAACAGAGTGGGCCAAGAGTACAGGACAGCTCTCTTACCACACAGTTCTTCCCTCAGACTTGATGGCAGCTGGACCCCTCACAAGAGAAGGGGGCTTGATGGAGTTCCCACCTTGTACTCTCTTTCCTTTCGCCCTTTAGGCTCATGGGCTCCTTTCTCTCCTCGCTTCTGTGGTCTGTGATCACCATGGTTTGCTGTGACATCTGAGTCGGGCAAACTATGGTTGGCAGTAGGCAGGAACTGCCCCTAAACCAGGATGTTTCGAGCCCGTTTCAAATCATGGTTTGGAGTGGAGTGAAATACTCTCTCCCTCCTCAGTTGTGATTCACTGGCTTCGTGTCAGAGGAGGCTCCCGAAGGAATCCTGGGTAATGGATCATTATGGGTATCCTAAGAGTGGCTTTTACAAAGCTTCTTTTACAGCCGCTCTGCAAAGCACCGCGTTTCATAAGTAAGAGGACGTTTAATGCCTATAGTGGTTGCGACAGCTTTGTAGTTCTGAGAAAATAAATAATACTTTGCAATTTTTAGAGAGCTGCGTCTCCTCTTCCAAGAACCACAGAGCTCTTTACACAAACTAATGAGGCCCCAAAACATCTCTAGGACCGGGCCAGACATACCATAACAGTCGTTCCCTGAGGCTCAGACAGAGTCATACACACACACACACACAGAAAGAGAGAGAGAGAGAGAGAGGGAGAGAGAGAGAGAGAGAGAGAGAAATTCCAGCACAGACTACAGGGCAACGTGCAAACTGAATCCATATTCAAGGGGTCTGGCAATCCAACTAAACCCTCTAAATTCTGTGACTGGAATAAATTTCCGCCTGTTCAGCAGATTAGCATATATTTCATTTGAATGCTTTATATATATGTATTTAAGGGGGGGGGGGCTGTAGAATGTCACTTCTGGCCGGAAAGATGGGTGTAGAAAGTTGAAACTCAACGGCAGGTTATACAGGAGAGGTGTGATGGTCTGGAAACCATAAGGAGGGGCTTAGACACTTGGAGATGCAGAGAACCCTCCCATAAAATTGCAAAGCACACAGCATCTTAAAAAGCAGAGACATCACCTTGCCAACAAAGGCTCTGATAGTCAAAGTTATGATTTCCCCGGTAGTGATGTATGGAAGTGAGAGCTGGAACAGCAGTGTCAGTGGCCGATACTACAACAAAGACTGGAAGCACGCAGGTGCCAGAGCTGGAAAAAGAGTTGGCTCCTTGCATTAATAGTTTAATAGTTTAATAGAACAAAGGTCCGTATAGTTAAAGCCATGGTTTTCCCAGTAGTGATGTATGGAAGTGAGAGCTGGACCATAAAGAAGGCTGATCCCTGAAGAATTGATGCTTTTGAATTCTGGTGCTGGAGGAGACTCTTGAGAGTCCCATGGACTGCAAGAAGATCAAACCTATCCATTCTGAAGGAAATCAGCCCTGAGTGCTCACTGGAAGGACAGATCGTGAAGCTGAGGCTCCAATACTTTGGCCACCTCATGAGAAGAGAAGACTCCCTGGAAAAGACCCTGATGTTGGGAAAGATGGAGGGCCCAAGGAGAAGGGGACGGCAGAGGACGAGATGGTTGGACAGCGTTCTCGAAGCTACCACCATGAGTTTGACCAAACTGCGGGAGGCAGTGGAAGACAGGAGCACCTGGTGTGCTCTGGTCCATGGGGTCAGACACGACTAAACAACAACACACACCAGTGCCAAACCTTTGCAGCGCACAGACGATGCTAATTCACTCCGAATGGAGGAGAATTCACTCCTGCCTGCCTGCTGTTTGACGTTTTGCCTTCTGGGTTTTTTCTTGAAGCTTGCAGGCGATGGTTTGTGAGTTCATGGGCTCCCAACCGCAGCCTGCTGGACTGTGGCACAGACCATAGCTGAGTTGCTGGGTCAGGCCAGTCACCCAGTCAATCCAGCATCCTCTTCTCACAGTGGCCAGCCAGTTGTCTGTGGGGGAAACCTGCAAGCAGGCCCCAAACACAAGAGCCCTCTTTCCTCCTGTGGTTTCCAGTAACTGGCCTTCAGAAGCAGTGCTGCCCTTTTGGCTAGCAGCCACCGATAGCCCCTTTCTCCATGAATTTGTCTGATCTTTTAAAGCCATCCAAATTGGCGGCCATTGCCAGCATCCTGTGGCAGCGAGTTCCGCAGTTTAACTAAGTGGCTTAAACAAGCACCGCAGGCAATACTGGGCAGGAGGGAACCATAGTCTTGACATTTGGTAAGGAAGCTTCCTATGATCTTAAGCACCCTATTGGATTAGGGGTCCAGGAAGCTTGTGTCCTGTTGTCTTTTGCAGCACGGCCAATACAGTGGTGCCTCGCAAGACGAAAAGAATCCGTTCTGTGATTCTCTTCGTCTAGCGGTTTTTTCGTCTTGCGAAGCAAGCCCATTGACGGATTAGCGCTATTAGCGGCTTATCGTCTTATCGGATCAGCTGATTAGCGGCTTAGAAAAAGGGGGGAGGGGAAAAAACCCGCAGGAACTCGCAAGACATTTTCGTCTTGCGAAGCAAGCCCATAGGAGATTCGTTTTGCGAAGCACCTCCAAAATGGAAAACTCTTTCGTCTAGCGAGTTTTCCGTCTTGCGAGGCATTCGTCTTGCAGGGCACCACTGTACCAACTTTTACCAACTGCACTGGCTCCCGGTGGAGTACAGGGTCAGGTTTAAGGTGCTGGTTTTGACCTTTAAAGCCCTTCACGACCTAGGACCCACATACCTACGGGACCGCCTCTCCCGGTATGCCCCACGGAGGACCTTAAGGTCCACAAATGACAACATTTTGGAGGTCCCAAGTCACAAGGTGGTTAGGTTGGTCTCAAATAGGGCCAGGGCCTTTTCAGTACTGGCCCCGACTTGGTGGTCGCTCTGTCACAAGAGACTAGGGCCCTTGACATCTTTCCGCAGGGCCTACAAGACAGAGCTGTTCCGCCTGGCCTTTGGTTTGGACTCAGTCTGACCCTTATGTTGCCCTCCCCTTATGGTCTTGATCTATGGGCTACTATTAAAATGAGGATGCATTTTAAATTGTATTTTAACCCGTATTTTAAATCGTTTTTTTCTTCTTCTTCTTCTTTTTCCCTATTATGTTTTTGTTGTAATTTTACTGGTGTTCGCTGCCCTGAGCCCGGCTCTTGCCAATGAGGGCGGAGTATATGTAAAAATTTATTATTAGTATTATTATTAGCTTCTGCCTCTCCCCCCTCTTTTTATTTTAAAAAATGACTTTGCTTACAGTGGGAGGGGTGGGTGTTGTCACCTCAGACCCACAGACCAAATGCCCAGGCTTCTGTACCCGGTCCTCAGAGCTCTCTGCAGGCTGTGACCTTCTACAGCCTTACCCTCTGCCCTCCTTGAGTGCTTTTGACTATATAGAATGTGTCCTTGTGGCGGAAATGACTGGCAGAATCCGAGACCAGGGAGAGGAGTCGGTGGAGGAAGATTGGAAGAAATTTAAAATTTATTTGCAGAAATATTCTAAAATTTTTGAATGTTAAGGATACTGAAATGAGTTGCAGGGGCTTTAGCAACAAAGTAAAATGTAAGATTGGATTAACAACAGATAAATTAATAGGATGTGAATTTGCTGAATCAATTTCTAAAAAGGGATACAAGAACGGGAGACGTGAGGAAGTCGGGAAAATAAGTTAATTGAAGATGAGAAACTAAGAAAGAGGGAATTTTTGTTTTTTGTTACTATATGTGTTTTTATCTCTTTTTTCTTCTTCTTTTGATGTGTTCAATGTTTGTATTTTTGTATTGTACTGTTTTTTGTGATGTTGTATTTTCTTTGTCTTTGTATGCTTTTTTATTGTGAAAACTTAATAAAATATTTATATAAAAAAAGACTATATAGAATGTGTCCTTGAACTGTGATAGTCCATCCTTGCTTGGCTGGACAGGGGGTGACGATGCGTGCGACTGCGCAGAAACCTCTGGTTTTTTTTGCATGGCTGTACAAAGGCCATTGTACAAAGGCCATACCCACTGCTCTGTCTGCTTATGCTTGTCTGGGCACACCTGCCGCTGCCTTGTGGCCCTCAGAAAGTTGTATATGAAAGAAAGCGGCCCTCGCTCGCGGCCCTGTGGAGCGCATTGCTGGTTCCTCTAGCCTCCTCAACATCTGAAAAAAGCCCATGAGTGAGCTTAACTGGGTGACCGTGAATCTTACTGGGTGTTTGTGAGGCACTCCCTCACAGCCTTGCCTGCCTCTTGGGGTTGTGGTGAGGAGGATGAAATGGGCACAGGGGAAAACCCATGACCACGGATAATTGTGATTGCAGGCGTTGGGGCAGAGGATCCAATCCACGCACACTGAACTGTGACCAGAAAACCCTTTATTTACAACACATACACACACACTTGTCAAACTAAACATGAAAATAATAGTACGGAATCAAAAGAAAAACAAACAACAACAAAACACACAAACACACAAAAATACAAATAAGACATGATAACGTACAAAACTTACACAAAACAAATAATCAATAATATATATGTACCATATTTCAGTTCTTTTCTTCTAATTGACTTCCTTCATCCTCAACACAGTTCTTTTTTGTAAACTGTCTCCTTTTTAGTTCATTATTACCCCTTTTTCTTTCTATTTTTAACTTAAGTACAGTGGTACCTCGCAAGACGAATGCCTCGCAAGACAAAAAACTCGCTAGACGAAAGGTTTTTCCGTTTTCGATTTGCCTCGCAAGACGAATTTCCCTATGGGCTTGCTTCGCAAGACGAAAACGTCTCGCGGCTTTGTTTCCTTTGTCTAAAAACAAAGACATGTTTTGTTTATAAAGTTAATTTATTTTCCCTTCAATTTTTGAACTGCTCTTTACAGTATGTGTGACTTTAAAGAGCAGTTAATAAACTGTTGTTGTACCAAATTTGGCTTTGTTTCGACTTTTTTTGACCATAGGAACGCATTAATTGATTTTCAATGCATTCCTATGGGATTTCGTGCTTCGCAAGACGAAAAATTCGCTAGACGACAAAAATTGCGGAACGAATTAATTTCGTCTTGCGGGGCACCACTGTACCATAAGTTATTCTGCGGAAGTTAATTGAAACAGGTCCAAGTATTAATTTGAGGGCACCGCTTTTTAAGATGTTCTCTATATTTTACCTATTCTTTTTGGAATTTTTGCTTGGTTTGACCCCCAATTGCCTCTGTCAATCTAGCCAATTCAATATTGTGACCAGAAAATCCTATTGGGATGTACGTGGCTAGAAGTAAGCCCCAGCATCAGGAACGAGAGTCCCCCCCCCCCAAAAAAAAGTTGGCCTACATTTGCATCTGCGCCTTTTTGCATCTGGAAATCTGTGCCGTGCCTCAAGTCTCTTAAATCCCTTGCAACACCCTGGTAGTGGATAAACTTGTAGTGCCAGTCTCTGCATTTTGGGATTGCCATGAAGTACGTTGTGGTTTGTTTATGTAGCATTTTTTGGCCCAAAGGCCAAGGCAGTGAGCAGCATGTTAATGCAGCAAAACACGTCATAGAACTTGCAATGGTGTGTGTGCTTCTTTCCCAACTCAGTCCAAAGTGCTGGTTTGGTGTACATAAAACCCTGTATATCTTGTGACCTGGGATACCTTAAATACTGTCTCACCCTGTATAAACCTATATTATATTAATGAGCTGAATACACCGAAAGATTTACAAGTCATGGAGGTGTGAAGAGTAGGTGTATGAACACCTAGTTTTTGTTTTGGTTGCTATTTTGTTAATGTTGATACTGTTTTATATATTATAAATGCTGTATTGATTTCTTAACAATATAATCTGACTTTTGCTTTAATTGGGTTATTTTTTTTAGTTGCTCCTTTGTTAACAGTTTCTTTATAGATCGTAATTGTTTCACTGATGGCGTGTTAATTATTCCGTATGACCTATGCTGTATTTGTGATGTTTGTATCATGTTGTTGTTGTTTATCATTTGCAAGCCGTTGTTTATCATTTCATTTTGAATGAAAAGCGGCGGCGAAGTACCTTATTTTTCGCCCCATAGGGCGCACCTAGTTTTTTTTGGGGGGGGAATAAAGAAAAAAACTTTTATTTCCCCCCAGGCGTGGGGCTGGGGCGGGGGAAGACCGAGCTTCCCCCGACCCCAGCCCCCAGAGCAGGCTGCTCTCCACAAGCCATGGGAGCCCTCCCACAGCTTGCGCAGAGCTACCCGAAGCCCGGGGCGCGACTGCACAGCGCGCCCAAGCTTCAGGATAGAGGCAGCTCTCCGCAAGCCGTGGGAGCCTGGCGGGAACTCCCACGGGCTCCCAAGGCTTGCGGATAGCTTCCTGAAGCCTGGAGAGCGAGAGGGGTCGGTGCACACCAACCCCTCTCGCTCTCCAGGCTTCAGCGAAAGCCTGCATTCGCCCCATAGGACGCACACACATTTTCCCTTCATTTTTGGAGGGGAAAAAGTGCGTCCTATAGGGTGAAAAATACGGTATATAAATCAAATCAACTAATCCCTGTTCTGTTCAGCAGTGGGGCTCCGGCAGATACAGCCTTAACTTTCAACAAGCCTTTTAAAGTAGATATCCTTCCCAATCTACATCTGTATTGGAACTGAGGGGTTCCTTCTTAGGTGTTTTGATATGTTTTATTGCTTGCGTGTTTGCTGCCCATTGGGAAGAAGGATGGGATCACAGAATCATAGATTGTAGAGTTGGGAGGGACTATGGGGGTCATTTAGTTCAATTCTCTGCAATGTGGGAATCTTTTGCCCAACATGCTGCTTGAACCCACAACTCTGAGATTATGAGTCTCATGCTCTAGTGTAGGCATAGGCAAACTCGGCCCTCCAGATGTTTTTTGGGACTACAACTCCCATGATCCCTAGCTAACAGGACCAGTGGTCAGGGATGATGGGAATTGTAGTCCCAAAACATCTGGAGGGCCGAGTTTGCCTATGCCTGCTCTAGTGACTGAGCTATTTATAAAATTAATAAATGATCAACTAAAGGTCACATGACAGTGAACACTTGACTGATGGAGCATCTAAAATCATTAGTTTGCTAAGGCTGCATTTTCCTCTTTCTTGGTGCTGAAACTTTAGCACAGAGGTCCAGTTCTCCCCGTTCGGTGACCTGTGTCATTCAGAGGACTAGCTGAAAGATCCAAAAGGCATGGTCCTCTTTGGTTTTAGCAAAGTACCATGATGGTGCTGTGTAAATAATATTCTTGGGTGAATTCCAAAAGAGTAGCCTTTTTGGATGCATAGAAGGCGATCATATTAAACCTTTTTGGTGCAACGCCTTTTTCATGTGCTGATAGTTGCATAACAACGAGGCTGATTGTGTTGAGCAGTGTGAGATTCCTCCCCAAGTCACAGTAAGTTTATTTTGTTCCAGCAGCTCAAAGGAAGTTGAAATGGATGATTCATTCAAGCCAGCGTTTGAGTCTGTTACAAGGACATCGTAAGAGCCTGGGAGCGCCAGCATCCTGCCTCTTATGAGCTTTAAGTGTCACTGGCTCCTCTTTTTGAATTAATGACTGTCTTATTTCTCCCCTTCCTTTTTCTGCCAGGGTTATCACCCGTTGCCACACGAAGCTGAAATCGCACACACCAAAAAATTGTTCAGGAGGAGGAGGAATGACCGGAGGTAGGGAGAATGCTTTTTGAACGGGCGATGCTTTTTGTGTGTTTATTATCTACCTAAAGAAGGAAAATCCTGCACACATTAAAATCACAGGTGTTCGCTGAGATTTCAATCTGCAGGGAGCAACCCAAAAATGGAAGTCCTGGAGGGTTGTGAGTGGCATGTATTCAACATGTTTTCTTGTGCCCAAAGGAAAGATGAGTTATTGGCCTGGTTTTCACATCGTGAAAGTACTGTTTTTGGGGGACAGGGGGCGGGCTGGTGTGGAGGACTCCCTGGTTCTGAATGGGGTAACTGTGCACCTGAAAGACCGGATGCGCAGTCTGGGAGTAATTTTGGACTCACAGCTGTCTATGGAGGCGCAGGTCAATTCTGTATCCAGGGCAGCTGTCTACCAGCTCCATCTGGTACGCAGGCTGAGACCCTACCTGCCCATGGACTGTCTTGCCAGAGTGGTGCATGCTCTGGTTATCTCCCGCTTGGACTTCTGCAACGCGCTCTACGTGGGGCTACCATTGAAGGTGACCTGGAAACTACAACTAATCCAGAATGCGGCAGGAGACTCCCTAAGACTTTTTTCGAAATGACAGAAAACATGGACTTGATAGACATTTGGAGAACAAGGAACCCTCTGGAGAGAGAGGGAACCTTCTTCTCCCAAGCAATGATGACCTGGACCAGAATTGACCAAATCTGGGTTACTAGTGGATTGGCTCCAAAGATTAAGAAAGTGGAAATCTGCCCAAAAACCTGCTCCGACCATAACGCCGTGAAGATGGAGATGAAACTCACAATAACCGGTCAATTTAGATGGAGAATGAATGACACCCTCTTTCGAGACAAGGAGATTCTCACGAAGGCCCAAAAGACCCTAAAAGACTATTTTGAAATAAATTTGAGGACTGACGTGGAGAAAAGAGTGATCTGGGACGCAAGTAAAGCTGTTATGAGAGGATTTTTGATCCAACAAAATTCAATAAAGAGGAAAAAACAAAATGAGAAAAAAGAGAAGATCTTGGAAATGATAAAGGAAGGAGAGAGGAAACTAAGAACAAAACCAAAGTCTCAGGACATTTTAAGAGAGATTAAGTTATATCAAACTCAATATATGGAATTGATGAACCAAGAGATTGAATGGAAGATAAAGCAAATGAAACAAAAGACTTTTGAATCAGCAAATAAATGTGGTAAACTTTTGGCATGGCAATTGAAGAAAAGGCAGAAACTAAATACAGTTACAAGCCTAGAGGTCGATGGAAAGAACATATCTAAACCTAATGAAATTAGAAATTGCTTTTTAAGTTATTTCAAAAAACTTTACACCCAAGGCCCGCAAAATGAAGAAGATATAGACAAATTCCTTGGAAGATATGGATTACAAAACATCTCTCAGCAAAGTAAGATGGACTTGAACCAGAGAATCTCAGAACAAGAGATAGAGGCTGCCATTCAGAATATGCAACTGGGCAAATCTCCGGGACCAGATGGACTGACTTCTAGATACTACAAATCGCTGAAGGAATGGTTGATTCAACCACTAAGAGAAGTTTGTAATGAGATTCTTGAGGGAAAAAGGGCACCTGAATCGTGGAAAGAGGCATATATTTCACTCATACCAAAGTCAGAGACTGAAAAGACTCAACTCAAGAACTACCGCCCGATATCACTCCTCAATGTGGATTACAAAATTTTTGCAGACATTTTGGCAAAAAGATTTAAAAGAGTTTTGATGGAGAAGATTCATAAAGACCAAGCAGGCTTTCTCCCTAAAAGACACCTAGCAGACAATGTAAGGAATGTAATAGACATTTTGGAAAAGCTGGAGGTGAATATAAACACTAAAGCAGTATTGATCTTTGTGGACGCGGAGAAAGCCTTTGATAATATCTCTTGGAGTTTTATGAGGAAGAATCTTCATGGGATGGGGGTAGGCTAGGGTTTTGAGAATGGTATGGCTGCAATATATTCCGAACAAAAAGCTAAGCTGATTGTAAATAATGTTGTGACTGAGGAACTTAAGATAGAAAAAGGAACTCGGCAGGGGTGCCCAATTTCCCCATTACTTTTCATTTCGGTTCTGGAGGTGTTGCTGAATATGATAAGAAATGACCAGCAGGTCAAAGGTGTGCAGGTCGGAGCTAAACATTACAAGTTAAGAGCGTATGCAGATGACCTAGTATTGACTTTGCAAGAGCCAAACACTAGTACGAAAAGGGTTTTAGAAATAATTCAACAATTTGGCCAGGTGGCTGGATTTAAGTTGAATAAGCAAAAAACTAAAGTCTTAGGGAAAAACCTAACAGATATGGAAAAGGAGAAATTTCAGGAGGAAACAGGTTTGACAGTGGTTAAGAAAGTCAAATACCTAGGGGTTTATTTAACACCTAAGAATGTCAATTTGTATAAGGACAATTATGAAAAATGTTGGTCAGAGATTAAAAAAGATCTAGAAATATGGTCAAATCTGAAACTGTCAATGTTAGGCCGAATTGCAGTAATTAAAATGAATGTATTGCCTAGAATGTTATTTTTGTTTCAGACCTTGCAGATTCTTGACAAGATGGAATGTTTTAAGAGGTGGCACAAAGACATTTCGAAATTTGTCTGGCAGGGCAAAAAGCCCCGAATTAAATTCAAAATACTGACTGACGCTAAAGAAAGAGGGGGTTTTGCCCTGCCGGACCTAAAATTGTACTATGAGGCAGCAGCGTTTTGCTGGCTGAAAGAATGGATGCTCCTCGAGAACACGGACATCTTGGATCTGGAAGGCTTCAATAATGCTTTTGGTTGGCATGCATATCTTTGGTATGACAAGGTTAACAGTACCTTTAAAAATCACATTGTTAGAAAAGCATTATTTAATGTTTGGATAAGATACAAAGACTTATTGGAAAATAAAACCCCTAGATGGGTGTCACCAGTGGAGGCTAAAGCAGTGAAGAAACTCAATATGGAGGTCGGATGGCCGAAGTATTGGGAAATTTTAGAACAGGATGGAGACAAGTTTAAACTACAAAGTCAGGAGAAATTGAAGCACAAAGTAGAAAATTGGTTTCAATATCGCCAAATAATGGAATTTTTTAAACAGGATAGGAAAATCGGTTTCCAAGTGGAGAAATCAAAACTAGAGACCGAATTGCTAGAACCCAATACTAAGAATTTATCTAGAATGTATAACTTGCTGTTGAAATGGAACACACAGGATGAAACAGTTAAATCTGCTATGATTAAGTGGGCGCAGGATGTTGGACATAACATTATGTCAGATGACTGGGAATGGTTATGGAACACCGGTATCAAATTTACGGCATGTAATGCCTTAAAGGAAAACATTATGAAAATGGTATACAGGTGGTACATGACCCCAGTCAAGCTGGCAAAAATCTACCATTTGCCCGATAATAAATGTTGGAAATGTAAAGAGACTGAAGGTACTTTTTATCACCTTTGGTGGACATGCCCGAAGATAAAGGCCTTCTGGGAAATGATCTATAATGAAATGAAAAAGGTACTTAAATGTACATTTTCTAAAAAACCAGAGGCCTTTCTCTTGGGCATTGTCGGCCAATTGGTGACAAAGAAAGATAGAAATTTCTTTATGTATGCCACAACAGCAGCAAGAATACTCATCGCAAAGTATTGGAAGACACAAGATTTACCTACTCTGGAAGAATGGCAGATGAAAGTGATGGACTATATGACACTGGCTGAGATGACAGGCAGAATCCGTGACCAACGCAAAGAGATGGTGGAAGAAGAATGGAAAAAATTTAAAAGCTATCTTAAGGACTACTATAAACTCAACGAATGTTAAAATGTTGTGGTTGCTAGAAGTAACAGGGTACAGGGATACAAGGTTAGACAATAAAGGAGGACTAAGACGACAGAGATTAGAAAGTAACAACTGGGAATTGCTAGTTCAAATATGGACACTGGGATGCAGAGAGGGGGGGTATGGGGAAGTCCAAGAAAAGAGGTTTATGAAAATATCTTTGAAGTTATTTTGTATGTTTGTTTTGTTTTGTGTTTGTTTGTTTTTCTTAAAAATGCTGTAAAACCAATAAAAATTTATTAAAAAAAAAAAACAGAATGCGGCAGCTAGACTGGTGACTTGGAATGGCCACTGAGACCACATAACACCGGTCTTGAAAGACCTACATTGGCTCCCAGTATGTTTCCTAGCACAATTCAAAGTGTTGGTGTTGACCTTTAAAGCCCTAAACGGCCTCGGTCCAGTATACTTGAAGGAGTGTCTCCGCCCCCATCATTCTGCCCGGACGCTGAGGTCCAGCACCGAGGGCCTTCTGGTGGTTCCCTCATTGCGAGAAACAAAACTACAGGGAACCAGCCAGAGGGCCTTCTCTGTAGTGCCGCCCGCCCTGTGGAACGCCCTCCCATCAGATGTCAAAGAGATAAACAATAATAATAATAATAAATTTTATTTATATCCCGCCCTCCCCAGCCGAAGCCGGGCTCAGGGCGGCTAACAACAATCAAATAATCAGTCAAATAATCACACAACCTAAAAATATTTCATTATAAAAACTAATTAAATCAAATTGATGGCAACCAATTAAGCAAAATTCTGAGCAGGTTGCCAGAGGAGGGAGTCAGGCTGCGCCCTGACCAAAAGCCTGGCGGAACAACTCTGTCTTGCAGGCCCTGCGGAAAGATGTCAGGTCCCGCAGGGCCCTAGTCTCTTGTGACAGAGCATTCCACCAGTTTGGAGCCGCAGCCGAGAAGGCCCTGGCTCTAGTTGAGGCCAGCCTAACCTCTCTGAGGCCTGGGACCTTGAGGATGTTATTATTTGCAGACCGTAGGTTTCTCTGTGGGGCATACCAGGAGAGGCGGTCCCGTAGGTACGAGGGTCCTAGGCCGTATAGGGCTTTAAAGGTTAAAACCAGCACCTTAAACCTGATCCTGTACTCCACCGGGAGCCAGTGCAGCTGGTATAATACCGGATGAATGTGCTCTCGCAGCGAAGACCCCATAAGGAGTCTCGCCGCGGCATTCTGCACCCGCTGGAGTTTCTGGGTCAGTCTCAAGGGCAGCCCCACGTAGAGCGAGTTACAATAATCCAGTCTGGAGGTGACCGTCGCATGGATCACAGTGGCTAGGTCAGGACGAGAGAGATAAGGGGCCAACTGCTTAGCTTGGCGGAGATGAAAAAATGCCGCCTTTGTTATAGCTGTAATCTGCGCCTCCATAGAGAGGGAGGTATCGAAGATTACACCCAAACTCTTAACGGCCGGTGCTGGCACTAATTGCACCCCCGCAAGAGATGGGAGTTGCCCCCTCGATCCCATATCGTCCCGCCCCAGCCAGAGGACCTCTGTCTTCGAAGGATTTAACTTCAACCGGCTCCCACGTAACCATCCAGCCACAGCTTCCAGACATCTGGTCAGTGTGTCTGGGGCCGAGTCAGGATGGCCATCCATCAACAGATAGAGTTGGGTGTCATCAGCATACTGATGGCAACCCAGCCCAAAACTCCGGACAAGCTGGGCGAGGGGGCGCATAAAGATGTTAAAAAGCATCGGGGAGAGAATTGCACCCTGAGGCACTCCACACACCAAGGAGTGGCGTGATGACAATTCCCCCCCAAGCGCCACCCTCTGTCCCCGACCAGAGAGAAACGAGCGCAGCCATTGAAGGACTGTGCCCTGGATCCCCACGTCGGCAAGGCGGTGGTCCAGGAGTTCGTGATCGACCATGTCAAAGGCTGCTGACAGATCTAGAAGAATCAGCAGCCCCGACCCGCCTCGATCCAGCTGCCTGCGGAGATCATCTGTTAGGGCGACCAGAGCTGTCTCGGTCCCATGACCAGCGCGGAAGCCGGACTGGAATGGATCCAGAGCAGATGTTTCATCCAGAAACCTACCAAGCTGTTCAGCAACCGCTCTCTCAATCACCTTACCCAGGAATGGAAGATTCGAGACCGGGCGGTAATTGGATAGATCTATCTGACATTCAGAAGACATCTTAAGGCAGCACTGTTCAGGGAAGTTTTTAATGTGTGACGTCTTAGTGTATTTTTGGTCTTTGTGGAAGCCGCCCAGAGTGGCTGGGGAAACCCAGCCAAATTGGTGGGGTACAAATAAATTGTTGTTGTTGTGGTGGTGGTGGTGGTTTAGCAAAGTGCAGCAAAACAAGTAGAGTTGGGCAGAGTACTATTATTATTAATAATAATTTCATTTCTATACCGCTTTATATTTTTAAGAAAAAATTCAAAGTGGTTTACAGAATATTAAAACATCAATAAACCAATCTGAAGAAAGTCAAATATAGAGTATACCATCAAAGCAACATAATTAACAGAAAACTAAAATATTATCTTAAAGGTTTCAAAATAAAACATTACAAAGGAGGTCTACTACAGAATACATATTTAACAACAAAAAATCTTAAAACATTTCAAAAGAAAACATTGCTAAAGTGAAGTCAAATATAAAATGCACATTTAAAACAGCATAATTAGCACGAGAATAAAATATCATAAGCATGACATGGCTGTTTGGCAGCCACAAAAAGATGGGGCAAAAGAATCCAATAATTAGGATTTGTTGTCAGGCATAGTAGCCACAGTCTCCTCTTCCCAGAGCTCACAGGCTTGCGTGTTCATGGTTTGGCTTAGCATGACATGCGAAGCAAGCCATTAAGTAGGACAGGACTGGATAAAGGAGTACGGTAATGGTAAAGGGACCCCTGACCATTAGGTCCAGTCATGACCAACTCCAGGGTTGCGGCGCTCATCTCACTTTATTGGCCGAGGGAGCCGGCGTACAGCTTCCGGGTCATGTGGCCAGCATGACTAAGCCTCTTCTGGCGAACCAGAGCAGCGCACGGTAACACTGTTTACTTTCCCGCCAGAGCGGTACCTATTTATCTACTTGCACTTTGACGTGCTTTCGAACTGTAGGTTGGCAGGAGCAGGGACCGAGCAATGGGAGCTCACCCCGTCGCCTGGGATTCGAACCGCCAACCTTCTGATCGGCAAGTCCTAGGCTCTGTAGTTTAACCCACAATGCCACCCACGTCCCATTGGATAAAGGAGAGCAAGAGCTAAAGGATGAAGAGGAAAGTTGAAGGAGGGAAGCTCTGGCTTGAGGGCCAAAGGCGGTGAACAGAATGTCTGGAACAGCATTGTTATAAGCCCCCCAAACAATATCAGGGTTGAAAGACCAGGCAACAGTAAAGAAAATTTGGGAAAGTTCAACTCCTTGTGTCTCTCAAAACAGCTTTTCTGGGCCAGTAGACCTGCAAGGAGTGTTGGAGACCATGTAGGAAAAGGAGGGGAGCATTTTGTCTTAATCGGGGAACCTTTGACCCTCCCGTTGTTGCTGGAGTCCCATCATCCTTGACCATTGGCCATGTGGGCTCATGAGAATCTCAGGTCATAGACCAAATGGAGCAAACAGCACGCAGACCTAGTGGTGGGAGGAAAAAATCCTTAAATAAGAGACACGGGGGAATGATTAATGGACTTCAATGTCTGTACACTAATGCGCAAAGCATGGGAAATAAACAAGATGAGCTTGAGCTCTTGGTACAGCAAAGTAAATATGACATAATAGACATCACTGAAACCTGGTGGGATAAGTCCCACGATTGGAATGTAATAATGGGGGGATACAATCTATTTCAGAGAAACAGACCGGACAAGAAAGGAGGAGGAGTGGCGTTATATGTCAGGGATGTGTATACCTGTGGAGAGATCCAAGATTTAGAACCTCAAAGCCAAAGTGAGAGCATTTGGGTCAAAATTAAGGGAGAGAAGAATAACAGAGACCTCATTGTGGGAGTTTACTATAGATCCCCAAGCCAAACAGAGGACATAGATGATGCCTTCCTGGAACAGATGGCCAAGCATGCAAAAGGAAGGGAGATAGTAGTAATGGGGGACTTCAATTACCCGGATATTTGTTGGATGTCAAACTCAGCCAAGAGCATAAGGTCAAACAGATTCCTCACTGGCCTTGCAGACAACTTCATTGTCCAGAAAGTGGGAGAAGCAACAAGAGGAACAGCCATTTTAGATCTGGTCCTAACCAATGTTGATGAGCTGGTTAGTGGGGTAGAAGTGGAAGGATCATTAGGCGCGAGTGATCATGCTCTTCTGAAGTTTACTATACAGCGGAAAGGAGCAGCCAAGCATACTAGGATTCAATTTCTTGACTTTAAGAAAGCCGACTTCATAAAACTTAGGGAAGTGCTGGGTGAGATCCCATGGACAGTAATACTAAAAGGAAAGGGAGTTCATGATGGCTGGGAGTTTGTTAAGAGGGAGATAGTAAAAGCACAACGTCAGGCAATACCAATGAGACGGAAACATGGAAGGTGCCTAAAGAAGCCAGGGTGGCTATCTAAAGAACTTTTAACTGAGTTAAGATTTAAAAAGGATGTGTACAAAAAATGGAAAAGGGGGGAAACCACCAAAGAGGAATTCAAACAAATAGCCAGCACGTGTAGACACAAAGTCAGAAAAGCTAAAGCACAGAATGAACTCAGGCTTGCTAGAGAGGTTAAAAGCAACAAAAAAGGCTTTTATGGGTATGTCCGTAGCAAAAGGAAGAACAAAGAAACAGTGGGGTCACTCGGAGGAGAAGATGGTGAAATGCAAACAGGGGACACAGAAAGGGCTGAACTCCTCAATGCCTTCTTTGCCTCAGTCTTCTCCGATAAAGAAAACAATGCCCGACCTGAAGAATTTGGAGCAAATGATTCAGCAAAGGAAACACAGCCCAGAATAACTAAGGAGATAGTACAAGAATACTTGGCTAGTTTAGATGTATTCAAGTCTCCAGGGCCAGATGAA
Organism: Podarcis bocagei; assembly: GCF_964188305.1. Taxonomy (NCBI): domain Eukaryota; kingdom Metazoa; phylum Chordata; class Lepidosauria; order Squamata; family Lacertidae; genus Podarcis; species Podarcis bocagei. The sequence continues at coordinate 55,704,260 of NC_138136.1, read as the reverse complement.
CTGCATCCAAGAGTACTAAAAGAACTGGCAGATGTGATCTCAGAACCACTGGCAGTCATCTTTGAGAATTCCTGGAGAACAGGCGAAGTCCCGGCAGACTGGAGGAGGGCAAATGTTATCCCTATTTTCAAAAAGGGGAAAAGAGAGGACCCAAATAATTACCGCCCAGTCAGTCTGACATCAATACCAGGGAAGATTCTGGAGCAGATCATTAAGAAAACAGTCTGTGAGCACCTAGAAAGGAATGCTGTGATCACCAATAGTCAGCATAGATTTCTGAAAAATAAGTCATGTCAGACTAACCTGATCTCGTTTTTTGACAGAATTACAAGCCTGGTAGATGAAGGGAACGCAGTGGATGTAGCCTACCTTGATTTCAGCAAGGCATTTGACAAGGTGCCCCATGATATTCTTGTAAAGAAGCTGGTAAAATGCGGTCTTGACTATGCTACCACTCAGTGGATTTGTAACTGGCTGACTGATCGAACCCAAAGGGTGCTCATCAATGGTTCCTCTTCATCCTGGAGAAGAGTGACTAGTGGGGTGCCACAGGGTTCTGTCTTGGGCCCGGTCTTATTCAACATCTTTATCAACGACTTGGATGATGGACTCAAGGGCATCCTGATCAAATTTGCAGATGACACCAAACTGGGAGGGGTGGCTAACACCCCAGAGGACAGGATCACACTTCAAAACGACCTTGACAGATTAGAGAACTGGGCCAAAACAAACAAGATGAATTTTAACAGGGAGAAATGTAAAGTATTGCACTTGGGCAAAAAAAATAAGAGGCACAAATACAAGATGGGTGACACCTGGCTTGAGAGCAGTACATGTGAAAAGGATCTAGGAGTCTTGGTTGACCACAAACGTGACATGAGCCAACAGTGTGACGCGGCAGCTAAAAAAGCCAATGCAATTCTGGGCTGCATCAATAGGATTATAGCATCTAGATCAAGGGAAGTAATAGTGCCACTGTATTCTGCTCTGGTCAGACCTCACCTAGAGTACTGTGTCCAGTTCTGGGCACCACAATTCAAGAAGGACACTGACAAACTGGAACGTGTCCAGAGGAGGGCAACCAAAATGGTCAAAGGCCTGGAAACGATGCCTTATGAGGAACGGCTAAGGGAGCTGGGCATGTTTAGCCTGGAGAAGAGGAGGTTAAGGGGTGATATGATAGCCATGTTCAAATATATAAAAGGATGTCACATAGAGGAGGGAGAAAGGTTGTTTTCTGCTGCTCCAGAGAAGCGGACACGGAGCAATGGATCCAAGCTACAAGAAAGAAGATTCCACCTAAACATTAGGAAGAACTTCCTGGCAGCAAGAGCTGTTCGACAGTGGAATTTGCTGCCAAGGAGTGTGGTGGAGTCTCCTTCTTTGAGGTCTTTAAGCAGAGGCTTGACAACCATATGTCAGGAGTGCTCTGATGGTGTTTCCTGCTTGGCAGGGGGTTGGACTCGAGGGCCCTTGTGGTCTCTTCCAACTCTATGATTCTATGATTCTATGTGACCCAATTATCAACAGAGGAAATGAACCAAGTGAGTCACCAGCAGCTTACAAAACACTTCTGTTTAAAGAAAACGCAGCAAAACAACACAAAATCACACACTTTTGCTACTCCAAGGGTTTAAGTGGAAAGTAGGGCGCCATTTTCTCAGGATGTGAAGTTAATTAAACATCTTTAAAAACCAAACCAAAATCAAGCTAGCTCCACTTGATCATTTAAGTGTAAAGCCAAGCTAACAGTAGGAAGCCCACCTGAGCAAGACTGTAACTGGAAAGTTAGGGACATGTTTGTAATCCTGTTATTTAACAAAAGAACGTCGCTCAGGGCTGTTTTGAACTCAGTAAGATCCGCGATGGGGAACCTGTGGCCCTCCAGATGTTGTTTTTCTCCCATTTTTGTTCTGTTTTGTTTCTTTGGAGGGCTTGTTTTCTAATTCATTGATTTAAGCTGCAAAGTGTACACACTTACTTAGGCATAACTCCATGGGGCTTCTGAGGAAACATGCGCAGGATTGCACCACATGGAATTCAAGGTTCAGAAGCTCCAGCTGGTGCAGATTAGACTGCTCATGGGGTCAGATTGCTGGCAACATTTGCCTGTAACATTTGTGCTAGTTGCCTATATGCTACTAGTGGGTCAGGCTCAAGGTTCTTGTATTGATATGCAAAGCCCTGGACAAACACTTGAACACAACCACTTCAGGACATTTCATCTTCCTGCTCTTAGTAAGCAAATGGGACAGGATAGTGGCCCAGTATCACCTCAAATCACACGAGCATCAAACTAAAGTTTATACAGGCTGCTCCGAAGCCTTTTGTAGCTGCGAGACGTTTGACTGCCATCAGTACTCCTTTAGCTAGTGATCTATCACAAGGATGAAAACCAGATATCGGCCAGTCTTAATAGTGACTTTAAGAGACACAACACAAAAGGAAAAAAGGAATAGGGTGAAAAGGAGGAAAATAGGTGTATTCAGGTAGTTTATTATAGGTGTGGGGGCGGTTATTGGCTTGTTTTTATTCTTGTTCTTATTATATATTTTGTGGTTTATTTATCTTGTATTTTTATGCTGTGAACCACCCTGAAATCTACAGATGGTGTGTAATAACAACAACAACAACAACAGTATGTGTTTTCATACCTCCTGTCGGTATATCCAGAGTTTCATTTATTTCATATTGTTAAACAGCAAACTATATAATGACCAAAGGCAGTTCTGGGAGCCAATGGGCTAAATGGCGGTTTCCCCTGGTCAGGCCAGTGGAGGTTGCCTCACCATCTCATTCTTCCCTCAAATGCAGCTGGGAGGAATTGTGGCTGAGTCCTTGTAGTTAAGAGGGTGAACTGTGAGCAGAGAAACACCCCACCCCACCCCCCAAAAAAGCTCACCTTTGCCCAAAACTCACTGTGTGGCCTTAGACAAGACACTCTCTCAATCTCAGCTTTTTCACCTGCCGCGTGGGTACGGTTACAAGGTTGTACCTGGAAGAGGAGGTACTGAGAAAATGTCCATTTCGCCTTGCAGCACCCCCAGTACATAGGGTAGTGTAGTCAGTGAGCTCGTGAGGTGTTTGTAGTTATGAGATTCTGTCTGGCCTGGTAAGGTGTAGAAAAATCGCTTCGACATCTTTCCCTGGGATGTCGTGGGTGGAGTGGCAATCTGCCCAGGTTTCATTCCTCCCTTTCATTGCTAGAAGAAGAAGAGCCTCAAGTGAAAGAGAAGGAGGTGACAGATTGTGGCAGCGTGTTTAGTGGCTGTTCCTTTCTGAAAGTAGTTGCTTGCCTTGCACAAATTTTCTTGACTCTCATTTTCCCCTCGCCAGCCCATTCCGTTGTAACATGGCTGCCTTTCTACCAGAAGGTGGCATTGTTTTAGTGATGCCCCCTAATTCCATAGCATCCCAGTTTTATGTTCCGCTTCATGCAGAACCACGTACCTGCTAAACACTTACATGGTTGAATAATAGATAATAATAATTTTATTATTTGTACCCCGCCCATCTTGACTGGGTAGCCCCAGCCAGCCTGGGCAGCTTCCAGCATATACAAAAACATAATAAAAGATTAAACATTAACTGCTCCCCTATAAAAGGCCTGCCTTCAGATGCCTTGTAAAGGTTGTATAGTTACTTATCTCCTTAATATCTGATGGGCAGCTGTTCCACAGGGTGGGCGTCACTACCGAGAAGGCCCTCTGCCTGGTTCCCTGTAACCTCAATTCTCGCAGTGAGGGAACCACCAGAAGGCCCTTGGAGCTGGACCTCAGTGTCTGGGCTGGACGATGGGGGTGGAGACGCTCCTTCGGGTATACTGGGCCAAGGCCATTTAGGGCTTTAAAGGTCAACACCATGGGTAGGCAAACTAAGGCCTGGGGCCCGGTACTGGCTCAATTGCCTTCTAAATCCAGCTCACAGACGGTCCGGTAATCAGCATGTTTTTACATGAGTAGAATGTGTCCTTAAAATCCGTCTCTGGGTTATTTGTGGGGCATAGGAGTTCATTCATTTCCCCCCAAAAAATATAGTCCAGGCCCCCCACAAGGTCTGGGGGACAGTGGACCGGCCCCCTGCTGAAGAAGTTTGCTGACCCCTGGTCAACACTAACACTTTGAATTGTGCTCAGAAATGTACTGAGAGCCAATGTAGGTCTTTCAAGACCGGTGTTATGTGGTCTCGGCGGCCACCCCAGTCACCAGTCTGGCTGCCGCATTCTGGATTAGTTGTAGTTTCCGGGTCACCTTCAAAGGTAGCCCCACGTAGAGCGCATCACAGCAGTCCAAGCGGGAGATAACCAGAGCATGTACCACTCTGGCGAGACAGTGCACAGGCAAGTAGGATCTCAGCTGGCACACCAAATGGAACTGGTAGACAGCTGCCCTGGACACAGAATTAACCTGTGCCTCCATGGACAGTTGTGAGTCCAAATTGAAAACTGCTGTAAGCCCCTCCTCTCACCCACTGGCTGAGCTGCTGTGATGTCATAGAATGTTCATGAGTATTCTAACAGCAGAGATGGGTCAGTCATAAAATCCTGTGAATCATTAGTCCAATGGTTGTAAGGAAAGCAGAAGGCAGATTGTCTGAAGGGAAATTTTCAAAAGGCAAGTGAAGAAATGTGCGCTCCTGGGGGAAAGGGGCGATGAAAGATGGATTTGACTGTGACTTGTAGCAACTAGACGAATCTTCGGCTGCACATCTCTTGCGATGGATCCACGTGGGGGAACAAGTTATGATGATCTCACACTGGAAGGGCTTGGTTCATGCTTCTGAGCTTGATGTGCATTTTTGCAAAAACCACAATTCGGAAGTAACCAAATGCCATGGAAAATTGGGATTAGTTCATCCTTCCTGAGAGCCCCTGAAGGAGCTTACTGTGGCTCATGCTGGAACAGCCATTGTTTGTTGACTGCAAGTCCTACTGCAAAATATTTTATGTGGAATAAAGAGACTACAGAGGAATGGCTCATTGCCCTGGGTCAAAGATTCATGGAGATGTAAATAAAAACAGCTGTAACAAAAAAGGAGGAGGGGCAGGGAAATAGTTTAAATGCGTAGACTATTTAGAACTGTGAAGGGTGAAAGGGGACCAGGTTGTGACTCTGTGGGGCTCCAGCTGGGATTATGTGAGCAAGTGGGAGGCAGGGGCATGTGGGAGGAGTGGAATAATTTTAAAGTAAACTTAGCCGGTGCCTGGTCATTTGATCTCGGAAGAAGTTGACAGGTCTCTTTGTGAACTCGTCAGGAGTGCAAGAACTTTTAGCCGCCCAATGACACAGAATAATAATGTAAAAATTCTGTACGGAACGGACGTCAACAGAGCAAGGAAGTGAGGAAACAAATTATTCTATGCTTATCTGGTCTCCAGTTTTTTAATATGCTATTTTGCCCCGTGTTTTACACGATTTCAGAGCAAATTTCACATGCTCTGTGTAGACTCTGCGTGTCTACTCAGAAATACAGTCCTTGGAAAAAAGAATTTGTGCCAATGAAAAAGGAATGGCAGGATAAATTATTAGATTATATGGAATTGGCCAGATTAACGGAAACAATTAGGGGACAACCTAGACAAGAATTTCACAAAGAATGGGGAAAATGCAGAGAATACTTTATGAAACCGTGGCCCAAAATATACACGTGGACTTGTTTCGATTAATTTCTACAGGAGACTTTGTGGGTTTTTTAAGTCATAATTAGGAAGAATTGTAATAATCACATATAAAAGAAACAGTATACAAAGAAGTAAATAAAGAGGCCATTTATAGGATAAAGGAAGTCTTTTATTTTTATGCTATTTTTTCTTTGTGTAAGGGGATAGGAGTTTAATTTTGATAATTAAATTGTCAATGGTGGTGGGTTTGTGTGTATGAGTTGTTGTGGTCTATGTTGAAAATAAAGTAAAAAAAAGTTGTTTTTTAAAAAAGAAATATAAACCTGCTTGTAAGATTGCAGCCTTAAATTAGGCTCCCACAACGGTACTCTCAGAAGCCACATCGCGTAGGAACAGTAGCCCGAGGGTGCTAAGCCTTAGCAAACGCCATAATCTTCGATGTGCATTTTAAAGCATTGCTGGCCAGAGTTGCCATAGTGATGCTGTGAGTGGAGGGAGGATTTCAGAGATGTGTTCTGCATGTGTTTCTTTGTTTTTAAATAAGTACCAAAAATGTATACATTAAATACAATAAACAACCGGCGCAAAAAACACACACCCTGTAAACACAAGGACAGAAACGATAATACAGTGGTACCTCACAAGACGAATGCCTCGCAAGACGAAAAATGCGCAAGACGAAAGAGTTTTCCATTTTTTGAGTCGTTCTGCAAGACGAATTTCCCTATGGGCTTGCTTCGCAAGACGAAACGTCTTGCGAGTTTGTTTCCTTTTTCTTAAAGCCGCTAAGCCATTAATAGCCGCTAAGCCGCTAATAGCCGTGCTTCGCAAGACGAAAAAACCGCAAGATGAAGAGACTCGTGGAACGGATTAATTTCGTCTTGCGAGGCACCACTGTACAGTGGATGCTCGGGTTGCGAACGTGATCCATGCGGGATGCACGTTCGCAACCCGCAGTGGCATGTCTGCGCATGCGCGGTTGCGTTTTGGTGCATGCACAAAGCGTGATTTAGCACTTCAGTGCATGCGCGACCGCCGAAACCCGGAAGTAACCCATTCTCCGGGTTTTGGCGGTTTGTAACCCGAAAAAACGAACCTGGAACATCTGTAACCCGAGGTATGACTGTACCATTAAAATTAGTCACCTTCGGTTAATTAACAGTGGTGCGGTAGTGATGTTCTGATCTACGAGCTCAGACATGTTGCTCCTGCAAATGCAGACTTGAGGGTGGTACCTGCACTCATTCTGCTCCACTGTAACACGGAGGCACTCCTGCTAGGCTGTCAGAGAGGAATGCTCCCTCACCTGATTTTCCAACCAGCTTTCTGGTAAAAGACGGTCCAGTGTCTCATAAACTCAGCCAACCATTTTTAAAAAAAAAACCTTAAGCACGAATTCCTTCCATTACCACAGAAAACAGGTCAGCTCTTCCTCTGTTTAGCCAAACACAAGGGCTCAGTCTTGACAGTTAAGAGCCAGTTGGCCACAGAAACGAGGTCTGACCTCCTAGGGGAGCCAAGGAATACAATTTTGATGGACAAGGTTGGTTTGGCAAACAAGCCCGGGGGACACTTTTAGCCACTGACCAGCGAAGGCTAATGGCCACTTCCTCCAGCGAAGCACATTTTAAGCAGGTCAGCGCAAATTTGTTTCTTTGCAAAGTAAAACAAATCTCTGTGCCTTTAAAAAAATAAATGTTTAAAATAACATTTCTCCAGAGGGGAATTATTCCTGAGATCGTCAGGTGGGGATCGTCAAAGCAGAGCTTCAGAAAGATGATTGCTTGTTCTTATGGCGGGTATAAGTTAAATATTTCGCTGAACTAAGTTTTGTGAATCGCAGTAGTATTCACAAATTGCCTGCTCCTGTGCTGACGTGATTGTTTTATTTGTTTGCACGGCACTTTACAGAGATTGAGAAGACACATCCTAAACCCCAATGGCTAAATATCTAAAAATAAAGTTTTTGGTTTTTTAAGTGGAGGGAAATGGAGACAGGGGTAAACAGAAGAACACAGGAAGCTGCTGTATTCAGTGGTACCTCGGGTTAAGTACTTAATTCGTTCTGGAGGTCCTTTCTTAACCTGAAACTGTTCTTCACCTGAAGCACCACTTTAGCTAATGGGGCCTCCCGCTGCCGTTGCGCCGCTGGAGCACGATTTCTGTTCTCATCCTGAAGCAAAGTTCTTGACCTGAGGTATTATTTCTGGGTTAGCGGAGTCTGTAACCTGAAGCGTATGTAACCCAAGGTACCACTGTACTGAGTCAAACCACTGGCCTACCTAGCTAGTATTGTCTGCACTGACTGGCAGTAGTTCCCCATAGTTTCAGGTAGGAGGGCATTCCTGACCCTATCTGCAGATGCCAGGGATTGAACCTGCAACCTTCTGCATGCAAAGCAGATGTTCTGTGCCTGAGTTCTGGCCCTTCCCCTATCATTGCTCCTGCTTCCAGTTACAGATCTTCTTGTTCAGCTATGGCCTTGAGGCACGGCTTAATGAACTTCTGGTTTTGCTGCCTGCCTGACAAGAAACATCTTCATAATGACTGCTTTTGTTGTTGTTGTGCAAACAGAGAGATTCTCTGGCCTCCGTACACAGATGATGGGTTGTGTCTGGTCTGGTGTGTAACAAGTGCTATAGGTCTGCACTATGTCCGTTAATGATAATTATTACAGAGAATGTTCTGTGCCCATAAGCCTGTCTGCCTTCTCCTCCTGCTGTTCTCCACGGTGAGAGAGGCACTGGCAAGCATTTCAGGGAGAGAAAGCAGTTGACTGCCTGCGTTTAGTCTATTTGTGACCTTCCGCTGGTGACAAAGCCTCCCAAACAGGGGTCCACACATTTTGGCTGCGTTTGGCAGACAAATGTTGTTTCCAGTGGTCAGTGAGGTTCAGCTTTCTTGCCCCCTGCCCCACAGAGACAACGCACCGTATTTTTCGCTCTATAAGACGCACCCGACCATAAGACGCACCTAGTTTTTAGAGGAGGGAAACAAGAAAGCACCGCAAAGCCTCTTGAGCGAAGAGGCAGGATTGCGTGGGTATCCCTGAAGCCAGAAGAGCAAGTGGGATCTCTGCGCAGGGATCCCTCTTGCTCTTCTGGCTTCAGCGATAGCTGCACAGCCTGCATTCACTCCATAAGACGCACACACATTTCCCCTTACTTTTTAGGAGGGGGAAAGTGTGTCTTATAGAGCGAAAAATACGGTAAGTGTTTCCTGTAGTACATGCAGTCTAGTTGTTGGCAACCGTCTGTCTCAGGAGGCGATGCAAGAATGTGCCTTTGTGAAGTCAAACTGTTGGACTTAGCACCTGCTATACCTGCTATGACATGTTTTGTCGCATCTGGAGCAGATGAGGATGTCCGGTTGTGCTACTGCAGATGCACTATGGCGTTATTTCTCTCTGCGCTCCTCCCAGAGGTCATTCCTCCCCTGGTCACTGCTACAGATACATTATCTAACTGCCCATCCCCAGGCATCGCAGTTGTCAGCAACAGATTTAACTCACAACAGAGTTAATGTTGCCAGCCTTCATGTCATGTTTGAAAACATCTTTGTAACGCAGAGTTGGTCTGCCAGTTGATCTGGTGCCGGAAACCAGCTCCTGTAGAGCACACCCTTAGGGATCCTGACATCTTCCAATCTGCAGACATGACCATGCCAGCATAGACGTCTAAACCACCGAGCTTGCCGATCGGAAGGTCGGTGGTTCGAATCCCCGCGACGGGGTGAGCTCCCATTGCTCTGTCCCAGCTCCTGCCAACCTAGCAGTTCAAAAGCACGCCAGTGCAAGTAGATAAATAGGTACCACTGTGGTGGGAAGGTAAACAGCGTTTCCATGTGCTTTGGCTTCCATCATGGTGTCCCATTGCACCAGAAGCAGTTTAGTCCTGCTAGCCTCATGACCTGGAAAGCTGTCTGTGGACAAACAGCGGCTCCCTCAGCCTGAAAGCGAGATGAGCGGCGCAACCCCATAGTCGCCTTTGACTGGACTTAACCGTCCAGGGGTTCTTTACCTTTACCTTTTAGACATCACTGAGACAGCAGTGTGAACTTGTTGGGAATGTGGGCTTGGGAGAGCCCATCTTTGTTTGAAACTCTTGGAATTTATTTATGTATGCAGCCACAGTGGCCCGGGTGGTTATATGCCCAGATATGGAAGGAAGATACAGCCCCTACAAGGGAGACTGGCAGACTAAATTAATGGAACATTCTGAGATGGCTAACTTAACAGAGTTTGAGATCAGGAAGAATTTTTAAAGAAAGAATGGGGGGAAATTGTGGATTCTTTGAAAATTTATTCCAAACAGCTAAAAACGTTAGCAGGATTAGAATAATTGCAGGAGGAAATGGTAAATGCGTTATAAATTGGTTAAGATTAAATAAGGAGGAACTAGAATATGCAGCAGTAAAAGATAAGACAACAATGAACCTTGGAAGGGGAGGGGAGGGAGGGAAGTCAAAATTATGATGATGGTTTGGTTATATTGTTGTGAATTTGTTGTAAAATTGAAAATGAGAAATATTTTTTTTAATGAAACTCTGTTTAGAACAAAAGAATGGACTCCCTCACCCAGTGCTTTTTTCTGGTGGTGTGAAGGGGTACACATACCCCTAAACATTTTGTGAATCTAAGTTTGGCCTCATTGAAGGCCAGTACAGTGGTACGTCTGGTTGCGAATGGAATCCGTTCTGGAGGCCCATTCGCAACATGAAAAGAGCACAACCCGCAGCAGCACGTCTGCTTACGCGCAGGTTGCGATTCGCCACTTATGCACATGCGCATGATGTCATTTTTGCGCTTCTGCGCGTGCGCGAGCGATGAAACCTGGAAGTAACCCTTTCTGGTACTTCCGGGTCACCGCGGGACATAACCTGAAAGAACGTAACATGAAGCGGACGTAACATGAGGCATGACTGTATTTCAGTATGATTAGGAAAATGAGAGTACAGTGGTGCCTCGCAAGATGAAAAGAATCCGTTCTGTGATTCTCTTCGTCTAGCGGTTTTTTCGTCTTGCGAAGCAAGCCCATTGAAGGATTAGCGCTATTAGCGGCTTTTAGCGGCTTATCTGCTGATCGGATCAGCTGATAAGCGGCTTAGCGGCTTAGAAAAAGGGGGGAGGGGAAAAAACCAGCAGGAACTCGCAAGACATTGTCGTCTTGCGAAGCAAGCCCATAGGAAATTCGTTTTGTGAAGCACCTCCAAAACGGAAAACTCTTTCGTCTAGCGAGTTTTCCGTCTTGCGAGGCATTCGTCTTGCGGGGCACCACTGTACCCCTAAACATATTTTTAGAAAAAAATCACTGTGGGCCTCACCCCTTACCTTAGGCTAAGTCAGGTTCTGGAGATTGTCTTACTCTGCCTTGGCAATCAACAACCTGTCAGGGTACTGCCACCTCTACCACCAAGTCAGATTCTGGAGCACATCAGGTGTTCCTGATCAGGAGGTCTGGGCTTCTACTTCCAAACACAGCTCTTTCCTCAGGCAGCTGGCTTGATAGACAGAAAAGCAAACCTATGCCTTCTAAAAGACGAATAAATAAACCCACAAATTAATTTTGTTCTGTAGAAATGAATGACAGCTAGGTGCCACTAGAGGTCACTGTTGCTGCAGGGGCAAAACCTCCCTTCTAGGAACATGGGAAGCTGCCTTATATTGAGTCAAGCCATTGATGCATCCAGCTCAGTATTACTTACATCAACCTTCCTGCATGCCAAGCACTGAACTATCACCCTTCCCCAGTGTGTAACCTGCCTCCTAGTGATGATCCTGTGCATCTTCTCAGCCCCCTTGAAATATACCAGTGCTCCTTACCCCAAAACTTTGCATTTCACAGCAATGGGTGCTTGGCTAGTCAACACAGAGAGAGGAGTCCCCTGGTTTTACAAGGACCTGAAGAAATTAGAACTTCTATTGCTGGCCTGCAACTCCATTTCCTGTTGACCTTTCCTTCGGAAATTTCTGCATCGTGGTAATCGTTCAGGCCTTGGGAATCATTGGCTTTCAAGAGTCTGGAGAGTTAAATGACAAATGAGACCAGCAAGCCCTACTATATACAGTAGTCTGTGTTTAAAATTCCTATTCGTGTACATAGAATTCCAGTGAAAGAGGCCAAAACAGAATCAGCTCATGTTGTGATCAGCTCATTAGCTGCAGGTGAAAAATGTTTAATCGGATTTTAATTGGGATTTCCCCGTGCAAAACGGCGTGAGCGCTTAAGAAAGCACTGGAGCTTTGAAATACTATTTTAATTAGAGCTGAGCTGAAATTTCACAGGAGACATTCCCCCCCCCCCCCCGCCTTGAGAACTACTGAGAATTTCCATTTTTCTCCCCTGGAAAAAGGAGGTCATGATGCCATGAAATTGTCAGCCATGTGATGGGCATCGCCTCTCACTGCATCTTACTTACATCCAGTCTAGGAGGTGGCATGGGTTGTCCGCTTCCTCCTCCCTGGTTCCAGCTTTGCCTTTGTAGAATTCAGCAGGGAGGAAATTGGGGACAAAACCAGAGTTAGTTGCCTCTACCTATCATTGGCTCTAGCGCCATCTACTGTTGGCCTCCCAGCTTTCCACCCTACCCGTTCCAATGGGCAACAACCTCCACCATTATGGGGGGGGGGGAGGAAATAAGTTGTGCAATTCCCAAGAAAACTTTTTTTAAAAAAAATATTCCTGAAGAAGTTTGTTGAAAAGGGCTTCCCGGTTTCTCTGTTTGCAAATAGGATGGAGACTTTTGAGAAGCCATTTGCTCACAGCTCTAATCTAATGCAATTTGAAACAGACGATGTAACATGGAAGCTCTGGAAAAGAAGACACTTCAAAGATGCACCAAATCTTGGCTCCTCTGTAACTTAAATGGCCTTCAATTTCCTTAATTTTATTATTATTATTATTTTAAATCTTCTGCGTTACAACCGACAATAATGTGTCCTTTTTGGAAATCTGTGGTGTCTGAAGATCAGTGAGAGGATGCAAGACACCCTTTTGGGCTGCATTTGCAGGCAGAAATCCACCCCCCCCCCTTTTGCAAGGGACAAGAGAAAAATGCCCTTCACTTTTCAGATCTCTGTGATCCAAAATGAGTAGTAAAGGTAAAGGGACCCCTAACCATTAGGTCCAGTCGTGGCCGACTCTGGGGTTGTGACGCTCACCTCGCTTTATTGGCCGAGGGAGCCGACGTACAGCTTCTGGGTCATATGGCCAGCATGACTAAGCTGCTTCTGGCAAACCAGAGTAGCGCACGGAAACGTCGTTTACCTTCCCGCTGGAGAGGTACCTATTTATCTACTTGGACTTTGACGTGCTTTTGAACTGCTAGGTTGGCAGAAGCAGGGACCAAGCAACGGGAGCTCACCCCATCGCGGGGATTTGAACCGCCGACCTTCTGATCGGCAAGTCCCAGGCTCTGTGGTTTAATCCACAGCGCCACCCGCATCCCGGAAACCAAATAGACCCCCCCCAAAAAAAACCCCAATTCTAATGAATAGGAAGTCTGCCTTCTGCAATTCAACTAACCTCTCAAAATCATGAATTTCTCACCTGTGTGTGCAGAAGGTTCAAGTTTCAATCCCAGCAACTTCAGTTGAGATGCTTAGGCAAGAGGAAATGGAGAAGACCTCTGCCTAAGACCCCAGACGGTCACTGTCCGTCGGAACAGACAGGACTGAGCTAGATGTCGCAGTTCTCTGACCTCTGATAGGACAGCATCCTGTGTGCGTTGGGAAACCATGTATCAGCAACAAATTCTATACTGTACTGTGCGTGGGGATTTGTTGCTGTGTGCTGAGGACAGTTCAGGCTCTGTAATTTATTGGCCGAGCTGTTTTCATGTCACATAGGCCAGAGCTACATCTTACCTGCCTCTGGCTGGGCTTGAGATGGTGCTTTGATCTTAAGAGAGCAGGACAAGACATTGATCCTCTTGGGAAGAAGAAAGCAAAGCCCCAGCAGAGTAGCAAGACAAAACAGGGGAAGACTCAAGGAAAGAAGCTTTGGGGAATTGATGACCCTCCAGATGTTGTGGACTCTACAGCCCCCTTCCGTCCCTGCATCTGCACACACCACAACCTTCCTCAGATGAAAACAGGGACATCTATTCTACAGCAGTGTGTTGTCCACTGTGCCCCCTATATACAGTGGAATATGGGGAAAAGGTGGGGCTGGCTAAGCTGCCCCAATGGCTGTTACCAAGAGGAGTACAGTGGAACCTCGGGTTACAGACGCTTCAGGTTACAGACTCCGCTAACCCAGAAATAGTACCACGGGTTAAGAACTTTGCTTCAGGATGAGAACAGAAATCACGCAGCGGCAGCGGGAGGCCCCATTAGCTAAAGTGGTACCTCAGATTAAGAACAGTTTCAGGTTAAGAACAGACCTCCAGAACGAATTAAGTTCTTAACCCAAGGTACCACTGTATGTAACAGTATCATGCTGGCAAATGTCTTGGTTATATGCGGGAGCCTTTGGTAAAACCGTAAGGCTTCCATCATTATCATCATCATCATCATCATCATCTAATAATAATAATAATAATAATAATAATAATAATAATAATAATAATAATTTATTATTTATGCCCTGCCCATCTGGCTGGGTTTCGCCAGCCACTCTGGGCGGCTCCCAACAGAATATTAAAAACACGATAAAACCTCAAACATCAAAAACTTCCCTAAACAGGGCAGCCTTCAGATGTCTTCTAAAAGTCAGATAGTTATTTATTTCCTTGACATCTGATGTTCCACAGAGCGGGCGCCACTACCGAGAAGGCCCTCTGCCTGCTTCCCTGTAACCTCACTTTTCCCAGTGAGGGAACCGCCAGAAGGCTCTTGGCGCTGGACTTCAGTTTCCGGGCTGAGCGATGGAGGTAGAGACCCTCCTTCAGGTATACGGGGCCGAGCACCGTGGGTGTCAGAGAAGGCATCCATGCTGGATTTTTACAAGGCGGTACTTCTGCTCCACCAACATAGAATCATACAATCATAGAGTTGGAATAGACCACAAGGGCCATCGAGTCCAACCCCCTGCCAAGCAGGAAACACCATCAAGCACTCCTGACATATGGTTGTCAAGCCTCTGCTTAAAGACCTCCAAAGTAGGAGACTCCACCACACTCCTTGGCAGCAAATTCCACTGTCAAACAGCTCTTACTGTCAGGAAGTTCTTCCTAATGTTTAGGTGGAATCTTCTTTCTTGTAGTTTGGATCCATTGCTCCGTGTCCGCTTCTCTGGAGCAGCAGAAAACAACCTTTCTCCCTCCTCTATATGACATCCTTTTATATATTTGAACATGGCTATCATATCACCCCTTAACCTCCTCTTCTCCAGGCTAAACATGCCCAGCTCCCTTAGCTGTTTCTCATAAGGCATCGTTTCCAGGCCTTTGACCATTTTGGTTGCCCTCCTCTGGACATAGTCTCTGTGGTCAGTGGGCTATGACCATAAATGGGCCCCTGTTTGCCTACACAAACCAGGCCCCCTTAGGCCGCTTCTAGTAAGGGGAATTAAGGCAGGGGTTGTGATATGAGATAGCCAACAGGGAAGCGTTAGATGGAGAGGCAGGGAAACTGGGAGCGCAGGCGAGAGATAAGGGGTGCACATGCAAAAACGATGAGGGGATGAATTTTTGCAAACCCATTTGAAATGGCCACGTGGTCCTTGGGCATTCTCAGGCCTCGAATAAATGTGTACAGTGGTACCTCGAGTTAAGTACTTAATTCGTTCTGGAGGTCTGTTCTTAACCTGAAACTGTTCTTAACCTGATGCACCACTTTAGCTAATGGGGCCTCCTGCTGCCACCGCGCCGCCGGAGCCCGATTTCTGTTCTCATTCTGAAACAAAGTTCGTAACCTGAAACACTATTTTTGGGTTAGCGGAGTCTGTAACCTGAAGCGTATGTAACCCGAGGTACCACTGTACTGCAAGAGAGCAAGAACTCCACATCTTTGCAGATTTACTGTATCATCAATCAGCCTCTTCCAAAATATCTTAGATTTTACCGGAAGCCCCTTCCGCTGACATCAGCGGCACTTGCTTCCGAGTAAGCAAGCTTGGATCACAGCCCTAAAGCCAACGGTCACTTTAGGGTTATAACTTGCTTGTAGGTTTCCCCCAGATTTAAATAAATATAAGAGATGCAATCTTTGTGGTGAGGGGTGTGCCATTACGGTGGCCTGACCCCAGGGCTGTTCTGCATGTAAAAGGAAGTGTAGTGCTTGGAGGTAGTTACTGTGTTATGACAACACGAGACAGAGATCTGCCTCCTTCGCAGGGTTTGGCAAAACTGGATTGTTGACTTCTGTACCTGATTTTATCTAGGAGACAACAAAAGGCTCTAGGGGTCGGCTGCGACTTCAAGCTTTTGCAGAAAGGGAAGGGAAGGGCTGTAGCTGTCTAGTTCATAGAATCATAGAATCATAGAATCATAGAGTTGGAAGAGACCACAAGGGCCATCGAGTCCAACCCCCTGCCAAGCAGGAAACACCATCAGAGCACTCCTGACATATGGTTGTCAAGCCTCTGCTTAAAGACCTCCAAAGAAGGAGACTCCACCACACTCCTTGGCAGCAAATTCCACTGTCGAACAGCTCTTACTGTCAGGAAGTTCTTCCTAATGTTTAGGTGGAATCTTCTTTCTTGTAGTTTGGATCCATTGCTCCGTGTCCGCTTCTCTGGAGCAGCAGAAAACAACCTTTCTCCCTCCTCTATGTGACATCCTTTTATATATTTGAACATGGCTATCATATCACCCCTTAACCTCCTCTTCTCCAGGCTAAACATGCCCAGCTCCCTTAGCCGTTCCTCATAAGGCATCGTTTCCAGGCCTTTGACCATTTTGGTTGCCCTCCTCTGGACACGTTCCAGTTTGTCAGTGTCCTTCTTGAACTGTGGTGCCCAGAACTGGACACAGTACTCCAGGTGAGGTCTGACCAGAGCAGAATACAGTGGCACTATTACTTCCCTTGATCTAGACGCTATACTCCTATTGATGCAGCCCAGAATTGCATTGGCTTTTTTAGCTGCCGCGTCACACTGTTGGCTCATGTCAAGTTTGTGGTCAACCAAGACTCCTAGATCCTTTTCACATGTACTGCTCTCAAGCCAGGTGTCACCCATCTTGTATTTGTGCCTCTCATTTTTTTTGCCCAAGTGCAATACTTTACATTTCTCCCTGTTAAAATTCATCTTGTTTGTTTTTGCCCAGTTCTCTAATCTGTCAAGGTCGTTTTGAAGTGTGATCCTGTCCTCTGGGGTGTTAGCCACCCCTCCCAGTTTGGTGTCATCTGCAAATTTGATCAGGATGCCCTTGAGTCCATCATCCAAGTCGTTGATAAAGATGTTGAATAAGACCGGGCCCAAGACAGAACCCTGTGGCACCCCACTAGTCACTCTTCTCCAGGATGAAGAGGAACCATTGATGAGCACTCTTTGGGTTCGGTCAGTCAGCCAGTTACAAATCCACTGAGTGGTAGCATAGTCAAGACCGCATTTTACCAGTTTCTTTACAAGAATATCATGGGGCACCTTGTCAAATGCCTTGCTGAAATCAAGGTAGGCTACATCCACTGCGTTCCCTTCATCTACCAGGCTTGTAATTCTGTCAAAAAACGAGATCAGGTTAGTCTGACATGACTTATTTTTCAGAAATCCATGCTGACTATTGGTGATCACAGCATTCCTTTCTAGGTGCGCACAGACTGTTTGCTTAATTATCTGCTCCAGAATCTTCCCTGGTATTGATGTCAGACTGACTGGGCGGTAATTATTTGGGTCCTCTCTTTTCCCCTTTTTGAAAATAGGGACAACATTTGCCCTCCTCCAGTCTGCCAGGACTTCGCCTGTTCTCCAGGAATTCTCAAAGATGACTGCCAGTGGTTCTGAGATCACATCTGCCAGTTCTTTTAAGACTCTTGGATGCAGTTCATCTGGCCCTGGAGACTTGAATATATCTAAACTGGCCAAGTATTCTTGTACTATCTCCTTAGTTATTCTGGGCTGTGTTTCCTTTGCTGAATCATAGTTGAGGGTGCGTGCTTTGCATGCCAAAGGTCCCGGGTTCAAATCCCCAGTGTCTCCGGATAGGGCTGAGTAAAGGTAAAGGGACCCCTGACCATTAGGGCCAGTTGTGGCCGACTCTGGGGTTGCGGCTCTCATCTCGCTTTATTGGCTGAGGGAGCCGGCATACAGCTTCTGGGTCATGTGGCCAGCATGACTAAGCCGCTTCTGGCAAACCAGAGCAGCGCACGGAAACACCGTTTTACCTTCCCGCCGAAGCGGTACCTATTTATCTACTTGCACTTTGACGTGCTTTCGAACTGTTAGGTTGGCAGGAGCTGGGACCAAGCAACGGGAGCTCACCCCGTCGCGGGGATTCGAACCGCCAACCTTCTGATCAGCAAGTCCTAGGCTCTGTGGTTTAACCCACAGCGCCACCCGCATCCCTAGGGCTGAGTAGAACTGGGCAATATATTGATAAATGGTCAGAAACCGATATGGCTTTCAGATTGTGATACCGGTTTCGGACATTTTGAGCTCTGGTAATACATTGCGCTGGCTCCAAGTGCCTGCAGGTGCAAAGGCGCAGGCAGGCAAAGCCCCAGAAGGTTTCGGGTGAGCACGCTAGACTGGTGTCTGTGGGTATAGTGGTACCTCGGGTTAAGGACTTAATTCATTCCAGAGGCCTGTTCTTAACCTGAAACTGTTCTTAACCTGAAGCACCACTTTAGCTAATGGGGCCTCCCGCTACCGACGCGCCTCTGGAGCACGATTTCTGTTCTCATCCTGAAGCAAAGTTCTTAGCCCAGGGTACTATTTCTGGGTTAGCAGAGTCTGTAACCTGAAGCGTATGTAACCTGAGGTACCACTGTATTTGGAGTCGTAGGAACAACTGTTAAGTGTCCGCTTTTGACAATGCAGAGTTAACTATCTGCCGTGTGCGTTTCTTTAGCTAGGGGGCCCCTGTGACATCTGGGCGCGCTCCTTGCCAAGGGGGCAGGAGGGGCGGCGATATAGCTCCTTGCCCAGGGTGCTCCTGATAAGGAGTATAAGGAGACTCCCTGTACAATAGCTGCTGCATGTATCAGCCCATATCAGACAGGCTCTGTCTCTGTTATCCTTTTGGCGCCTACGAAAGCCTTTCCTTTTTCCAACAAGCCACTTGAGTGGAGAGTTTTGTCCCAGGCTGTAGACGCGCCATACATTTAAAGCACATCCTCCTCCTCTACCCCACACTCCAAAAGAAAGAGAGAACAGGATACAATCTGTATATGTGTTGAGCTCAAAATCGTTTTTAGGTACGTTTTATTGTTAAATCGCTTCAGGATTTTTTGGCGGAAGCGATTCACAAATGCAACCAATGATATCTGGCAGAGTGGGGCTGCCGCCGCCACATTAAGACCTGTTGCTGCAATAACTTATTTTCTGGGGTGCCAATTGGTTTGTTCGTCTTTTTGTTTGCCCGTTGGGTGTTTTTTCTGCCCCATCCTTCCTCTGATCCGGAGTACAGGACGCCTCCACAAAATTAATTGTTTTTAAAACAACAAGGACGGCAACGACACCTAACAGCATAGGCACAACAAACAGATCTCTATAGGGAGGCAGTGTTACCCAGGATAGAATAAATCACAGGCCGGATGCCCAAATGAACAAGAACGTTTTCAATTGGCATTTTGAGATTACATTTGGGGGGACAGTGCTCCATAGACTAGGCTGCACCACCGAAAACAGCCCTGCCACCCTCCTATCTTCTGTGCCTTCCAACCTCCTATGTCAGTGTTTCTCAAATTTTGGGTCCCCAGCTGTTATTGGACTACAGCACACATCATCCCTAGCTACAGGACCAGTGGTCAGAGAAGATGGGAGTTGTAGTCCAATAACAGCTGAAGACCGAAGTTTGAGAAACACTGTCCTGAGTATTATTATTATTATTATTATTATTATTATTATTATTATTATTATTAGTGAAATTGCAGTAGATGGTATTTTATTAAAAAATAAATGAGTAAAGCCCATACACTGCTTGTCAGTATAATGTCAGATACGGTTGGTGAGTTCTGTCATTAATGTCTGGGAGGCAGAAGATCTTCTAAAGCCCTTAAAGGTAAAGGGACCCCTGACCATTAGGTCCAGTCGTGGCCGACTCTGGGGTTGCGGCGCTCATCTCGCTTTATTGGCTGAGGGAGCCGGCGTACAGCTTCTGGGTCATGTGGCCAGCATGACTAAGCCGCTTCTGGCGAACCAGAGCAGCGCACGGAAACGCCGTTTACCTTCCCTCCGGAGCGGTACCTATTTATCTACTTGCACTTTGACGTGCTTTCGAACTGCTAGGATTCGAACCACCAACCTTCTGATCAGCAAGTCCTAGGCTCTGTAGCTTAACCCACAGCGCCACCCGCATCCCTAAAGCCCTTGGGTGTTCCCAAATGCAGGTGCAGGTACAAAAAGGACCAAAGGAAAACAAATCATGTGCATATCTTCCGGAATTATCATCCATTGGAAATATTCTGGAAATCCATTCAGGCTGATACTGCTGATATATAATAATAATAATAATAATAATAATAATAATAATAATAATAATAATAATAATAATAATTTATTTATACCCCGCCCATCTGGCTGGGCTTCCCCAGCCACTCTGGGCGGCTTCCAAAAGAATATTAAAATACTATAATACATCAAACATTAAAAGCTTCCGAAACAGGGCTGCCTTCAGATGTCTTCTAAAAGCCTGGTAGTTGTTGTTCTCTTTGACATCTGGTGGGAGGGCGTTCCACAGGGAGGGCGCCACTACCGAGAAGGCCCTCTGCCTGGTTCCCTGTAGCTTTGCTTCTCGCAATGAGGGAACCGCCAGAAGGCCCTCGGCACTGGACCTCAGTGTCCGGGTAGAACAATGGGGATGGAGACGCTCCTTCAGGTATACTGGACCAAGGCCGTTTAGGGCTTTAAAGGTCAGCACCAACACTTGGAATTGTGCTCTGAAACGTACTGGGAGCCAATGTAGGTCTTTCAAGACCGGTGTTATGTGGTCTCTGCGGCCGCTCCCAGTCACCAGTCTAGCTGCCACATTCTGGATTAGTTGTAGTTTCCGGGTCACCTTCAAAGGTAGCCCCATGTAGAGCGCATTGCAGTAATCCAAGCGGGAGATAACCAGAGCATGCACCACTCTGGCGAGGCAGTCCGCAGGCAGGTAGGGTCTCAGCCTGCGTACCAGATGGAGCTGCCCTGGATACAGATTTGACCTGTGCCTCCATGGACAGCTGTGAGTCCAAAATGACTCCCAGGCTGCGCACCTGGTCCTTCAGGGGCACAGTTACCCCATTCAGGACCAGGGAATCCTCCACACCTGCCCGCCTCCTGTCCCCCAAAAACAGTACTTCTGTCTTGTCAGGATTCAACCTCAATCTGTTAGCCACCATCCAACCTCCAACCGCCTCCAGGCACTCCCTGGACCATATCCCCTTGGAACCTAAAATATTTCCGCTTGGCTATCTAAAAGATGATATAATGGAAAATGATCACGAAATAATGGTTCACCTTATAATTGCAGCTAAGATTATAATAGCTAAAAAGTGATACGGGGGAAGAATATATATCCTTACAATATCTGAATGAATCGAGAAGATTTGGTCCATTGAACTATGCTTAAGCTACCTTATTATAAAAGAATACATATGAACAGGTTTATGGGGAAATGGGTGTTTTTTATAATGCTCAGAGCAAGAAATTCAGTGGTAATGTCCAAGCTTGTGCTGCTTTCCACCTGCTGTAATAGTTATTTATTTACGCTCTTTATCTTCAGTTTATAGAATCATACAATCGTAGGATTGGGAGGGACCCCAGGTTCCATCTAGTCCAGGCATAGGCAAACTCGGCCCTCCAGATGTTTTGGGACTACAACTCCCATCATCCCTAGCTAACAGGACCAGCGGTCAGGGATAATGGGAGTTGTAGTCCCAAAACATCTGGAGGGCCAACTTTGCCTATGCCTGATCTAGTCCAACCCCCTGCAGTGCAGAAATCTCAACATGTGCTTCCCCATCCCATTTGAAACCATACCGGACCCTGCTTAGCTTTACAACTGTTCTGGGAGTTTTATTGTTGCTCCGGGGGGGGGGGTATGTTTGTTTGATATTTTTAAGGTATCTATACAGTGGTACCTTGGGTTAAGTACTTAATTCGTTCCGGAGGTCTGTACTTAACCTGAAACTGTTCTTAACCTGAAGCACCACTTCAGCTAATGGGGCCTCCTGCTGCTGCCACGCCGCCGGAGCACAATTCCTGTTCTTATCCTGAAGCAAAGTTCTTAACCTGAAGCACTATTTCTGGGTTAGCGGAGTCTGTAACCTGAAGCATATGTAACCCGAGGTACCACTGTACTGAGGTTCTGGTAATGTGAAAATATATTTATGTAATTACAAATGGGGAAAAAATGTGCTAACAGATTCAGCATTTTTTTAAATAAAAAAAGGAGGAAGAGGACTAAATCAATAACCCCTCTGCTTGTCTTTGCAGGAGGCAAAGGGCTCCTGGGGGAAACAAGTCTCAGCAACACACGGAGCACCAACAGGGCACTGCCAAACACAACAGGGAACACCAGAAGCCCTCGCAGGGAGGCCAAGCGCCGCACTCCGCAGGCCGGCCCGGCCATCACGGCTACAGCCAAAACCGGCGGTGGCACCACAACCAGAAACACTCGCCCAACGACAAGGAGGCGCACAGAAATGCCAAAGAGACTGAGAACCTGAAAATCGAGGACGCCTCTGTCTGCACGGTGCACATCCCCCTGGAGGTCCACCGTGGCAGCGAAGGCATGGACAGGCAGTCGCCGCAGTACATCCAGGACCTGGAGAGCAAGCGGAAAGATAGTCTCCATGAGCGGATAAGCGAGAGGCCCAAAATCAACTTGCTCCAGTCCTCCAAAGACAGACTACGCAGGAGGCTAAAAGAGAAGGTGACTCCCTTGCCCCTTGAAGCAAGCTGAAACGCAGGCACCCCCAGCCCAGACGTTAGGTAGGGGGAAGCCACTGCTTCGGGCGGTGGAAGCCCCGGAAGTGGCGCTCCTGCGGGTGCCGCAGCTGCCCTGCTGCCTCCGCCACTGGCGGAGAAGCAGCGCCGGCATCAGTGGGCAGGGTCTCATCCCAAATTGGCTCCCGATTCTCGGCCTGGAGTGGCAGCAGCAGGGCACTTTCTGTTTGGGCTCAAGCAGCAAAGTGGGACGAAGCTGCCCCTGCTGTTATATGGGTGTGCACTTATATGCCCAGCAGTTTTCACAGGGGAGGGCTGAGCTGTTTGGAGAAAGGGGCAGGGCAAAACCCCTTGCCCTCTGATCTCTGGAGCTCTCAGAGAGGCCTTTGCTAGTTCCTGACCCTTTCTTAGAACTGGCTTAGCATGCACATTTTGCTCTGCACCATGAGGTCTAGAAACATTGCAGGTATATCCTGTGCTCTTTCCAGTCCCCAAAGGCAAAGGGAGCCACTTCTTGTGCAGAAGGGTGGAAGCAGCTAGAGCAGCGGTTCTCAACCTGTGGGTCCCCAGATGTTGTTGGACTGCAACTCCCATCGTCCCTGAGCTCTGGCCTTGCTAGCTAGGGCTGATGGGAGTTGTAGTCCAACAACATCTGGGGACCCACAGGTCGAGAAAGGCTGAGCTAGAGAGAACCATTCTGCTCCTGCCAGTTCAAAGTGAGAGTCGCGTTTGTGGATTCTTAGCTGCAAAAATGCTATGTGTTCATTGACATTATCATTGTCGCTTGTAGTGCAGTGGGAATGCAGCAACTTCCTGTTTCTCCAAGAAGATTAAAAATAAGCGCACACAGCTAGGAGGTTAGCAGACAAACAAATCCTGTCCGAGCCCTTCCCTAGGCGGCTTACCTTGGCATAACCCAGACAATGGGCCCCTTTATGTGGGCGGTGGGGGTTCTGTTGTGCCAGCCTAATGTGATGCTGGCATGGGCACGAGCCAGAGATTGGGTCTTTCTATCCCAAGTGGCAGAGGAAGGAATTCCATGCTGCAGTTGCTAAGTAAGAAGGGAGTCATGGGCAGGGGGGAGACGGAAGAGAGGGAAAGTGTGGATTGGAATTGAGAAACCACAAACCCCAGAGAGCCAACCTTTCCCCCGAGTTTGCAATAAGCATCCCGCATCACAGACATCTCTGAATACTGTGGCTCCGAGCCACAATCTGGGGTGTCCATTTTAGTAGTTCTCCTTACTGGGAACATAATGTATTGTTTTCATCACGCAGGTATATTTTTTCATCTTCACAAAGGTCTGTGATGGATTGTGTTCAAACCCACCCATATAGATATACGCACAGATATGTGTATATATATTTATATAGGACACCGCTGGTATGTTTTAGTTGGCTTTTTCCAGGGTATGTGCTTTATGTTCAGAGTTGAGTACTATGGAACTCGGGGAAGGTTGATCCTATAGGAAAAAGTGGTTGTTGCGGAATTTCCTTTTGCCCTCTGTCTTCTCTTTGCATTAGAAAGGTTGTTGCCACTAGGTGTCGCTATATGTCATTGGTTTTCTGCCTTAACGGGTCCAGCGCAGTGTCCTCTAATTCCGCGTCTTACCACTAGGTGTCACTCTGTGCTGCTTGTTGCTTTTGCCTACGAGGACTAATACCCCCAAAACAATATACATTCACCCCTATCTATCACCTCTTGTTTAAAAACGTTGCCACAGACATGTGCCCAGTAACCAGCTATGGAAAGATAGTATTTATTGTGCTAATTTCCCTCAACCAAAGCACCCATGAGAGATCCAATTTCTGCTTAAAAACCTCCAAGGACAATCAGTCCATACCACCACCTAAAGGAGTCTGTTCCCCTGCCGAACACCTCTTTCCGTCAGAAAGCTTTTCTTAGCCTGCAACGTGCGGCAGAAATTCCACACATATGGCTTTTCAACAGCATCTCATGGTGATCTTGGGATAGCTGCGTTCCTTCAATTCTTTCTGTCAGGTGGCTGTTAAAAGCACAGAGCTTCCATCCTTAAAAAGTGGCCCATTTGGCTGCAGAGTTTTGGACTTGGAAGCCTATCCAGATGTTTGCTTGGAATAGGTTTCTCTTTTGATTGCTGTGGTTTCCTTAAGATTCGTTCCCAGAAGAGGAGCCTATAGGCACTTCATCCAGTTCCATTTCTGAAGCTCAGCATATCTGAGCCGAGCTGTTCTAGTTAGTTGCCTGGTGAGCATAGGAACACAGGGTTTATATTGAGTCAGGCCATTGGTCCATCGAACTCCAAATTGTCTGCTCTGACTGGCAGTCGCTCTCCCGGGTTTCAGGCAAGGTTGTCTCCTAATCAGAGGTGGAGCAAGCTGATCGGGCGCCTGGGGTGGCGTGCGTGCCCTGTGCCCAGGGGCGGGGCCAGCCAGGGCAAGACGCTCTGCTGGGCCTCCAAGGAGTCTGCCTGACCCTCCCACTAAGCTGCCCTACAGCTGGGGGGGAAGGCAGCGGGCGGACCGTTTGGGCACTGCGGAGCCTGTGTGCGCCCAAGCCACCATGTCTCTCCCAGGAGAGTCGCGTGGCTTGGGCACGCTGCAGGCCCCGTCCATTTTGAGTGCCGTCCTCCATTTTGTCCTCCATTTTGTCACCACACCTCAGTAGTGACACCCAGGGTGGACCACCCCCACCGCACCCCCCTTCCTCTGCCCCTGCTCCCAGTCCTACCTGAAGATGCCAAAGACTGCTTAGGGAAGCTTTTAATGTTTACCATATTTTTTGCTCTATAAGACTCACTCTTTCTCTCCTAAAAAGTAAGGGGAAATGTGTGTGCGTCTTATGGAGCGAATGCAGGCTGCGCAGCTATCCCAGAAGTCAGAACAGCAAGAGGGATTGCTGCTTTCGCTGCGCAGCGATCCCTATTGATGTTCTGGCTTCTGAGATTCAGAATATTTTTTTTCTTGTTTTCCTCCTCCAAAAACTAGGTGCGTCTTGTGGTCTGGTGCATCTTATAGAGCAAAAAATACGGTAATAGGTGATTTTATTTTAGTGTTCTGTTGGAAGCTGCCCAGAGTGGCTGGGGAAACCCAGCCAGATGGGCGGGGTATAAATTATTTATTTATTTATTTATCGATCGATCGATCGAACCCGGGACCTTCTGCATCTAGCCCCTAAGCTATATGCCCCTGCCCCAACTGAGCTGAGACAGTTACATGGGATTCAGTGTGCGGTGTAGACATGCCTTCGGATGTTGTGTCCAAGTACCAGTTAAAACTTAAGCTGCTCCTCACTGCAGGTTCGGATTTTTCGCAGCATGCTTAATGTATACTTTAATTGCATAGGCCTCCTTCCATGCTTCCAAACTTGTCGTTTGCTTGGTGCAACTGTGCTGATCTGTCTTTTTTCTTTTTCTTTCCTTCCTTTTTCTTCTCCCCCCCCCCCCCCCGGCTCCACGTTTCCCTTGCATAACAGATGCCTTGTCTTTCCCTTTTCACGGATCAGGACGAAGTGGCCGTGGAGTCCACCAACCCTCAAAAGAACAAAATGGACAAACTAATTGAAATTCTCAACAGCATGCGGAACAACAGCAGCGGGGTGGACTCCAAGCTCACCAACTTCATGGAGGAGGCCCAGAACTCCACCAACTCCGAGGAGATGCTTGGGGAGATTGTTAGGACCATTTACCAGAAGGCCGTGACGGACCGCAGCTTTGCCTCCATGGCCGCCAAGCTCTGCGACAAGATGGCGCTCTTCATGGTGGAAGGCACCAAGTTCCGGAGCCTCCTTCTCAACATGCTACAGGTAACCAGACAAATCGCAGCCGCGGCTTTTGCTGCCTTTGCTGCTGCTGCCAGCATGCCGTCGCTTACGGAGAGAGAAGTCCGTAAGTTCTGACCGTGCTTGAGCTGCCTCCTTCGTTCCATTCTCACCCAATTAATTTTAGAAAAATGAAAGCATAAAGGGGGAGCGAGAGAGAGGGAACCCAGGGCAGCAGTTCTGTGTTTGTTTACATGAGCGTTTCATGGTTACGACGGACTGATATAATTTTATAGGCGCTGCCCGCCTCCTGTTCTATTTTGAATGCCCGCTTTAGCAATTGTGTGGTCTCTCCAAAGCACATGTTCATCTCACTGTAAGACCAGGTGGATCTGTACTACGGATTCTTTGGTTTTGGACTTTGTTTTTGTTTTGAACTGATGGGCGGCTTCCATAGATTTGGGGAAGGCAGGGCAGAATAGGTAGCCTTGGATACCTGCCCTGAGGATGAAGGGCCCAGCAGACGGGTGGCTTCTGAAGGTGGTTTGCATAGAATTTTGAAATTGCGTGTGAATCTGGTGGCCTGAAGAGGCTAAAAGAGGCAGGTGGAGGGAGGGAGGGGGTCAAACCTCTCACAGGACCATGAAGGCTTTTCCCACAAGACATTGCAAGGCAGACCTTCGTCGCATGTATGGAAGCACCACAGAGTAAGCCCTGCACCAGAATCGAGCCTCCCCAGTGGAACTCAGTTGGTGTGTCTGTGCCATCATAGAGGAACAGACTTGGACCCAGGAGGACATCTGCCTGCAGAGGTCATGTCCCCCAGCCCTCTCTCCAGGCTGAAATTAGCCCTGGAACAAGGCAACAAAAGGTTTTTCCAAGCCTGGAAGAGAGCAGGGTTAACCTCAGTAAGCTGCATCATATGTTGTTTATGTCTTAAGACCCGTAAGACCTTTGCTTCCTATCCCAGAAAGTGAGGGTGTTCTGTGGCTACACAGTAAGGTGTGTCCACACTACAAATTTAAACCAGTTTAAAATACCTTTAAACTGCCCTGGTTCCCAGCCACAGACCTCTGCGGGGTTGTTGCTCTGTGTCGTAACTGGGTTTGTCTTAATGCCAGATTCCCAACACTCTCCTGCAACTACGTTTCCCACAATTCTTTGGAGGAAGCCATGAATGGTCAGCCTAGTTTCTTCAATACAGTGAATATATGTCCTGTCCATGCTCAGGATCAAGCAACAATGAGTTCACCTAAAAAATATTGGTGTTGGTTCTTCTTCTTCTTTGGCGATCACTCGTAGCCAAGTAAGATTGTCTTTGTCTTCCATAAACACGGTTTTAACATGAGTCCGTAAGTGACTGTGAGGCCAATTCTGGATCCACACGTCCTTCCACAGTGGGGACATTGGTTTCCAGGCAGGAGTTGATCACGGTGTGGATTTGCCAAGTGTGCCTTCCTCTTAGCACGTTTCTCCCCTGCGTCCTGAGTTCGAGTGTCTTCAAAGCCCATGACACCTTTGGTAAAGGCTATTCTCCAATTGGAGCACTCGCAGGCAAGTGTTTCCCAATTGTTGGTGTTTATACTACATTTTTTAAGATTTGCCTTGAGACAGTCTTTAAACCTCTTTTGTTGACCACCAGCATTACGCTTTCCATTTTTAAGCTCAGAATAGAGTAGTTGCTTTGGAATACGATAATCAGGCATCTGCACAACATGGCCAACAAAGTTGTTGTTGAAGAATCCATGCTTCAACACTGGTGATCTTTGCTTCTTCTAGTACACTAGCATTAGTTCGCCTATCTTCCCAAGTGATGTGTAAAAATTTTCGGAGACACTGTTGATGGAATCTTTTGAGGAGTTGGAGATGGCGTTTATAAGTGGTCCATGTTTCACAAGCATACAGTAAAATTGGTAGTACAATAGCTTTCTAAACAAGCATTTTGGTTTCCCTGTGAATGTCCCGATCCTCAAACACTCTGCATTTCTATCGGGAGTAAGCCGTACAGGGCTGGATCCCTATAGAAAACAGGATGCCGGGCTCAGTGCTGACTTGTGACAGCTGTCATTTTGCAACTGCGAGAGCCAGGTGAACAGAGGGGACCCCGATTCAAGTTCCTGCTCTGGAGAGATGGCGACCGACTAGCCAATGCTTCTGTTGGCCAAGCCTATCTGGCAAGGTTATCACAAAGCCGAACGTGCCTCAAGTCAAGGCAACTAAAAAATTTCTGGGAATCTGGGTTTTGGGGGTGGAACCTCAAATCACCAGCGTTTCCAGATTGAATATAAAACTGTTATCAATGTGAGTTGTTGCCAACTTCCTGATAAAACACGAAACAGGCTTTGGCTAGGAGGAGCCAGCAGCAGGGGTTAAGTTCACACCTCCTTCTCACCAGGAATTAAGGCAGAATTGAATTCAAGATAAAGCCTCTGCGGAGGCCTTGTGCATTATCCCCGAAGGGTGAAGGACCTTTTTTAGCCTGATGTTGCCAGGCTGTGCAAGGGTGTGATAAATAGGGGATAAGCATCTTTCCTCATTACCGCTAAATCCTCTGAATTCTCAGTCCAGCCACTGAGCAGGAACGGTGGACCTGAACCCCTCGCATATGGGCCTAACAGATGCTCGTGTTTTTAAAGAAGGCCCTGTGGACTCAGAAGCAAATGGCTGCAAAAGCTTAGGCAGGCTGGCAAGAAGCAGTCTCACAGCACGCTTCAGCAGAGGGCCTAACACACTCAAGCACTGGCAGGGCTGGGGGCCACGTGCGGCCCCCCAGACCTGTCTGCCTGGCCCTCTAAATCCTACGCAGGCTGCACCCTTCTGCCACGGACTGGTTGGATGAAGAGGAATGGTGGGAGGAACCAGCTGGGGAGCCCCCAAGGGAAGAAGGCTCAGAGCCCAGGAATTGGTGCTGGGATGTTAATGAGTGGTCAGTGGGAGAAGACAGGAAGAAGGAGGTGGCAGAAGCTGAAGAGGTAACAGAGCTTAGTGAGCTGGGAGAGTTGGTGGCAGAGAAGGGAAGAGGGAGGCCAAGATAAGCCAGTTTGGGGAAGAAGCCAGGGTGTCTCCCCCTCCTGCTGCAACAAGCTCCCCTCTCCCCTGGTCTCCCAGAACCAGGAGAGGCATGAAGAGGGCGGAGAAGTTAGCTTCATGGAGGTGCAGTCTCAGATTGCTTGGGAAAGACCCTGGAGAGGAGGGGATTGCAGCAGCAGTGGGAAGGCAGGGACCTTCAGACTCTCCGCAACTGCTTCATTGGGCAAAGGCCTGGCAGAGATGAGATGCTGTGCTCATTAGATCCTGCTTTTGCTCATAAAGAGTTAACTCCAACTTGCCCAGTGTGATTTATGGCTGGCTGGCTCCTGTCACCTTCACTGCCCTGCTATGCTCTTGTAACTCCTTTTATGTTTACTCCTCCTTAAACTGTGAAAATGCCTCTTCCTTGCCTGGTTGGAGAATGGAGAGTGGCGTCTGTCCGTCACCTATGATATGTGGCCCTCAGAAAGGTTGGCCATGATGGAAAGCGGCCCTTGGGTTGAAGAAGGGTGTGTGTGTGTCCCCACTCACATGATAGTGGACCATCATACATGGTGTGCTATGCTCAGAATTGGGCCCAGAATTCTGAGATCGCTGCACTCAGGCCGAGATGGGTGCCATATGTTCAAATCCATTATATCTGAGCAACCTGGCCACTGAATTCTGCACCGGCTGAAGTTTCCAAACAGTCTTCAGAGGTGGCCCCACATGTTGCAGTAATCTAACTTAGAGGTTGCCAGAGCTTAGGTGACAGAAGCTAGGCTATGTGCGGACAGGGGTGTAGCTGGGGCACCAGCCGAAGCTGATGGAAGGCGTTCTGCGCCACTGAGGCCACCTCCAGCTGCAGCAATGGATGTGGAAATACCTCCTCGAGGTAACCCCATTGAGAACAGGCAAACCATTCCATTTTCTAAGAACGTGAGGGAGGGAGACCTGTGATTGTGGAGTTTGGAAAGATACTCCCCCTGGGAGTCTTCTGGCAACCATTGTTATAAATACCAGCAGTTGCATTGGCCGGAGTGTGTGTTTGTGGGTGGGGAGGGAGGGACGTTAATTGGCTTGCCTGCAAGCTCTGGGTATGTAACCTAAGTTAAAGTATTCCTCTGTTGAAATCTGCGTGCTCTTTATAACCGAGAGGTGTCTGCTTCTGAAGTATGCATAGCAAAGTGTATTAATAGAGAGGGCATCACTGGGATTGTAATAGAACCCTTCTCTCCTTAGCAACCGTTCCTAACAACACATCAAACAGAAGGATGTGATACCTTTCGGGAGAGGAGGTGGGGTCAAGGGAGAGGCACTAAAACTGCCAGATCCATATGCAGTTATTGACACGACCGGGATGTTGCAAGACAAGAGGGCGTGAAAAAGGAGATTGAGACACATCCCAAGATAAGGCCTGAAGCTGGAGAGGGGAAACCTTCCTTAGCCCAAGGGGCACATTCTCTTCTGAGCAACTTCCTGGGAGCCACCATTGCCAGGGTTGGGAGGGGCCAGGAGCGAACGAGGGCGGAGCAACATATATAAATTTTAGCTTTATAATGTTATCGGCATCCGTCCTTCTTGAGATACAATGGAGTGTGCCTCCGAGGGAGAAGTCAAACGGCTGTGTTAGCAGCACCAAAGTGACCTTCCTGGGGTGCAGGCCAGGACAGTGTGTTTGGGGGTTCTGGCACAACCCCACTCTCACTGATGTGATCTAGATCAGTGTTTCCCAACCACTGTTCCGCAGCACACTAGTGTGCCGCGAGATGTTGCCTGATGTGCCGCGAGATGTTGCCTGGAGGGAGGCGGGCGAGTCGGGCGGCGAGAGGCGGGGCGGCGGCGGCGAGGAGAGGCCACCCAGCGCGGGGCTCTCGCCGTCTGCCTGCCTGGCTGCCTGCGAGCTCAGCGGGCAGCGCCTCCGTCCGCAGCGCCCGCCTCGCGGCTCTCATTCCCTGCCCCTGCCAAAGCTCACCCAGCCAAGCCGCGCTCTCCTTCCTGCCTCGCTTTGCTGCCTCCTCCCCCCCCCACCCCCAAAGCTTGGAGGTTCCCCGGCAAGGGGGAGGGAAAAAAATTGAAACTTACACTTTCATGCGTCCCTCCCGGCGTGACGCTGCGCGCTGACGTCACGGGGCTGTAATGGTGGTGTGCCTCGAGATTTTTTTCATCAAACAAGTGTGCCTTTGCCCAAAAAAGGTGGGGAAACACTGATCTAGAGGAAAGCAGAGCAAGATGCTTGGCAGGAGCTGCCAGAAGGAGGCGCCATCCAACCATCTGCAGATTTGTGTAGGGTTCACTCATTAGCCTTTTCTTGTCCCGCAAGGCAACGGCGGGACAGAGTTTTCCTTCTCCTAGATGGGCTATCTTCCCAGATTGATGAGCCCCATCTACCCCTCATTTCCCTCTACACCTTCTTGACCAGGGGTCGGCAAACTAAGACCCACGGGCCGGATCAGGCTCAATTGCCTTCAGGATCCAGCCTACGGACTGTCCATGGATCGGCGTGGGGATTCTGTTAGTTTGGGCTGCGCCATTTCCCCCCTGTGCCATTCCATTTCCCCCCCTCTCCCTCCCACACACCGCAGCGCTGCCTCCTCCCTCCCTCCTCCTGGTTTCTCCCCGCCTTGCCTAGAGGAGGAAGGGGGCTGGGCTAAGCTGGCTGAGCCAGTGGCGGCGCAACGGGGTGGGGGGAGCAGTACGCCCCAGGTTCCATGCCTGCGGGGGGGACAAGAAGTCACCCCGCGGGGGCTCGCAGCGGCGCGAGCAGCCATTGCTCCGCCTCAGCTGCCTTTGGAGGATCCCCCGTTTGCAGCCACGAGCAGAGGATCCTGGCACCAGCGGCAAACCGCTATACAGCGCATGTGCAGCGTCGCTACATACAGCCCATGCGTGTGACATTGCACATGCACTGTACTTAGCAGTTTGCCTCCGGCGCAACTCCAGTGCCGTACAGACAATGCCAGGTTCCTCTGCTTGTGGCTGCAACCGCAACGGAGGGATCCTGGCACCGTCCGTACAGCGCTGGAGAGGCGCCGGCGCCAAACCGCTATACAGCACATGTGCAGCGTCACTATGTACAGTGCATGTGTGTGGCACTGCACATGCACTGTATAGTGGCTTGGCGCCACTCCAGCGCCGGCCAGCTGGTGCCAGGATCCTCTGCTCGTGGCTGCAGGTGCCTGGCACCATCCGTACGGCGCTGGAGAGGCACTGGCAGCAAACCGCTATACAGCGCATGTGCAGCGTCACTATGTACAGCGCATGCGTCATACGAAGCAATGCCACACACGTGCCCTATGTCGTGACATCTGCCCCGGGTGTCACGACTCCTTCCTTCGCCCCTGGGCTGAGCGCCATTTTAAGCAGCCCCTCTCCGGAGCCAGCCCTTTCGCGCTGCTCAGCTCCCCTCCAACGCCGCCCCCTGGTACTCCTGTGGGTCAGACATCACAGTGGATGAGCTTTTCTTCCTACCTATGAGAAGTAGTGGTGGTGGTGGCAGCGGCTGCCCCTGGGAAGGTAAGCGCAACGGCGGGGGGTGGGGAGGAAGACTACTTGCCCCCCTCGCCTCTTCTTCTAGCTCCCCCGCCGCCACCGCTTCTCTGGCCCACCACAAGGTCTGAGGGACAGTGGACCAGCCCACGCCACGGCTAAAAAAAATTGCCGACCCCTGTTTTTGACCATTGGACTCACTATTGGTCTCATCTGCTCTATCCGTCGTAGCCTGTCTTTGCATGCAGGGGAAGTCCCTAACTCAACAAGGGTTTGAGAGACCCATTGGCTACCCTCACCTGGTCTAGCCGGCCAGTCGAAGGCGTTCCCAGGGTGTGGCCATTGGCACAGCTTCTAGGAGCCACAGGTGAGAGCTGAGTTTCTGTGGGCATCTCACAGATCCGTCTCCATCCACCCAGAGTTCAAAGACATTCAGGGTGTAAAGTAGGACCGCTGAGGGGCGTGGCTTTGAAAAAGTGGGTGTGGTCTGGAGGGAGGACTGGGAAGTTGCAACTGAACGATAGGAGGCCCCCTCAAAATCATGTGTACGCCTGACTTGGGTTCCATACTGGAGGAAAGGTGGGATTTAAGTGTAATAACATTAATAATGCCGGTCAGCATCTGATATCCAAGTCCTCTTCACTTAGTACTGAACAGCTCACGGAATCCGGTTTTCTAACATCTGTTCCATTCTCCAGGCTTTCATATCCTCGGAGAGACGAACTAAATGTAAAATGAGGAAAGACAAAGTCGCCATCACCAAATATGACAGCCAAGGGTTGAGTTATTTCCCTCCACAGTAGCATGTGATATACCGTATTTTTTGCTCTATAAGACTCACTTTTTCCCTCCTAAAAGGTAAGGGGAAATGTGTGTGCGTCTTATGGAGCGAATGCAGGCTGCGCAGCTATCCCAGAAGCCAGAACAGAAAGAGGGGTTGCTGCTTTCACTGCGTAGCGATCCCTCTTGCTTTTCTGGCTTCTGAGATTCAGAATATTTTTTTTCTTGTTTTCCTCCTCCAAAAACTAGGTGTGTCTTGTGGTCTAGTGCGTCTTATAGAGCGAAAAATACGGTAATTTCTGCCATACCCTCTCGGTCTGTTTCTGGACCATGTCAAGTTCACGTGTGTTCATTCATTAAGTCCGTTCCTTCCCGTTTCTACTTCAAACTGTGATTGAGTGATTGATTTAAAATCCACACAGAAATTCATAAAATATTTTTATCGTAAAATGCATTAAAATGCACATTTTACCTCAATGTACGTGTTTCTAAATCTCATCTTAAAGTAGACAGACGTGATTTTGAGGCTTGATGTTTTTAAAGCCTGAGGCAATGAAAAACGGAATTATTTCCTTCTCCTGTGAATTGACATAGGTGCACCAGAGGTTTTCCCGAACATGCCTTTCCAAAATGAGAATTGGGAGGTTGTAGAACATTTGTGTCTCCTGCCTCAGGCATTTTATAAAAAGCTCTCTTTGGATCGGGCCTTGAACCAAAACGTTTGCCAGGAACTTGGATCCTGTGGATATGAATACAGTATTTACAAAGGCAAAGCTATAAAACAGAAATGGAACGGCTTCATTAAAGGACCCAGACAAGCAAACGCATTTAACTTTGTAGTGTAGGGTTTACAACTTCCTTCTCCCTCAGTGCCGAGGTCTTTATGGTTTATGATTTGTGCTCCGCAAAAGAGGGGGGGTGGAATCGCGGAAGTCTCCCTCATTTATCAAGGTCTGATGAGTTATTTTGGTGAGTGAACAGTTATCTGCTATAACAGATTGAGAATCACTCCCCTGAGGCTTGTGTGCAGGTGATTGGCTTGTAGTAGCATTATTAATAATAATAAAAACCCGACAATCGCAGAATGCTTTTCATCTCTGGATCTCCCGGGAGTTTACGGAGGAAGGTGCGCCGTCGAATGCACCACGTGCCAGACAGAATCCAGCAAAGGAAGTCAAAATGGCTTCCGCGCAGCCGTCCTTGATGCTATTCTGCAAGCTGCGAACCTATAGCAAAGGAGCCAGGATACTTTTCTACCTGAATGGAAGGCTTTGTTCTTCAAAGGCAGGATGTCCAACCGAGGGGGCGGGTTCAAAGTGTGTTGTTTTCCACCTGGTTTTGCTAGATTTTCCCATTGGGAAATTCTCACAGAGAGGAACCTCAAGATTTTCAGAGTTTTGGTCAAAGCTTCTTTTACAGGCTGTGCAAAAGCAATAGGTAGTTGTCTTTGTCCACTTGAGAAGATCACAGTTGATTGGCACATTTGTCTCAAGCAACTAAAATGCCACCACATGAACAAGCTTTCCAGTTCTCCAGAACTCTCCTTCAGATGAAGCATACAGAATTACATTTTCTTGTAATGCAATGAAATGATTACCTTAAAAGAAACCCAACAGACCAAAGATGGGTTTGACTCTAACTCAGGCTTCCTCAACCTTGGCCCTCCAGATGTTTTTGGCCTACAACTCCCATGATCCCTAGCTAGCAGGACCAGTGGTCAGGGATGATGGGAATTGTAGTCTCAAAAATCTGGAGGGTCGAGGTTGAGGAAGCCTGAACTAACTGAAAGCCTATATTTCGTGTAGGATGGAGTAACAATGAAATCATTTATTATTATCACCTCATTACATCCATGAGATTTTAGCAGCTTTGCTGTGATGGTCCTGCAGGTCAGGTGTCATAAACTGAAGAGGATAGTTCTTGATAGCATCGTCAGCCCAAACTATCATTTAGTTGTTAATTTCTATTGTAAACCACCCCATGACCATTGGACATATCTCGCCTCAGCAGCAAATATATTATTCTTCCTTCCTCAGCTTCTTCCCCATTTGTAAAATGGGGTCACTACCACTTCACTTTGCAGAGCTGTTGTTGAGATTACCAGTTCACATAGGTTGTGTAAAGACACATATAGCCCTTGTTCACACTTCTCATCTTGGCTTGCTGGTCTAGTTTATCTGGGTGTAGTTCTCTATGGTCAGGCTGATGGGAATTGCATTCCAAAATATCTGGAGGGCACAAGGTTGGGGACTACTGCTGTCAGCACATGAGAAAGGCATGGCAAGCCCCAGGGTTAACCCAAAGACCCTTGACAACCACGTGCGCTTTGCACAAATGTGCATGGACTAGCCAGGCATCCCATAATGCCTTATAGTGCTTTAGCTTCAGTGTGCGGCCGCATTACCTGAGTGGCAGGCAGCAAATTCCTGTAGGGAGCGCAGCCTTGTAATCAGAGCTGGCCCCAGTCACACTGGAATTCCAGGCATGTGAGGAGCAGGTCACAGAACAATCCAGAATGTTCTCTTCGGCCATATCTTCCTCCATGCTAAAACCCACCAGCGCTTGGTGAAAGTATCGCATGTCGCAAACCGTTGCTCAATGGCCCATGCTCTTTTTCTTTTTTTAGAGTTTCAGTTTTCCTGCAAGGTACCAAGAGTACGATTTAAAGAGTTCTCTCCTTTTGTGAACTCGAAAGCTTCATTCATCATTAAATATCATCGGCCTTGCCCACATTTGCACCATGCATTTAAAATGTGGTAGTACCATGGTAAACAAGGAGCCGGTACATAGCTTGGGGGTACTTTTGGGTCCTTTGCTGTCGCTTGAGGCTCAGGTGAGCCAGTGTGGTGTAGTGGTTAAGAGCAGTAGACTCGTAATCTGGTGAACTGGGTTCGCTTCCCTGCTTCTCCACATGCAGCTGCTGGGTGACCTTGGGCTAGTCACACTTCTCTGAAGTCTCTCAGCCCCACTCACCTCACAGAGTGTGTGTTGTGAGGGAGGAAGGGAAAGGAGATTGTTAGTCAGTGGCGTAGCACGGCAAGGCAAGTAATTTGCACCCCCTAACCCGTGGATTTTAGCAGGGGGCAGAGAGCTGCGAGTGCGAGCGCCCCCCCCCAGATGTTGCGCCTGGTGCGGCCGGCCCCCCTGCACCCCCCACGCTATGCCACTGTTGTTAGCCGTTTTGAGACACCTTCGGGTAGTGATAAAACTGGATATCAAATCCAGGTGACCTCGGTGGCCCAGAATGCCTTCCATCAGCTTGGGCTATTGGCCCAGCTACGCCCCAATCTGGACAAGGAAAGCCTAGCTTCTGGCATCTATGCTCTGGTAACCTCTATGTTAGATTACTGCAATGTGTTATGCATAGGGCTGCCCCTGGAGATGGTTCGGAAACCTTAGCTGGTGCAGAATTCAGCAGCCAGGCTGCTCACCAGGGCAAGACAGTTTGAGCATATGACACAGATCTTGAGTCAACTGCACTGGCTACCAGTTAGTTCATGGGCCCAATTTGAAGGGCTGGTTTTGACCTATAGAGCCTTAAATGGCTCAGGACCACGTCTCCCATATGAACCAACCCGGAACCTGCAGTCATCATCTGAGGCCCTTCTTTGTGCATTGCTGTATTTTAATATTTTGTTGGAAGCCACCCAGACTGGCTGGGGAAGCCCACCCAGATGGGCAGGGTATAAATAAATTATTGTTGTTGTTGTTATTGTTATTATATTTGTGTGCCCCCTCCGCAAGAGGCCCGGAAGGTGGCAACATGAGAAAGGGTCTTTTCTACAGTGGCTCCCTGTATGTGGAACACTCTTCCCAAAGAGATTTGGCTGCTGCCTTCATAATATACCATTAGCTGCTAGGTAAAACCGTTTATAAACAGGCTGATTAACCCCTTTTAAATGTGTTTGGAGTTTGGAGGAGGGGGAATTTCGGGTTTGTGTCTTTTGTTCCTGTTTTTTGTGTTTTTATAACGTACTTTATGTTGTGAACCACCCTGAGGTCAGCGGATAAAGGGTGATATACTACTACTACTGCTACTAATGATAATAATAATCAGCCAATAATAATAATCAGAGCCAGTGTATTCCTCCAGGTAGGTCATACCTCGCAGACGACCCCTGGACATTGATAATATCCCAGTCTCTGCCATTCACCCCATTGAATCACCTTGGCCACTTGCCTCTTAGCCTCAGGAAAGAAAGAATGCATTTACAGTGGTACCTCTGGATGCAAAGAGGATCCGTTCCGGAGCCCCGTTCGCGTCCTGAGTAGAACGTAACACGCGTCTGCGCATGCGCGGGTCGCATTTCGCCGCTTCCGCGAATGCGTGTGACATCATTTTGAGCGTCTGCACATGCGCGAGCGACGAAACCCGGAAGTAACGCGTTCCGTTACTTCTGGGTCGCCACGGAGCGTAACCTGAAAACGCTCAACCTGAAGCATATTTAACCCGAGGTATGACTGTACTTATTTCTTTTTGTCTGAATCCTCTTCACCCTCCAGGAAGCTCCAGGCGCTGTGTGGGGGCCTTTCTCGCTTTATTCTCACAACAACCCTGTTGAGTAGCTTGTCCCCAGTGATTTGAACCCAAGTCTCCCCGATTGGAATTAGATCGGTCTTTCCCAGGCCATCTTTCTACACTCCAAGTGGATCATTGGAGCTTGCACAGAAGAACTTCCCAATGGACTGTGCCCTATTTTTTTTTGGGAGGCCACAAAGAAGCCATAGAATTAGGAGGGTCCCCCAGGGGGCATCTAGTCCATCCTGGTGGCCCGGACAGAGCATTGGGGGCAGGTTCAGCTTCCTGCTTAGCCCTGAATTCTGTGGATGGCGTTAGGAAAGTCACAACCCCTTGGTTTTTCATTTTCCAGCCATGGAACAGAAACACTTCCTATTTGCCCTCCCTCACAGGGGTGTTGTGCGACTGAGCAAAATCAGAATCATCAGGTGCCCAGCACATTAAAGTGTTATAGATATAATTGACGGTTAAAAAGGGGAAAAAACTGAGATGAAATCCTGCAGCTTACTGCGTTCCTGGGCTCAGCCTGATACCAGGGATTTGTTCCTTTACCCTTGAACGTCTCCGGGTAATTCTGTAGCGACGTGTTTATCTCGTACACTCCTTGGTAGCCAGGGTGTGCAAGCGTCTGCAATCACCCAAATTCCACCTTGAGACATGAGATATGGGGGCAGAGGAGAGGGGGGGAGTTGCCAAGAGAGGAGAAGAGAAGGGGGTTCTGGACGGCTGCCCAAAGAGGCAGGTGAAAATGAAAGCTTGGAATCAATTAGGGCTATAGGCACCTCCGGCTGCACCACGACTTCGCTCGGAGCTGGGAATGTTCCGCCACGGCCCAGTGAGTCTGGCCAAGCCGCCCGCCTTTGCATATTTTTCTTCCCTAATCTCCTGATAGGCTTTCCTCACTGTGTTTTGTTAATGTTACGGGAGCCGCTCTCCGCCGGGTCCCATGCAGATAAAGCGAGCTATCGGAGAAGCCCGTATTAAGTGTCCGGCCGCATGGCTCCACAAAGTTTTCCCGGTGTGTAAGCGGAGCAGCGGCACCTCTCGGGCTGGGCCCGTCTGAGCGGCTAATGTGAATATCCTTTCCGTCACCCCGAGCCAGCGTGGGAGGAGGGGGGAGCCTGGGTGGCTGGGCGGATTCCTGCCTAGTCAGGCAGGCAGACAAGAGAATCCCAGCCATGCTAACTAGCAATGTGCTGAATCTCAGCCTAAGGCAAGAACGCCCGGCAGCCACTCTCAGGAACAGGCTGCTTATACCTGCTGGCTTGGGCAGAGAGGGGGGTTTAAAGGGAGGGCGGATCCTGGCAACGTCCAGCCACGGAAAGTTTCCTTGCCGTGTTATGTAATGCTCTCCCTTGGGTGCCTCTGGGGATAAGGCAGCAAAGAGGGAGTCCGGAGCAGGCTGTGATAAGCAAGGACCATTGTGCTCAGAACAGGGAAAGGGCAACAGATCCCAGCAAGGGGAGGCATGGCCAGATTAGCATAGCTGGGATGCTGTCCTGCTGCGTGATAGGATAACCAGGTAAGGGTAGCTGATGGGTCTTAAACCCTCTGTGAGTTAGGGACTTCCTCTGCATGTGAAGACAGGCTATGGCGGATCAAGCGGACAAGACAAGAGTGGGTCCAACAGTCAAGAATATGGCTTCTTCATGTGCTGTAGAAGTAATAATAATAATTTATTATTTATACCCTGCCCATCTGGCTGGGCTTCCCCAGCCACTCTGGGCAGCTTTCAACAAAATATAAAAATACAGTAATGCATCAAACGGGACGCAGGTGGCGCTGTGGGTTAAACCACAGAGCCTAGGACTTGCCGATCAGAAGATTGGCAGTTCGAATCCCCGTGACGGGGTGAGCTCCCGTTGCTCAGTCCCTGCTCCTGCCAACCTAGCAGTATGAAAGCACGTCAAAGTGCAAGTAGATAAATAGGTACCGTTCCAGCGGGAAGGTAAACGGCATTTCCGTGCGCTGCTCTGGTTTGCCAGAAGCGGCTTAGTCCTGCTGGCCACATGACCCAGAAGCTGTACACCGGCTCCCTCGGCCAATAAAGAGAGATGAGTGCCGCAACCCCAGAGTCGGCCACGACTGGACCTAATGGTCAGGGGTCCCTTTACCTTTTAATGCATCAAACATTAAAAGCTTCCCTAAACAGGAAGTGTGGGGCAGATGGAGTTCATCCACCTGGGAAGGGAGCCCATCTAGGAGAAGGAAAACTCTGATCCTGAACCTCTACTGCCCTGTGGGACATCTTTGGGAGAAGAAAATGCTAAGGAGTAAACCCTACACAAATCCGAAGTGGAGTCGGTTGGATGGCGCCTTGTATGCCTATTAACTCCTCCTTCCGGCAACTCCTGCAGCCAAGCTGGTGCCAAATGTGTTGCTCTGCTTTCCTTTGGACCGTATCAGTGAGGTCTTCTCATCTGGGTAGCCCAGGCCCTCCAGAAACGCTGTCCAGGCTTGTGCTTCAAGGAGCCTACTTGGGTTTGACTTCACTCCCAGAGGTGCACTCCATTGTCTCTTGGGACAGACGGAGGCCAACAACACGCTAGGAGGAAAGTGAGATACAAGCTTCCATTTGCCAGTTCAGCCATTTAGAAGAGGGTCAGAAGAGCCCTGCAGGATCAGGCCCAAGTCCAGCATCCTGTTCGCACAGCAGCCAACCAGCTGCTCTGGGAAGCCTGGAAGAAGGATCTCACTGTGGCTAACCTTTGTGAAGCTCGCATGCAACCTCTGGTAGGTTTCAGGGCTATTGCCCCGTCGTTCCAGCCTATCGCCAGGGAGTGCCAAGGATACTTCCCTTTCCCCGGACGCTGGCAGCTCACGGCCCAACGCTGCATGCAGTCATTCTGAAGCTTCACATCGTGTCCTTTGGGTCCCCAGTTCTGGACATCATGCCCACCATCGCAGGCTGACCCCTGGCAAATGCACCGCAGGACTGCAAGCCTTCTGCGCAAGGAAGGATGCCTATTCGATGTGAAATAGTTGTAAGAGGTGCACAAAATTCAGGCTATTTCCCCCCTCCCATTGAAACCCAATCCTGGGTCACTGTCCAGTTGGCTTTTCCTATGCCTGGGGCAGATTGCATTGTCATTCAAAGGGTGGCATCCTGCCCCAAGTCAGGAAAAGAGCCCTGAATCTTGCCAGCTGAAGGACTCAGCCAGTCTAATGCATTAAGTCTGCAAGGCCATCTGCTCCCGAACAGGCCGTCTTAAATCCAGGTCAGTCTGCTAGAATCTCTTGAACTTGAACCTTTTAGTTTTATTGCCGGTGTTAACCGGCTGCAGCGTTGGGAAATCCCAGATCCTGGCACCAGACAACTAATGCCGGAAAGAGCCGGCTATCCTTACATGGTCCCTTCACATTGCATAAATAAGATACAAAATGATTTCCTCTCTGGTTTTTCCTGTTCAAAAAAAGTCTTATCTTAAGAGAGCAAGGGGTCTTTCTTTCCCAACATCTGGGTCTTTTCCAGGGAGTCTTCTCTTCTCATGAGGTGGCCAAAGTATTGGAGCCTCAGCTTCAGGATCTGTCCTTCCAGTGAGCACTCAGGGCTGATTTCCTTCAGAATGGAGAGGTTTGATCTCCTTGCAGTCCATGGGACTCTCAAGAGTCTCCTCCAGCACCATAATTCAAAAGCATCAATTATTCGGCGATCAGCCTTCTTTATGGTCCAGCTCTCACTTCCATACATCACTACTGGGAAAACCATAGCTTTACGGACCTTTGTCAGCAAGGTAATATCTCTGCTTTTTAAGATGCTGTCTAGGTTTGTCATTGCC
Source organism: Podarcis bocagei (assembly GCF_964188305.1). Lineage (NCBI taxonomy): Eukaryota > Metazoa > Chordata > Lepidosauria > Squamata > Lacertidae > Podarcis > Podarcis bocagei. Next base: position 55,662,356 of record NC_138136.1, on the reverse strand, counting down.
AGCAAGCCACTCCAGTATCCCTGCCAAGAAAATTCCATGGACAAAAACAGCAGGTATATTAGGTGGCTGCTTTTCATGTGAGGGTGCTGTGATCTCACCATTGGTGGGGACATTCGTGTAAATCAGAGGAGGCAGCCCATGAGCTTCATGTGGCCCTGACCTCCCTCAACAACGGCAAAGAAAGTGAGAATGGTTAGATTGAGAAGGGGCGGAATGTGGGAGAGAGAGAGAGAAGGAAAGGAGTAAAAGATGAGAGCATGGCAGAGAAAGAGAAAATCCTATCCCCACCCACTTTGGGGTGTTGGTCCTTCCCCTTGCCAGTTCCTGCTACACCTACAGCCTATGGGTGGCCCCCAGCCCCTTCCCACCAAGGTCCTCAGGCTTTTAAAAGGGCTACATTGGAAATGATAGCTTTATGGCAGGCCTACCCCTGTCCTGTGGATCTGAAAACCACCCTAGAATGGGTCGTTCTCCTTTGCAGAGACAACAGGGTTTGTTTTGTGCCTGCAAGTCTCAGAAGAGGGAAGACCTTTGACAGCCCACAGAGTTTGTTGGCCTGTTTTGCTCCACTTCCTTTGAGCCGGTTCCATCAACAAAGGCAAGGCTGAAGTTTCCCAGACCAATTTGCATCCAATCTATTTTCAGCGGCTTGCGGTATAAAGGAGAAGGTGGCGTCTCAAGCCACTTCTCCAGCTGCAAACCCCTCTCGTGTGGAGGACAAGCATAGATTCTCAGATAAGCGCGTCGGTTGCCACCTCCGGTCAAGAGGGGCTCCTGTCATCACTTACAGCTTTCCCAGGGGAAAGAAGATCAGTGCCCTTCTGAAAGCCATTAATAGGGCAGTGAGAATGTGTCTCCGTGGTGCTTAAAAGGACCCAGGGATTCTCCAGGAATGGAAACACAGCTTGCTGGGCTCAGGTGCCAAGGTGCTCTCTTGAGTGCCACAGTTTGGGGGTACCTTAAGCTGTGACATCGGCAATAGAGCACATGGGATCCCATGATCTTAACACACACATGCACAAAATGTGTGGACCGATCTGCACACTGGGAAGGAGGGGGGATGGCCAAGGCTGGCCAAGGGTCTCTTAGAATCATAGAATCATAGAGTTGGAAGAGACCACAAGGGCCCTCGAGTCCAACCCCCTGCCAAGCAGGAAACACCATCAGAGCACTCCTGACATACGGTTGTCAAGCCTCTGCTTAAAGACCTCCAAAGAAGGAGACTCCACCACACTCATTGGCAGCAAATTCCACTGTCGAACAGCTCTTGCTGCCAGGAAGTTCTTCCTAATGTTTAGGTGGAATCTTCTTTCTTGTAGCTTGGATCCATTGCTCCGTGTCCGCTTCTCTGGAGCAGCAGAAAACAACCTTTCTCCCTCCTCTATATGACATCCTTTTACATATTTGAACATGGCTATCATATCACCCCTTAACCTCCTCTTCTCCAGGCTAAACATGCCCAGCTCCCTTAGCCGTTCCTCATAAGGCATCGTTTCCAGGCCTTTGACCATTTTGGTTGCCCTCCTCTGGACACGTTCCAGTTTGTCAGTGTCCTTCTTGAACTGTGGTGCCCAGAACTGGACACAGTACTCCAGGTGAGGTCTGACCAGAGCAGAATACAGTGGCACTATTACTTCCCTTGATCTAGATGCTATACTCCTATTGATGCAGCCCAGAATTGCATTGGCTTTTTTAGCTGCCGCGTCACACTGTTGGCATCACATTGTTGGGTCTCAGATGATTCTGTCAATTGATGCTGTGAATAATAATAATAATAATAATAATAATAATAATAATAATAATAATTTATTATTTATACCCTTCCCATCTGGCTGGGTTTCCCCAGCCACTCTGGGCGGCTTCCAACCAAATATTAAAATACAGTAATACATCAAACATTAAAAACTTCCCTAAACAGGGCTGCCTTCAGATGTCTTCTAAAAGTCTGGTAGTTGTTTTTCTCTTTGACATCTGGTGGGAGGGCGTTCCACAGGGAGGGCGCCACTACCGAGAAGGCCCTCTGCCTGGTTCCCTATGGTTTGGCTTCTCGCAGTGAGGGAACCTCCAGAAGGCCCTCGGAGCTGGACCTCAGTGTCCGGGTAGAACGATGGGGGTGGAGACGCTCCTTCAGGTATACTGGACCGAGGCCATTTAGGGCTTTAAAGGTCAGCACCAACACTTTGAATTGTGCTCAGAAACGTACTGGGAACCAATGTAGATCTTTCAAGACTGATGTTATGTGGTCTCGGCAGCCGCTCCCAGTCACCAGTCTAGCTGCCACATTCTGGATTAGTTGTAGTTTCCGGGTCACCTTCAACGGTAGCCCCACATAAACATCAGGAAGAACTTTCTGACAGTAAGAGCTGTTCGACAGTGGGACAGACTCCCTCGGGAGTTTGTGGGGTCTCCTGTATTGGAGGTCTTTAAGCAGAGGTTAGATGACTGTGTGTTGTGGATGCTTTAGTTGAGATTCCTGCATTTCAGGGGGTTGAATCGTTGGGGTCCCTTCCAGCTCTCATAAACAAGTCCCAATGAGTTCAGTGAGACTTGCTCCAGGGCAGGTATGTGTTGGGACTGCACTCTTAAGGATTATACCCTCTCCAGCCTCCCTAATGTAAAGGAATAAAAAAAGACGAGGGTGGTGCTGTGGTCCAAACCACAGAGCCTCTTGGGCTTGTCGATCAGAAGGTCGGCAGTTTGAATCCCCACGAAGGGGTGAGCTCCTGTTGCTCTGTGCTAGCTCCTGCCAACCTAGCAGTTTGAAAGCTCCAGTGCAAGTAGATAAATAGGTACCACTGCAGCGGGAAGGTAAACGGCATTTCTGTGCGCTCTGGTTTCCGTCACGGTGTCCTGTTGTGCCAGAAGCGGTTTAGTCATGCTGGCCACGTGTCCCGGAAAGCTGTCTGTGGACAAATGCCAGCTCCCTCAGCCTGAAAGCGAGATGAGCGCCACAACCCCATAGTCGCCTTTGACTGGCCTTAACCGTCCAGGGGTCCTTTACCTTTTTACCTTTCAATAAACTAGCATAGGGTTGTATCCAATGCGAGTCCTACTCGGAGTAGACCCATTGATGTTAATGGGCGTGTCTGACTTGGCTCCATTAATTTCAGTGGGTCTGCTCTTGAGTTGGACGTGCGTTGGATACAACCCGGCGTTATTTTATTACACCAAATCCGCAAAACTGGTGAGGCAGAGGGGAATGACTTTCCCAGGAGTTCTGAAGCCCGGTGGCCTTTTCTCCATCCAAGCCCAATGCCACAAGTCACTTTGCTGTTTGTTGTCATCGTTTGGCATTGAGAAGGTCTAGGTGCATCCATCTGCAGTGGGATGTTTTTAAAGATATTGGTTGCTTGCATTAACTTTCCCCTTTTGCTCATCTACCTGCCAGCATTCCTTTTGCTTCAACCTTTAAAGCCGAGATTTGCCCGTCAAGTGCACACTCTGATAACGTGGCATCTTTGAAGCTTCGTAGGGGCCTGAGCCACCTGTAGGTGGCGCCTATGTTGTTTAGGACCTGGTCAGACACAAATACAAGGTACCGTATTTTTTGCTCTATAAGACTCACTTTTTCCCTCCTAAAAAGTAAGGGGAAATGTCTGTGCGTCTTAAGGAGCGAATGCAGGCTGCGCAGCTATCCCAGAAGCCAGAACAGCAAGAGGGATTGCTGCTTTCACTGCGCAGCGATCCCTCTTGCTGTTCTGGCTTCTGAGATTCACAATTTTTTTTTTCTTGCTTTCCTCCTCCAAAAACTGGGTGCGTCTTGTGGTCTGGTGCGTCTTATGGAGCGAAAAATATGGTACTTAATACACACAAAATGCACTCAGTCCCTCTGCTACAGGCTTGAAGCAAGCACTTCAATGTGTGCTGTGTTTTGCAAGTGTCTTTCTCAATGAATTTTGTTCCATAAAGTGGAAATTAAAATGCACCGGTCATAGTTAAGCATTTTGGGGGAAGTGGATGCATTGTGGACACTGTGTGGGTGTGTTTCCTGGCCTAGCTAAGAAGCATGACTGCTGTTAATGAACATCCAGCATTTTTCTCTATTAACCTTGCTTTAAAAGGGGGGCAGGAGGGGGGGGGGAGAAGCATGTATAATATCGGTGGAGGCAATAATTTGATCCAGCTTGACGTTTTGGCATGTAAAGCAAGGTCTGAACCGCACGAACGGTTTCTTTTTTAACCCAAAGTAATGAAGATGGCTTGCATAATTCAAAGCATTCTGCAGAATCGCCGGCTAATTAAGTTCCCCCCTGGAATCGCTTTGCAAACACAGGACCCGCAAACATGCTGTGCCTGTTGCCACCCTGGCGAGCGAAAGCTGGACTGTGTCCCACGGAGCCGCCACGGAGATAATAAAACTGCTCTTGATATTACCCAGTGGGACTAACCAACAGGTGACCTCCTACAGGGGAGGCAGCAAATGGCAAGGTGAGGATACCAGTGGTGCAGGGACCCTACCAACTCCTTGGAACACCCCCCTGTCTTGAATTTTTGCGTTTCCATGTGGCATGAACTGTTTAGGGGAGCCTGGAAGGGGCAGCCTCCGCTACCCACCTGCCCAGGGTTCGAAGAAGAAGATACATATACTAGCCCACAGCAAAGCATGATGTTACTGTGGTGGGCACACTGCTGTATGTCAAGCATCTGTCAGGTATTCTTAAGCCACGATTCCTGCGCTTCAGGGGGTGGACTAGATGACCACTGGTGTACCTTCCAACTCTGAAATTATATGATTAAAAAAGAAATCGGGGGGGGTCAAGGGTCTGGAAACCAAGCCTTATGAGGAACAGTTGAGGGAATTTGGTATGTTTAGCCTGCTAAAGTGGAGACAGAGGAGATATGATAGCTATCTGAAAATACAGTGGTACCTCGGGTTAAGTACTTAATTTGTTCCGGAGGTCCGTTCTTAACCTGAAACTGTTCTTAACCTGAAGCACCACTTTGGCTAATGGGGCCTCCTGCTGCTGCCGTGCCACAGGAGCACAATTACTGTTCTCATCCTCAAGCAAAGTTCTTAACCTGAAGCACTATTTATGGGTTAGTGGAGCCTGTACCCTGAAGTGTATGTAACCTGAAGCGTATGTAACCTGAGGTACCACTGTATCTAAAGGGCATGGACTTGTTTTCTCCTGCTCCAGAGGCTAGGGCCCAAACCAATGGATTCCAGTTACAAGAAAAGAGGTTCCAACTTTCTGATGTTAAGAGCTACGGAACAGTGGAACAGACTCCCTGGAGAGGTGGGGAACTTTCCTTCCTTGGTGGCTTATAAGCAGAGGTTGGATGGATATCTGTCATGGATGCCTTAGCTGAGATTCCTTGCAGAGGTTCTCAACCCTGCCCTGGGATCATGCTTTCCCCCAGGGGGCTAATGGCAGGGCCAGGGCTTTGGCTTGCATCAGAGAGGCAGATAAGCAAAAGTAGGATGAAGCAAAGCGGAGCGGTAAGAATGGAAAGAGGTGTAACTGGCTGGTCTCAAGTCCTCAGTCAAACAGCAGCATATTCCCAGCTCCCGGGTCAGCCCCCCCCCTTGCAGACTAAACAGTTGCCGCGTTCTCTTCCCCTCTGTCATTTCACGACCAAAAGAATTTAGAAAAGAGCCTGCAATTGCTCGCACAACCCTACCGCCTCAAATATCTACGGCTTCGGTCTTTCCGTCGACTCCCTTTGTTTTCTGCATCTGGGCTGAGCCACTTCGGGGTGCTGGCAGGAGGAGTGCAGCGTGACTGAATGCCTCCTCCATGCGAGACAGCTCCCCGCAATTAGAAAGCTAGTGTGTCAGGGACAAACCTAGGCTAAGCCCTGTCTCCCTGATGCACTACTTTTCTAATGTACAGGGGATTTCTTGCATGGAAGCACAGTCTGTCACGAAAGTGTGTGTATGTGCTGCAAGCCCAGGCACAAGACTTACTACCTGTGTGGACATTAGGCTTTAGTGGCAGGTGTCACCTCTCATATTTCTTACCTGCATAGGTCGCCAGATCATTGATTCTGCACAAACAGTGACGGTAGCTACAACCAATTAAACGGGCCTCAGTACTAGGTATAAGTGCAAAGCACACGAATTATTTTGCTTCAGTACAAACAGTGGGTCTCCTGTATCAATAAAACTGCAGTAGTTTTTGAAAAGGAGAATTGTGACAGGTGGCTTTGAGCTTTGCTTTTTGCTTTTGAGAATGGAATGCACCTAGGAGCATTGCTGACTCTCACCCAGAACCGTCTCGCTAAAATATCTTATCCCAAGCCTCTTCCAAAATGGTGCCTCAGAGAGGCCAGTTCTTTTTTTTAATATATATAAAATATTTATTAAAGGTTTTAGACAATATAACACCAAACATATAAAACACCATCACCAACATAAAACAAACAAAAAAGAAAGAAAAACAAAAATTTAACACATACCAGATAAAAAACAGAATAGTTAATTTCCAAAAAAGCCATATTTCCATAGCCTTCCTTTGGGACTTCCTCACATCTCCCTTATCTGCGTTCCCAATTATAAAGTTGAGTCAGCAATACTTCACCTTCTTTCAATCTTACTTTGTAATTTCCAAATATTATGTCTCCAATTTTAATTTTAATTTTCACATATTTAAGTATTTAATTTTGACATAATATTATATAAAGTTACGTCCTTACTTTTATAAATCGCTTATTTTCATACTTCTTTCAACTAGTTTGTGGTACCAAGTTATTTTCTATCCTGCATCATCTTAGCATTCATACAATTTACAGTGTTTTTGCAAATAGTCCTTAAACTTTTTCCAGTCCTCTTCCTCCGTCTCTTCTCCCAGGTCCCGGATTCTGCCAGTCATTTCTGCCAATTCCATATAGTCTATCAGTTGCATCTGCCATTCTTCCAGATTGGGCAAGTCTTGGGTCTTCCAATGCTTTGCAATAAGTATTCTTGCTGCTGTAGTCGCGTACATAAAGAAAGTTCGGTCCTTCTTTAACACCTTTTGGCCGACAATGCCCAAAAGGAAGGCCTCTGGTTTCTTAGGGAAGGTATATTTAAATACCTTTTTTAACTCATTATAGATCATTTCCCAGAAGGCCTTAACCCTTGGGCAAGTCCACCAAAGGTGAAAGAATGTTCCTTCAGCCTCCTTACATTTCCAACATTTATTGTCTGGCAAATGGTATATTTTTGCAAGCTTGACTGGGGTCATGTACCACCTATATATCATTTTCATAATATTTTCTTTCAAGGCACTGCATGCCGTGAACCTCACACCAGTGGTCCATAACCTTTCCCAGTCAGCAAACATAATGTTGTAACCAATGTCCTGTGCCCATTTTGTCATTGCTGATTTAACCGTTTCATCCTGAGTGTTCCATTTTAACAGCAAGTTGTACATTTTCAAAAGTACCTTAGTTTTTGGTTCTAACAGTTCTGTTTCTAGTTTCGATTTCTCCACCTGGAAACCTATTTTTTTGTCCATATTGAAATTCTCCCTAATCTGAGCATAATGTAACCAATCTCGCACTTTATCCTTTAATTTCTCAAAACTCTGCAATCTCCCGATGTCTCCATCTTTTTCTAATATTTCCCAATATTTCGGCCATTTGGCCTCCATATTGAGTCTTTTCTGAGCCTTAGCTTCCATTGGTGACAGCCACCTTGGGGTCTTGTTTTCTAATAAATCTTTGTATTTTGTCCAGACATTGAACACTGCTTTCCTGACAATATAGTTCTTGAAAGCTCTATGAACTTTTACCTTGTCATACCACAAATATGCATGCTATCCAAAGGCGTTGTTAAACCCTTCCAAATCCAAAATATCAGTGTTCTCCAGAAGCAGCCAATCTTTCATCCAGCAGAAAGCTGCTGATTCATAATACAACCTTAAGTCTGGCAGTGCAAACCCCCCTCTTTCCTTAGCATCAGTTAATATTTTAAATTTTATTCTGGGCTTTTTGCCCTGCCAGACAAATTTAGAAATGTCTCTCTGCCACCTTCTGAAACACTCCACCTTGTCCACAATCTGTAGGGTCTGAAACAAAAACAGCATTTTTGGCAATACATTCATTTTTATAGCAGCAATTCGGCCCAACAAGGAAAGTTTCAATCTTGACCAACTTTCTAGGTCTTTTTTGATTTCTGACCAGCACTTTTCGTAATTATCCTTAAATAAGTTCAAATTTTTGGCTGTCATATTTACCCCTAGGTATTTTACCTTTTTAACCACGGTTAGGTCTGTCTCTTTCTGAAACCTTTCTGACTCTAAGGTTGTCAATTTTTTTCCCAGAACCTTAGTTTTTTGCTTATTTAATTTGAATCCCGCCACCCGACCAAACTCTTGAATCAGTTCTAACGCCCTTTTTGTACTAGATTCTGGCTCCTGTAATGTCAAAACCAAGTCATCTGCGAAAGCTTTAAGTTTATACTGTTTGGCTCCGACCTGTATTCCTTCAACCAACCGGTCCCTTCTAATCATGTTCAAGAGCACCTCCAGGACTGAAATAAATAACAATGGAGAAATAGGGCAACCTTGTCGTGTTCCTTTCTCAATCTTAAACTCTTCTGTCACCACATTGTTAACTATCAATTTAGCTTTTTGTTCTGAATAAATTGCATCTATACCATTTTCAAACCCCCGTCCCACTCCCATCCCTTCGAGATTTTTCTTCATAAACTTCCATGAGATGTTGTCAAAGGCCTTCTCCGCATCTATGAAAATCAGTACTGCTTTTGTATTTATGTTCGTTTGCAAAAGTTCCAAAATGTCAATAATGTTCCTTGTGTTATCAGATAAATGTCTACCTGGGAGAAAACCTGCCTGATCTTTATGAATCACGTCGTTTAGCACTCTTTTTAATCTATTTGCTAAAATGTCTGCAAAAATTTTGTAATCCACATTTAAAAGAGAGATGGGACGGTAGTTCTTGAGTTGTGTCTTTTCAGTTTCCAATTTAGGTATCAATGTGATGAAAGCTTCTTTCCACGATTCCGGTGATTTCTTCCCCTCCATAATCTCATTGCAAACCTCCATTAGTGGTTGAGTCAAATAATCTTTCCATGTCTTATAATACTTGGAGGTAAGCCCATCTGGCCCTGGAGATTTGCCCAGTTGCATATTCTGAATGGCTCCTTCAATTTCTTGTTGTGTTATTTTGTAGTTCAATATTGTCCTGTTTTCTTGGGATAGTTTTGGTAGTCCATTACTTCTTAAAAATTGGTCTATCTCAATCTCTTTTTGCGGCCTTGAGTGTAAAGTTGTTTAAAATATCTGTGGAAACACTTTCTAATCTCCACGGGGTTCTGGATGTTTCTCCCATCGATCTCAAGATGAGTAACCGTGTTCAATTTTTGTCTCTTTTTCAACTGCCATGCTAGCAGTTTTCCACATTTGTTTGCCGATTCAAATGTCCTTTGTTTCATTAACTTAATTTTCCACTCAACTTCCTGATTTATCAGTTTAGAATATTGTGCTTGATAGAGTTTGATTTCTCTCAAAATCTCCTGTGACTTTGGTTTCGATCTTAACTTTTTCTCACATTCCTTTATTTTCTCCAAAATCTTATCTTTTTTCTCACTCTGCACTCTTTTCTTTATTGTATTCTGTTGTATCAGAAACCCCCTCATAACCGCTTTACTTGCGTCCCAGATTACTCTTTTTTCCACTGCAGTGTTCAAATTTATTTCAAAATAGTCCTTCAAAGTCTTTTGGGCCTTCTTAATAATCTCCTGATTTCTTAATAAGGTGTCATTCATTTTCCATCTGAAGGAGCCAGTTCAGAGAGGCCAGTTCTAGCTTGGTAAGCTTCTGCTTTAAAAGATTTCAGGGAGGAAGTTAAATCTCTTGCCCATGGGTAGGCAAACTAAGGCCCGGAGGCCGGATCCGCCCAGTCGCCTTCTAAATCCGGCCCGCGGATGGTCTGGGAATCAGCATATTTTTACATGGCCTCGGTCCAGTATACTTGAAGGAGCGTCTCCACCCCCATCGTTCTCCTGGACACTGAGGTCCAACGCCGAGGGCCTTCTGGCGGTTCCCTCGCTGCAAGAAGCGAAGTTACAGGGAACCAGGCAGAGGGCCTTCTTGGTAGTGGCACCTGCCCTGTGGAACATTCTCCCATCAGATGTCAAGGAAATAAACAACTACCTGACTTTTAGAAGACATCTGAAGGCAGCCCTGTTTAGGGAAGTTTTTAATGTCTGGTGTTTTATTATATTTTTATAATACCTCCAGGGTGACTGGAGAAACCCAGCCAGATGAGCGGGGTATGAATGAATGAATAATAGTATTAGTATTATATTCCTTTGTGGCGACTGCAACCTAGATTCGAGGTTCCATTTGGTGCCCAGCTTATATACCTGAGTTTCTCACACTGAATGCAGCAGATCCTTCAGCAACGCAGTGTTTCGGTGTATGTGTGTGAGCCAAATGCACTTTCTCCATCTGAATGAGTATGTGTACGCCTTCATTGCAGGGGGTTGGTCTGGATGACCCCCCATGGTCCCTTCCAACTCTACATTTCTCTGATTCACATTGCAGTACATAGGAAGCCACTGTTTACCGAGTCAGACTATTGGTCCATCTAGGTCACCAGTGTCTACACTGCTTGGCTGTGCCTTTCTGGGGTTCTAGGCAGGGGTCACAGAATCTTAGAACTGTTGGACGGGACCTCGAGGGCCATCTCTAGAGTCCAACCCCCTGCCAGCCCTACCTGGAGCTGCTGGGGATTGAACTGGGACCTTCTGCATGCCAAGCAGGTGTCCTGGCACTCAGCCATGGCTCTTCGAGTGCCCTTGAAAGGGGGGGAGCTCAGAACTCGCCAGGTGAGAAACGAAGTCACCTTATTCTGCAGTTTGCCTAAGCCGTCTGCTGAGTTCATGGCCAAGGTGAGATTTCAGGCCGGATGCTGCCTTCAGAAATAATAATAATTTAAGTTATTGGACTATCTGACTTTTAGAAGACAGCTGAAGGCAGTTTTTAATGTCTGATGTTTTATTATATTTTTAATATTTTGTTGGAAGCCGCCCAGAGTGGCTGGGGGAACCCAGCCAGATGGGCAATGTATAATTATTATTATTATTATTATTATTATTATTATTATTATTATTATTATTATTTATTTATTTATTATTCCCCTGTGGTGACCGCAACCTAGATTCATTCTGTCTGTGACACCCAGGGCTGGATTTAGGTTTGATGAGGCCCTCAGCTACTGCAGGTAATGGGGCCCTTTATATGTCCAGCTGTCCTTTGTCAACAACAAATTGTCACTGTTTTTTTGTGTTGAATATATGCTATATGGCAATTTATGGACCCAATAGGTATCTAAAGCCATTTGCACATAACAAAAATACGTATTCTATCAAAGTAATTGTTGAACTGAGATACAATTAAGAGAAGTATTTTAATAGTGATATAATTATTAAGCTCTAACTTAAAATGATTGGGGGCCCATTACTTACATCATAGGAGCCTACACAGCACAAAACACTGTTGCTGTATGTAGGCTTTAGTTTATTTGTTTTTAATTGTATATTTTGGAAACGTACATCCAGTTGTTGTTGTTTTCCTATAATATTTTGTGGGGGCCCTAAGCTATAGCTTGCTTAGCTTATACGTAAATCCGACACTGGCTGACATTGCTGGCATTTTGCGCTTACGATCGATCGTAAATGTATCGAAAGAGGAAGAAGACCCCCGATAAGTGCACATGAATGGCACCTTCCCTTTGCATCCCCACCCCCTCGCTCCCTCCCTCCCCCTCCCCTCTACCCTTTTAGATTCTCTCGCATCTCTCTTTCCAAACTTGGCAGCTCCCCATAGACTCCTCGGCACCTCGGCCTTATAAAATGGACGCCCTGCGAGTGTGAAGCTTAAAGGAAGAATGCGGTCTGTTGGCAAACTCCAGCTCATGGTGTCCACGGCCTACTTGCTTGCATGTGACAGGGGACACACGGCCGCTTCTGGTTACATCCTCTCCTGCTTTTTCGGATTGCAAAACTTTCCGGCCTTCGGTGCAAGCGTCAGTGTGTGAACAGACAAGACAAGAGCTTCATAATGCTGTTGCATGCATGCATCTTCCACACCTGTCAAATGCGCTGGTGCAATATGTATTTTACAGCCACCGCAGGTAGTTCAGCTGTGTTAGAAACAGAGACATGAAAGCTAGGAGCTAAATCTTAAACCTAGGTTTATGGGCGCGACAACGGAATGTCTAGGCTCGCTTTTTTAATCACAAGAATACAAAAGCTGAAAATGAATGAACTGCAGCTAAGATGCTATGTTCATTTTTCACATGGTCTAGTCCTTCCCCTGCCCACCCCCTAATATTCTTAAGAGGGGTCTCTTCTCCAGTTTTTCCTTCCACTCTGCAGTTTTAATCTGAAATCTTAGGCGGAGTCCTGCGCCCAGAGCTCAGAAACTGCTTGCGACAATGAAATTCCCTGTCGCAAAATGCGCCAGGAACAATGGGAGTTTTGAACACTGCAATTCAGAGATGCGATTGGATTGCAGCAATGTACAAATATTGTTGGGAACAATGCGCCCTAATCTTGGAAGTATCCTACCAAAGGGCTGCGTCCGGCATCCCCATTTCATCCTCAAAACAACCTTGTGAGGGAGGTTAGTCCAGGAGGGAGTGAACAGCCCATGTTCTCCTGGGAAGCTTCATAAGTGAGTGGGGATTTGAACCTACGCTGTGTACACACCATACTTTTAAAGCACATTAACACACATACACCCCCCCCCATTCTGGGAACTGTAGTTTAAGAGTGCTAGGAATTGTAGTTCTATGAGGGGTTGGCTACAAGTGTTTTTAAAGGCAGCAGCCCTATATTTCACTCTAACCACTGCACCACACTACCTGATGCTTCTCTGGGCTCCACACTTGGAACTGGAAATGGGGTCCTTTCCACGCTGCCAGCATTCCCACCCGAAGCTGCCAGCTGATTCTGCACAGCTAGCTGCCCTGCCAATAACTGGAGCCAGGGGCTTTAAGACAGCATTAGATGAATTCACAGAGGATGTGACCTGCAGTAGCATTTTGTCACCGCAGCTAAACAGAGTCTGCCATTTAACACAGCACCTCAGATTTCATGACATGCTTAGCTATTACCACTCTGGCCATGTAGTCATTCCTACCTCTAGTAACAAAGGGTAAAGGTGGTTTTTATTTATTTTTTTGTTAAGGTGTCAACACTGACAGCTTGTTTTCTTTTTTATCCTTTATTTATTTGGTTTTTTGAATCAAAGTTGCACGATCACATATCCAGAATACACCATAAAAACAAAACTCCAAAGAATTTCCTGGGCTTCCCTCCTCTCCTTTGTGGATTCCTATTATATAATAATTATAATAATAATTTATTCCATGCCCATCTGGCTGGGCTTCCCTTATTGTTAACCATTCCCTCCTGTGTCTTTTATAATAATCCAATTTTTTTACATCTCCATTATATCAAAAATTCACCATTAAACTACAAGTGTTACAGCGATTTTAACTTTTTGCAATGGTTTTTAAGATGAATTATAAATTTCCCCCATGGTAAAGGTGGTTTAAACCACCCAGCCTCTTGGGCTTGCCGATCAGAAGGTCAGCAGTTCGAATCCCCACAACAGGATGAGCTCCTGTTGATCTGTCGCAGCTCCTGCCAACCTAGCAAGTAGATAAATAGGTACTGCTGTGGTGGGAAGGTAAACAGCATTTCTGTGCTCTCTGGCTTCCATCATGGAATAATAATAATAATAATAATAATAATAATAATAATAATTGTTATTATTATTATTATACCCCGCCCTCCCCAGCCAAGACCGGGCTCAGGGTGGCTAACACCCGATATAAAAACAAGTTGATTGAAATGCAACTTAAAAACAAGATTAAAATACAACATAAACATTAAAATACAACCTCATTCAAATGGAAACTCAAATCAAAAACTTTTGGAGGGATGAAAACGTCAAGTCTTCACCAAAGCTAACTTTCCAGACTGGTCCTACGTGGGCCAGAAAAAAGCCAGGGAAGTCGCCAAATAGAAGTTCCAGAAAGCTGTCTATGGACAATTGCCGGCTCTCTCGGCCTGAAAAGCAAGATGAGCATTGTACCTCATAGTCGAATTCAACTGGGCTTAACTGTCCAGGGGTCCTTTAACTTTACCATAGCTCAGTGGAAGAGCAGGGAGTTGGGCTAAGCACCCTTGTGGATTCCTTCCAACTATATGATTCTTTGTTCTTTGCATGCAGAAGGTCCTATTTTCCGGTCTCTGGGTAGGGTTGGAAATGTCCCCTGTCTGAAACTCTGGAGAGGCACGCCTAGCCAGTGTAGACCAAGGGTGGGCTTGTCATAATGTTCCTGGGCTGCACAGCTCCCACCATTTGTGACCATTGGTCATGCTGGCTGGAGCTTCCAGGAGGCCACAAGCAGCTCACTTCCGGTGCAGACAGCACTGAGCTACTAACATGGATCAAGGGTCTGGGTCGTTATAGGACAGTTTCCTCGGCTGAGCTGAGGGCAAACGGGACGAAGAGATGCGAAATACAAAGTGGGTGCAAGCGGTGTGTGGTGGACGCACTCAACAGGAGCGTCCTTGTGCGCATTCCTCATCGGGTTATGTCTCTTCTGTGAAAGACCAGCGGCTGCCGAGAAGGCTGCGAGGGGAAATGCCGGCACTCGCAGAGCCCCACTCCCTTACTTGCTCTCCGTTTTTGCTGACCCGAAGGCACCCACCAGACTCCTTGGCACCTCTGCCTTGAAATGAAGACGTAGCGAGCGTGTTTGTGCGTGAGAGAGGAAGGAGCTTGGAAAGAGGGTGTTGGAGATGTTCGGCAGCCAGCTTGCTCCTTCGCAGATGTGCGTGTAAGTTTTCTCCAGGGCCCTTTGGAGAGAGAGAGATTATATGGGCTCTCCAATTAAGACGGAACGGAAAACCCAGTGGTAATCTTCTTCCTCCATTATTGGTGACAGCAATGCTCCTGAACTGCTGGGAACTGCAGGGGGGGGAGGGCTGTTGTGTTCAGGTCTGGCCACTATGAGAACAGCATGCTGGACTCGATGAATCACTGGCATGATCCAGCTGTTCCCATGTGCTTATATTTACAGTATTTTGGTAAAAGTTGGGGCTTTCCCCCCTTCCCATTCCTCCTTTGTTGCTGAGTGTCTGAACATCTTGGGAGCAAGTAGCTTGAGAGCCAGCGTGGTGTAGTGGTTAAGAGCAGTAGACTTGTAATCTGGTGAACCGGGTTTCACTTCCCCGCTCCTCCATATGCAGCCGCTGGGTGACCTTGGGCCAGTCACACTTCTCTGAAGTCTCTCAGCCTCACTCACCTCACAGAGTGTTTGTTGGGGGTAAGGAAGGGAAAGGAGATTGTGAGCCACTTTGAGACTCCTTCGGATAGTGATAAAGCGGGATATCAAATCCAAACTCCTCCTCTTCTAGCATGGCCCGCGCTTCGTCCAAGGTGGATTCCCCAACTCCCAGGACCTGCCTCAGGCATTTTAGTGCCTGCTGTGGAAAACGGTGTCCCTACACACACAAGTGAATCTTACGCTCTGGGCGCTTCATCTGCATGAGACCCGTGCAAATTCCTAGGAGCGGCACATGAGGGTAGTTTTATACTATACAAAAGAGCATTCAAGCGCATGGTTCCCACACCTCCAGTCAGCTGTGATGCAATCCAGAAACGGTTTTGTCCGCCGTTGGCATGGAATCGTCCCCCTGCTGCATCGCCACCTTCCGCTTCTGCTGGAATGCCTTCCCACAACACAACATGGCAAATTACAAACCAGCATTGTGGAAGGGCACCTCGTCTCAAAATGGGGCTGAGTTCGAGTTTCGGATTTGTATGGAGATGGATGGATGGATGGATAGATAGATCAATCCCGATCGATAAATAAAGACAGAAGGCAGACACACCTATATACAGTCATACCTCAGTTTTCAAACAGCTCAGTTCTCAAATGTTTTGGTTCCTGAACATCGCAAACCCGGAAGTGAGTGTTCCAGTTTGCAAACTATTTTTGGAAGTCAAACGTCCGACGGGGCTTCCGATTGGCTGCAGGAGCTTCCTGAAGCCTATTAGAAGCCACGCTTTGGTTTTCAAACGTTTTGGAAGTCGATCGGACTTCCGGAATGGATTCCATTCGACCTCCGAGGTATGACCGAATAGCGTTTGCTTCCCTGATTTCTTTGTCTGACAAATTGCTGTGAAGTCGCAGTTCGTTGCAAACCTGTTCGGACGGTGTCATGAGCACATTACCACGTACATGTGAGACAGGCTGCTAAACTGTCGGGTCTCCATCCAGGAGCCCCCGCAGCCCTCTTGTAGGCCTGCCCCGAGACCACTTCCTCCTGCCCCCCTTTCGAAGCATCCGAGCCCTGGCTCTGTTCACATCTGGCAGCAGGCTGACTTTTCACACCACAACGCAAACTTGTCTGAGAGGCCTCCCGGGAGTTCCAGCTGCCTCTCTTGGGCTTCTAAGGAAGGGGGTGGAAATATGGGGGTGGCGGGGGAACTTAACAGCAAGGGGGATTTTGCACCATGAAGCGGAGGTTGCCTGGCTGAGCTATTTGTGACGTGGCCGGTAGGGCCTTGGAGAATCTGCTGCATAAACAACCACAGTAATAAGAACCATGAACGGATTTCTGCGCGCATGAATTCATGACATGCACAAATTTCTCTTGAATGGCATCTATATCTGCCTGTCTATATATACAATCTGGTTTCCAGCATTCTGTCACACTCTCCGCACGACTAAGAGACCGTGCATGGGGCTGTGCAGGAAGAGAGGCCGGCTAAATTCCATGAGGCTTGGTTTTCAATGGATGGGGTCAGTGAGAGCAGGTTCACCCCCCACCCACCCCCATCTCTCCCAACCGCACCCTTTCCTTCCTCCTGTTTAAGTGAATGGGTGCTTACCCCTGTGATGGCCTGGGACTTGGGCTCAGACTCGGAACCAGAGGAGTCTCAGTCCGCACTGGATCTTTTGCCTCAGGCGGCATCTGAAACAAGTCTGGGGCCTGATCCTGAAGAGTCCCAGTCTGCACAGGTTCCCCTGCAACAAACACCAGCTGGGCCGAGTCAGGGGCCTGATCCTGCCCTGGCTCCAGATGCGGGGATGACCTCGTTGCCTTCAGCTGGGCCATCGCTAACAGCTGCTCCACTACCAGCTGGGTCAGGGGAGGGTGAGGCAGGCCCTGGGTCTAGTAACCCAACGACGTCTCCTGAGCTACAGAGACTAAGGTCTGAGAGAAGGAGAGACTTGAGTACTCACAGGAGGAGTGCTTGCCTTCGGGTGAGACAGGGAGGTGAGTCACCAGGGGATCAGGACCGGCCATTACCCCGACAAATATAAAAGGCTGTCGGACCCTGTCCCAGGTTGCGGGAGCAGCATTGCTGTTTGCTAGACCCTGCCTGAGATCCTGTGCCTGGCCTGACCTAGCCTGCCTGGTTTCCTGCCTTGGCCCTGTCGGACTGACTCCTCGCGGAATCCTTGGATTCAGGACCGGTCCTGCACCGCGTTGCTTGGGTTAACCCCCGGGTCCAGCACAACCCCAACGGGGAGAAAAGTAAACTAGCCTTGTGTTTAAGCTCTAGCCCGGCAGCACGGTATTCCATTCAGGCAAGTGAGGAGGTTGGTAGAGTGCTTTGCCCCTTTCCCGCCGGCTTCCAGCAAGCTAGCGGACAGTTATGCAGGCCAGTAAATTTGGTGGGCTTATTTACAAGGCTGGAGTAGCCACTATACTCCGCCATAACAATCGGTATTTTGTGGGTGCCCAGAAAACCTCTGGCTGCCTGTTTTTTGGAAACAGGATGTGGGACCTTTGCTCAGACCCTGCAGGGGTCTTCTGATGTCAGTGGTAATAGTACCAACCTACCTTTTAAGGTTGTTGTATGGTTTATTGAGACAACGTATGTAAAGTACCATATTTTTTGCTCTACAAGACTCACTTTTTCCCTCCCAAACAGTAAGGGGAAATGTGTGTGCATCTTATGGAGCGAATGCAGGCTGTGCAGCTATCACAGAAGCCAGAACAGCAAGAGGGATTGCTGCTTTCACTGCGCAGCGATCCTCTTGCTGTTCTGGCTTCTGAGATTCTGGGAGAATCTGAGAATATTTTTTTTCTTGTTTTCCTCCTCCAAAAACTAGGTGTGTCTTGTGGTCTGGTGCATCTTATAGAGCGAAAAATACGGTGCTTTGTACACTCTCGAAGTGTTATATAAACGTGAGGCATTGCTACTGCTAATTAAACCAGGCTCCTACCTACCGTCTCTTTCTGTCCATTTATTTTAACCAAAACAACATCACAGGATTTTGAGAAGTACGTAGTTTGATTGATCATGGCATTCTGATCCACATAAAAGTCCCGGAAGTGAGAGCTGGGTTGGATTGCTTTAAAACGTGAACTCCTCGTTGCTAATATATACACATACCGGCATCTAAACATGCAGTTTCTCAAAGTCCTATCTGGACCCTTCTTATAGCCATCGAGGTAAATGGGAGTTTTATAACTGTATTATTAGGAACATTTTCTTTGAAGGGATTTATTGGCATCGAGGAGAGCTTAAAATAACGGAAAGCCAGCAAGGATCACCGGTGTGTTATAGTTCACGTATTCCTAGTTATCTGGCCAGCTTCACAGCAGCTTTTAAAGCACCCAGCATGAACTACTTACAGCTAATGGCAGCCCATTGCCAGTGATAAATATGGAGAGGTGCATTTTCTATTTGAAGCCTTTGAGCTGGCAACAAACCCCATTGCTCTGGCCGTAGTCAAAACATAAAATCTCCTGGAATTTGTTAGTTAAGATGAAAAGCGTGCCTGCCTTGCACTTTTTAAAGGTTTGGCTTCCCTCTCTCTCTCTCTCTCTCTCTCTCTCTCTATATATATATATATATATATATTCTATAGGGACTTGCCTTCTGAAGCAGAGTTTAAAGAAATACCAAATCAAGGACACAATCTGCCTATGTCCGGCGTTTCTAAGCCCTGCTGCTTTCAGCTGAAAAGTCAAAACACATGGATAGAGCGCAGCCCTAAAATATGCTTGTGCGTTGTCCGAGTTTGTAACGTTTCCACATTTTGGAGCAAACCTATATTGCCCAAGTGCCAGTTGTGTGCCCTAGCAAATGAATTGTTTTATGCAGCTCTGTAGTATATCTTTGCCCCACTGTTTCCCATGGGCTAAGGGGTGGCGTTGGAGGAATCCCATCAAAATGTCGGGGCTGCCTCCCCCTGTGCCCAAAGTGTTCACAATCAGAAGTGCCGTGCTACCAAGACTTGCTAGGAATCGGTTCCCAATTAACTCAATAGACTTTTGCTTTCTCTCTCTCTCCAACTTGTTGGTTCAGAACAGGGATGCAGAGCCCCCAGCCCACAGAGATTTTCTTAAGCTTAATTACTATGTATGGGGTGGATCTTCATAGAGGGATGTGTTTCTGTGGTGCATGTTGTATGTGTGTAAGGTACACATGTTTGCGGAATCATGTCCACTTTTATTTTATTTTCCACTCGCCGTCAACATGCAGCCACAGACAGGTAGTACTTCTACCTGTCTGAAATAAGGGCCCCAGCCAACCACCTTAGGAGTGTAACACTCCTTTTGGCGATGATGATGATGATGATGATGATGAAGAAGATATACAGTGGTACCTGGAGTTACAAACACCTCAGATTACAAAAGCTTCAGGTTACAAACTCCGCTAACCTGGAAGAGTTACCTCGAGTTGAGAACTTTGCCCCAGGATGAGAACAGAAATCGTGTGCCGGCGGTGCAGCGGCAGCAAGAGGCCCCATTAGCAAAAGCATGCCTCTAGTTAAGAACAGTTTCAGGTTAAGAACGGACCTCCGGAACAAATTAAGTTCATAACTAGAGGTACCACTGTAGTTATTTATTCATAACCCACCTTTTTCCCTGACAGGGACTCAAGGCAGCTTACAGATAAAAATACACACACATTTGATGTTTCTGGATAGATAGATCGATTGATAGATCGACCCAAGCCCTGCTGTTACCTGCCCAAGGTGGGTATGTCTTGGCTGAAACAGCCTCACAGGCCAGAGGCTTGACAGACCAGATGTGTCCTCTTGGCTGGTGGCTCCCCAACCCTGGTTTCATACATAGCCAGGCTGTGACTCATCCAAAGAGATCCTTCCCATTTTAGGTTGCAGTCATGGGGAGTTACTCACGGAGGCATCACATTCAACGGCAACACCCAAAGACTGAGATTCTGAAGGTTCACCACCCGTATTACTTTAATTTTTTTAAAATAAATAAATATCAGTGTGGCGATCACACAGGGTCCCCGGACGTTTGACGGTCTATTGACCCTGTGCCACCACTGTGATTGCTTTCTTCGCTGCCACCAACCTGTTTCTCACGGGTACACACAGAGTCCAAAGAGTTGTTAACATTAACAAATAATCAAGTTTATTTTATAGGCATGAACAAGCTTATGGTTTCAGTTAATTTTTCTTGGCAGTTTCTTAATCTTAGTTCCTTTCATGTCCTATACGTTCCTAACAACTTCAAACTGATTATCCCAGCTAACTATCTGACTCTACCTACCAATTCCTCTCACTCCCTCACAACACAACTCGACCAACCCACAGACTTATCCTCCCTCTACCTTCTCCAACTCCCCACTCTCAACTGACTTTCACACAACACCGACTCTCACTCTTAACTCCTATCAGTTTCTCTTTGGCCAATCACATCACACTCATTTTAACCCTTTCCTTATGACCCACCTAGGAGGCAAATGCCACAATCAGCTTTAAGAGCAAGGAGCCAAGTGGCTTACAATGGCACCTTCCAGATGCTGACTACAAGTCCCATCATCCTTAGCCATTGGCCCTTCTGCCCGGGGCTGATGGGAACTGGAGTCCAGCAACATCTGGGAGGGCACCATGTAACAAATAGTAAGACATCTTGACACTATAAAATGGCCCAGCTAGCAGTTCATAAAGACGCACACCAAGTGTGGAATAATTTCAAGTCATTCATCCTCGGTGCCCTTTTTCAGGAACCTCCCAGATTTTCTAATATCTTTTAATATATGTTAAACATCATGGGATGTTCTACGTGGCCTCCTAGACTGGTGGCAACGGATTAGTATTATCTTTCGCAGGGACGCTCTGCCGCTAACGATCATCTTTGAGTGACTGACGTGTTGTTTACGCCGTGCTGATTTTATTGCTGGGCGAGTTTTATTGGGGTGGAATTGTAATATTGCTTTAATTTCATTTGCATCTGAACAAACAAAAAACTAAGGTGTTAGGGAAAAATTTGACAGCTACTGAAACAGAAGGGTTTCAGAAGGAAACAGAACTAAACATGGTTAAAAAAGTGAAATACCTGGGGGTTAATCTCTCTTCCAAGAACCTGAATTTATTTAAAGATAATTACGAGAAATGTTGGTTAGAAGTTAAAAAAGATTTAGAAATTTGGTCAAGACTGAAGTTATCCTTGTTAGGCCGAATTGCAGCTATAAAAATGAACGTTTTGCCAAAGATGTTGTTTTTGTTCCAGGCCTTGCAGATTGTGGACAGAGTGGAATGTTTTGGAAAGTGGCAGAAGGATATCTCTAAATTTGTCTGGCAGGGCAAAAAGCCCCGAATAAAGTTTAAAATACTAACTGATGCAAAGGAGAGAGGGGGATTTGCCCTGCCGGACTTAAGGTTATATTACGAAGCTGCAGCCTTCTGCTGGATGAAAGATTGGATTTTGTTGGAAAACACTGATGTCCTGGATCTGGAAGGCTTTAATAACTCGTTAGGTTGGCATGCGTATTTGTGGTATGACAAGGCAAAAACATATGGAATGTTTAAAAACCATATTGTCAGAAAAGCAATATTTATGGTCTGGAAAAAATACAAAGACTTATTAGAAAGCAAAACTCCGAGGTGGGTATCACCAATTGAGGCCAAAGCTCGGAAAAAACCCAACATGGAGGCCTACTGGCCGAAATATTGGGAAATAATAGAAAATATTGGAGGTAAATGGAGGCTGCAGAGCTTCGAAAAATTACAAAGTATGGTGCAAGGTTGGCTACATTATGCCCAAATTAATGAGGTTTTTAAGCTAGACAAAAAAATAGGATTCCAGGTGGAAAAATCGAAACTTGAGACAGAGCTGTTAGAACCAAAGACCAAGTTATTATCGAGAATGTACAACTTGCTGCTTAAATGGAACACTCAGGATGAGACAGTTAAATCAGCTATGATAAAATGGGCTCAGGACATTGGATATAACATCATGTCAGAAGACTGGGAGAGGTTATGGACCACCGGTATGAAGTTTACTGCATGTAATGCTTTGAAAGAAAACATTATGAAAATGGTATACAGGTGGTACATGACCCCGGTCAAGCTGGCTAAGATATACCATTTGTCCGATAACAAGTGTTGGAAGTGTAAGGAAGCTGAGGGGACATTCTTACACCTTTGGTGGACCTGCCCAAGATTGAAGGCCTACTGGGAAATGATCTACAATGAGTTAAAAAAGGTGTTTAAATACACCTTCCCTAAGAAACCAGAGGCCTTCCTTCTGGGCATTGTCGGCCAGAAGGTGTTAAAGAAGGACAGAACCTTTTTTATGTATGCTACAACAGCAGCAAGAATTCTTATTGCTAAGCATTGGAAGACTCAAGATTTGCCCACACTGGAGGACTGGCAGACGCAATTGATGAACTACATGGAATTAGCCGAGATGACTGCAAGGATCCGAGACCTGGGAGAAGAAGCGATGGAGGAGGATTGGAAAAAATTTAAGGACTATTTGCAAAAGTATTATAAATTATATGAATCTTAAGATGTCGCATGATTCGGAATGTCAGCCCCAGCAATATAAGCAGACTATTTATGAAAGTTGAATTATCTATGGAAGAATCAAAGTTTAAATGGGTAAAAAAGAAACATTGTAAGATTTTTAAAACAATTGGAATATAAGAGATTTAAACTTGAATAGTAATTGAAAATACAAAAAACACACGAAACAAGGTTATAACTTGCTGATAACTTTATTGTCAAGAATGCATTATGGGGAGACGTGGGGAAGTTCGATAGAAATTTGAAATAAGTTGATGAAATGGTCTGGTTTTATTGTTCTTGTTTCTTCTTTTTTCTTTTCTTTTTTTATTTGCCTTTTCGTGTTCTTTTTTTTTTGTTTACTTCTTGTTATTGTTATATCTGTAATGTGGAAAAAGACGCAATAAAAATTATTATAAAAAAAAAAATAATTTCATTTGCATCAACTTGTCGCCTAGAGAAGTATTTTCATGAGGTGACTAATAAATAAATAAATAATATATGATCAGAGTGCGGTCAACTTTTTAGCAAGATTATATATATAATCTTTTATATATACGATATATACTTTTATATATACGATTGCATATATATATATATATATATATATATATATATATATATATATTATATATATTATATATATATTATATATATTTATATATTTATATATATTTATATTTATTATATATTTATATATATAAATGCAATCGTGTATTTCCATGGGGGAGAATATGAAGGCATCGGGAGCAACTCTCATGGAACGGGCTTTCATCCCCTGGGATTTGCCTGGGGTTCAAGGGTAGTTTTCCTTCTGTTTTTCTGCCTTAAAGCGTTGTTTCTTCCACTGGCGGTTCTTGAGACAGGGCGGGGTCAAAACCCGCACAAATGAATGCACGGCTCTTCTGCCCCCCCCCTTTATTTTTGCTTTAGCATAGCTGTTTCGTTTTGCTGCCTGAATCATAATCCAGAATCCATGTGGTTATCCTAAGCAGCTCAGATCATGCATTGGAAATTGCAGGACACTTCGCAGCTTTCAAAACCCATTGATGTGGTCCATGGTTACAGGAAGCAAGAGAGTAAATAAGCAGTTTACCCCAGAAGCTGGGGGTTTCAGCGGCAACCGTTGGATTTCTAAGGAAGAGGACTAGGGATAGGTCAGGAGGCTTCCAGAGAGATGGAGTTGTTGTATCCAGTGTTGGGCCTACTCACCTGTACATACAAGACAGACCTGTCCTGTTTATAGGCTTCAGTTCCTGGATTTCTTTGCAGAGATGATCTTGCTTCATTAAACAAGTAGTATACCTTGCTGCTTCTCCCATTTGCTCCCCCAGAAAACCTTGCTTAGATAACATGCCTTTTGACGTGGCACCAAGATGCACAGACCATAGTTCAACTCAGGCATAGGCAAACTTGGCCTTTCAGATGTTTTGGGACTACAACTCCCATGATCCCTAGCTAACAGGACCAGTGGTCAGGGATGATGGGAATTGTAGTCCCAAAACATCTGGAGGGGCCGAGCTTGCCTATGCCTGGTTCAACTCTTTGCATTTTGCTTTGGTTCCCACACGTTGTGTGCTTTGCTAATCTTCCAAGGAGTTGTTGTTTTTCATTTTGTGTTTTTATGTTGTAACAGCCCTGAGGCCTGCAGATATACAAATTTAATTTATTAATTGTGAATTGAATAATAATAATAAGAAGAAGAATTAATAATGCAACCTGCTCCTGGGACCTTGTAATGGAAGAGATTTGCCTCTCCACATTCACATTTTCCTCCCCTTCTTCTTCTTCTTTTTGCAGAAAGACTTCACCGTGCGGGAAGAGCTGCAGCAGAGCGACGTGGAGCGCTGGCTGGGCTTCATCACCTTCCTATGCGAGGTCTTTGGCACCATGAGGAGCAGCACTGCGGAGCCCTTCCGAGTCCTCGTCTGCCCCATCTATACCTGCCTCAGGGAGGTAAGGCATCTCCGGGGTCAGCCAGTGACAAGCCACACGACATGTTTGACAACAGGGCCCCAGTTTTGCAGCTTCCAGGCCGCCCCACCCCCTCACCTTTTCCTTATTAGCGCTTGATAACCCTTTCTCCGCCAGTTTCCTTTGTTTTATTTTTAGAACAAAGGGCTTGTTCCAACCAGAAGGAAGGAGGGAGGGAGGGAGAGAGGGAGGGAGAGAGGGAGGGAGGGAGGGAAGGAAGAAGGAAGGAAGGAAGGAAGGAAGGAAGGAAGGAAGGAAGGAAGGAAGGAAGGAAGGAAGGAGGGAGGGAGGGAGGGAGGGAGAAAGAAAGAAAGAAAGAAAGAAAGAAAGAAAGAAAGAAAGAAAGAAAGAAAGAAAGAAGGAAGGAAGGAAGGAAGGAAGGAAGGAAGGAAGGAAGGAAGGAAGGAAGGAGAAAGAAGGAAGGGGAGAGAGAGAGAGAGAGAAAAGAAAGGAAGGAAGGAAGGAAGGAAGGAAGGAAGGAAGGAAGGAAGGAAGGAAGGAAAGAAAACAGGAAAACACCCAGTCCCGACTTCTCCCTTCTCGAGAGTTGTCTTGGAATGATTATCATGGAGGGATACACATGAAAACCATTATGGGCAAATGGATTTAGTATTCCAACGTAATATTTCAGGACCCTCAAGGGGAATAGGGGTGCTAGGCAGAGAGGCTGTACCACCGTAATTCTGCTGTTGCTTCAGCATTGCTGCGACCTGGGAGCCCATAGGAAGGAGAGCAGGAGACGAAGGAACAGCGGCAGGGAAGGGGGAAGAGTTATCTAATTGGTCCAAACAAAAGCCAGCCATCTCTTTGCCCTGCAGGCTTACTGTGCAAAAGCCGTTTCGCAACATTCAGTCCAGTCTCCTGTCGCAGCAAGGAAAGGAGCCCGAGACAGGGCTGAGGGCAGGATTCCACTCAATAATTACTCGGATAGAACGACTTCCACTCGCAAACAAAGGACTTCCTCCCCTTCTCCTCGTCGCCTTGGAGAAGAAGGGCCATAGCTCAGTGGTAGAACATCTGCCTTCCCTGGCATCTCTAGGTAGGATTGGGAGAGATTCCTGCCTGAATCCCAGCCTGGTCCCCAAATTTGCTCCGGAGGATTCTTGGAAGCAATAGGACAGATTTACGGGGCAGGCTGGGAGACGGGAAGAAGATTCTGTCACTCAAGGAGAAATTATTGTGCCGATGGAACTTTCACCTTAGCGCTAGGTTGAATTCCACTCTTACCGTTATTCACACACACATTTAGGAACGTTAAGATAGGGCTGGATCAGGCCAGAGAGCCTTCTAGCCTAGCACCCTGCTTCTTGCAGATGCCAATGGGAAACAGGACCTAAGTGCAGCGGCTCTCTTAATAATAAAATAATAATAATAATACTTTATTTATATCCCGCCCTCCCCAGCCGAAGCCAGGCTCAGAGCGGCTAACAACAGTAAAATAATACAGCATTCTAAAATCAGTTCATTATAAAATCAGTTCAAATCAAATTAATGGCAACCATTGAGCTAGAGTTCTGTGAGGATTACCAAAGGAGGGGGTCAGGCTGTGTCTTGGCCAAAGGCCTGGTGGAACAGCTCCGTCTTTCAGGCCCTGCGGAAAGATGTCAAGTCCCGCAGGGCCTTAGTCTCTTGTGACAGAGCGCTCCACCAGATCGGAGCCATAGCTGAAAAACCCCTGGCTCTGGTTGAGGCCAGCCGAACCTCCCTGTGGCCCGGGATCTCCAAGATGTTTTTGTTTGAAGACCGTAAGGTCCTCCGTGGTGATGTTCTCCAGCAGCTCATTTCAGGAGATCTGCTGCTTCTGAATGGGACATGGGTGGCGCTGTGGGTTAAACCACAGAGCCTAGGGCTTGCCGATCAGAAGGTCGGCAGTTCGAATCCCCGCGACGGGGTGAGCTCCCGTTGCTCGGTACCTAGCAGTTCGAAAGCACGTCAAAGTGCAAGTAGATAAATAGGTACCGCTCCAGCGGGTAGGTAAACGTCATTTCCGTGCGCTGCTCTGGTTCACCAGAAGTGGCTTAGTCATGCTGGCCACATGACCCGGAAGCTGTACGCCGGCTCCCTCGGCCAATAAAGCGAGATGAGTGCCGCAACCCCAGAGTCGGTCACAACTGGACCTAATGGTCAGGGGTCCCTTTACCCTTTACCTTTACTGCTTCTGAACTTGGAAGGTTTCACTTAGCCAAGTGAAACAGTTAGCCACTGATAGATCTTTCTGCACTATGAAGTTCTCGAATCCACTTTTGAAGCCCTCTAAGCTGACCTTCACCACATCCTGTGGCAAAGGGTTCCATAATTTAACTTGGGATGACTCCCAGGTTGCAGTATTGTGACGTTATACTGGACAGAGTAAACAGGCTAGAATTGGCAAGGCGGCTGAGGAGCGGTGAAGCAGGGCTGGATGTGGGGCTCAGGGAATCCCTGTGCTGGGATGAGGACAGGCATTTTGTTAACCCTCAGGCCATCGCTGCCACCAGTTCACTGCAGAGTCTTCTTAAAAGTTTGCAGGAGGCAGCAAAAAAAAGGCACTTTTTGGAATATTTGCACCAACTCTCTCAGCTCTCATGAGTTTTATATTATTAAAGGCAGACAGTTTAACTGCGATCTAGCCGCAGGAAGTGTTTCCCTGAGTCATTTCATTCTCATCTGTGTTTTGTTTAACTTTTTTTTCCCATTCATGTTTGCTTCCATTCTTAGAAAGCTTTGGGAGTGTGCTTAATCCCAGCCATTGAGCACCGCAACAATGCAGTGTTTCAAATAAAGGAAAAGTAGCCTTAGCAGGACTTATCGCAAAGAGCACAGCTACCCAAGAGACTTCAGTTTGTTTGGTTGTTGTTGTTTTTTTGAAATCGCAGCCAAAACAGCAATACTGTAAAAGCTCACTGCGGTTTAGAGGACTGCAAGAATGAGGTGTCGGGCATAGGAGAAATTAATTACCTGCTTTCCCAAAAGCCCCCTGAAACTGCCTCGTGTGTCTGTGTGTATCTTAGGAAGCCACCTTAGACCAATCAATGCATTTGCCTATCTAGCTCAGTATTGTTTGAGTGACTGACAGTGGCTTTCAGGCAGGAGTCGTTGCCAGTCCTAGCTGAAGATGCAATGGACTGAACCTGGGATTTTCTGCATGCAAAGCAGAGGTTGCATCCCTGAGCTATGGCCCTTCCCCTCTGAAAATAAGATTTCCCAATCCATGTATAGGCCACACCCCCGTGGCCTAGTTGTTACCACCATTACTCCCTAAGGAGCTGAGCCGGTCAGTCTTAACTTCCTATAAATGATGGGGCCAGGCAAGTCTCCCTTGGGAAGAAGTTTCCGCCCATTTAGGTGCCACCACTGAAAAGGCCCTCTGTCACTTAGGCACCCACCACGTGTGAGATGTCTTGGGGGGGGGAGGGGGCACAGTACCCCAGAGGCTGGGAATTTTATTTATTTATTTATTTCGTTTATTTCATTTCACAAGATTTATACACCACTTGAATAATAATTTTTAAAAAACCACCCTCCAAACAGTTTCAAAAACTCAAAAGTGGTTCCTGCTCTGTTTGGCATTGGAGGATTAAACCAGAAATGTTCCCTACATTCATATCCCCCCCCCCCGGCCATTTCATACTAGAAAACTGAATGTTGTCATTCTTAAAATGCTACATTTTCCAAAGCGCTTCATGTATATTATCTCAGGAATCCTTGCAACAGCCCTTTTTAGGAACCCAGTATTATTATCCCCATAGTGCAGGTGGAAAAGCTGAGGATAAGAGAGAGAATGGCTTGACTAAAGCCACCTAGTGAACTCATGGTCAAGGTAGGATTTGAACTGGAGACTTCACGGCGTGTGGTGCAGACTGCCACCTGTCTTGCCTTCAACACTGTGGATTGTGTGGCCAGGAATTCAGGACAGAATCCCACACTGCCCAAATACATCCTTTTCTGATTCTGGAGCTGGGGGGGGGGGTAAGGCAAAAGTGCCTGGAATTAGGCACTCCTCGCCACTGAAATCACCTGAGCTTCAAGCAACAAAGCTGGATCAAGGAGCAACCCCAAGCTGTGTACCTGCTGTTTCAAGGGGAGCGCAATCACATCTGGAAAATCTTCTCAAAATCGTGGACCCAAGAACCTGCAGCCCATAGCACCTGTTTTTCCTGGATTCAGTTTTTTGGGGGGGTTTCTTGGCCTACATCCAGCCGCTATCCTGCCTCACCTGCAACAGAGAAACAGTGCATATTGGTTCCTCCTTGTTCCAGATCCCCTGAGGACACATCTCAGCAGCTTCACCTAGATATTGAAAAGCATGTGCTCTCCCTGTCTCTTTCCTGACAAAGGCCCTCAAGCAAAGCACCCAAGGCTGTCACAGGGCCAAAAGTGGGCCTGGAAACAGACTGAAATAGGTCCAGATCATCAGCACCCATTTGTGTTGAAGCACCATCGCCTTCTTGAGCACTTGCCCCCAAAGCAGACATTTGCAACTAGCCGATAGTTGTCTAAAATTCTGGAGTAAGGAAGGACATCTTAAACAGGAGGTACATCACTGCCTCCTTAAGGTGTGGAAGAAGAAGAAGAAGAAGAAGAAGAAGAAGAAGAAGAAGAAGAAGAAGAAGAAGAATTGTTTGGATTTGATATCCCGCTTTATCACTACCCTAAGGAGTCTCAAAGCGGCTACCAATCTCATTTTCCCTTCCTCCCCCACAACAAACACTCTGTGAGGTGAGTGAGGCTGAGAGACTTCAGAGAAGTGTGGCTAGCCCAAGGTCACCCAGCAGCTGCAAGTGGAGGAGCAGGGAAGCGAACCCGGTTCACCAGATTACGAGTCCACCGCTCTTAACCACTACACCACGCTGGTTCTCCAGCACCTTTATACAGTACTCCTCTCTGTAGTTTGCTCAGCGGCAGGATTTGACCCTCTTCTAGACATGGCAGCTTGGCCCTTCTGCAGTGCCAGAAGGCGTTTCAGATCAGCTGTAAGCGTTGCAGATCAGCTACTGTTTCAGCTCCACCGGTGAACCCACAGCAAGCTGCTCCTGGAAGAGGAATGCCGTGCCAGCTGGCAGAGGAAATGCCCTCCCTCTTCCCATTTCCAGGTCTAGTTAAAATGTGGGAGGGAAGCAATAAGAGTTGGCGAGTGAGGCCAAATGCCGTCTCCTTGGAAGAGGCTTTGTCACTCACATGGTGTTGCTTTCATCACTTCCCTTTCCTTGTCCTTGCTCTGGGGTGACCTGCCAGAGACGTCCTCCTGAGAAATGTAAACATGGATGGCATAGCACTGCCCATAGGGGATGCGTGGAAACAGACTGGGCCCCCTATCACTTGATGGGCGAGGAGCTTTCAGAATGCCTTCTCTTGCACCCGGTGTGTGTGTGTGTGTCTTTCTCATGCTTTGTGTTTCCCAGCGTTCTTCAGATGAAGTCACACATCCTCTTCTCACAAAGTTAGTGCAGCTTCAGACAGCCAGGAAATGTGGTCTGTCTGCCGGTTGGGTGGTTCTCCCACATGGGATGCCAAGGAATCTTCTGCAGTGTGTTATTCTAGCTCCAAAAGCAAAGGCCGCTCCTCGTCTGACGAAGGAGATTAACTCGACTCCCGCCATTTCCTTCCTTCAAAGGCAGAAGAGGCAAGCAGTGAAGGATGGCTGTCTCCAGCCTGCCCTGCCTGGGGTCCTCCCAGAGACAATTGAGTGGCCCTGGTGGACCAAGAAGACAGCCATGGAGAGGGGAAGGTCTGGAGCAAACTTCCCCAACCCAGTGTCCTCAGCATGTTTTGCAGTACAATACCCACCATCCCAGGGACGTGGGTGGCGCTGTGGGTTAAATCACAGAGCCTAGGACTTGCCGATCAGAAGGTCAGCGGTTCGAATCCCCGCGACGGGGTGAGCTCCCGTTGCTCCGTCCCTGCTCCTGCCAACCTAGCAGTTCGAAAGCACGTCAAAGTGCAAGTAGATAAATAGGTACCGCTCTGGCGGGAAGGTAAATGGTGTTTCTGTGCACTGCTCTGGTTCGCCAGAAGCGGCTTAGTCATGCTGGCCACGTGACCTGGAAGCTGTACATCGGTTCCCTCGGCCAATAAAGCGAGACGAGCGCCGCAACCCCAGAGTCGATCACGACTAGACCTAATGGTCAGGGGTCCCTTTACCTTTATCTTTGCCCACCATCCCTGACTGTCATGGCATGTCCAGAGAGTGGAATTAGCTCTTTATTGTCAAAAGTGCACTTAATAGGTTAGGGGAAGGCGTGTCCATCCGTCCTACGTCTCTCAGCTACTCCTTGGCATGCACCCTGAAAGTACTGCTCCTTAAAGTTCTTGCGTTAGACACATGTATTTGCTAAGACATACGTGGAACACAAAAAGCTTTTATCTGGACATTACATTTAAAAAAACTGATTCATTTCTACATACATGGAACACAGAAGCTTCTATTTGGACATTACGTATATAAGAACTGATCTACAGTCATACCTCGGGTTACAGCTGTTTCAGGTTGTGTTTTTTCGGGTTGCGGACCGCCGAAACCCAGAAGTACCGGGACAGGTTACTTTCAGGTTTCAGCAGTCGCACATGCGCAGAATCGCTCTATGCGCAGAAGCACTGAATCGCAACCCGCGCAGACGCAGGTTGCGAACGTGCATCCCGCACGGATCACGTTCGCAACCCAAGCGTCCACTGTATTTGTATTTCCTGTTCTAAATGTTGGTCCTTAATTGCTTCTGCTCAATTAGATAATGTGAAAAGAGTTATGTTTATATGATGCTTAAAGAATTCATATAGTTAAACACAGCCAGTTATGTTGTGGGTATACTTGCAAAGGAGACCTCAGCTTATGTATCTTGCCCACCCAAGATACAGGCCATGACTGCGCCTGCAAGCAGGCCATGACTGCGCCTGTGTGTAACCTGCCCCTGGCTCCAATCCTCTCCTGGTCCCAGGAGACAGTGGAGGTGAAGATGTGGAAGACCTTGACTCTACAACAGCCTGATCTCTCTCTCCTCCTGCACCCCTTCTTTGCTCTCCAGTTCTGCAGCTTCACCTGCCTCTGCCTCTCGCCTCCTGCCTGTTCCAGGCTCCCCCAGATCATTGACCCACTTCTTCCAAGTCAGTCTCCAACCCCTACTTCTCCCAGTGCCCCACTCCTCAGGGTTCCAGCCAGTCCCTGACAACTATTGCTCACACTGGAGGGTGCAAGGTTGCGGGAGGCTGATCTAAAGTAAGGGTGGGGAACCTGCAGCCCTCCAAACATTGCTGGACTAAGCTCTCATCCTCCCTGACTATTCTAGTTGGTGCTCATGGGAGTTGAAGTCCAACAGTCTCCAGAAGGCCGCAGGTACTCCCCACCCTCCAGTCTAATGGATGGATTAATATGGAAGCTATGGAAAATCTCTAGTACATGAAAGGGTTTTCGAAGTGGCATCTCACGGTGTGATTTTGCTTTCTTGTATTTTTTTACAGTTGCTGCAGTCTCAGGACATAAAGGAAGATGCTGTCCTTTGCTGTGCAATGGAGGTACGAATACTGACATTTTCATCTTGAGACACAGGCCGGGAGATGGATCCCCTCGTTTTTTGCTTTCTTGTTGGTCTCTCTGTGGTTGAAAATCAGTCAGTGGATGAGAAAGAGGGTGGGGAGAGCTTGGCCAATAATCGTTTGCACCCCGCCTCCCATGGTGTAGTGGATAGACTGGGACCTGGGAGATCTTGAGCTGCTTGGAGAAAAAGGTGGGGTATTACCAGGGCCGTCCTTACCTGGGGGGTGCAAAGGGGTGCCGGGCATCCAGGCGCCCAATTCTGGGGGGCTCCAAATGCATAGCTACTGTATACTGGTCCCTCTCGATTGGTGGCAGTGAAAAGCAATGGAGCGAAAGGGCTGCATCAATAGGAGTATAGCATCTAGATCAAGGGAAGTAATAGTGCCACTGTATTCTGCTCTGGTCAGACCTCACCTGGAGTACTGTGTCCAGTTCTGGGCACCACAGTTCAAGAAGGACACTGACAAACTGGAACGTGTCCAGAGGAGGGCAACCAAAATGGTCAAAGGCCTGGAAACGATGCCTTATGAGGAACGGCTAAGGGAGCTGGGCATGTTTAGCCTGGAGAAAAGGAGGTTAAGGGGTGATATGATAGCCATGTTCAAATATATAAAAGGATGTCACATAGAGGAGGGAGAAAGGTTGTTTTCTGCTGCTCCAGAGAAGCGGACACGGAGCAATGGATCCAAACTACAAGAGAGAAGATTCCACCTAAACATTAGGAAGAACTTCCTGACAGTAAGAGCTGTTTGACAGTGGAATTTGCTGCCAAGGAGTGTGGTGGCGTCTCCTACTTTGGAGGTCTTTAAGCAGAGGCTTGACAACCATATGTCAGGAGTGCTCTGATGGTGTTTCCTGCTTGGCAGGGGGTTGGACTCGATGGCCCTTGTGGTCTCTTCCAACTCTATGATTCTATGAAAGTCCCAACGAGTCAAGAAACAAAACAGTTTTTTCCGTTGTTACAGGCAAACGAGCCCTCCCCCCCAAAAAAGCTCAGTAACTTTGAGGTTGCCCTCCCCAAAAGGTCAACAACTTTGGCTTCCCCCCTCCCAAAAAAAAGCTCAACGAAAGTTAATTTGGGGGCGGCTAAACTAAATTTGGGGGTGCTGGGCGGATCTTAGCACCCCAGCGGCGCAAAAGCTAAAGACGGCCCTAGGTATTACTGCCATAAATAAAATAAATTGTAATCCTGCAAGAGTAAATATCCAAATAGGGCCATAGGGTTGCTGTGTCCAGCCGCCCTGATGTTGCGTTTGAAAGGCAGGATATGAATCAAAATAATGTCACTGTTTATTTATTTCCATTTACGAATTTCTTACTATAAAAGCACCAGCCACTAAAACTGTCTCACATATAAGCACAATTAAAATGGTTTTGCGTACGAAAAAAAATTCAAAGGTGGAAGGAAGAAACAACCCCAACCAGAGAAGAATGGCAAACCAAGTCGATGGACTATGCTGAAATGGCAAAATTAACTGGGAAGCTCAGAAATCAAGAGGACAAGAACTTTAAAAAAAGAATGGGGAAAGTTTATAATTTATTTACAAGACCATTGTAAGCAGGTTAGAACATTAGCAGGATTTTAAAGACCACTTGTAAAGTAACGGAAAGTATAGATAATTTGGAAGGATAACATTTGGACAAGTATTGACATGTGGTTGTAAATATTATCATTTGGACCCATGGAAGTGATGGGGGGGGGGTCAGGAGATTCAGAGTAATCTCAATATTTGGATTTTGAATTGTGTTTGGGTGGGTTTTGTAAGTTTATACGTTTTAGAGTCAAATAAAAATAAAAATTTAAAAAAAATCTAAACCAATGCAGATACAGAATGGGATAAAACTGCTCATTTAAAAGGCTTGTTGAAAAAAGGCCTTTAGCAGATTCTCAATAGACAACAGAGAAAGCATCTGCCTCCAGCGAGGAGTTGCCACCATGCTAAAGGCCGGATTCTGGTATCATTTGAACTGGACCTCCTAATGAGGGAGGGAGGGGTGTTATTGGTCTGCTTTGTTCTTGTTTCATCATGTATTTTGTCTTTTTATCTTGCATTTTTATGATGCGAAACTGCCCTGAGATCAACGGATGAAGGGTGGTATACAAATTAAATTAATAAACTGAATATCTGCAGGACGGCGTCTCTGGCAGAGCGCAGTATATAAGGGATGAGACGATATTTTAGGTATCCTGGTCCCAAGCTGTACAGCCATAACTTGGGTTACAGCCTCTTCAGGTTGCGTCTTTTTGGGTTGCGGACCGCCGAAACCCAGAAGTACCGGAACGGGTTATTTCCAGGTTTTGGCAGTCACACATGCGCAGAAGCACTAAATCGCACTTTGCACATGCGCAGAAGCACTGAATCACAACCCGCCCGTGCGCAGACGCATTTGCAACCCGAGCGTCCACTGTATAGGACTTTGTACACCAAAACCAGCCGTTTGAACTTAGCCTGGCCGCTCACTGGCAGATGCTGCGATCCTTTTAAGCAGAGACGTAGCATGATGGCCGCAGTCTGATCCCATGAGCCCCTCTGGACTGCTGTGTTTTGCACCGGCTGCAGCCCCAGAGCGAAATGCGTACGCTTGCCCAAAGAAAAGCAAAACAAGATGAGACTTCCTTCTCCACCTCCTTTCTTCCCAGGTGGAGAGAGAAGGTGGACTTGGTGGCAACAGGGCAGGACGGGCCCTCTTTAATGCCCAGCGCTTGACCCCGTTCTCATTCTCTCTCTCTCTCTTTCTCGACAGCTGCAAAGCACCGGCCGGCTCCTGGAGGAGCAGCTGCCCGAGATGATGATGGAGCTCCTGGCGATTGCCCGCGACAAGATGCTGTGCCCCTCGGAGTCCATGCTGACCCGGTCCCTCCTCCTGGAGGTCATTGAGCTGCACGCCAACAGCTGGAACCCCCTGACGCCCCCCATCACGCAATACTACAACAAGACAATCCAGAAACTGACAGCCTGAGAGGGAGGCGGGGTTGGTGGTGGAGAGCCAGGAGGAGGAGGAAGACACGCACTTTAAAAACAAAACAAAAAGCAAAACACAACAGGAGAGAGAGAGGAGAAAGGATTTGGGCAAGGAACTGAGCTACAGCAACCAGGGAAAGGACCGAGCGACCTTTTGTGGTCCAGATACCTAAGAAGACAAACTCCCAGCATGCGTACGAATATGTTCCTGGGGGCGAAGCATGTTTCTTTTCAGCCCTGTCCTCAAGTGCCGTCGCCGCCCCCCACTCCCTCCGTGCCTGCTTTTTTTTTGTTTCGAGGCTCCCCTTTCTCCATCCCGCCCCCGTCGCTCATTCAGCTCCACATCCCGCCGGGTCATTGTTTCGGTTCGAGAAAGAACACGGCGGATATGAATAGGGAGCGCGGAGAGCCAGGCAGAGATGGCTTTCAGCAGCCGCCTCCTGGCTTGCAGTGACCAACTGGCGGGAGGCAGAACGCAGCAGATGTCTTTTGGGGGGACAAAGGCAGACACGTTCCACACCAGACTCTGGTAATTGACAGCTTTTGTCAGGCAAAGAGACACCCCCCTCCTCCCCCCTCCTTTCTTCCACTCCTCTTGTCTTCATGGTTTTGTCTCCTTCGCTTTCCTCCTGTTCCACCCCCCTTTCATCCAACCCTGAAACCCCCATTCCAGATTAGACATTCAGAGGGGATAAAATTCTCTCTTTCACTCTCTTTTTCCCCCCCTCCCAAAAAAGAAAAATTGCACTGGGTATCTTTCCTTTTCTTTTCTCATTGGTGTATTATTTTATGCACATTATGTATAGCATATATCTTATATATACGAACGAACGGACAAATTGCTATCTTCAGTTTTGGGAAGCAAAGATAATGTTATGACGCAAACGGAGGGTTGCTTGAGGACCTCGAAGTACTGGGAGCACAACCCCAAAGCCACTTTAGAAGTATTATAGCCACAAAACGTCTTTGCCGGTGGGTTCGCATTAACAGCCTGATTCCATGACTATTTCACCGGGACTTGTTTTCCAGATAAAAGGTCAAATCCACACGTTGCAATTGCTGTCAGAATACACCAGCGTTGGTACCAGTTTCCTGAAGGGAACGTCTAACATAGTGATTTCATACAAAAGTGTTGAAATCTTTTAATTGCCGTGTACATAAGTGTTTAAAGAAGCGTATGCACAGGGACAGAGGATATCCACACGTTAAGAGTTCAGTACAAGAAACACTGGTGTTTCTCTCAGCAGTTGCAATGTGTTGATGTTCCTTAATCATGCACTTAAATTATATTAAATTAAAGCATATCTTAAATGAAATTCAGAGCAGTGCGCCAGATGATTTCAGAAACAGTCAGTCTGCAGCTAATCGGTTGAAGTTGAAGGTTGTGGGGGATGACATTTGTCAGCTAATCAAGAAGCAGCTCAGCCTTTGAGTTGGGGTTTGTGCGTTAACACTTTTCCTGCTTACGAACGGCTTTTTAATTCCAGTCTTATTCCTAATTACGCAGTTGAACGGTGGCCCCTTATAGTTAAGCCTAGAAACGAGAAAGAGAATTGGGGTGGGAAGAGGGGAGTGGAAGTTGTTCTTTAGAAGTCAGTAAATAGGAGGAGATATGTACGTATGTATGTGGTATTTGAAGTTTTGGACAGAGACAGAGAAAAAAGGAAGGAAGGCTTTTGTGTTCTGACAAGAAGAGTTTCATTTTTATGGGTTGTATCCAGTGTGAGTCATATTCAGAGTAAACCCATTGACACTGATCGACTTAAGTTAGCCATGTCCTTTAATTTTAGTGGGTCTAGATACAACCCTATGTTTATTTTCCCAGTACTTATTGTGTTGCAGAGCAATAGTGTTTTAGCTGAAACCTGCCATCTGGTTATTTCTCCCACTATAAGGCCAGTTTTCTGAGTGAATAAGCCACCCAAAGAGGATTATTTATCTGTGTGAGATGAAGTTTTTAGCTGATAATAATAATAATAAATTATTATTTATACCCCGCCCATCTGGCTGGGTTTCTTCCAACACTCTGGGTGGCTTCCAACAAAATATTAAAATACAATACTCCTTCAGATATTAAAAGCTTCCCTAAACAGGGCTGCCTTAAGATGTCTGTAGGGAGTTAGGGAGAAGGGAGTTACGGTGGTGAGGCCTCCGTCAACCTGATGCCCTCAATATGTTTTTGGACTACAGTTCCCATCAGCCCCTGCCAGCACTGAGTTGCCCAATAGCATCTTCATAGAATCATAGAATCATAGAGTTGGAAGAGACCACAAGGGCCATCGAGTCCAACCCCCTGCCAAGCAGGAAACACCATCAGAGCACTCCTGACATATGGTTGTCAAGCCTCTGCTTAAAGACCTCCAAAGTAGGAGACTCCACCACACTCCTTGGCAGCAAATTCCACTGTCAAACAGCTCTTACTGTCAGGAAGTTCTTCCTAATGTTTAGGTGGAATCTTCTTTCTTGTAGTTTGGCTCCATTGCTCCGTGTCCGCTTCTCTGGAGCAGCAGAAAACAACCTTTCTCCCTCCTCTATGTGACATCCTTTTATATATTTGAACATGGCTATCATATCACCCCTTAACCTCCTCTTCTCCAGGCTAAACATGCCCAGCTCCCTTAGCCGTTCCTCATAAGGCATCGTTTCCAGGCCTTTGACCATTTTGGTTGCCCTCCTCTGGACACGTTCCAGTTTGTCAGTGTCCTTCTTGAATTGTGGTGCCCAGAACTGGACATAGTACTCCAGGTGAGGTCTGACCAGAGCAGAATACAGTGGCACTATTACTTCCCTTGATCTAGATGCTATACTCCTATTGATGAGGCCCAGAATTGCATTGGCTTTTTTAGCTGCCGCGTCACACTGTTGGCTCATGTCAAGTTTGTGGTCAACCAAGACTCCTAGATCCTTTTCACATGTACTGCTCTCAAGCCAGGTGTCCCCCATCTTGTATTTGTGCCTCTCATTTTTTTTGCCCAAGTACAATACTTTACATTTCTCCCTGTTAAAATTCATCTTGTTTGTTTTGGCCCAGTTTTCTAATCTGTCAAGGTCGTTTTGAAGTGTGATCCTGTCCTCTGGGGTGTTAGCCACCCCT
The DNA here is from genome assembly GCF_964188305.1 of Podarcis bocagei. Lineage (NCBI taxonomy): Eukaryota > Metazoa > Chordata > Lepidosauria > Squamata > Lacertidae > Podarcis > Podarcis bocagei. Next base: position 55,624,063 of record NC_138136.1, on the reverse strand, counting down.
CCCAGTTTGGTGTCATCTGCAAATTTGATCAGGATGCCCTTGAGTCCATCATCCAAGTCGTTGATAAAGATGTTGAATAAGACCGGGCCCAAGACAGAACCCTGTGGCACCCCACTAGTCACTCTTCTCCAGGATGAAGAGGAACCATTGATGAGCACCCTTTGGGTTCGGTCAGTCAGCCAGTTACAAATCCACTGAGTGGTAGCATAGTCAAGACCGCATTTTACCAGCTTCTTTACAAGAATATCATGGGGCACCTTGTCAAATGCCTTACTGAAATCAAGGTAGGCTATATCCACTGAGTTCCCTTCATCTACCAGGCTTGTAATTCTGTCAAAAAACGAGATCATGTTAGTCTGACATGACTTATTTTTCAGAAATCCATGCTGACTATTGGTGATCACAGCATTCCTTTCTAGGTGCTCACAGACTGTTTTCTTAATGATCTGCTCCAGAATCTTCCCTGGTATTGATGTCAGACTGACTGGGCGGTAATTATTTGGGTCCTCTCTTTCCCCCTTTTTGAAAATAGGGACAACATTTGCCCTCCTCCAGTCTGCCGGGACTTCGCCTGTTCTCCAGGAATTCTCAAAGATGACTGCCAGTGGTTCTGAGATCACATCTGCCAGTTCTTTTAATACTCTTGGATGCAGTTCATCTGGCCCTGGAGACTTGAATACATCTAAACTAGCCAAGTATTCTTGTACTATCTCCTTAGTTATTCTGGGCTGTGTTTCCTTTGCTGAATCATTTGCTCCAAATTCTTCAGGTCGGGCATTGTTTTCTTTATTGGAGAAGACTGAGGCAAAGAAGGCATTGAGGAGTTCAGCCCTTTCTGTGTCCCCTGTTTGCATTTCACCATCTTCTCCTCTGAGTGACTCCACTGTTTCTTTGTTCTTCCTTTTGCTACGAACATACCCATAAAAGACTTTTTTGTTGCTTTTAACCTCTCTAGCAAGCCTGAGTTCATTCTGTGCTTTAGCTTTTCTGACTTTGTGTCTACACGTGCTGGCTATTTGTTTGAATTCCTCTTTGGTGGTTTCCCCCCTTTTCCATTTTTTGTACACATCCTTTTTTAATCTTAACTCAGTTAAAAGTTCTTTAGATAGCCACCCTGGCTTCTTTAGGCACCTTCCATGTTTCCGTCTCATTGGTATTGCCTGACGTTGTGCTTTTACTATCTCCCTCTTAACAAACTCCCAGCCATCATGAACTCCCTTTCCTTTTAGTATTACTGTCCATGGGATCTCACCCAGCACTTCCCTAAGTTTTATGAAGTCGGCTTTCTTAAAGTCAAGAAATTGAGTCCTAGTATGCTTGGCTGCTCCTTTCCGCTGCATAGTAAACTTCAGAAGAGCATGATCACTCGCGCCTAATGATCCTTCCACTTCTACCCCACTAACCAGCTCATCAACATTGGTTAGGACCAGATCTAAAATGGCTGTTCCTCTTGTTGCTTCTCCCACTTTCTGGACAATGAAGTTGTCTGCAAGGCCAGTGAGGAATCTGTTTGACCTTATGCTCTTGGCTGAGTTTGACATCCAACAAATATCCAGGTAATTGAAGTCCCCCATTACTACTATCTCCCTTCCTTTTGCATGCTTGGCCATCTGTTCCAGGAAGGCATCATCTATGTCCTCCGTTTGGCTTGGGGATCTATAGTAAACTCCCACAATGAGGTCTCTGTTATTCTTCTCTCCCTTAATTTTGACCCAAATGCTCTCACTTTGGCTTTGAGGTTCTAAATCTTGGATCTCTTCACAGGTATACACATCCCTGACATAAAAAAAATTCCTTCCAGTAGCACCTTAAAGACCAACTAAGTTAGTTCTTGGTATGAGCTTTCGTGTGCATGCACACTTCTTCAGATACACTGAAACAGAAGTTGCCAGATCCTTCTATTTCTGTTTCAGTGTATCTGAAGAAGTGTGCATGCACACGAAAGCTCATACCAAGAACTAACTTAGTTGGTCTTTAAGGTGCTACTGGAAGGAATTTTTTTATTTTGACTATGGCAGACCAACACGGCTACCTATCTACTACATCCCTGACATATAACGCCACTCCTCCTCCTTTCTTGTCTGGTCTGTTTCTCCGAAATAGATTGTATCCCCCCATTATTACATTCCAATCGTGGGACTTATCCCACCAGGTTTCAGTGATGCCTATTATGTCATATTTAGTTTGCTGTACCAAGAGCTCAAGCTCATCTTGTTTATTTCCCATGCTTTGCGCATTAGTGTACAGACATTGAAGTCCATTAATCATTCCCCCATGTCTCTTATTTAAGGATTTTTTCCTCCCACCACTAGGTCTGCGTGCTGTTTGCTCCATTTGGTCTATGACATTTGGATGATCATCTTCATCAATTGATAGACTCCTACCTTCAGGAGCACTGTCTCCCTCCCCCACATTAGTCAGTTTGGTTTTTATGTCAGTCACTCTGGTCTGGAGAGAAACTCCTGCTGGGCCTGAGAGGCAGATTTAGTCCCCTCAGGAGATACTGAGCTGGGCTTTGTTATCCAATAGACGAAAGATAGGGAGGAGGGTCTCTCCAGAGAACGAGGCTCCTGAGAACGTGTAGAGTTCGGATCCTGAGTCAGCGTCAGAAAAAGACACACGTCCCCCTTCATAGTCCAGAGTCACCCGGATCCTCCTGGGCTTCTCCCTCAGGGACAGAGGAGAGGAAACAGAGGAGGTGCAGGCCAAGTACTCATCTCCCCTCTTCCCCACAGCCCAGATCCCTCTCTCAGGACTGAATTTGAAATAGCCCTTTCTCTCCACAGACTTCCTGGCAACCCCCAGAGTCCAATATTCCCCACTTCTCACAGTGACTTCCCAGAAATGTCTGCCTGCTGTGAATCCCTCACGTCCCAACACAGAAGGCCAGTCACTGAATCTCTCAGGATTGTCAGGCAGGGCTTGAGGTTTGTCTCCATATATCACACTTTGCTGATCCTCGGACAGGATGGGCTGTGTCTGGATCCAGAGTGACATTTGCTTTCTGAATCGGTTTTCTGTATAACACAGCATCTTTCCATTGTTTCATTGTATCCTCCACAAGGTGATTTAGATCACAGGATTCCAAGATCCTGTTCCTCAGCTCTAGAGGGAAAGTCAGTGGCTTCTCTGGACTCTCTCTTTTCTCATACCTCTGCAGGGTCCTTCTCACATCCTGCAGGAGTTCACTCGCTGGCTGCTGACTCTTCTCCTCCATCTCCTGGATGATCCTCTCAAGAGAGGAGAGTTTCCTGGAGAGTCTGGCCAGCTGCTCATCCCTTCTCCCTGCAATCTCCTTCTCCACTTCTTCCACATGAGTCAGCAGATGCTTTTCTTGTTCTTCCAGGAACTGGCGCAGTTCTCTGAACTTCTCCACGGCCTTCAGCCTCTCCGTTTCTGTTCTTTGCTTTCCTTGTCCAGGGCTGCTTGATAGGCCAGAATTTCCTCTCTCTCTTTCCTCAGAATCTTCAGGCGGCGACAGATCTCTCCCTTTTTTCTGTGCCAGCCCTGTGGGGCTCAGGGACCCAGTTAGTCACCCCTTGCTTACAGACTTCCGTCTAGTCTTTGCAGATGCTACTCAGGGATATCAAGGGAGATCCCTCCATCTTGACCAAGGTTGATGGAGACTGGAGCAGAGGAAGGGTGGCACAGCTGCTACGGCAAGGTTCCTTCTGAGTACTTCACACCACAATTCCCGCTTCATTTTAAAAGCAGCTCTGTCCTTGGTTGGGGCCAGAAATGGCCGCAGGCCTTTCGATAACAGTGTCAAACTTAGTTGTGAGGCAGGATGAGGCCTGGTGCAAGTCACGGCACTTCGTGTTGTTAACCGTGTTTAAGGTTTACGTTTCGGTTTATTAGATTTGTGAATCCCTTCCAGCAACAAGAAGCCCTGAAGCGATTCACAAGAAGAATAAAGCACAGTGGTGAAAACAATGCAAACATCCAGTCATTGGGGCTGTCCTGATATGACCAAAAATGCCATTGCCTGGCACGGGAAGGTGGCAAAGTTGGTGTTAGGTGGGCCTCGCTGCAGAGAGCATTCCATCAATGGGAGTTTCTACAGAAAAGGCCCATTCTCTCGTTGTCACCTTCTAGGTCTCCCTCGGAGGTGGCACACAGAGAATCAGTCGACAATCTCAGGGTCTGGGCAGGTTCATATAAGGTCAAGGTGTCTCTTTAGACATATATAATGCTTTAAGGGTCCACACCAACACTTTTAAGTGGACCCACGTAAAAATCAAGCGTGCATTATTTGTCGGTAGCAGACAAAGTATGCCCATAGACCACCTTGGTTCCACTGCACAGGAGTTGTCTCAACAGCACAGACAGGATTGAGTATTCAGGATCTAGGGCAGGCATCCCTCCTGGACCGGCCCAAGGGCTTGGCCCTCCTGAAGGCCCTTATATTGTGGGGTTGGTTGCCTTGGAATCGTCTGGACATCCAGTGGATTGGGCCCCCAATCCTTCCAGTTCCACCAAAAGCTCAGGGATTTTTCAAGCACCGTCATAGGGAGCAACCTAAAGCGAGGACGCCCTAACCTAGAAGTTAGCTATGAGCACATCTCCATTGCAGACTTTAATAAACCTGTTTTTAACTGTCAGGGCTTTAGTCTTAACATCCCAAGGGAAAAGTAGTTCTGTAAAAGAATCTCGCAGGGCCCCCACCCCTTTGCTGCTAGACTAGGTGAGGAAGTGCAGTTTAAGTTGGCACATTTTGGGGTACCATTAAAGAAGCTGCAGATCTGGTTTTAAACCAGATTTTCTGGATCGTAAGGGTATGGAAAGAGCCCTGCTGGCTTGCTCACACCCCCAAGGCCTATCTGGTCCAGTAGCCGATTTCACACATTGGCCACCCAGTAAACCCGAATGTGAAACCCACAAGGAGAAGGCAAAGGGCAATGGCTTTCTCCAACAGCTGCTTCCCAGGGACTGGCAGAGGCGTGCACACACCTGCCAGTCCTTGGAGTAGCAGCCATTGATAAAACACATCAGTGCATTTCCTTGTCATTTTCCTGGTGAGAAAGAAGTGGCTTAGTCACACAAGGGAATCAAATCAGCATCATTTGTGCAACCTGAATTTGACAGTGAGAGACTGAATCCCACCCAAAAACTGTGATAGTCTGGGAGCTCCTGCTGCCAGAAAATGCTGCAAATGCCATTCGCTTAGGAAGGAGGATAAGAGAAGTTCATGGAGGAGGGGAGGAAACCAGCAACTGCTAACTGTTAGCAGGCAGTCTTCCTTGTAGAAACTCTTAACTGGGAGCAGACAACAGGGGAAGTGTGTTATCTATGTGTCCTGTTTCACTGCAAGTTACCCTAAAATTAAGATTTGCCACATGTAGGCTCCCAGCTTGAAACCTTGTTGTGAGACTTTCTGAGGAGGCCTGGGGCTTTTGCGAAGGGCATCAGCCTTCATCTCCCTTGCTGAGCTGCAATTTGGGGTTACTTTCCCAGTTGTTTGGCCACTTCCCTTCTGCCTGTCCCGAAACGCCTGCTAATCTGTGTGGCACCTAAGTTTTCAGAGGTAATTTCGGCCTCGGTGGCACTTGGTGTGTGTCCCTTGCAAACTTATTTTCCACCCGTCACTATTGCAAAAAAAACCAACCACAACCCTGTGTACTCTTTCTGGTTTAGGCAAATGGAAGAATCTCTTCTCCTGCAGTAATTGGAAGGGAGCAAAGAGGTAGAAAACAACAAAGAATTAATACGGCCACAAACTGCCTGGTGTCATATATGGAAGTGCAGCGTTCCTCCTCTGTTCCATTCAGTGCTTTCAGTTTGACCTACGAAAAATATTAAATGGAGGGCAAAGGGAGGTCCTACTCCAGCGCAGACCTATATTTTACTGCCTTTCGAAAGCCCTAAATTTCCACTTAATCACTTGCAATTTTCTTGGACTATGAAGAGGGAAAGCAAAAGCCACATGACGGTAATTCTGTTAAAGTGCTTTGCTGCCGCCAGCCATGAAAGCTCCGGTCAGGGATGGCCTTTAATAGAGATTGCTTTTGAATAGCAGCCGTGGACCCAGCCTTAATGGAATCGGTCCCATTACTTCCTTCTGCAGTCCTGGGTTTCCTCCTCGGCCTCCAGTGAGCAACATCTGTGTTCATCTCCCGATAGCGGTGTGTCCCAGTGCCCTTCCATGACTAATTTATATGTAAGCATCCTCCAATTTAATTTCTTTCAGCCAGTGTCTTGATTATTTAACCTGATGTTCTGATTGTTCCACTCATCTGTGGAAATCTAAATGTTGGTAAAAATTATACACAGCTTCTCCTGAGCCCTTTGACATCAACAAATTGTTGGTGTGTTGTTGCTTTTAAAATATAACAACAGCAACAAACTAGTGGCTTCCGATTGGGGGTGCTTTTCCTCAGGTAAATGGAACTTCCACTTGCAGCTGCAGTATACATCAGAAATGCCAGATGCTGTAGGCAAGCCAGAAAGAGAAAGCATTAGACCTCAATGCCCTCCTTCCCTGAGCTTCTCTGAGACAGAATCTTTGTCGTATCTGTTATAGACAGAATCCTGCAGTAGAACAACTTTGGGCTGATCCAGCAAGACAATCTCTTATTTAGTTGAGATGCCTCTGCCAAGCTCAATATGGAATAAATCAGCTACATCACCGTCCAGTAAGGCTTTTGACAAAGCTCCCCATGATATTCTTGCAGAGAAGCTGGTAACATGGGCTGGGCAAGGTAGTTATTTGGTGGATTTGTGGCCAGTTGACTGACTGAACCCAAAGAGTACTCATCAATGGTTCCTCGTCATCCTGGAAAAAAGTGACCAGTGGGGTGCCACAGGGTTCTATCCTGGACCCGTTGTTGTTCAGCGTCTTTATAAATGACTTGGATGAAGGAATGGAGGGGACGCTCATCAAATTTGCAGATGACACCAAACTTGGAAGGGTAGCTAATGCCGCAGAAGACAGAATCAGAATTCAAATGACCTTAACAGATTGGAGAACTGGGCCCAAGCTAACAAAATGAATTTCAACAGGGACAAATGTAAGGTTCTGCACTTAGGCAGGAAGAACCGGCTGCAAAAATATAAGATGTGAGGGGTAGCTGCCTTGCCAGTAATTTGAAAGGGATCTAATGGTCTTGGTGGACTACAAGCTTAACATGAGTCAACAGTGTGATGCAGCAGCAGAAAAGCAAAGCTGGTGCTGTTCTAGGCTGCATCAACAGAAGTATAATCTCCAGATCAAGGGAAGTCATTGTACTACTCTGTTATTCCACCTTGGCCAGACCACACCTGGAATACTGTGTCCGGTTCTGAACACCACAATTTAAGAAGGATAATGACCAAGCTGGAACATGTGCAGAGGAGGGCAACCAAGATGATCAGTGATATGGAAACCAAGCCTTATGAGGAATGGTTGAGGAAGTTGGGTATGTTTAGGCTAGATAAGGGAAGACTGAGAGGAAATATCTAAAGAGCTATCACATGGAAGAGGGAGCAAAAAAATTAGGAAGAACTTTCTGATGGTAAGAGCTGTTCGACAGTGGAACAGACTCCCAGAAGAGTTGGTGATTTCTCCTTCCTTGGGGGTTTTTAAGCAGAGGTTGAGTGGCCATCTGTCATGGATGCTTTAGTTGAGATTCCTGCATCGCAGGGGGGTTGGACTGGATGACCCTCTGGGTCCCTTCCAACGTTACAATTCTGTGAAAATTAGCTGCATTCGGATCAAGGGCCAGATAGCATTTCATACACCTACACTAACATACTGTATTGGGGACACCATGACTGAACCCCACTAAACTGCGAGTTTCTTACACCTGCACTTCTTATTCAAGAGGCTTCCCTTCTTCTGAGCTGAAGGTTTTGGGTTCTTTCATGGGGGATTTTGGTTCAAATGAACCTAGCAAAATGTGAGTATGTTCCAGGAGGGGCTGTTCACTGTAGAGCCCCAGGAAGGCGGTGCAGTGCTAAGATGCAGAGATGCAGCGCACTTCATAGTGAGCCCTTAGCTGGTGGCACAGTGATGTACCTTTCCCATAGGAATGATGGGCAATCAATTCTATGACTTCTATGGGATCAAGGAAGAAGTGCACTTGGAGACATCACAAGGGGGATGGCTAAAGTTGGCCTCCGTCCCTGGGGACTCAGGACAGTGAGAATCAAACCTGCTTCACAGCTCTTTCCTGAACCTTGTTTCTTGGTCACACTTGAGTGTGACAGCATGGTGATTTTTGGGGGGGAGAGATTTAAAAGTCTGGAGAAAATTAAGTGATTGGCCTTCCCCTTTCTGTACCAGGAATGAATTGATATTTCAGCATATTGTGGTAGCGCGGAACAGCTTATTTCTTTGTAAACACTTTGTGGTGGTATCCAGCCCCAGTTTTTTTGTTTTTTGTTTTTTCACTGAAGGATCTTAGACTTATGTAGCAACCCTCCCTTGGGAATCTCATACAGAGCAACTCTTAAGGGAACTGTCTTCTTTACTCTGAATTCTAATCTGGAATGAAAGGTCCACCCCTTGTTCTGTTCTCACAATTACCGCAACGTTTCAGAAGAACTCAAGTACACCAGACAAGCTTCGGAACGCTTTTAGCTACCCTTTCGTTTGACAAGTGGGTTTGCATGAACAGGGAGAAGGGGGTTTCCTCCACTCTTCCTAAAGATTTTAGTGAAGCGTGATCCACAGTCCTGAGCCGCTCATGTGGATCATGCCAGTTCCGGGGTAAATTAATCTGGTTTAATATTGCTCTCTGCTCCAGGGTTTTGATGGGGTTTTTTTTTTTTAAAAAAGTGGATGGTGAGTCCCCTTTTTATTTCCTATGCTCTCACAACACTGGGTCCTGTATACCAGGACTTCCTAACTTTTGGGGGGCAGCCGTTAGGCTATCTGCACCCTGATCCAAGGGCTGGAAGAAGCCCAGCCTCTCACAAAACTACAGGCGCCATAGTACAGTTGGTTCAAGCAATAAAATGTTTCCCATGTGCTTGTTTGGTATGAGGTCGTTGACTGGGAACGGAGTAGGAACAAATAGGTCTTCTCAAGAGGAGAGACGGGCAGTCGTAGCCCTTTGCCTTTTCAGAACGAGATAGCAACGCAGGAACGCTATTTGCGTGAAATCCAAATTCAGAACCTTTAGGGGCAGGGGGTTTCTTTTCCACTCGGCTGCCGTGCTGAGCAAAAGTTCTTACCGTGTCTTGATCGAAATCCAGGACGCTCGGCGAAGGCCAGATGAAATTGCAGGTCTCCCTCAAAGCCTGCCTGTTGGAGAAGGACAAAAAAACAACAACGGTAGCTTGTTAAGTGATCGTGTGAGCATCCTTGAAGTTACTCATTTCTGTTGCGATCCTTTGCACAATGGGGTCTACCTCCAGAAAACGTATGCCTTGGATTGCAGCCCTGGTTCTTATTCCCCACCCTGTGGATATGTCTGGTGTTGTTGTTTTTAATTTATTTAAAGCTAATTGTTTTCTTAAACTGGCTAATCATTAATACTCCTATCAACCTGGATGCACATCTAGGCTCTGCAGAATTAAGTTAACATTTAAGCTATCAAAATCCTGTGTCAAAAAAACCCAGTATGGAACAGTGGTTTTCTTTAGAACACAGAGTTACGTTAACGATTTTTTTTTAATTGCAAAAAAAAATGTATTTATTTTGTTTGAAAACCAACATTTAATTTAATCATTTATCATATTTTGGGTTTTTTTAAGTGCTTTTGTTTTAAAAATATTGTTAATTTTTTTTAAAAAAAAACAACCATTCTGGAACTGGGGAGACTTAGATGTTTGTAATAAGAGGAAGGCGGCTGGGGAGAAAACGCTCCCATCATTTCCAACATTTAATAGACTGTTAAGGGAAGGGAGAGGACAATTCTTCATGGCAATTCAGTTTTGTTTATGGAACATCCCGAACCGCTGTATGCTATAAAATACATCATCTGAGTAATAAAAGTTTCAAGCTCGACAGTTTGCCATCTCTGTTGATATGTGGTATCAGTTCTGGTGGTCTTAAAAGACTTGCTTATTTTGTTTGGCTTGGAAGGAAGAATGGGAGAAAGGAAGCCATTACAGCAAAAAAAAAAAGTACAAAACCCCTGGGTTTGGATGGAGCCATTTTTTCACTTTTAGAACAGCTGGAACGGACTGTATTGTTCATTTGTGTGCTTGATCCAGCAAGAAGCATCCATATGCTGTTCCCAGCGACTCCGGTCTTTAAATGCTCACCACACAGCAAACACACACAGACATTTACAACAGTCCCTTTCAAATATTTTATTGGGTTTTAACAAAGAAAAAATTCAAGAAAAAATACAAAAACAAAAAGAATACAAAGTCGCAAAATACAATACAAAAGTACGAACATTAAATACAACGAAAGAAAAAAAGAGATAAAAACACATATAATAAAAAACAAAAATTCTCTCTTTCTTAATTTGACATCTCCAATTAACTTATTTTCCCGACTTCCTCACGTCTCCCGTTCTTGTATCCCTTTTAAGAATTAATTCAACAAATTCATATCCTATTAATTTATCCATTATTGATCTAATCTTACATTTTACCTTGTTGCTAGAACCCCTGCGGTTCATTTCAATGTCATCAACATTCAAAAATTTTACAATATTTCTGCAAATAAATTTTAAATTTCCCCCAATCTTCTTCCACTGAGTCTTCTCCCTGGTCTCGGATTCTGCCAGTCATTTCCGCCATCTCCATGTAGTCTATTAGTTGCATCCAACAGTCCCTTTCAATTGCAGTGGAGAGGGCTGGGCATGCTACCGAAACCATCACACAATTAAACAACCTTCGACGGCAATCCTATCTCCATTTACCATAGAGTAAGCCCCATTAAGCTAGAAAACAAAACAGCGTGGGTGGCTTTGAAAGCTACATTTTCTTTTTTATTTTCTTTTTTCATATCATTTTTATTAGTTTTACAATAATACTTTCCATTGTCTCCTCTTATATTACACACTTTGGCCCTGACTTCCTTATGATTTCCTATCTTTTCATTTCAAATTTCTGCATTTTCACTATTTGACCATTGCTTTAAAATCAATAACATGAAAACATCATACATTCTTATTCTTATCTGCAGTGGTTTTTGTACCTTTCCTTACAAAGCTGCTTGCAATCCTACCAATGTATTTGATTGAATACAATTGTCTTTCAAATAATTTACAATTTGGTCTAGTCCTTGATGAACTTTGGGTCCCGCTGTTCTCGGATTCTTCCCGTCATTTTGGCCAGTTCTGCGTACTCCATTAGCTTCAATTGCCATTCTTCCTTGGTAATTCCAGAAAGCTACGTTTTCAAGGGCGTCCCAGCATGTCCTTTCCTCGTCCATTCATCACTTCTGGTGGAAATCCACCATTATTGCATTTATGATGGCTGAACTTTCCACAGGTATACTGGGGGTGGGGGCTCCAGAGGACCCATGTGTGCTATCCCAAATCCTTCTGGCTGTTCTGTTGGCTTCTGGGCAGCGGTAGGAATGCACCCTACCTTGGGTCTGGATGGAACCATTTTTTTCACTTTTAAGAGTGGCCAAAAGACGTTGTGTTGTGCATTAGCAGCCACTATGCCGGGGACATGAGAATGCTCTTTTTATTTTTCTGGGGAAAGACCTTCAATGAACTACAACTCCCCAGTATTGCCTTTGGTGGGGATGGTGCAAAATTTCACAGCTTAGATATTGAGTCACTCATAGCTTGGTGGGTTAGAGCGTGGCGCTGATAACGCCAAGGTTGCTGGTACGATCCCAGTATGGGGCAGCTGCGTATTCATACATTGTAAGGTGTTGGACTGGATCAGCTTTTCCCAACCTGTGGGTCCCCAGATGTTGTTGGACTACAACGCCCATCACCCCCAGCTAGCAAGGCCAGAGCTCAGGGATGATGGGAGTTGTAGTCCAACGACATCTGGGGACCCACAGGTTGGGAACCGCTGGACTACATTATCCTTGGGGTCCCTTCCAGCTCTCCAATTCTATCACAGGTGTGTGTTCTGGCAGACGGAGAAGTGCCACTATTTAACAAGCGCAGTCTCTGAATTTGATTTGATTTAGCAGTGGGCTTCCCTGAACCAGCCCACTTCATTACTGTTACTGCTAGTATTATTACATATTAATCAATCCCACCATGACTCCAAGCAGCTCAAGGGGTGGTGTATATAATTCTCCCACTTTCCAATTTATTCTCACAACAACACTGTGAGGTAGGTCCGGCTGAGTGATTGGCACAAGGTCACCTACTGAGCTTCACCATTGAGAGGGGATTTGAACCCTGGTCTCCCAAAACTCTTAACCGCTAAATGCTGGGTGTTATAGGCAGAAGAAGAAGAGGAGGAGTTTGGATTTGATAACCCGCTTTATCACTACCCGAAGGAGTCTCAAAGCGGCTAACAATCTCCTTTCCCTTCCTCCCCCACAACCAACACTCTGTGAGGTGAGTGGGGCTGAGAGACTTCAAAGAAGTGTGACTAGCCCAAGGTTCACCCAGCAGCTGCAAGTGGAGGAGCGGGGAAGCGAACCCGGTTCACCAGATTACGAGTCCACTGCTCTTAACCACTACACCATGAATCAAATATGCCTCTTCCTGGACCGCATGACATCAAGGCACAGGAGGCCATTTGTACATTTGAATGCTCTCCCAACCTGCACACAGAAAACTTGAAGGAACTAGGCAGCACATAGCGTCCTGGTCATGGGATGTCTCCATTAACAGGATGGCTTTTTCTTCCTGCAGGACATCTTTCAAACATGCCTGAAGACAGAGCAGGTGCAGCCCAGGAAAAGTGTTGCCTTGTGATTCAGGGAACGTCTGAACTGGGCCATAGAGAGGCGTACAATAGCAGGGATAATGTTCCCCTCCCACGCCTGAGCATCTCTGAACATGCACCCAGGTGCATTTGAAAAAGGCACTTAGTGTTTCTGCGTGCAAAAGAACCCCAATCATTCTTACTCAGAAGTGTTTTCCTTTAATCTGTGTGATCTATTATATTCAACCTGGTGTTGGATGGAATTCAAGGAAAAGGCAGTCATTGTAGTGACTCTGAAAAAAATGTACTCCTATTCATGGCCTATGCGTTTGTCCTTCAGTCTTGGCATTGCTTTCCTTCTAAGCAACAAAGGAGGAACATCCAGCGCTCGCATTCTTTTTGTCTCTGTCATGTTTTGTCTCCTTTCTCTCTGCAACCATGGTAAAAAAATCTGTGCCCTTTCTACACACTCGCCCCAGTCAAGCCGGGGCAGTACAGAAGCTCTCCGCGCAAGAGCCCAGCCAACTTGAATAAAATATTTGGGGGGGGGAGAGATAAGCCCCGCACAGCATAAACGATCACATGATGCGATGCACATACACCATATGAATGGCAATGCCCTTGTGGGGACTCCACAAATATTTTATTGGGGGCCAAAGGGGTCCTATGAACCCAGCCAGCTTCAGCAGCCAACACTGAGTACACAAAGCTGGAATTCTCCAGGATTTAGGGCTCATTCACATCCATGGGCATAGCCAAGGGAGGCAGGGGGAAGCTGCTCCCCCCCAGTCAAGTAAATAATAAAAATACTTAACTAACAAACCAATCATATTGCAGATGGCTTGGTTCTGCCCCCCCCCAAAAAAAATTGATCCTGGTTATGCCCATGTCCACACAACCATTTGCCCTTCCACTCTCCACCCCCAGAAAACCCACGGTTTAGGGATGAATTGGAGCACACAGCAATTGGGTTTTCTTTGTTCTGATTTCTCACTAAAGTGTGGGGTTTCCAGTGGAAATCAGGAGGGCAAAGGTTGGACCCCCGCTTTCTGGTCATGGGACAAAGTGTGGACAAGCACTTAATCTCGCCCATCCAATATTCCTTCCAATCAGCTAATCAGTACAAATGTTTTCTGAAAGTGGATCAGATATCTAGCTCAATCCCTTATTTCATATTTTTTTTAAAGGAGGGTGAACAGCAGCAGAGCTGCTCCCCTCACACCGCAAACTGCAAGACTGCCCCCCCCCCATTTGTTAGGCATGGAAGAAGGACCACACGTTACTGTCATGAAGAGGGGAGTTGCAGCAGCATGGTGAAAAGGTAGGTCTTGTCTTTTCAGGAGGAAGTCTATGGTCACTTGCCAGCAGCCTGTTTATTGACTCGTTTGCAGGGAGATTAGATGATGCATCAAGCCATGGGTAGGCAAACTAAGGCCCGTGGCTGGATCCGGCCCAATCGTCTTCTCAATCTGACCCGCAGACAGTCCAGGAATCAGTGTGTTTTTACATGAGTAGAATGTGCCCTTTAGTTTAAAATGCATCTCTGGGTTATTTGTGGGGCACAGGAATTTATTCATTTTTTTCCTCCAAAATATAGTCCACCCCATCCCAAGGTCTGAGGGACAGTGGACCAGCTCCCTGCTGAAAAAGTTTGCTGACTCCTGGATCAAGCAAGTGAATTTTCCCATCACTTTCCTTATCGGAAAATTTCCAGTCTTTTGGGGAAACAGGTTTGTTGCACACGAGTGCCAAACAAACTTTAATTGAGTACCCTGAAGTTGCCAGTATTATTAATTACATTTATTAGTCACTTTAAAAACAACAACTCAAAGTGACTTACAAACAATAAAAGCAGATATTTAAAAGAACAACCAAATATGCTTTGTTTTAAAGGGGAAGTTGTTGTTGTTGTTGTTATTTAAATTTGTATACAGTGGTACCTTGGGTTAAGTACTTAATTCGTTCCGGAGGTCCATTCTTAACCTGAAACTGTTCTTAACCTGAAGCACCACTTTAGCTAATGGGGCCTCCTGCTGCTGCTGCACGATTTCTGTTCTCATCCTGAAGCAAAGTTCTTAACCTGAGGTACTATTTCTGGGTTAGCGGAGTTTGCAACCTGAAGCGTTTGTAACCCGAGGTACCACTGTACTGCCTTTCACCCAAAAATCAGAGGGTGGCTCAAAAGATAAAAACACAAAAGGAGAACACAAAATACATAATAAAAACAAACCAATAACCCACCCAAACAAACTAGAAAGACTCGATTTTGCTGCGACATCTGTCACCCCATCGATCACCAGGGTTGATATGGCTAGTTGGATGTCCCCTTCCTCCCTCGCAACTCCATGTGCATCCCTCCAAAGTTGTGTGTTCAATGGAAGAGGATTTGCCATCCCGTATAGAAGGTGCATATTGGTCTTCAGTCAAGGGAAGACAACAGCTGCTTTACTCTGCTAGAACCTCCTAGCTAGCTAAAGGACCATTTGTAGGAGAGCGTAGCATCCAAGACTGCAGTCCAAGGAAGGAGCTGAAGGTAGCTGTCTGCCATCATCCTTTAACAGTGACAGACTCCCATTGTGTGTGACAACGCCAAGTTCCAAAAATAATTAGCACCGGGAATGTTCTCAGAATGACTTTCAGATGGAAAATGAAATCAGGGAGACATCCAAAGAAAGAAGTGTCTTTAGTAATAATAAATAATTAAGTAGTAAAGTAATAAAGTAATAGTAAAAGGTGACTTCAGTTATCCTCGCCAGATAAATGCATATTCTGGTTACAATAAAGAAGGAAAAATTTCTAGATACTCTAAATGGCTGCAAGCGACCCTGCACTTAATTCCAGGTGGGACCCAAGAACAAGAGCAATATGTAAGCAGTACAGTGGTACCTCGGGTTACAGACGCTTCAGGTTATATACGCTTCAGGTTACAGACTCCACTAACCCAGAAATAGTACCTCAGGTTAAGAACTTTGCCTCAGGATGAGAACAGAAATTGTGCTCCGGCATGGCGGCAGCAGTGGGAGGCCCCATTAGCTAAAGTGGTGCTTCAGGTTAAGAACGGACCTCTGGAATGAATTAAGTACTTAACCTGAGGTACCACTGTATTAAATAGACTGGAAACAATGACCAAGTCAAATTTAATTTACAGGTAAGGGGGAAATTGCTGGAAATGTCCAATACACAGTCTCATTTCACTTCTGAAGAGCAAGTAAATGAGGGAAGTGGGGGAAAGAAAGTTGAAATGGAAACTCAAGAGGGTCAAAACTTTGTAGAGTGCATTGGGGTTACTCAAAACCACAATCTTAGAAGCTCACCTGTAATGTATATTGCAGGTCAGGAACTGTAACCACCAAGTCCAAGAGGTTAACAAGAAGAACCAAGAAAGCTATCTGAGAAAAAAAGGCTTCCTTCAAAAAACGAATGTCTTGTCAAATGAGGAGAGGGGGAGCAGCTAAGTGGCAGGGACAGCCAATACTATGCTTCTCCCAGTAAAGGTAAAAAGGGAAAAGGACCCCTGAATGGTTAAGTCCAGTCAAAGGCGACTATGGGGTTGCGGCCCTCGTCTCACTTTCAGGCCGAGGGAGACAGTGTTTGTCCACAGACAGCTTTCCAGGTCATGTGGCCAGCAGGACTAAACCGCTTCTGGTGCAACAGAACACCGTGACAGAAACGAGAGCGCATGGAAACACTGTTTCCCCTCCCACCACAGCGGTACCTATTTATCTACTTGCACTGGTGTGCTTTTGAACTGCTAGGTTGGCAGGAGCTGGGACACAGCAATGGGAGCTCACTCCATCACGGGGATTCAACCCGCCGACCTTCTGATCCGCAAGCCCAAGAGGCTCAGTGGTTTAGACCACAGCGCCACCAGCTCCTCCCAGTGCATCTGCACAGCACAGTTCTTCCCACCACCAGGCGCCTCCCACTGTCCCTCCTGGTAGGCATCAGTGAATTACCTGGAGTTCGGGTGAGCACTGCCAACCCACCACGCCATCTGCTCCTGATTGAGACCAGCAATAAAAAGAAAATCTTTAAATATATCCAAAGCAGATGATTAGCTAGGGAGGCAGTTGGGCCATGGGATAGCAAGAGAGCGAAAGATGTGCTAACAGAGAATAAACACATAAGTTTGCAAAGAAACTGAATGTTGGTTTGTTTTTTGCATCTGACTTCACTGCAGAAGATGAATGGCAAATATATCTTCAGAAATGGAGTCTGGGGAACTGAAGCAAAAGGTACTGACAAAAGATGAAGGTCCAAACCTTATGGAGAAATTAAAGGGCCAGATGACGTCCATCCAACAGGAACTCAAATATGGCACTGCTGATCTTGTAACAAAAGTAGTTAACAGATCGATATCTCTACCAAAGGACTAGGAAATGGTTACCGTACAGCCTATTTTATAAAAGGGATCTGGGATTGATCCAGGAAAAATACAGGCCTAGTCAGATTAATGTTATTTTCAGGTAAATTGGCGAAAAGTATTAAGGGATAAAACTATCAAGCACACAGAAGGATAAATTTTGCTGAAGAAGAATCAGCATGGCTTCTGCAAATATACATCCTTCCTCACTGACCTTTTAGAGTTCTTTGAGAGGGTCACCAGGCATGTGAATAGGGGTGGTCCAAGAGATGTTGTTTCCTTAGACCACGGGTGTCAAACACAAGGCCCGCGGGCTGAATCCGGCCCGCCAGACCTCGTCATGTGGCCCATGTAGCCGCCGCTGGCCGCCAGCCTTCACCTTTCATTCTCGCTTTTTTTTTTTTTTGACACAAGAAAGCCGCCTCTTCAGCGCATGTGCGGCAGCCTGCAAGCCAGAGAATGTCTGCCCTCTAGCGGCGCCGGCCGTTCTACACGGGAAACCTCCACTTTACATGTCCTTTACATAGTCCTACAGATACAACCGGCCCTTTGAGGGTGACCAAACTGCTGATGCGGCCCCCGATGAATTTGAGTTTGACACCCCTGCCTTAGACTTTCAAAAAGGTGTTGACAAGAGAAATTGTATTCAATCACAGAGACACTTTGCTTTTAGACATCTGTAGTCTTTGATGCAGAAAGAGCTGGTTTGTGTGGCCACAATTTCTGAAAACATCCTTTTATGAGCTAGAGATGTGTGCTGCTGCCTACAAACCGTTTCCGCTAGTAACCTTGTTTTCATATTGCCTCGATCGCTGTAACTCATCTATTCAGAGGGAAGGTTTATGAAAAAATGTAGGCTTTTTTCTTCTTCCTTCTTTTTTGATGCAATGCAAGGAAGACGTTTTAACTAGGCTTCCGCAACAACTCAAAAAGACAAGTGGAGAAATTGTGGTTCACTCAGGATCAGGTGCCACCTTTGCCAGTGACCAATTCAGACTCACCTCCACAGGCGAAAAGGGCATCTAACAGAACTAACCTCACAACGCATAGACCATAAAGCAACGTGCAGATTCAGACGTAAGTAGCAGCACTGGAAGATAAAACAGGATTCAATGCTTATTAACGGAGACAGAAAGAACCACTCTTATCTGCCTGTGTCAGTTCCAGCTCTATAGATTAGTTTTATTTATTCATTTACATTTTTCTATCATATCTTTCCCCCACCTCCCTTTTGGCCAGGGATATCACTTTAACATGTTCCAGGGATTGGAGCGTTTTAACCTTTCACCCTGGTCTAGACACGGTGGAGTATTCACTGTCCCTTTTTAATGAGAAAGCAGAGCCTCCTGTGGTCTTTCTGGCTGGGCGGTGGAGCCAGCCAGATTTCCAGGAACAGATGGTGGGATTTTTCTGACGGCACCGAGACCACAACCTGGCGGCTCCCTCCAAACTGCCCAAGTTAAATTATTAAAGATGCAATTTCCTTTCATCTTTCCAGTAAAATCTATCTTTGCTCTGTAATCCTGTGCATTACTGTCACTGCGGAGCAACGCACAGCAAGGCAGGCTCCCTCCACTCCCTTTGGAAAGGGCTTGCTAGTGCTTTGCAGGGAAAGGTCTTCCTGGAGAAGGAAGATGCTGTGTGCCGTTGGTCGGTCCAGAGGTCACAGCTGATGAGCCAGGAGCTCAGCCTCCGACAGATCTCTCTTGCCCACCAAGGACAACGGAAATAGAGATGTTGTCTGTGGCCAAGCTTGCTTCTTTGTCATATTGGCCTTGGGCTACCATCTTCAAAAAATTGCCTCCAAGTCAAGGACTTGCTAGACACAGAGGGATGGTAGGAGGCTCCAGCTGGGGACATCCCCAAGGGAAGAAGGCTCAGAGCACAGGGAGTGGTGGTGGGACTACTGTCAGAGGGAGAAGCCAGGGAGGAGGAGGTGTCAGAAGCTGCAGAGGGTACAGAACCCTGTGAGCAGGGAGAGTCTGTGGCAGAAAGGAGACCAGAAGCTGAAACGAGAGAGGAGCAGAGTCAAGAGGCAGATATGAATCAGGCTGGTGAAGAAGCCAGGGTGTCCTCCTCCTGATGCGACAAGCTCCCCTCCCTGGACCAGAAGAGGTATGAAGAGGTGCGTTGGCATAGTCTCAGATTGCTTGGGAAGCACCTGGGAGAGGAGGAGCTGTGTAAAGCCTCCACAACTGCCTCGCAGGAGCAAGACCTACTGAGAAGGCCCGGCTTCTTCTAATAAAGAGTAAACATTACATACACTGTGTGATTTATTGCTGGCTGGCTCCCTGACATCAGGAGTGAGGAAAGCTTTTTAGCCTGAGGTCCACATTCCCTTCTGGGCAATGTCCCAGGGGCCAAATACTAGTGATGGGCGAGGCTAGAGGCCAAAGTGGGCAGAGCAATGGCTATACATGTTACCTTTATACAGTAGGCTAGTTTCTAGAAACACACACCCTTCTCTGTATAGGCAAACAAGAGGAATGGTCAGAGTTCAAGGACACATTCCAGTCAGGCAAAAAGACTGAAGGAGAGTCGGAAGCAGGGTGGGTGAGGGGTGTGGTCTAAAGAGGGCCAGAGAGTGAGGCCTGGGGGGCCACATTCAGCTCCCAGACCTCAGTTTCCCACTCCATCCTGTTTCTAAGTCAAGGAGATGATGTGGCAGCCTTGGAAGTGGTGGAGTTACTCCTCCTTGGGTACTCAGAGAGTAGTTCTAGGGAAGTAAGTTGTGCCTCCCCCCGCCGATCCTGCTCTGTGGGGCTCCCAGAATCATAGAATCATAAAACTGTCTCGCCAGAGTGGTGCGTGGTCTAGTTATCTCTCACTTGGACTACTGCAATGCGCTCTATGTGGGGCTACCTTTTAAGGTGACACGGAAACTACAACTAATCCAGAATGCAGCAGCTAGACTGGTGACTGGGAGCGGCCGCCGAGACCACATAACGCCAGTCCTGAAAGACCTACACTGGCTCCCAGTATGTTTCCAAGCACAATTCAAAGTGTTGGTACTGACCTTTGAAGCCCTAAACGGCCTTGGTCCTGTATACCCGAAGGAGCGTCTCCACACCCATCGTTCTGCCCGGACACTGAGGTCCAGCTCTGAGGGCCTTCTGGCAGTTCCCTCACTGCGAGAAGTCAAGTTACAGGGAACCAGGCAGAGGGCCTTCTCGGTAGTGGCGCCCACCCTGTGGAACACCCTCCCACCAGATGTCAAAGAGAAAAATAACTACCAAACTTTTAGAAGACATTTGAAGGCAGCCCTGTTTAGGGAAGCTTTTAATGTTTAATAGATTATTGTATTTTAATATTCTGTTGAAAGACGCCCAGAGTGGCCGGGGAAACCCAGCCAGATGGGCGGGGTATAAATAAATTATTATTATTATTGAGTTCGAAGGCACCATGAGAGTCATCTAGTTCCCTGCATTTCAGGATCCTGCCCACAGCTATTTCTGGGTGGGCTCCAACCACTAGCCTTCTTTCTGGTTAACAGCCAGATGTACTGACCCATTGCACCACCCAGGGGTCCTGACTTGCCCCCACATTGAGGAGTGAGCGCAGTCATGGTCACATGACGTGTAATGTGACATCACATCACGCGTCACCTGATGCCACCCGGGGTGGGACGCATGGAGGGCAACGTCTGCACTTGCTCAAGCGAAGCAAAGATCTCCCGCAGTTGTCACAGCCGCCTCCTGTTTCACGAGCTGCCGGGTGGAGGCTGGGGTGCATGGAGGGTGCACGGCAGTGGCAAGGGGTGGCAGCCCCCTCAATATTGGGGGGCACTGGGGGAGGTTAATGATATCCTCTTTCATCTCTGCAGTTCGATACTGGTTACCTACTACACCTGGCGCATTGTAAAATACCATGTATATTGGCAGCCCCTATATAACTAACATGGGATGCGGGTGGCACTGTGGGTTAAACCACAGAGCCTAGGGCTTGCCAATCAGAAGGTCGGCGGTTCAAATCCCCACAACTGGGTGAGGTCCCGTTGCTCAGTCCCTGCTCCTGCCAACCTAGCAGTTCAAAAGCACAACAGTGCAAGTAGATAAATAGGTACCACTTCAGTGGGAATGTAAACGCCATTTCCGTGCGCTGCTGTGGTTCGCTAGAAGCGGCTTAGTCATGCTGGCCACATGACCCGGAAGCTGTACGCCAGCTCCCTCGGCCAATAAAGCGAGATGAGCACCGCAACCCCAAAGTTGTCCATAACTGGACCTAATGGTCAGGGGTCCCTTTACCTTTACCTTTACCTATATAAATAACATACCATGTTGGCTCTGCCTCCAGTCGACTCCTCCCTCAGCTTTTTGCCATCCTTCCTTACCCACCAAGACCCACATGTCAACATATATGGCCACAGGCTGGAGATTCCCAGGAGTTGCACCCCTTTTTCTTTGTTCATTGGGTGTAGGGCCAAGCAGCTGGGTCTCAGGCCACCTATTGCATCATTTGCTCAACAGCTGGGGTTGGGGAGGGAATAGTACAACCCGTTCTTCTTTATTTACAGAGCTGGCACCATGGGAAGCCATTATACTTAATATTGTTGTTAGCATTTCTTGGGAAAATTTACATCTGTTCCAGACCTCAGCAAACAGCGATTGTGTATGAGTGATTGGGATCAGTCCACACGCACAAATTTATCACCTCATGACACAGCTAAGTGCATGCAAAACATACATCAAAGCCATGAAATCGGCTACAAATGCACATTAAATAAATAAATAAAGGTGTCATGAGCTCTGCGATCCTGTCCGGTTCAGGATGAGAGTGGCAGTTGCTACCAGAGGACGATGTGGAGGATTTGATAGTTGAGGAGCACCGAAAGTGGGAGGAAAGGGCCATTGTCCCTTTGCCTCAGAGGCCAAGGAAGGGGAGAAAGTCGCAATGGGTCTTGGTCCTGCCCCATCCATGGAGTGGAAAGATCCCCTAGCAATAATAATAATAAACATGCAAAGAACCCCTGGACGGCTACGTCCAGTCAAAGGCGACTATGGGGTCGTGGTGCCCTGAGGGAGCTGGCGTTTGTCCACAGACAGCTTTCCGGGTGATGTGGCCAGCATGACTAAACCGCTTCTGGCGCAAAGGAACACCATGACGGAAACCAGAGCGCACCTTCTGATCGGCAAGCCCAAGAGGCTCAGTGGTTTAGAACACAGCACCACCCACGTCCCTAGCAATAAGAAAGGGTGTTGACCAGCTGAAAGGGGAAGTGGGAAAGAGCATCTCTCTTCCAACTTCTTCCTTCAGCTCGATATATTTCTCCTTTGAGAAAGACCTGCCCTTACCACCTTGTGACCAAGGGGGCAGTGAGGAGACTTAGAGGCTTCATGGGCACCAGCAGACCCTCCAAGTATCCCTATTTTCCTGGGGGATCCCTGATTTAGAAAAGGTTTCTAGATCTGATCCAGGAATGTCCTGCTTTTCCTTAGGATGCCCCTATTTTCATTGAATAAATGTTGGAAGATATGGAGTTATCTGATCCCCTGAGCCGTCCGAAGGCAATCCTACACAGTGGACGCTCGGGTTGCGAACGTGATCCGTGTGGGAGGCATGTTCGCAACCTGCAGCGTTCTCAACCCGCAGCACCGCGCCTGCGCATGCATGGGTCGCGGTTCGGCTCTTCTGTGCATGCGCAAAGTGTGATTTAGTGGTTCTGCACATGCGCGAGTGCTGAAACCTGGAAGTAACCCCTTCCGGTTGCGCGATGTGCAACCCAAAAACACACAACCTGAAGTGTCTGTAATCTGAGGTATGACTGTATAGGAAAGGGTTTTTTAAATGTTTAATGGTGCATTTATGTTTTTATATATGTTGGAATCTGCCCAGAGTGGCTGCGGCAACCCAATAAGATGTGTGGTGTGTAAATAGTAAAATTGTCGTTATGGAATGGGACCTACCTATTTTCATCAGAGAAATGTTGGAGCGTATGCATCATGGGAGGCCTTCAAGTCCACAGCTGTGCCCGCCATGTTTGCTCCAAAGACCTGGCCACTGCTCTGCACCAAGGTAGCTTTTTAAGACTTGCCATTGGCCAGCAGCATGGGCGAAAGTCTCCTCCTTTGTGCATCTGCAGAGCTCACCCCATTTGGCAAATGTAAGGCCGAGACAGTCCTGTCTCCACCTGGGGAAAGGCTTGAAGCAGCCAAGCTCTGCATTTGCAGCAAACATTTATCCTCCATTATAGATAGCCTCCTGGTTTTCGGCAGCCCCTCACTCTCTCTGTCTCTCTCTCAACCTTTGGCACACTCTCTCCCGTTTGAAATCCTCGAGGCCAGCTTCCCTGATTAAACTTTGATTCAGAGGAAACAAATTGGCTGCATCAATTAGTAATGTTTGATCCGCCACTAACACCATTAATAAGTCATCTCTCTATAAATGTGGAGGTCAGGCGAAAGAAAATGGAGCTACCGCTGTCTGGATCTTAAGCCCAGGACTGTTCGGGAGCTGCAGCAACCAAAAAAATAATTTTAATCATCAAACTCATCTTTGCAGATCAGGATCCCTCCCTCTTTTCTCAACTTAACATCTGTTCCATTCCTCCAAACTTGCATAGGAGGCTTGTTCAAAATGGCAACAATACAGCCGCAGGATATTTTTGCGCAAATCAATAAAGTTTATGCAAACTACTCACTTCCTTCGATTTTCATACCCAGTTTCGAACTCAAGTCTTTGAGCTTTTGTAGGAGTTGGGATTTCTCAGCAAAGGTAAAGGTCCAGCCCAACTTAATCGGCAGCTCAGGCAGCTGCCTGGAATGGCAGGATTTGGGGGGTTAGAGAAAGTGCCCCACAGAGAGAACCGCTGCCCAGACCCTTGAAACAGCAAGGTCTGAAGTGTGGGGCAAGTAGCATCTGCAGTTGAGAAAGGATTAGTCACTAGTGATGGAGAAGGCCTCTGCCTGAAATGTTGTGGCACTGCTGTCAGTCAGAGTAGACACTACTCAGCTAGATAGACATGTGGGATAGTAGTGGGAATACCTTTGAAGCAAGAAGGTGCACTTCCACCCAAACTAAAACCCTATTATGCCTTTATAGACGTTTTTGGGGTGGAGCAAAATAAATGTTCACCTAGGGTAACCAAAATAGGTTGCAGGTGTTTTCTTGCAGTTTTGAACAGCCTGTGTGAGTTCCTTGGAATGGGACAGACCACACCTTAACGGTGCCTGTGTGGTAGCTTAGCTCAGTGGGACAGCATTCACTTTGCATGCAAAAGGTGGCAGCTTTAGTGCCCAGTGTCTCCTGGCAGGACTGAGGGAGACCTCTCTGATGGCACCAAGAGCTACTGCAAGTCTGTAGACAATAGCGGGTGAGATTGACCAAATGTTTGATTCAGTATAAGGCAGCTTCCTTCACTGCACTCCTAAAAAACGGAACGGATGGCCTGGGAAAAAGAAATATTAATGTCTATGTAGTTTCATGATAAAAGTGTGGGAGGGGACCAGGAAGTTAAGAGTGATTGTGTTTGTCTGAGTGTCTGTAACCGATCAGGAAGCTTATGTGAATACCATGCCTACAAGGTAATTATACACATACCATATACCGGTAGCTTGGAGAAAGACAATCTTTGCAATATATATTGCCCGAGGTGGGGAATAGCCATAATTATTGTGCAAACCGATTTGCATTCTTTTGCAATATAATTTTGCAAAAGGCTACATTTTACGGTTACTTCCTGTAATCGATTCTTTGCTTCCTTGACTGAACCTGTTCCGTCAGCACCCCTAGCTCTGTCATTATTCTAATTAGCAGGAATGCTGCCAAAGTTCCTCAGTATGAAAAAAACAAACAAACAGGTAGCCGTATTGGCCCAGCGGAACAAAACTTGCAAGAGCTGGTGAAAATCATAGACCTGGTGATGATTCTAATAACACATATTATCAGGGGCAGCCCTGAAATCCTGCAGAGGTGAAATGACCTGTTTCAGGACTGACTGGTTTCGTGAGCAAAGGCTAGGGGCTTTTGCAAACCATAGTTTACTGTGTGCTTGCAGCTGTTGGCCTTCCCATTCTTATTTAATCTGTGTAGTCCACATGTTGGTACCTTCAAGCATACCAGTATTGATGCTTTCTCCCTTTAAGTTCAGATTTACCTGACACGGCGGTAATAAATTTGGGGAAATCAGGCTCCAAACCGCTCTACTTGTGGTCGCACATTATTTCTTTTGGTGTTTTAGGGTGTGTGAATCAATCGTCACTTCCTGTTACTCCCCTTTCCATATACATAACTTCCTCAATGCTTTCATTTATTTTCTGGCTGTGCAGATAAATATTCCCTGCATGCGCCTAAACATATATATTTTACTTCTGAACCCTCAGTTTTGCACAAAACCAGAAAGCTGCACATGCAAACCACATTTTAAAAAATCTACACCGGATATTGCACAGCAAATTGATATGAAAGGTGTGTGCCAAGAATTTGCAATTCCGTTCATCTATTTCAGTTGTGCTTCTGGTTTCCATTGCTCCTGAAAGAGGAGGGTAGGCAATAAATAATCCCTCAGATTTGCGCAAAACCAGAAAACTGTACAACAGACTTAAACTAGCATGGTGACAAGCAAAGGAAGCCGCCTTAACCCCAGTGTGGTTCCCCTTTAGCACATATGCAGCACAACAAGACAATGACCTACCCCCGCTCCACAACAACATACAACTCAATATGGCTAACTGGACACAATCCACCCCGCCGACATACAAACAAACCACACCGCAACCAACTGAACACAACCAACACAACACAACCAACCAAAACCTGGACCCTCCAATCTCTCACAACACCAATAAAAACAAATAACTATATAAATAAAGGAACTACCCATGGGACATGGACACACAAACGTTGCATAAACGCTATGTAATAAAATGAAAATATCACCAGCCACCAGTCCTCTCCCTCCCTCCCTCCCTCTCGCCCCTCTTTTCCCCCAAAGTCTATGACAATAATGTCTCATAACAAACATAAACAAACAGTGAAAAAGACTCTACACTGAAAGTGGAGACACTATATGTATTTTTCATTATTTGTTTGATTTGTGTTACAAAAAAAAACTTTAATAAAAAACTATTGAAACAAAACTACAAGCAATTTTGTGATGAGAATTTACAATTGTGTAACAATGTGCTTTTGCACCTTCCTGGGCTGAAAGTTCTGGTTATTAAAAAAAAAAAAAAAAAAGCATTGTAAGTATTTAATTAGCATAATAGAATAATAATAGAAAATAGAAGGTTGGGACAAACTCAAAAGGGAATACCTACTGGTCTGAATGGGAAAGACCCAAGTTGCTGCATGTACACAGGTTCAAATCTGTGGGGGCCCTGGACTGCTTTCATCTAGTTCAAATTGCTGTGGATTAACAGCTAAATCATGCTTAAATGTGGACAAGCCCTAGATGAAGGCAGACAGTGATGTCTGAATGGTTGTCATGAACCGGCAGGGAGGAGGAAGGGGATGTTGGCGAGGGGTGTAGCTGGGACCAGGACACACCATGGCAAACTGGGGCTGG
Organism: Podarcis bocagei; assembly: GCF_964188305.1. NCBI lineage: Eukaryota > Metazoa > Chordata > Lepidosauria > Squamata > Lacertidae > Podarcis > Podarcis bocagei. The sequence goes on along the minus strand of NC_138136.1, from coordinate 55,597,475 downwards.
AGATGGAGGGGAAGGTGTAGAAACTACTCACAGGGCGACAGAAGATGGCAAGGGGATGGTGGTCACTGCACAGGAACCGGAGCAACAGGACCCATCACCAGAGCCAGAGGGGCCCTTGTCTCCATGAACATGGCAGGCTCTGAGACATAGAGAGTTTATGCTGTAGGTGGCAGAGGTAAGCAAGTGCCGAAAGCCCAGCTCCTTACCTGGCCAGGTGGGGCTCGCTAGCTCTGGGAGGAGGTGAGTGATTCCTTAGCTGGAGTAGGCTCTGAACAGGTGAGGCTCACTGGCCTCATCAAGCCCAGCTGCTGCAATCAGCATGCAGAGCTGAGGTGCTGTGTCTGCTCAACTTCCTGGGTTGGTTGGACCACGGCGTGGAGGCCATGGGTCTGTCCTTCTGCAGGACTGTCCTGACCCCTGGATCGGCTGCAGAGGCTGAAACATGACCTGACTGGACTTTGGGCTACACGCTAGCATCTGCCAGGTACTGTGTGGTTCGGGACAATGGTGCAGCAACGCTCGTTAAAGCATGGCCTTAGCGTGGGTGGGGATTTGCTGCTAGGGCTTTGCTTCAGGTGGCAAAAATGCTTGGGCCCACTATGGCGCATTATCTCAGTGGTGTCAAGATTTCTAGTCTACTGGCTGGGCATAAGAAATGCCTTGTCCACTATCAGTCCATGCCATGGGTAGGCAAACTAAGGCCCGGGGGCCGGATCCGGCACAATCGCCTTCTAAATCTGGCCCGCAAATGGTCCGGGAATCAGCATGTTTTTACATGAGTAGAATGTGTCCTTTTATTTAAAATGCATCTCTGGGTTATTTGTGGGGCTTGCCTGGTGTTTTTACATGAGTAGAGAGTGTGTGGTTTTGTTTTGTAATAATAATAATAATAATAATAATAATAATAATAATAATAATAATAATAATATATCTTTATTGTCATTGCCCCCTTCGGGGACAACGAAATTACTTGACTGCTCCATAAAAACACTAATTAAACAATACAGTATAATACAGCAAGGGAGATTAGATGACTTTCAAAGTCCGGGCTTCCCATTCAGGGCCGAGATCGCTCTGGAGAAGAAGCTGTTCTTAAGACGGCTCGTTCTTGTCTTCATCGTCCTGTATCTCTGTCCTGATGGCAAGAGCTCAAAGAGACAGTGACCAGGATGCGATGGATCTTTTACTATGTCCAGTGCCTTCCTATGGCACCTTGTGGCATAAATCTGCTCCAAGGTGGAGAGTGGGCAGCCAACAATGCTCTCTGCTGCCTTAACAGCCCTGCACAACCCCATCCTGTCCTGGGTAGTACAGCTTCCGTACCACACACATAAGCCATAAGTGAGCACGCTCTCAATGGCACAGTGATAGAAGGCAAGCAGCATCTCTGGGTTATTTGTGGGGCATATGAATTCATTCATCCCCCCCCCCAAAAAAATAGAGTCTGGCCCCCCGCAAGGTCTGAGGGACAGTGGACTGGCCCCCTGCTGGAAAAGTTTGCTGCCCCCTGGTTCATGCCAAGAGTGGCTTCACTCAGCCTTCACTGCTAGAAGTGCTGTGCTTCTGAACATCACAGTTGGTCAGAGTCCTCTTGTGCCCATGTCCAGTTTGTGGGCTTCCCAGGAGAGACATCTGGTTGGCCAGAATGAGATGCTATACTAGTTGGCCCCTTGGTCTAATCCAAAGAGGTTCTACTGACTCAGAGAAGAGGACTAGCTGTTTAAAAAGCTCAGGGAAGGACAAATAGAGCCCACTTTGTTATTGATTAGCATCCTTCTATTCAACACATAAGGGATGCGGGTGGCACTGTGGGTTAAACAACAGGGTCTAGGGCTTGCCGATCAGAAGGTCGGCGGTTCGAATCCCCGCGACGGGGTGAGCTCCTGTTGCTCGGTCCCTGTTCCTGCCAACCTAGCAGTTCGAAAGCACGTCAAAGTCAAGTAGATAAATAGGTACCGCTCCGGCGGGAAGGTAAATGGCGTTTCCGCGCACTGCTCTGGTTCGCCAGAAGCGGCTTAGTCATGCTGGCCACATGACCTGGAAGCTGTACGCCGGCTCCCTCTCCCAATAAAGCGAGATGAACGCTGCAACCCCAGAGTCAGCCATGACTGGACCTAATGGTCAGGGGTCCCTTTACCTTTACTATGCATGGGTATAGGCTGGATTTCTGTTAGGAAGGGAAGCCAAAGTTGTTGAGCTTTTCTTGGGGAATCATGGGTAAAAATACCCTGTAAAAAGGACATTGCGGGGGGCAGGCTTCTGCTGGGGGGGGGGGAGCAGAACCTCAGATGAAGCAAAGATCCCCAGTGTTGAAGCAATGATTCTTCAACATCAACTTTGATGGACTGGTCATGTTGTGCAGATACCTGATGATCGTCTTCCAAAGCAACTACTCTATTCCAAACTTAAAAATGGAAAGCGCAATGCTGGTGGTCAACAAAATAGGTTTAAAGACTGTCTCAAGGCAAATCTTTAAAAATGTAGTATAAACACTGACAACTGGTAAACACTGGCCTGCGAGCGCTCCAGATGGAGAACAGCCTTTACCAAAGGTGTCATGGGCTTTGAAGACACTCGAACTCAGGACGCAGGGGAGAAACGTGTTAAGAGGAAGGCATGCTTGGCAAATCCACACCGTGATCAACTCCTGCCTGGGAACCAATGTCCCCACTGTGGAAGGACTTGTGGATCCAGAATTGGCCTCCACAGTCACTTACGGACTCATTGTTAAAACCATGTTTATGGAAGACAATCTTACTCGGCTACAAGTGATCGCCAAAGAAGAAGAAGATAACTGAGTACTTTCAATGCTTTTCAGTAATATTTGTGCCCCCCTGGGCCCTGCCCATGTGACTACAGCTGGTGTTAATAGAAAGGCCATCCCCTGCAAAAAACCCATGATAATACCATGCTGATCCTCCTTCTCTAAAATAATTATTTTATCCTCTATGCCTTAGCTAAGGATGCTTGTTTATGAGGTAGCATTGTCTTCTTCCTGTATTCAACTCTGTACTCTCTTGTTTTGTTTTTCTTTTGTAGTTTTGTGGTTTTGTCTTGATGTAATAGCTGCTATAATAGAAAATCCAATAACAATATATTACAAAGAGGCTCCTCTGATGTTTTTAGCTCATCGAGGCCAGAATTCTTAGGGGCCAGACCAATTGTTCTGGGAAGTTCATGAGGGCACAAAGAGGCGGCACTTCCCTTAAAAAAATATACTTTATTGGAAGAATTTCATTTATAAAAAAGGATAGCGACAAAAAAAAGAAAAAAGTGAGTGAGACTGAAAAAGAGGGGGGAAATACTCAAGTTACATTTCCATACATTAGCATGCAGATGTGTATAATCTTATCCTAATAAACACTTAGTTATAAATAACCTAATACAATCTGTGTAGACTCATTCCAAATATCATTGTATTTAACCAAAGACAGTCCGTGTCTATAAGCTGTACGTTCAAATGCTGCTAATGTTGCCAAGCCATTGATCAAGGGGGATTGTATCTCTATTCTTCCAATTCACAGGTATCAGTCTCTTGGCCCCTATTAGGGCACATAGAATCCATTTTTGCTGTCAGCTTCCGTATAATAGGTATATAGTTCAAGAGCTTATTCACCTCTGAAAAGTGTCTTGTTTATATAGTCCAGCAGTTTCTCCCAAAACTTAGTAAGTATGGGGCACAGCAAAAGCATATGTTTCAAAGAAGCATTATCCATATTACATCTTCAACAAAGAGCTTCACTAGATAGTCCTTTCTTACACAAACGTTCACGCCCCACACCCACTCCCAACACCTGGTATTCAGGTATACTTTATACACTGAGGTTCCTCTTAGCTAACTTGGCTGGTAGCACAACACAGTCACATCTTCTGGCATTAGCAAACTAAGACTCATATGAATATATGCTGCCTTTGCCATCCCTGAACCTTCTGCTAATCAGTTCTACCCCAAGTCCTAGAATTATGAGAGAGGAAGAAAACTCTCTTCTTACCTTTTATAATGTTCTAAACTTCTATCATGGCTGCATACAAACCATACAGTTAAAGCACATTTTTTACTCTCAAAGAATTTAAGGAACTGTCGTTTGCTAAGGATGCTAAACATAGTCAGCTCCTTCAACTGTTCCTCATAAGGCTTGGTTTCCAGACCCTTGATCATCTTGGGCACCTTCTTCTGCACACGTTCCAGCTTGTCAACATTAGGGCTGCCATATTTCAAAAAGTGAAAATCCGGACACAAAAGTTGTTGAGCGGTTTTTTTTGGGGGGGGGGCTAGTTTCCATGAAAATTGCCAACACTACCGATGTGGGCTGCCATCTGTCATACGCCCTGGTTTTCTTGGGTGATTTAGTCACTTTTGGAAAAGTCAGCCATTTTCAACAGATGAATCCCGGCTATGTCCGGGATGTTCTAGACGTATGGTAGCCCTAGAACATCCTCCTTAGATTGTGGTACCCAGAAATGGAGAGAGTATTCAGTTGACAACCAGTGAGAGAGAGATAAAACTTTATTCGCATTAGCCAGTGGCCATAGCAACAGTAAAACAGTACAGTATATGCAGAAAAGGAAATTTGATATAAAAGCACAAGCCGTCAGTTAGTGGCCCTTATTCTGATTGCTCCTGCTATGAATCTAGCAACCTTTGCTGCTATCTGCTCATTTTGATCTGATAGAAGAAAGGACATTGTGGCAGTGGTTGAGCACCCTGGGATGGTTAGTACGAATGGGGTGATGATCTCGTTCCTCAGGTCTTTGCTGAGAGTACAGGATAGGAGGACGTGTGCCGCTGTTTCGGTGCTACCATCTCCACAGGGGCAAAGACGTTTCTCAGGCGGGATCTTTTGGAATTGACCCTCAAGTACCCCAGATGGCAAAACATCCAGTCTTGCAAGTGTAAAAGCACGTCTGCATTTTGGGATAAGAAGTTTGTGCAGATATGGGGCCAGAGGATCAAAATGGAGAGGTGGAAACTGAACATATCAAGGACAGAATTTCCTTATAGTGGCCAGGTTGTTCTGATTCTTGATATCTTTTAGATGTTGACAACCAGTGATGTGGGAGCTCTCTCTCTATGATGGCTCACTGCTAGCAATTAACGATGGCCATTATCACAGAAGATAAACCTATCAATGGCTCCTGCCCACTATGTCTTTGTTTTACTTCCACCATCAAAGATAGGTGCTGGGTATGCTAAGTGGGGTGAGTGTTATCTCACTGGCCACAGAGAGACTAAAGTGAGACTAGTTGGGCCTTTGGCTTGATCCAGCAGGACTTTTTCTTACGTTCTTAAGACATCAACCCAAAAATATGTCGCTACTACTATCCTCCAGTCAAGCAGCCAGCGGTGATTCAGCCAAGCACTGTCATTTCGAGAAAGTGTGTGTGTGTGTGATATTCTGTCCGGTAACATTTCTCCATTTCAGATATAGAACCCCTAAAGGTAAAGGGTCCCCTGACCATTAGGTCTAGGTGTGGACAACTCTGGGGTTGCGGTGCTCATCTCGCTTTACTGGCCGAGGGAGCCAGCGTACAGCTTCCGGGTCATGTGGCCAGCATGACTAAGCTGCTTCTGGCAAACCAGAGCAGTGCACAGAAATGCCATTTACCTTCCCGCTGGAGCGGTACCTATTTATCTACTTGCACTGGTGTGCTTTCAAACTGCTAGGTTGGCAGGACCAGGGACCGAGCAATGGCAGCTCACCCCGTCGCGGGGATTTGAACCACGAGCTTCTGATTGGCAAGCCCTAGACTCTGTGGTTTAACCCACAGCGCCACCCGCGTCCCATAGAACCCCTAGGAATGTTTAAAAGGGACTGGCAGGTAAGCCTTGACCTGTTATAAGTGCAGTTAGAGCTGCCTTTCTCAAGAACCCAGACACCGTCTTACTGGAAATCACCTGAAACCTCCAACAGTTTCTTTGTCTTCTCCACTGCCCAGCAATTATTAGAAAGTTTATTGCAAAAGGACAGTAGGTTGGGTGGGTTGTGTTGGGTTTTTTTAAAGCCATTTGACAGCATCTTTAAGGAATGTGCTGGAGGGGCCGCCTGACACTTCCTTGAACAGGAACACTTAGGTGAAAGGGCTGTTCAGGCAGACTGTCTCCAAATGATGACACATTTCCTAAGCATTCGCAGACTTGGGGGGGGGGGGGTGAGAGTGATTCTGTGTGCGCGCCTCTCAACATCCAAAGGGAGTTTCTGTCTTCAAGTGACCTGGCTGTACAAAAAGAACCATAACCTTTTGAGTTTAAGCGTGGTGTAACAATTCCCCTTGCACCCCTAACACAGTGTTGTAAACAAGCTCACTAAGATTGCTATACTGCAAAAAATCAAAATAGAGTACTGGCAAGATAGGGATGGAGAACCCTGATCCGTCCTGTTACATTTCTCTTCTGAGCACGAAAGAGAGTTTCTCTCTGCCAGCAGCCCACTTAGAGCCTCTCCAGGTATCCATTTTATTGCACATTATTTATGCTCAGTATTAGGGCCTATCAAGGCATCATTTTGGCTACAGCGTGGTCCCAACCCCACATCTGTTAAGTTAGTGAGAAACAGGATGAGGTGAAGGCCCCTTCCATGTCCATCCCAAGCAAATGCTTCCCCCGCCCCCCAAGGAAAATTGCCACCCCTTCTGATTTTGGAGCACTACAGGAGAGGGAGTCTTTAAAAGTAAATGGTGATGATACCGCCATTGTTCTGCCCAGACACTGAGGTCCAGCTCCAAGGGCCTTCTGGCGGTTCCCTCACTCCGAGAAGCCAAGTTACAGGGAACCAGGCAAAGGGCCTTCTCGGTAGTGGCACCTGCCCTTTGGAACGCCCTCCCACCAGATGTCAGAGAGAAGAACCACTACCAGACTTTTAGAAGACACCTGAAGGCAGCCCTCTTTAGGGAAGTTTTTAATGTTTAACAGACCTTTGTATTTTAATACTTTGTTGGAAGCCGCCCAGAGTGGCTGGGGAAACCCAGCCAGATGGGCGGGGTATAAATAATATATATATTTTATTATTTTTATTATTTTTATTATTTTTATTTATTATTATTATTATTATTATTATTATTATTATTATTATTATTAGTATACCACCATAATGTATACCCACATGTCTCAGGGTGGTTACAACATAAAATCACAATGTAAAAACACAAAGTGCATAATAAAAACAAAAACAACCCGAACCCTGTCCCCCAACCGCCCCGCCCCCCAGGAGAAGGGAGGAAACATTTCCAAGTCAATCAGAGGGTTAGGCTCATCTTCTGCAAATGCTCCCACAGCTTCAGCATTTACATTAAGCCTCCTTGGTCCCATTTTGAGGTTGGGAATCGGTGTACTGGGGAAATAGCACCTTGCCTAAAGCCCTCTTTTGTGTCAGAAGTAGGATCTAAAGCCAGGTGTTGGGCTGTTTCAGGCACTAAACAAAATTGCCTGCCCAAGAAAGGGTACGTTGCCCAAGTTTGTTCGCTTCCTCTTCCCTCCCAACCCATTTCCTTTTGTGTCTGTTCAGGTGGTCAGCCTGGAGGCAGCGGCTGTCTTGTTGCTTGATTTTGCACAGAGAGCCATTCTGGAAGCCTCGTTTTAGTTGCAGTGCCCAGTGATGGGGGGCGATGGAGATTTTTTAAAAAAAATAAATAAATTCATGCTGTTTCTGTATGATCATCCACAGGATCGTCAATGTTCAGTTTTACTCCGAAGAACCACCGCAGCTTTATTCTGACGCTTGGCAAAGGGAGGAAGAGATTCTGGCAGCTGAAACGTGAGGCAATTACCTTTTCACTTATTAATTATGTTTTTGGTGGCCTTGCTCTTCCAGTTCGCTGGGGCTTGACCCAACAGCATTTGTTGTTCAGAGGCGTTCAGGGTGTTATAAAATTTAAGGTTCTATCAATTATGTACAGCTTTCGCTGGGAGGAGAGGCTTTTCTTGTATCTTGAGGACAGCGTAAAAAAACAAACACCCATTGAATTTGCCCATTTAAACAAATGTATCACCTACTTTGTCTTTCACCAACAGCTGCTGTCTCTCGATCATTTCAGTTTGCTGGGACTCACCTGCTCAGTCTGATGGTTGCATGTTACAGTGCCCTTTTGGAATTATTCCTGGGGAAGAATTTTATTCATTCATTTGCTCATTTGCATAATTTATTCCCTGTGCTATTCTATAAGTATTGGTACAAGTTTATACATACATAAACTTTTATTGCGCTAGCCAAAGACCACGGCATCATCCAAAGAAGGGGGGGGGGGAATCAGCAGTTGCTATATATGCAGTAAAACCATGATCAAATCCACCAAAATTCCTTATTACACAGAATAAAAGTGATTCTCAAATAAAATGTGCAAATTAGATCTCAGGCTCCCCTTCGCAATTGACCCCTAACCCACCCAGCTCTTTCTTCCTAGCTGACAAGGTATAAAAATTCACCTTATAAGTCACAAAGATCACTCAGCAGCAATCTCACCCTCTCTGACCTGGTTTGATTTGTTTCCTTCGTGAAAAGGGGTTTCATGAATCGGTTTCTTGGGTCTGCATATAGTGGGCATTGTAGTAAGTCATGGCAAATGTTCTCTACACATGGTTGCCCACACAGACAATTTTTCTCTCCCTAAGGTGGTTCGAATCCGCTCCCTGGTGGTGAGCTCCCATTGCTTTGTCCCAGCTCCTGCCAACCTAGCAGTTCGAAAGCACACCAGTGTGAGTAGATAAATAGGTACCGCTGTGGCAGGAAGGTAAACAGCGTTTCCGTGCGCTCTGGTTTCCGTCACTGTATCCCATTGCGCTAGAAGTGGTTTAGTCATCCTGGCCATATAACCCAGAAAAGCTGTCTGTGGACAAATGCCAGCTCCCTCAGCCTGAAAGCGACCCCTTAGTCACCTTTGACTGGACTTAACCATCCAGAGGTCCTTTGCCTTTTTTATTATTCTGTTGCATCGTCCATCTAGGACCGCTGGGGGCATAGATTGAAAGTGTAGTTCTGTGAAGGTGACTCTTAATGAGGCAGGTGGAAGATTTGTACAGGTTTATAAATAATGGTGCAATTTAAATGGGAATGACAGAATTCATCTCACCCCAAGAGAAAGCAAGTTCTGTATACAGGTGGCTCAATCTGCTGTCCAGGGGCTCCCTTCCTAGGGTTCTTTCTGGTGAAACCAGACTTGGCCTGGATGGATATTCCAACAGAGGACTGTGTACATGGCCACACTGCATATGCAACTGATAACCAAGAGCATTAGCTGGGGAGGAGATCCGTGGGCAGTCAGAAGGTCTCAGATTCAATCTTTTCAAGTTTTTGGAGACACCATACACGCCCCCTCCCCTTTCCTTGATGAGCCCAGTTGCTCATTGCCATTACTTCCAGATGCTCCCCCCTCTTTCTCAACATGGCCACCACTGGCTTGCCCCCTACGTCTCTCCTCTACTGTGGTCTGGGTCAGAGCGAGAGGCAGGTGAACCCGAGCAGGTTGCAAGCAGAGGAACAGGCTGTGTGGGTCTTGTCCGTGGGCCTCCTGATGAGGCGCTGTCCCCTGTTGGCAGGTTCCCAATTACGCCAAAAGGCACCATAGATTTAAAGCACCCGCCCCCAAAAAACATCCTGGGAACTGTAGTTTTCCCTTCAAATAGGGGCGATTCCCAGCGCCCTGAACAAGCAACAGTTCCCAGGATTATTTGGTGGGTATGGCACTTTAAATAAGCTTTAAACATACAGTGTGTATGCAGCCCCTCTGCCCATAAGAATTCCCTTATTCCGAATAGGATTCCTCGCAAGAAAAGGGAAAATTTGACAGCTATGCCTCTGCCTGAGACCCTGGCAGAAGAGGCAATCTTGAATCAGATGGACCTAGAGGTCTCATTCAGTTCACAAGTTCCAGTGAAAGGTTTTGCTGCGACAGCAACTGCCTTTAATTAAAGCTAAATGGTTAAATGGAGGCTTGTCAGAGCGTTTTTCCTGCCAGACGAGAGAGGCAGGTGCGGTGGGGGGGGGGGTGAAGTACTCCTAAGAAGGCCTAAGACATCCTTTGTCATTACGTGAAGCTTCTGCCCAGATGATCCCTGCACATTACCGATGGCAGACGCAGACAGGCCAAGAGGAGAGTCGCTTTCCCCTTTGATGTCTCTCCGCTTGCAATATCATCCGTCGCTTTCTTTCATTCAGCAAAAGTCACTCGTGGGAAATTTCCAAAGGCCTGTTTGTTTGGAGACGGTGTTGCAAACAAAGGAGACGAGCTAGGCTTCGGTTATTGTCTCCCATTCAGACTCTCCAGGTGAGGGAAAGGGCAGGTCATAATGAAACGCGCCCCATCTACACTGGTGCCTTTTGTGTGGAGCTCAGCACTTCGGCTGGCAGCCATTTTGGGGGCCTTGTCAGATGGTGGGAAAGGAAGATGTCGCCCAGGAGGATGCAGGGACAGGGCCAACCCAGGACATTTTGTTTCACCTGAGTTGAAATAGAAATACAGTGGTAACTCAGGTTAAGAACTTAATTCGTTCTGGAGGTCTGTTCTTAACCGGAAAGTTAAGGTACCACTTTAGCTAATGGGGCCTCCCACTGCCGCCGCACGATTTCTGTTCTCATCCTGAAGCAAAGTTCTTAACTCGAGGTACTATTTCTGGGTTAGTGGAGTCTGTAACCTGAAGCGTCTGTAACCTGAGGTACCACTGTACACATCAAGGTTCACAGAGCTGAATGCCGGCTAAGTTATTTTGTCGCCTGATGCAAAAAACCGCTTGTCTCTGAAAGTAAAAAACGCAACAACAGAAACTAAATAACGTTACCCTTTCATGACTGCCCAGATTCAACTACCAGAGACCGCTCCGCCCCTCAGCCTAAAATGGTAGGGCCGGTCCTGTTCAAAGTTGCAGTAGTTCCCCAGCTACCTAAACAGCCTAAAAGGCTGCTTTCCCTCATGAAAAAGCATTTCAGGGGCTCCAAACCAACAATGGACGTGCTGAGAATTAAAAGCGGGCGACTCCAGCCACCATCACCTTTGAAGCACTGGCGCCAATGGAAGGTTTTTATAAGTGGGGTTTTGCTGCTAGGGTGGCCATGTGTCCTATTTTAGAGAGGACCGTCCTCTGTTTGAAGGGCTGTCGGAGAAAGTCCTCTGTTCGAAGGCATCCTCTGTTTGAAAATAATTATTTTCATGAAAAGCAATGCACAAATTTGTGTGTGTGTGTGTGTGTGTGTGTGTGTGTGTGAGAGAGAGAGAGAGAGAGAGAGAGAGAGAGAGAGAGAGAGAGAGAGAGAGAGACCACATATGCATGCATATATATAATAGGCAAATGTGCAAAATGTTGTTCAGTCTAAGTTTGGCTTCAAGTAAACAGTGAGCAAGAGCGACCTTGAAATTGCCCATCAACAGCCATTTCAATCAAAATAATGCAGAAAATAGAGACGTTATTTGCTTAATGTTTGCAGACACATGGCAGTGAATACAAGAGCTATTGCGAGAGTTCCATTTCTGATTTGGGGGGGGGGGGGATTGCAGCAAATCCCATTCCCATTCCAGACCATTTCCAGCCCCATTTTCGCCTCATTTGGAAGAGGAATCAGAAGGTGGGAAGGCGATGCTTTAACTCTTCACCCAATTGCCAGTTATCCCCCAAGCCCTTTCTCTTGACAGTTCCTCACCAGCACATCCACCAAGTGAGAGACAGGGGTGGACAGCTGGGATGGCGAGAGAAGAGCTTGGGGGGAAGAGTGGCAAGGGAGATACCACAGGCAGGAAGGAATGGTTAGCCCTTCACATGGCCATGGATTCTGCCCCACAAATCCCCACCCCAAATTACGGTTCAACCGGCAACTGTGTGTTTGGGAAATGCAGATTTTTTTCCAAGATAACTCGTGTTTCCGCCTACCTTCATGTTTTCCGCAAGGAACCCAGTGGGAAAACAACTCAGATTCAGCTTCCTTGCCAAGGGAGTTGGGGTAGATGACATAATGAGAACCTCAGTCTCTGGGATGTTAATACAAAGATGGTTTGAAGGCACTTTGCCTCACCTCCTTGCCCTTGACGATCATCAAAGAGCACCACAGCCTGTTTGATGACTAAGAGAGAGAGAGTGTGTGTGTGAGAGAGAGACACGGCAGCAACAATAATAACAGCAGTAATTATGGAGATGTCTCTTGCAAGGAATATTAGTGGTTGTTTTCATCTTAGGAGAGAATTGCGCCTGGATGTTATGGGATGAGAGTTCTCAGACTGCCATCGCGGGACTCCCTTGGCACAGAATGAGTGCAGCCTCCATGGACGCGGAGCTTTCTTCCTTTCCTCTCTCTTGGCGTTCCTCTCTGCTCTTCCTTTAATCCTTCATCTGACTTTCCCTTTTGTCGCAATTCTCTGTAGAAATTTGCAAGCCACCGCACAGGCTTTGCCTCAGGCCTTCACAACTCGTGATCCACAGAGCCAAGCACAGGCCTCTCTAGGAAGATGCCTTGTTGGCCCTTTGCATGCCCTCCAACATTCCTCGGGTGAAAATAGGGACATTTCACACTCCCCCCCCTCAAACTGACCCTTCTCAAACACCCCCATTTTCATCCCCCACCTGTAGAGCATTTCCTATCAGAAGAACGGATCACGACATCAACGGAACACAGAACACACACACTCCACCATTTTGAGAAAAACCCTTAATTTTATTTTATTATTTGGTAGATTTACAAAAAGAGAAACCCACACCAATAAATAAATTTTAGAAAGGGGCAAGAGTAGACTCAGATGAACAACACATCTTTTTCTATAAAAGGTAAAGGTAAAGGGACCCCTGACCATTAGGTCCAGTCATAGCCGACTCTGGGGTTGCGACGCTCATCTCGCTTTACTGGCCAAGGGAGCCGGCGTACAGCTTCCGGGTCATGTGGCCAGCATGACTAAGCCGCTTCTGGCAAACCAGAGCAGCGCACGGAAACGCCGTTTACCTTCCTGCCAGAGTGGTACCTATTTATCTACTTGCACTTTGACGTGCTTTCGAACTGCTAGGTTAGCAGGAGCAGGGACCGAGCAGCGGGAGCTCACCCTGTCGCAGGGATTCGAACCGCCGACCTTCTGATCGGCAAGTCCTAGGCTCTGTGGTTTAACCCACAGTGCGTGCCCCTCAGAGGCAGTTTGCCACACAGGGCTGGGCCCCTAGCTGTCAACTTTTCCCTTTTCTTGCGAGGAATCCTGTTTGAAATAAGGGAATTTCCCTTTAAAAAAGGGAAATGTTGACAGCTATGGCTGGGCCTCTGTGGCGGCAGCCTCTCCTCCTCTTCACCTGCTCTCCAGCAGTCACTACGAGCTGCCCAAGGGAGGAGGCCAGCAGCAGTGGCCATGAAGGGGCAACGGGATGCTCCCTCACAGGCGCAGCTGCCGCCACTCAAGACAAGCGGCAGTTCATCCTCCTCTCCAAGCTCAGCAGCACTGGCCGGGAAAAGAGGGACATTCCAGGATCAAAGAATGAGAGATGAGGATGATGGACTATATGGAATTGGCAGAAATGACTGGCAGAATCCGAGACCAGGGAGAAGAAATGGTGGTAGAAGACTGGAAGAAATTTAAAGATTATCTACAGAAATACTGTAAAATTAATGAATGTTAAAATAATGTTGGACTGAAAATAAGTGGTTTTGGTATTAAGGCTAATAAGAATATGTAAATATAGATAGTTATTTGGATGAAAATATATAGTTATAATAGGTTAAGATTATAGAGTAAAGATAAATGAAAGAGGGTAAGGATTTGCTGAAAGGACTTTGTAAATGGGAATACAAAAGGGGAGGTGTGAGGAGGTCAAGGAAATAAGCAAATGAACTTAAAGATATTGAAAAATGGATTATTTCTTTTAAAGATAGTTTTCTTTTTTTCTCTTCTTTTTTATTTTTTCAACTACCGGTTTTTTAGGTCTCTTTTTTGGTAATTTTCTTGTTAGCTGTTGTTCTTTTTTCTTTTTTCTTTTTTGTATGTGTAATAGTTGGTTTAATTATTTTTAACTTTTAAAAAAAAACTTATGTTCTGTATGTTTTGTGTAAAATCTTAATAAATATTTTACAAAACTAAAAAAAAACAAAAAACAAATCAGAAGCCGGGATGGCTTTCGTAATTCTAGGACTGTCTCTGGAAAATCAGGACACTTGGAGGGTCCTTCTAAACTAGAATTGTCCACACTGGCTGTCAGCAGTTCTCAAGGGTTTCAGGCAAGCGTCTTTCCCAGCAGGTGCCAGGGGTTGAACCTGTGGCCTTCGGTGAGCTATGGCCTTGAGGCACGGCTTAATGAACTTCTGGTTTTGCTGCCTGCCTGACAAGAAACATCTTCATAATGCCTGCTGCTGCTGTTGTTGTTGTGCAAACAGAGAGATTCTCTGGCCTCCGTACACAGATGATGGGTTGTGTCTGGCCTGGTGTGTAACAAGTGCTATAGGCCTGCACTATGTCTGTTAATGATAATTATTACAGAGAATGTTCTGTGCTCATAAGCCTGTCTACCTTCTCCTCCTGCTGTTCTCCATGGTGAGAGAGGCACTGGCAAGAATTTCAGGGAGAGACAGCAATTGACTGCCTGCCAGTGGCATAGCGTGGGTTGTCAGCACCCGGGGCAAGGCAAGTAATTTGCGCCCCCTAACCCGTGGATTTGCGCCACCTAACCCGTGGATTTGCGCCCCCTAACCCTAACCCCCAGATGTTGCGCCCGGTGCGGCCGGCCCCCCCTGCACCCCCCACGCTACGCCACTGCTGCCTGCGTTTAGTCTATTTGTAACCTTCTGCTGATGACAAAGCCTCCCAAACAGAGGTCCACACATTTTGGCTGCATTTGGCAGACAAATGTTGTTTCCAGTGGTCAGTGAGGTTTCTTGCCCCCTGCCCCTCAGAGGCAATGTAGGTGTTTCTCTTAGTACATGCAGTCTAGTTGTTGGCAACCGTCTGTCTCGGGAGACAATGGAAGAGTGTGCCTTTGTGAGTGAAGTTGAACTGTTGGAAGGTTACAGCAGCAAAACAGAGACATGTTTTGTTGCAACTGGGGCAGATGAAGGCGTCTGGTTGTGCTACTGCAGATGCACCACCTTGCGCTCCTCCCAGAGGTCATCCCTCCTATGGTCACTGCTATGGATACACAACCTGTCTGTCTCCAGGCATTGCGGTCATTTGCAAGGACTTCCCACACAGCAGGGTTGCTGTTGCCAGCCTTCAGGTCATCTTTGCAGACAATGATGGGGTAGAAGCAGCAGAAATCTACCTCCCCTCCTTGACGCCAGTGCTGCTTCCAGTAACAAGACAAAGCCTGGGGCCATTTTGAAAGAGGCACCTTCTGCCTCCCTGTGCTGGCAGCAACTGCTTAGAAACGTCTTCTCCTGCAACCAGCTACAGTAGAGGCTTTCCCCTAATATTCACCGGACTTAAATTCCTGGTTCTAGCAATTGAATTTGTGGACCCCTGTCTGCAAATGCTTTTTCCTCACAGCTCCTACCCAGGATGAGGAAAAACACAGCAAGACTTCCCGGTGCCTTCTGACTTCAGCAAGCCTTGATTGATTGATTGATTGATTGATTGATTGCCAGTGTGATACAGTGGTTAGAGTGTTGGACTAGGACCTAAGAGTCCAGGGTTCAAATCCCAATTTGACTATGATGAAGAAGAAGAGTTTGGATTTGATACCCCGCTTTATCACTACCTGAAGGGGTCTTAAAGCAGCTAACAATCTCCTTTCCCTTCCTCCCCCACAACAAGCACTCTGTGAGGTGAGTGAGGCTGAGAGGCTTCAGAGAAGTGTGACTAGCCCAAGGTCACCCAGCAGCTGCATGGGTGGATGGAGCGGGGAAGCGAACCCGGTTCACCAGATTACGAGTCCACCGTTCTTAACCACTACACCACGCTGGCTTCTATGAAGCTGACTGGGCGACCTTGGGTGAGGCCTAACCTACAACACAGGTTGTTGTGGGGATTAATTTAGGAAGGGAAGAACCATCTTCTACGCCATCTTGAGCTCCCTGGAAAATGTGGTGGGAGATAAATGCAATAAATATAATCAATTGATTGATTGATCCTCATCCTCATTTATTTGCATTATTGAAACTCCATCACTATGTAACAAGTGTGCTGTGCATTTCAGGCTGCAAGCATTCAGATCTATCGTCAGATTGAAATGAGCTACTGGTCGTACAATACAGCGCTTCCAGAATCACATGCCTCTAGCCCCAGGGCTCATTCTCCAAAGTTTTGGCCAAACAAACTTGGCTTGTCGTGTAAGGAATTGCCTGCTCCTCTCCTCCTTTTAAGTAGTGATATTTCTAAGAAGAGCAGCAGCAGCAGCCATGACAGTAAAATACCACGTCTGGTGATTATATCATTATATCTTTGCAGAAAGATATTACAGAAATAATACTTGGCTGGAGAAAGGTAAATTGCCATGACTACGGTTGTTGCTGCTACAACTATTGTTGCTGGTTAATGTAAGAAAAATGAAATAAAAATCGCCATTGCTTAAACTGCTGCCTGACAGCCTCCCAAGGTACATAGGGATGTTTTCTAAACGAGGCAATATTGTTCTGTCTGTATATGCTGGAGGAAAAGACGCTGGAAGAACCTTAGTTTACCTCAAGTATGTTGTGGCTGCCACTGCGGAATAATCAAGGCTATAATATTGAAATCTTTTTACATCCAAGGAGGAAAGATGGTGTCAGCACTGGTACATATTTCGTGGGTACTCACCTAACAGAGCAGTTGATAAATTAAGATTCAGCTCGAGGCTTAAAATAACAATAGACAGACAATAAAAACGAATTCACACTATAAGAACTTGGCAAATTGGATTCCTGCAGCATGACCTACCTCTAGACCAGTGATAGTGACTGGTGTCCATTGGGACTGGAAGGGTGGAATGAGGTGGAACCTGAGGGAATTGAAGGCAGAGTCAATTAGTTCCAGTTGTCGTCTTCTTCTTTGGCGATCACTCGTAGCTGAGTAAGATTATCTTCCATAAACACGGTTTTAAAAATGAGTCCGTAAGTGGCTGTGGAGGCCAATTCTGGATCCGTGTGTCCTTCCATAGTGGGGACATTGGTTTCTGGGTGGGAGTTGATCATGGTGTGGATTTGCCAAGCGTGCCTTCCTCTTAGCATGTTTCTCCCTTGCATCCTGAGTTCGAGTGTCTTCAAAGCCCATGACACCTTTGGCAAAGGCTGTTCTCCAACTGGAGCGCTCGCAGGCCAGTGTTCCCCAGTTGTCGGTGTTTATACTACATTTTTAAGATTTGCCTTGAGACAGTCTTTAAACCTCTTTTGTTGACCACCAGCATTACACTTTCAATTTTTAAGTTCGGAATAGAGTAGTTACTTTGGAAGACGATCATCAGGCATCCGCACAACATGACCAGTCCAACAAAGCTGATGTTGAAGAATCATTGCTTCAACACAGGTGATCTTTGCTTCTTCCAGTACAATGGCATTAGTTCACCTGTCTTCCCAAGGGATGTGTAAATTTTTTGGGAGACACCGTTGATGGAATCTTTCAAGGAGTTGGAGATGGTGTCTATAAGTGGTCCATGTTTCACAAGCATACAGTAAGGTTGGTAGTACAATAGCTTTCTAAACAAGCATTTTGGTTTCCCTGTGAATGTCCCGGTCCTCAAACACTCTGCACTTCAATTGGGAGAAAGCCACATTCGCAGAGCTCAGGCGATGCTGGATTTCGGCATCAATGTTGGCCCTTGTGGAAAGATAACTGCCTAGTTATCTTCCAGTTGTGACACATCCTCATCCCTACTGCCTTCTAAAAAGACAATACTGAGACTATAAAGAGGAGGAGGGAGACGCTGGTATCCAGTACAACCCCCTGGATTGAATTTAGAAAGAGGCAGGTGGTTGAGGGCACAGGAGATGGCGAAAGAGAGAACATTGCCTCATGGTTCCTTTTCCACTTCAGGAAATACGGTTGTCAACTGGCCCTTGAACGTCTCCTAGGAGATCCCACACTTTGGTAGGCAATGAATCAACAGGTCGTATTCATCTGGAAGAGTTACCACCTAGTGAAACAGCCGCCTTCAGTTCCTACGGAAGACCTCCTGCCTTGTCTCGGAGACTGACTAAAGCTTCTGGCTTCTGTCGAGATCACAAAACGCACACACACACACACACACACACACACACACACACACACACACATCAAATTGCAAGAACACTTTCCCCCTTCATCCTAGCCTTCTCCCTCATGGTACATGAAACATTATAGACCCTGTTCTATTATCAGCACTTGACAGTTCAAGCATTTTTCGCAGGTGATTTATCAGCCCAAAGTTACATGGTTTTTGCCTGTTTTACTGCAGCCTGCAATTACAGCTCAGCAGAGCTACACCGAGGGAGCCCCAGCTGTGCTATAATTTACTGAATGGCAGTATATCATTAGAAGATTTAGTACTGATTACACTGGAGCCTCAGTACAAAGCAAGATTACTGTCACCAACAGGAAAAGATTGATGTCAGATCTCCAGAAGCTGGAGTGAAAGCCTATTTCTCACGAGGGCCGTACGTGGCCGACCAGGTGCTCCGACTAAGAAACTTATCACCTCAGTTGAGTCCGGGTCTTTTTTCACACAGCGTCTGCACATAACACATAAATTGATATGGAGATAGGGGCAAGAAATGGAATGGGGCCGTGTCTACAATCCTTGAGTTGCCAGGAATTGGACCTCACACCTTCTGCAAGCCAAACAGATGCTCTACCAGTGAGCTCTTTGTCATACAAATGGCATGTGCCAATGCCATGAATGGGCAAACCTCTGGCTTGCTGGACCCATTCTTAGGTTTTTACTAGACCCCTGAGATTTAACCACCAGAGCCAAGGGCAAAATGGTGGCTTGGGGCAATATACCCTGACAATTAAGCACCAACATGCCTCTGATTCCTTAGAAGCATTGAATTGTAGAGTTGGAAGGGACCCCAAGGGTCATCTAGTCCAACCCCCTGCAAGCAGGAATCCCAGCTAAAGCATCCATGACAGAAGGCCATCCAGCCTCTGCTTAACAACCTCCAGTGAAGGAGAGTCCTCCACCTTCTGAGGGAGACAGTTCCACCACTGAACAGCTCTTCCTGTCAGAAAGTTCTTCCTGATGTTGAGCTAGACTCTCCTTTCTTGTAACTTGAAGTTCCTACCCTCTAGAGCAGGAGAAAGCAAGCTTGCTCCATCTTCCATGTGGCAGCCCTTTGGATATTTTATCATATCTCCTCTCAGTCTTCTCTTTCCCAGGCTAAACCTACCTGACTCCCTCAACCGTTTCTCACAAGACTTGGTTTCCAGACCTTTGGTCACCTTGGTTGCCCTCCTCTGCCATCATTCCAGTTTGTCAACATCATTCTTAAATTGTGGCGCCCAGAACCACAATGCCTCAAGGACCGCTTCTCTCCAAACGCACCTGAGATCATCCTCTGAGTCTTTTCTTCATGTGCCACCTCCACGAGAGGTCTTGAAGGTGGCAGCATTCCTCCCATGCCTTTTAAGATCTTATATTATATGGCTGGGAAAGATGGAGGGCACAAGGAGAAGGGGACGACAGAGGACGAGATGGTTGGACAGTGTTCTCCAAGCTACAAACATGAGTCTGACCAAACTGCGGGAGGCAGTGGAAGACAGGAGTGCCTGGCGTGCTCTGGTCCATGGGGTCACGAAGAGTCAGACACGACTAAACGACTAAACAACAACAATTATACGGCTCCTCCAGGTGACCTGTTTTACTGAACATTCGTCCTGATTTGCTTACACAAAGCTTACAAGGAGGTTAGATTACGCCTAGACTTTACTGAGGATTTGTTCTGATATGCTTGCTGGGAGGTCATATGACAACGAACCTTCACCCTCATTGCTGGGAGTTTATACACCATTCTGTTAATCATCCTTTTATCCCACACTTTCTGGTGCGTTTCCCCACCACTTTCTTAAACCACAAAAAGTCCTTTTCTTTAAGAACAAGAGTGGATTTGTTACGCTAGGGTGTGAGAGCACTTTAATCCACTTTAATTGCACAAACCTTGAATGTAGGCACAAAATACTGGCAGTCTAGAGGCCACAAGGAGACCTTCTAGCGTGACAATAGCATGGTTTCGCTCTCTATGCTCTGTGTAATATTTTAATGCGCTGCCGATTATTTGTATCCGACATTTATGGTGGTTTGTATTTTTAACCTTATTGTGGAGTTTAATTGTAGCATGGTTTTATTGTTATGTTTTATTTCTCACTAGATGCCTAAGCAGTTTATTTTATGAGGCGCCGCATAAATATAAATAAATAACCCCGTGCCTTGTGTCACTGCGGGCATCTTTGCAAAAGAGGCAACCCCCCCCTTTCTCTCTCACAAACAGGAGGGGGTGTCTCTTCTAGGGTGGCAGTTGCAGTCTGCAGTGTCTATGAATCCTTGCCGTCGTCTGAGCCCCAAGGGCGAAGAATCAAGGAAACTCCCTCAAAATAAAAAAGCAACTCTAATTATTGTCTCTGTCTAATTCACATTTCAGTGTCTTCACGCCTACTTTTTGGAAAGAGCAGCAATCTGCTCCCATGTTAATATCAGCACCGCCACTGTGCTACTCACCGTATTTTTTGCTCTATAAGACGCACCAGACCATAAGATGCACCTAGTTTTTGGAAGAGGAAAACAAGGAAAAAAAATATTCTGAATCCCAGAAGCCAGGACAGCAAACGGGATCACTGCGCAGCGATCCCATTGGCTGTTCTGGCTTATGGGATAGCCGCGCGCAGCCTCTACCAGGCAGCGGGATGAAGGCTCCCCTTGTCCGGGAGAGGGTGCATGCGGCTATCCCATAATTTTGGGGGGAAAGCCCCCAGGAGTGGCACACACACTCCGCATGCTCTTTAAAGGGAGCGCTGAGCACAGTCTCCCACCTGCATTCGCTCCATAAGACGCACACACATTTTCCCTTACTTTTTAGGAGGGGAAAAGTGCATCTTACAGAGCAAAAAATACGGTATATGGAGAGCCCAGTCCTTTCTCTACACACTTATGCCCCGCATTTATGTCACGCCGTCCGGCGTTCCAAGTGCTTCACGTGCGCCATCGGACTGTTCAGTCCTTTCAACAACCTTGTGAAGTAGGTCAGTGCTATGCCCATACTGCAGATGGAGGGACTGAGGCTGAAAGCATGGAATCACAAGGGCAGCGCGTGGCTGAAAGAAGATTTGACTTGGCAACTTCCTATTGCCTAGTTCCATCTTTTAACCATTATCAGAGCCAGCCCAAGACATTTTGGCCTCTGGGGGCATGGTGCTTTGTAGCAGCCTTCCCCACCTGATGCCCCCCCCCGGATGTTTTTTTTTTTTTTACTACAACTGCCATCAGTCACAGCCAGCATGTTGTGGGTACTAGGTTGGAGGGGGGAAACTGCTTGATAGAATTACATAAGCTAAAAAATTTTACAACCATTTGGAATGGAAATGCTTTAGTGAATATTTGAAAATCTGTTGCACACAACTAAAAACATTAGCAGGATTGATGTACACATTCGTAGCGAATTAATTTTTATAAAATTAAAAGAATAAATGATAAATGGGGTAAACTTGGAGGTGTGGTAGGAATAAAATATATGGAACTGCAGAAGAGAAGGGAAGGAAATTGAGGTGGGAGGGTTTCTTTTTCTCTTCTTTTTTTCTCTTTTTAGATTGTATAAGACAAAAATTGTCATGGGTATGTACGGTAAATTGTAAAATGAAAAAACGAAGAAGAAAAACGCAAATTTTAAAAATCAGCCCCTGTTCCAAGGATCTTACAGTCTACAGTTTAACAGATGAAGGGGGGGAAACAGAGGGGACAAATATGTACAAATATGCAAGATATACAAAATCAGCTAGGTGTAATTAGATTTTGTTTCAGCTGGGGATGGGCACTTAGGTTAGAAGGAAAGCCAGAGACTTCTCGGAAGACATGCTCTTGGAAGAGAGATTTGAAAGAATAGAGAACTGGATGACAGACTGAACTGAAATATTTATACGTTACGTTTCTGTCCCAGAGCATGGATGCGCACACACACACACCAAGGTGGTTAACAACAAGCAATCCATCAGAAACAAAATAAACGACAAATAACATGAAAACCAGTAACCAACAAATTCAGCAGTTAAGGGACAGCAGCATGGGGGGGGGGGACGGCATCACCAAGGAATCACTAAATGAGATTCGCTAGTCTGTTTATGCCAAAGGCTTGCTGGAACAGGACAGTTCCTCCAAAACGTTTGTTGTTGTTTAGTCATTTAGTCATGTCCGACTCTTCGTGACCCCATGGACCAGAGCACGCCAGGCCCTCCTGTCTTCCACTGCCTCCCGCAGTTTGGTCAAACTCATGCTGGTAGCTTCCAGAACACTGTCCAACCATCTCGTCCTCTGTCGTCCCCTTCTCCTTGGGCCCTCCATCTTTCCCAACATCAGGGTCTTTTCCAGGGAGTCTTCTCTTCTCATGACGTGGCCAAAGTATTGGAGCCTCAGCTTCAGGATCTGTCCTTCCAGTGAGCACTCAGGGCTGATTTCCTTCAGAATGGATAGGTTTGATCTTCTTGCAGTCCATGGGACTCTCAAGAGTCTCCTCCAGCACCATAATTCAAAAGCATCAATTCTTCGGTGATCTGCCTTCTTTATGGCCCAGCTTTCACTTCCATACATCACTACTGGGAAACCATAGCTTTAACTATATGGACCTTTGTCAGCAAGGTGATGTCTCTGCTTTTTAAGATGCTGTCTAGGTTTGTCATTGCTTTTCTCCCAAGAAGCAGGCGTCTTTTAATTTTGTGACTGCTGTCACCATCTGCAGTGATCATGGAGCCCATGAAAGTAAAATCTCTCACTGCCTCCATTTTTTCCCCTTCTATTTGCCAGGAGGTGATGGGACCAGTGGCCATGATCTGCGTTTTTTTGATGTAGAGCTTCAGACCATATTTTGCTCTCTCCTCTTTCACCCTCATTAAAAGGTTCTTTAATTCCTCCTCACTTTCTGCCATCAAGGTTCTGTCATCTGCATATCTAAGGTTGTTGATATTTCTTCCGGCAATCTTAATTCCGGTTTGGGATTCATCCAGCCCAGCCTTTCGCATGATGAATTCTGCATATAAGTTAAATAAGCAGGGAGATAATATACAGCCTTGTCATACTCCTTTCCCAATTTTGAACCAATCAGTTGTTTCATATCCAGTTCTAACTGTAGCTTCTTGTCCCACATAGAGATTTATCAGGAGACAGGTGGAATGTCAATAAATGATCATATGGACGGTTCTAGGAGGAAGATCAAGGGCATGAGAGGAAGCAAGGGAGGAAGGAGCAAAGCGTTTGAAGGGAGGAGCAGACTTTGGGGATGGCCGAGGTCAGAAAGGTGTGCTTCAAGAGGCACACTCTTCTGCATATGCCCCTCCCCTCTTCCAGGTAACATCTAGCATTGCACCAACTATGGTGCGATGTCATTGTGCTTTATATTTCCATGCCCTTGCCTTGTGCAATCAGTTGTTGGGGGTTGTCATAAGTCCTGTCTTGGTAGGCTGGCCAGAGAGGGAAGGAGGAATGGGATGACAGTGTGGGGCCTGACCCTGGGCGGGAGGCCAGGGACCCCAGCGTGTTGGAAAGTGTTTTTCTGGACTCTGAGCAGATTGTTTAGGGAGGAGTGTTCTGCCTGAGAAACCTCAGAAATCCCAAACTATTTTTTTTTTTTTTAAGAGGGGAGATGCTAGACCTTAGGAAAGTTGCTTCACTTGTGTGCTTCATTTTCCTCGTGGTAATACCTTAGGCGGATGGTGACAGCAGTCACGAAATTAAAAGACGCCTGCTTGGGAGAAAGGTGATGATAAACCTAAACAGCATCTTAAAAAGCAGAGACATCACATTGCCAACAAAGGTCCGCATAGTTAAAGCTTTGGTTTTCCCAGTAGTGATGTATGGAAGTGAGAGCTGGACCATAAAGAAGGCTGATCGCCAAATAATTGATGCTTTTGAATTATGGTGCTGGAGGAGACTCTGGAGAGTCCCATGGACTGCAAGAAGATCAAAGCTCTCCATTCTGAAGGAAATCAGCCCTGAGTGCTCACTGGAAGGACAGATCCTGAAGCTGAGGCTCCAAGACTTTGGCCACCTCATGAGAAGTGAAGACTCTCTGGAAAAAACTCTGATGTTGGGTAAGATTGAGGGCACAAGGAGAAGAGGATGAGATGGTTGGACAGTGTTCTCAAAGCTACTAATATGAATTTGACGAAACTCTGGGAGGCAGTGGGAGACAGGAAGGCCTGGTGTGCTCTGGTCCATGGGGTCATGAAGAGTCGGACATGACTAAACGACTAAACAACAACAGCAGTGGTGGTGGTGCTCCTGCTATGTTCCTGGTAAATCCAATTCTTTAAATACCTTAGGTCAGGACATCTGTCATTCCTTGAAGCCAGAAGGTGCCAGTGCATTCAGAGACACCACAGAATCATGCAATCGTAGAATTGCAGAGTTGGAAAGGCACCCCTGAATGTCATCTAGTCCAATCACCTTCGATGCAGGAATCACAACTAAAGAATCCCTGGCAGATGGCCATCCAATCTCTGCTTAAAAAACCTCCAAGAATGCGAGATCACACCTTCCAAGGTATCTGAAGAAGTGTGCGTGCACACGAAAGCTCATACCAAGAACTAACTTAGTTGGTCTTTAAGGTGCTACTGGAAGGATTTTTTTTATTTTGACCTTCCAAGGGTGTCTGTTCCACTGTCAAACAGCTCAAATAATCAGAAAGTTCTTCCTATTATTTAGTTGAAGTCTTCATTCTTGTAATTTTAATCTATTGGTTCAAGTTGTGGCCTCCAGAGCTGGAGAAAACAAACTTGTTCTGTCCTCCATGCCCTTGAGATATTTGAAGATAGATATCCTATCTCCTCTCAGTCTCCTCTTTTCCAGGCTAAACATACCCAACTCTCTCAACTGTTCTTCATAAGGCTTGGTTTCCAGACCCTTGATCATCTTGGTTGCCCTCCTCTGCACACGTTCCAGCGTGTCAACTTAAACCAGGGGTCAGCAACCTTTTTCAGCTGTGGGCCGGTCCACCGTCCCTCAGACCATGTGGTGGGCCAGACTATATTTTTTTTTTGGGGGGGGAAATAATGAATGAATTCCTATGCCCCACAAATAACCCAGAGATGCATTTTAAATAAAAGGACACATTCTACCCATGTAAAAACACACCGGCCGGATTGAGAAGGCAATTGGGCCGCATCTGGCCCCCGGGCCTTAGGTTGCCTACCCCTGACTTAAACTCTAGTGCTCAGAACTGAACGCAGGACTCCAGGTGGGGGTCTGACCAAGGCAGCAGAGCTTCCCATGATCTGGACACTCTATTTCTGCTGATCATCCCATGATCAGCAAGCACGGGGGAGCGGCGCCCGTGGTGAGCATCCCAGGGGTTGGGGGTGCGATGTCACCCCCTCAGGAATGACACGCGGGGTGGACTGCACACCCCTTCCTCCACCAGTGGTAGCAGCAACTTGTTTTTTTGCTGCTACTGCATCACACTGTTGACTCATGGCTCATCTTGTGGTCTACTAAGACCCCTAGATCCTTCTCAGATGTGCTACTGTCAAGCCAGGTGTCCACAATCCTTTATTTGTTCATCTGATTATTCCTGCTTAAGTATACAGTATTCCTGCTTAAGTATACCTCAGGTTACAGACGCTTCAGGTTACAGACTCCGCTCCCCCAGAAATAGTACCTCGGGTTAAGAACTTTGCTTCAGGATGAGAACAGAAATTGTGTGGTGGCAGCGGCAGGAGGCCCCATTAGCTAAAGTGGTGCTTCAGGTTAAGAACAGTTTCAGGTTAAGAATGGACCTCCTGAACGAATTAAGTTCTTAACCTGAGGTACCACTGTAGAACCTTTTCTTACTCTTCATCTGCACACTGGGCAGCTGCTAAGCAAAAGCTAACAATATTGTCTGCACATCCCAATCCCTGGTGTTGATGAACTCTGGGCTGGTTCAGCCCTAAGTAAGGGAAGAACTTGGCATTCGACCTGTTATCTATCATAAGTCTCTTTCTTTCCTTCTCTTTCTTTCTTTCTTTTTCTTTCAGCCCTTTGATGTTGTATTAATTGTGCAGATTTTCTGGGCAGGGAAGGGAAGCGAGGGTTTTGCTTGATTCTCTCGCAACAAAAGGCTTGTCTAGCCATTGTGCCATAGGAAAGATGTGACGTGATAATTGAATAGTTCAAGTCTTGCCAGCAGGCAGAAAAACAAACTGAACTGTAAGACTCAGATGAAAGTTTTCACGACCCTTGAACTCTTCCAGGCGCTGCTTTTATGACTGACAGTGTCAGAGCGGAAAGTTATGGCTCAAGTCTGTCTTCCTCGTAGACTTTTATGCAATTATACCTCCCTTCAAACCTTAAACAAGATCTCCAGCACATCCTCCTCCTCCTCCTCCCCTACCTTCCCAGAGAACCTCACTGGGAGGATCTGCCTCGGGGCCTAACATCCTCTGCACTGTTTTCGTTGACATCCACCTAATTCCTACGCCAGAGTAGCTATGCGGAGGTGGTGATGCATTGTTAAAGTCAATGTCTGCAGCAAAAACCTAGGTTCAAGTAGCAATGCCACTGAAACTATGGGAAATAATTTTAAAAACAGTGCATCTGTGCAAGATACAGGTTTTTCTTGAACATGAGGGCAAATGGGTGGCAAACTTTTTCAGCAGGGGACCAGTCCACCGTCCCTCAGACCATGTGGTGGGCTGGACTATATATATATATTTTTTTGGGGGGGGATGAACGAATTCCTATGCCCCACAAATAACCCAGAGATGCATTTTAAATAAAAGCACACGTTCTATTCATGTAAAAACACGCTGATTCCCAGACCATCCGCGGACCGGAATGAGAAGGCCATTGGGCCGCATCCAGCCCCCGGGCCTTAGGTTGCCTACCCCTGCATTAAAGGCTACCCCCCTCTTAAAAATATTAAGAGGCAATGCAATGCAGCAAAGTTATTATGGCTCTGAAATCATTGCACCCCTTTTCATCCCTTGGGCTTTTAAACATACCCTCTACTTCACCTCCAGCGTGATGTAATTATATCCATTTCCCTCCTGCATATTACTATATTGCAAAGAATTGTAGAGTTGGAAGAAACCAAAAGGGTATCTTTTTGCCCAATGTTGGGCTCAAACTCATGACCCAGAGATTAATAATTTTCTACTGACTGAACTATCCGGCAGACCTCATTTACAGTACTGTTAGTTATTGCTACTGCATTGTTTCATCACACATGTATGTGATACATATATTTACACATTTTAGCCATTTATCTCATGGCTATGGGCTTGCCGATCAGAAGGTTGGTGGTTCAAATCCCCGCGACGGGGTTGAGCTCCCGCTGCTCTGTCCCAGCTCCTGCCAACCTAGCAGTTTGAAAGCATGCCAGTGCAAGTAGATAAATAGGTACCACTGTGGCAGGAAGGTAAATGGCGTTTCCGTGCGCTCTGGTTTCCGTCACGGTGTCCTGTTGCGCCAGAAGTGGTTTAGTCATGCTGGCCACATGACCCGGAAGGCTGCCTGTGGACAAGCGCTGGCTCCCTCAGCCTGAAAGCGAGAGGAGTACCACAACCCCAGAGTTGCCTTTTTACCTTTTCTTTATTCCATCAGCTGTGAGGAAGAGACCAGCTGCCTTGGCTTGTTCCTCAACTGCCACCTACTGAAACTCTTTCCATCCCAGATGGCCATTTTAAGGGCTGTAACCTTGAGAACGGGTGCACAAGTTGGTTCATCCCTCCTCCCTTCCTAAACACTTGTCCTTTTGTTTAATGCATTTTTATATTGTAACACTGAGGGCACCAACTGCCTTGTTTTCTTATTGACCTGTAAACCACTTTTGCTTGAAGAGCCAGATTGTTGCGCCTATTCACTCTGGGAAAATCTTTTGCATTTGTGTAGTTTTAGATTATCAACCAGAATCTCTACGGTTGCAGAGAAACTTGTACTTCAATTTTCTGAAGATCTTAACTGCCCTTTTTCTACACTGGAACATAAAATCGTCAATCTTGTTTTGATATCTGTTTGAACATACGATAGATAAGATATAAATTGGGATTGATAGATTTATTCTTGTTAATGTGAGCTGGGAATTCTTTCTTCCCTATATGCTTAAAATAATTTTATTAAAAACCAGGAAATGGGACAGCCTTATCTTACATGTAACATCTGGCACATTGTGTTATTCTCACCCCTGCATCATGAGGAAGCTTCCAAGTTCACCTATCTTGAAGGTCCCGATTCTGACTTCTCCCTTTGTCAAGATTAGGTAAAGGTAAAGGGACCCCTGACGGTTAGGTCCAGTCATGGCCGACTCTGGGGTTGTGGCGCTTATCTCACTTTATTGGCCGAGGGAGCCGGCGTACAGCTTCCGGGTCATGTGGTCAGCATGACTAAGCCGCTTCTGGTGAACCAGAGCAGCGCACAGAAATGCCGTTTACCTTCCCGCTGGAGCGGTACCTATTTATCTACTTGCACTTTGACATGCTTTTGAACTGCTAGGTAGGCAGGAGCAGGGACCGAGCAACGGGAGCTCACCCCGTCGCGGGGATTCGAACCGCTGACCTTCTGATTGGCAAGCCCTAGGCTCTGTGGTTTAACCCACAGCGCCACCCATTTGGGTTACACTTTATTGCCCGAGTGACCAGTTTCTGCTATGCAGACACCCCTGCAATTCTGACACCCAACTCACTCTGAAAAAACCAAGCTTTGCATGGTTATCACATCAAGTGTACTTAAAACCCCCCAAAATTACTCATTTAGAAAAGCGTTCAGCTGGATAATAACAGCCAGAGGAAGAAAGAAAAACACCACAATCTTGTGATCTTATCTTTTTTTTTTTTTTAATTTGGCATTTTGTTATTTGCATTTATATTAAAGCAAAGTGCATCTTTTCTTATTTCTTGTTTATACACATTGCACAATACATAAATAATGATGCTTATAAAACGTCTTTATATTTACAAGTAATAATATATTTATATATAACATAAAATACATTTTTTTAATAAATCTCAGGGTTTCTTTTTTTAAAGGAGTCTCTTTTTTGTTGTTGTTTTGTTTTTTGTTTTCCAAAGCACTTCAATGCTAAAATTCCAATGAGAATGCTTCTCTTGTTCACTTAAACCTTTTATATTTAGAAAAATAGCTTATGTTAAGGTCTAAACATGCTCATTGAGCTAAGAACAGTGTAAAATTATCATACTAAGTGTATGAATTCAAGAAGAAATAAATGAATGACTGCAATTTCTGGATGCAAACAGTACTGTTGCAAACCTGATCAGGGCAGGTTACAAGGGGATAAATACTGAAATTCCCTTTCGTCTTTTTTTTATTATTAAAAAAAAAGAAAAAGGTCTCAAACAAGTCTGCATCGCAGATCAATTTGAAAAGCACAGGCCATGCACCTTAATTGTTTTCCTGGCAAGACAAATGATCACTAAGCGCAATGGGAAAATGGGCATGCCCTTCCGAGCCCATGCTTCTCGCCCCCACCCCCAAATGACACAGACATGAAGTGTTAAAGCAGCAGATGGCCGCAGTGGAGAGGGCAGGAAGGGGAGAGAGAGAGAGAAGAAAAGGTTGTAAGATTGTTGGCAAAAGATTTACTCGGCTGCATTTGCTCCCTAATCTGACTCTGCTTGCCTTCTTTACGTGGGCTGTGGACATTCGCTCTGCACCAGGGACCCACAATGGGTTTTCCGTCGCCGCAGAGGATCGGCTTCCTTCATACCAGCAAAGGAGTTGGTGTGTTTG
The DNA here is from genome assembly GCF_964188305.1 of Podarcis bocagei. Taxonomy (NCBI): domain Eukaryota; kingdom Metazoa; phylum Chordata; class Lepidosauria; order Squamata; family Lacertidae; genus Podarcis; species Podarcis bocagei. The sequence continues at coordinate 55,567,726 of NC_138136.1, read as the reverse complement.
TGACAAACAGCAGATGGATTGACCTGCCACAAAAGGGCAGAAGCTGCAGCAAAATGAAATGCATGTTACGTCGAGATCGGCACGCAGGCATCGCGCAGTGGCAGACTCCTGCAAACGGTTTAGCACAGAGTTTGCAAGGCAAACCAAAGAGGTTATCCTCCTTTCCTTCCTATAAGCATGGTAACTCCAATGTGCGTTTGGAGCTCTCCAGCCTTTCCATTCGTTGTATCCCTCATTGTGCATGTGTGTAGATCTGATCCCTCAACTGAAACAAGCAGGGTAAAAGCCACGTGCGCAAGAACACTGGGAGCAAACACAGGTCTCCAAATTGATGTGTGTTCACCAAGAGGGTGTGAGGAAGGGGGGCAGGAACCTGTACCACTGTTTGAATTCGAGAGGGAGCTATGTATAAACCAAGCTGCGTCCAATTCCTCCCACCACGTTCGGGCAATAATAACTTAAAGGGTACAAAATGACCCACTAATGAATGAAGCACGTTCAAGTGAAACTCTTCTCCACTCCATCCCACCCCAGCCCTTTCCCAGGTGCCTTCCTTTCCCCCTTCTGAGTTATTGGTCATTCACACTTTAAAGAAGAAACGAAACTTATCGAAATACCAAAACCGGGGGAAAAAAGAAAAGGAAAAGAAACACAGAGAGAGAAATCTTTCCATAAGCTATTTCTCAAAAAAGAAAACAAACGAACAAAAAAAGTTTGCATGAAAAAGCAAGCACTCAGAAGGAGATATTTAGCAGCAAAGTAGTTATAAAAGGTCATTGTTGAGTCCGGCCTAAGTCTCTTGAGTCATCATCGGTTATTGAAAATAACCTCCAACCAGCAAGGGCAACTGCTGATGAACTGTCTCGTATAACACTGGCCCCAGCCTTTCACAAAGCTGATCTGAACGGTGAAGCCAGTCCACGGCTGCTGCATGAATTCGTGGTCATTGGGCCTCTGTAAGCTGTACGCTTTCTCGTAGTCAAACGCTTTGATGGAAAAGCCTGGGAACACCTTGTGCACTAGCAACGTCCTGGAGTCGGGATTGTCCAGTGTGGCCGACTTGATGAAAATGGGGTAACTGCTGCGGTTATAAACCCACACCCCGTCGACCTCCTTGGTCAGCTGGATGCCGTAGCCAATCTTGCTGCGGACTTTCTGCACCAGCTGGCTTTTATTGTCCGAGTTGAGCTGTCCGAGGCAGAAGCCATTCCCCTGAGGTAGGTCATAGAAGATATCCAGGGACGGTTCTTGGACAGAATATAGCCGGCCCACGCGTGTTTTTTCTTCCCAGTATGCAACCACGCACCAGTGTGACGGATCCCCTGGCTCTTGCAGAACGTGGGAATCTGGAGGGAGAGAAGATGGGAGACCAAAGTTTAACCTCACAACAAAACAACATCTTCATCAACAACAACAACAACACAGAATATGAACATGCCCCCTGTTGTTTAATCAATACATAGAGCTCTCTTATGAACTCGAGGCTCAGTACTGACTGGTACCTGTGCTACAAGTCTTGGGCTAACAAGGTCTGAACCTGGAACCCTCTGCATTCAAAACATGTGTTCTGCCAACTCAGCCGCAGGTTCCACCCAAATAGTCACAACAGATCTACGAAGCTCCTTCATTTGTCTTCCCAGGCCCACCAACCCTCCTCCTTTCCACTAAGTGTACCAGATAATTTGTGTTTTTAGCTACAAGCAGAATACACACATTCATTTGCATGAATCCAACAGAGACCAAACATTTTCCTTGTTTATTCTGCAACCGTCTTATTATGGAATCAATTAACCCAAATGCAAAGAAGTTTGCGTTTGCAGCTAAACATTAGAGAATTGGGCTTGCAAATCATTAAATTGGGGGGGGGGCTCTGAGAGAACTATTCCCCCCCCCAATACACGTAAGTAAGAGTCTCTGGATTATAATTGGATCCTGTAGACAGCAAGAAGGAAAAGAGTTCGATGTGGCTAGAATGCATGCACTGCAAATCCCTCCCTGGCTGATGTTATGGGCAAACATAGGACATGATTCGGGGAACCATTTTGATGTGGCAGCAAGAATGGAAAGTTGCCACCAGTTGACTGGCCACTGTGCTTCTGCCATATGGTGTGACTGTGGCTCCTTTGGCAACACCCACATGTTCAGAAGAGCCGGAGACTTCTATAGGAAAGCTTTTCTGGCTGTTTTTGCAGCTCAGGATTCCCGTTCCTCCTTCAGTGAAAAGCTGTTACTATGTTCGAAGTCATAAGAGCTAAACAAGATCTCCACCTTCGGAGAAGGAGGCCTCTGGGCGCCAGGTGTTGGGCATGGCTGCTGCTTCCATGCCCAGCTTGTGGGCTTCCCAGAGGCACTGAGCTGCCCATGGTTTAGAAACAGCACGATAGCTCAGTTGGTTAGAGCATGGTCCTGGTAACACCAAGGTTGCAGGTTCGATCCCTGTATGGGACATTCCTGAATTGCAGGGGTTGGACTAGATGACCCTTGGCCAACTCTATGCTGGACGATCCAGCAGGGCTCTCTCTATGCCACGTGATGCTTCATCGCATCACTTCTGTGTCAATAACAGTCAGTATGAATGAATGGATTCGTGGAGAGCTGAACCAGGCTCCCTATGACCAAAACGCTTTCCGCAAACCTAGGTCTGGTGGTAAACTGCAGAACTTTTAAAAAGCGAAGTATCTGGGACTAATCACTGCTGCTCCTCTTGCTATTCCTCCTACCCTGGTTCCATTCCCCACTGTTTAGACCATAGCTGTCAACTTTTCCCTTTTCTTGCGAGGAATCCTATTCGGAATAAGGGAATTTCCCTTTTAAAAAGGGAAACGTTGACAGCTATGGTCTAGACCAGTGTTTTCCCAAGCCTGGATCTCCAGACTACAATTCCCATCATCCCTGACCACTGGTCTTGCTAGCTAGGGATGATGGGAGTTGTAGTCCAAAAACCGCTGGAGACCCACCAAGTTTGGGGAAACACTGGTCTAGATTATTCCAGAATCGGGCCAAAAAATCATGTTGTGGTAAAGGAACTGGCTGAAGAAACTTTAAAACTACAGCACAACGTGCCACCTTGCATATCCCGTAACTGATTTATCCTCGCCCCCACCCTGCAGCCTGGCTGCAGCCTTCAGGTCGTGAACACAGTCATTCAGTTTAAGCCAACGGCAAATCAATGGCAGATAACATAATACCAAAGACCTGCTAATCAGCCGCAGACATCTTTCGTGATGTCAAATGTGGGTAAGCAGGGCTGACAGCGAGGGATCGCACAGACTAACCCGCCGCGTACATCATCCTGTTCTTAAAAGCCAATCTCTAGCTTTGTTTCATATAATAAATTTTCCTCTCGTCTTGGAGGGAGGGAGAAAGACATAAAAGGAGAGTTAACCATAGCTCCATCCAGACTGGGGAGGTAGGGCAAGATCATCTGCTATAATTTACGGGCCTTATTTAAGCCTATAGCCAGATCGCTGGTCATAAATGCTCAAGGATGCAGACGTCAGATGAGCTATAAATCTGATTGAATTGCAGTTAGACTGTGGTTTGTGGTAGCAGGGGTGGAGACCGGAAGTCTTGCATTTGTTAGCAAAAAAATGCAGTGGGGTGGAGGGGTGGGGAAGGGGGTGGGGTGGGGAAATCTGCTTCCCTCTCTTTCTCAACTCTGCCTCTATTGCTAAACAGGGTAAAGGAGGCAATTATCACCAGGGTGCTGGAGGGGAGCCTTGACTCCAAATCCCTCTTTCAAAGTGCTAGGCAACTTGCAGAGCGCATCGGCTCTGTTCTGATTACCCAGAAATTCCACAACGCTATTTACAGACCTACGAAGGCCTGGGAACTATTAACCCTATGCAAAGTTTCCTTTTAATAAAAGGGACAGAAAATGGGGAGAGCAGGCCGGGGGGGGGGGTTGTCTCACAAGAATATTTCCACCAGAGTCCTCACGAACCTGCCATTAACATCCCTGGGTGCTAAAACAGCAGTCAGGAGCATGTGAACATTTTGCTCCAAAATCACCCTCTACCACAGTTTAGTGTGGCATTTGCACTTTGCTTATTTTGCCTGATCAATCCTACGCACACTGCAGAGTATCTGTGCCAACGGGCTGCCCGCTTCCGTTCAGAGAAAGGTGTGGCAAATCCACAGGTTGCTTAGATGCATGGACTACCGAGAAAATGTGCGCGCTAAATTGAATTGGGTGTCCCAGCTCCATGCGTGCAGTGGAGCAGGTTGCCAGTTCAGGGCGGTAACCCAGTTGTGCAGCCTCCCTAGGTGCAAACTCAAGTCTACCATCACCAATGCTTACAGTGCCGTGCGCATAGAAGCCTGTGGCCCTGTAGCCACACTGTAGAAGCAAGCTGAGAATACTATAAAACAGAATTTATGCCCTAATCAAATATTTAGGATCTATGGTGCTTTGCCGTTTTCACCTTGGAGGCCAACAACATTAAACAATAAATAAGGGTGGTACGAGGAAGACCTGCCTCGGACGTCAACATGAGCAGAGCTGATGCTTCTCCTCAGTTGTGGCTCCCACGTTGCCAAGAAAACCAAACCATGGAGGCAAACCCAACCGTGAGAGGCAGGAAAGAGCTGTAGCTCGGTGGTAGAGCTTTTGCTCGCCATGCAGAAGGTGCCAGGTTCAATCCCTGCACTCTCCAGGGAGGGCTGGGAACGCCCCTAGCCTGAACCGCTGCTGCCAGTCCAAGTAGACAGTCTTGAGCTAGAATGGACCAATGCTCAGACTCTGAATGTTCCTCTTGACTATTTCCCGGGAAGGATCCCTGCGAGACCACGTTTTCCTACACTGAGCTGGCGATGTCGGGGGAGCGGTTTTCAAGCTGGCATCTACGCCATCGAGGAAACCTATCAACCGAGCCAAAAGCACATCGTTCTGCAGCTCCATTTTCTGCGCCCACTTCCAACTCCTTAAAGCCAGCCCTCCCCTGATCAGAGAGCGGTATATTCAGTTTGCAATACTTAAAAAAAAAAGAACCAACAGCCACATTTAGAGGGAGGGAACAGTGTTGTGCAATTTCCTCCTTTAAATGCCGGCTAGGAAAATATTTCCTTGGTAGCTTGAGGCAGCTTCTATTTATAAAAAAAGAGAGGGGAGGCAGTGTTTTGGGAATTAGAAAGATAAAATTTACAGCCCATCCCTGGGGACCAGGGGGCGAAGACCCTCTCCCTTAAACCGCTCAGGCCTGTGGGATGGGCTGCCCGTATTTTCGAGGTAGGCCTTGATTTTGTCTTTCGGCTCTTTGCCCACCCCCCCACCCGGCCGCCTCCAACAGTCCCCTTTTCTGTGCCTCACAATTCTTTGTTTCAATAAAACTATCCCACTGAAACCTGGCACCGAAAATGTGGGGGGAGAGAAGCCGAGTTAAGGGGAGGGGGTTGAAAAGGGCTGGAGGGATAGGCGAAGAACGCTCATATCAAATTACCTTTAACCTAAACTCTCCAGAACTACTTCAAATGTAGTCGTCGGTGCAGAATAACAAAGGGGATGTATATTTCTTTTTATACAGAAATAAAAAAAAAAATAGAAAGGGTACAGAACTATTTCCCAGGTTAAAGGGGGTTGGGTTTGGGTTTTGAGAATGCTTTCATGAAAGGAAAAAGCAAAGCGAGAACCAAAGGCAGAGAGGCAGGGAATGTCTGTGTGTGAACATCTCTATCTGTGTATCTGCGGAGAAGGACCTTTCTTTCTGTAGCTCCCCTATTTCATGAAAGAAAATCCCTCAGACGGCATTCTTTCCCTTTCATCTCCTTGGCCCCGCCAGTCCACCCAGCAATTTTCAGACAGACGTCAGTTAAAGAGAAGTTTTCAGATTATGTTAATTGCTGAGCCTAGATAAATTGCAGGCTCCTCTCTCTCGCTCTGGTGTTTGTGTGTGCCAGACAGAGAGACTTCTCCATTTATATGTCCCTTACAGCTAAGAACTCACCACACAGGCAGGTTTCAGTGACCTCCTTGAACGCCAAATTTCCTACATGGGTGGCGGGCGTACATGCATGCGCGCGCACACACACAAACAGTGATGTGGAGCTACTGGATGGGTGCATTATGATCCTTGATCAAGTGGTACCGTATTTTCTGCACCATAACACTCACTTTTTTCCTCCTAGAAAGTAAGGGGAAATGTCTGTGCATGTTATGGAGGGAATGCCTACGGGTGGCATGCCTACGGATTTTCCTCCTCTAAAAACTACGTGCGTGTTATGGTCGGGTGCGTGTTATAGAGCGAAAAATATGGTGACTTCCGCCCAATGTGAATGGCCACTTGCACTGCCATCTCAAGATCATGGGTAGGCAAACTAAGGCCTGGGGGCTGGATCAGGCCCAATCGCCTTCTCAATCCTGCCCGCAAACGGTCTGGGAATCAGCGTGTTTACATGAGTAGAATGCATCCTTTTATTTAAAATGCACCCATGGGTTATTTGTGGGGCCTGCCTGGCATTTTTACATGAGTAGAATGTGTGCTTTTATTTAAAAGGCATCTCTGGGTTATTTGTGGGGCAAGGGAATTTGTTTATTTATTTATTTTTCAAAATATAGTCCGGCCCCCCACAAGGTCTGTGGGACAGTGGACCAGCCCCCTGCTGAAAAAGTTTGCTGACCCCTGCTCAAGATCATGCACTCTCCAAGATTTTAGATGAGGTGTGCCTCCAAGACTCTTGCTATTTTGCAGGAAGGAGTCAAGCACACACCATAAATTTAGGTTTGTGCAACTGAAATGGATTAAGATATACTCTGGGTGCCCTAAGAGCAACAAATCCACTTCAAAAGTAAATCTTTTTTTCTTTTTTTTGCAGTTAGGAAACTGGCGGGCGTTGCACAAGTGTGAAGTGGATTAAGCACAAACATCAGATTGTGGCGTGCAATCTCACTGCCTGCCTTTGCGTTGTTTCTCAGGCTGGTTTGTCGCTGGGAGCTCTAAGCATCCACAACAGACCCAAAGGAATCTTACCAGCAGTCAGTTATCATGGGTTGCAGCTACTTGGGCGCACATCAGCATGCAGACCGAGTGAGGCCAACCAGAGCTGCAGATCGAAGACTCACTGGCTGCTCATTGTCATGCAATGCGCCTTTATCTCTGCAATTCTCGCTTCCCCAGTTGCAGTTCACTGTAAAATGGGACTTAGCACTGGAACAGCCAGCAGTAGTTCCAGCTGTCCCTGGGGAGCCAACCGTGCAGATGGTCTCATTATTCAGTGCCATGGTTGGGCAATTCGTTCAGAACCAAAGGCCAGATTAGTAATATATCATGAGATAAGAGAATCAAAGCTCATTTGCATTTTCAGCTGCATGCAATTAGCGTAATTTGCTTATCATTTTCATGAATGAGGCAGGTGACAAGCTACTGTTTGCCCGTTCGTGCTGCATTCAATCTGTAGCAGAGTCTTATTAGTTCTGAGATTGCCAGCATCAAGGGTAAAAAACCCCACTTCCTCACCTTTGCAACCCATTCGACAGACATAGCACACACAATATTAAGGTGGGCTGCATGCCTTTAAAATTTTTTAAAATGTTTATTAATTTAATTTATTTATTTATTAATTTAAATCGTCACCATTTTACTTAAACAGAAAATAACAGCCATTAAAAGGAGTTGTGAAACTGCTCTGCAGATGAGATGGAGCAGTGACGTTACAAGCGCTCGCCAGTCAGTGCTCTGCATAGCCACCTATTAAATTGGAAAGAAGCATTTCCTCTTGAAGCCAATCCTGAATTGTTCTTGTGCATACAACAGGAGTTGTACACTTCCACAGTGGCGTGTTCAAACAATGCGCATCCACAGCAGCCTTGAGATTATCAAGACCAGTTAGTCTGAAAACTGTGATTAAGTGTCCTAACCTAAGATGTAAATATGCGCCCCAGGCTTACTTCTGCACTCACTGCAAGAGGTTAAAGAATAAGCAGTCCCAATATTAAGAGACTGAAAACAAATTGAAGAAATAGAGAAAAATTAATTTTTCTAGAAGTTACCAATAGAGTAAAAACATATATAATTTCTGTGGGTCCATTGTATCTATAGCTAGCCATAAAAGTATAAAACTCTGTGATAATAAAGGTATCTCGGACAGTAGAGACACCCCATCCTGGTGTGTTTTGGACTACAACTCCCATCAGTCCTAGCCAGTATGGCTAATTGTTGGGGCTGATGGGTGTTGTAGTACGAAGCATCTGGAAGACGCTAGGTCTGGAGAAGGCTGAGGTTCTACTGAATCCCTGAATTTACTCCCCTGTAGCTGTAGTAAAGAATTCCCAACTTAATCGCCAAGAACAGATTCAAAGGGATTTCTGGTTGCAGTTAATTATTAATATAATTGCAGATAGGTTTTGAAATGCTAATATATGCCCCCAGAGGCCCCACTCCAAGTTAATTAAAAAAAATAGTTAGAGGTACACAGAACAGTTCTGGATCCACTTTTGGGCTCAGCACATCAAGCAAGACATTGGTGAGCAAATGCAGTCAAGGGAAAGTGTGAACAGATATGTCACATGAGAAAAAGCTGAAGCAATGCCTAGCCCACAGAGGCAACGTCTAGGAATCTCTTAGTAAATATAGTATTGCAAATGCACCTAGATAACATAACGCAAACTAAGAATAAAAGGACAAGGCTTACGTTATCAGGAACGCTACACAGCCAAGCTGGCTTAAAGGTAATGAACTCATCAAAAGAACTTCCGAGCCACTTTTACTTCCCTAACCAAGTGTTCCTTCTGCAACCGAGAGATGGCCAAAGGCATCCCTCCAGTAACTAGTACAAGGGAGATTCACAAAAACGTAAAAAAAACCCACAGGATGTGCAACTACAAGGCTAGCTATCCCAGCAACAGACACTAAAACTGTTTAGATTCAGGTAGCCGTGTTGGTCTGACGCAGTCGAAATATATATTAAAAAATTGTCCAGTAGCACCTTAGAGACCAACTAAGTTTGTTCTTGGTATAAGCTTTTGTGTATCTGAAGAAGTGTGCATGCACACAAAAGCTTATACCAAGAACAAACTTGGTTGGTCTCTAAGGTGCTACTGGACATTTTTTTATATATTAAAACTGTTTAGATACTAAAGCTGTTATTGGACTACAACTCCCATCATCCCTAGCTAGCAGGACCAATGGGAACTGTAGTCCAAAAACAGTCGGGAGACCCAAATTTGGGAAGCGCTGCACTAAAATATTGGGTCTGGTTCTGCTGTGTCTCAGACACGCAAAAGGCAGCACAGTGTCTCAGGACTGCCCAAGTTCTCCCCAAGGTTCAGTGCAACATAAGGGAGAGGCTCTGCGATTCCACCACACACCTCAAGTCACGCCTTGCACTTCCCCAGGCATGGAAGGAAGAAAAGATGGCGTACTATTAAGTGCATTTGTGGATCCTTGCATCACTTATATTCTCTTACGTCCGCATGTAAATTGCAAGCTCGTTTCACACAGTTCAATATAATCACATTTCCCTGTTGCATTCACCATTCTGTCCGGCTCCTAGGTATGCCAACAGAGAACAGAACAATATATGCCCCCAGGAGATCAAGTTCTTCAGTTTAGAAGGGCCTGTGTATTAAACTAATGCCACCATCAGTGACAAGTTCAGGACATTTCCCAGATGCCATCCATCTTACTCCTCACAGCCTGCTCAGATGAAATATTGCCACTGTTTAGAACCACTGCTGTGCAGAAAGTAGGGAGGGCCACCAAACAACCGCTGTTCATTCACTTTCTTGTGGACCACATAGCCCTGATTCTTGCTCAAAATGCTGTACAGTACTAGAATCCTTGGGTTCACCATATGTTCTAAGTCTAGGTTTACTAAGCAAAGGATCTCTTAATAGTTATTGAATAACTAAGTTAGAGCATAACTTGCACACTCTTCTAAGAGTCATTCCACATAAGAAATGCCTTCTAGGATTGACCATGGACTATCTGAATACAGTGGTACCTCGGGTTAAGTACTTAATTCGTTCCGGAGGTCAGTTCTTAACCTGAAACTGTTCTTAACCTGAAGAACCACTTTAGCTAATGGGGCCTCCTGCTGCTGCCGCGCCATCACCACGCGATTTCTGTTCTCATCCTGAAGCAAAGTTCTTAACCCGAGGTAATATTTCTGGGTTAGTGGAGTCTGTAACCTGAAGCGTATGTAACCTGAAGCGTATGTAACCCGAGGTACCACTGTACTACCACTAATTGTACAAAACTTCTGGATCTCTAGGCTGCAAAGACCCAACCCGGCAGTGATGTTACAAATATTTAAGGGAGTTCTTAATCTGTGGATTAGACAAAGTGGGACGCACTGTGGTCTAAACCACAGAGCCTATGGCTTGCTGATCAGAAGGTTGGTGGTTTGAATCCCCGCGACGGGGTGAGCTCTCGATGCTCGGTCCCTGCTCCTGCCAACCTAGCAGTTTGAAAGCATGTCAAAGTGCAAGTAGATAAATAGGTACCACTCTGGCGGGAAGGTAAACGGCATTTCTGTGCACTGCTCTGGTTCGCCAGAAGCGGCTTAGTCATGCTGGCCACATGACCCGGAAGCTCCCTTGGCCAGTAAAGTGAGATGAGTGCCGCAACTCCAGAGTCGTCCGTGACTGGACCTAACGGTCAGGGGTCCCTTTACCTTTACCTATTGACAAAGCACGCCATCTCTTTAGGAGCCATTACACTCCACAGCGTCAATGGGTGCTTATGGGGCCTTTAATCCCCAGAACAGAGCATAAATTTGTGTCTGTGGCTAATTAGGCAGTTATTACTCTAAGTAACCCTATAAGCTAAAGCATATGAAGTTTCTGAAAATCATCCCCATCCTTTTTAAGTTTCTGCTGATGTAATGTTCATTCTCTCTTCTTCTTCAGACCATGCTTGGACACAGCAGCAAATGGAATAAAGGTATTCCATATATAACAATGGAAATGTGGGTCAGAATTTGGCTTCTGGAGGGAGCAAGACTCTACTTACTTAGAGCAAGCTCCAAGTTGTTAATTCATAGCATTTTAGCGTTGGAAGGGATCCTGCAAGGTCATCCATTCCAGCCCCCTTGCTGAAAGCTGGCTCTACAAAGCAGGATGTGATTGTAGCAACACTGACAGATGGCCTACTCTCTGCTTAAATATTTCCAGCGAAGGAGATCCCATCACCTCCCAAGACGGCCATTTCCACTATCAAACAACCTGTCTTGCTCAGAAGTGTCTCCTGTTTCACTGAAACATCCCTCCCTACAATGTCTCTGTAGAGAGCAGTTTGGGAACATGCATACACACCTGTTTAACGACTTCCATTCCCCCAAGCCACCCAGATTATTATTATTATTTATTACATTCCTACACCCCCTTAATTTCCAAGGAAATTACATGATTCTCCGCCTCCCCATTTCATCCTCACAATCCCATGATCTCCTGACCACCTGAGTGGATGGTGCATTCAAGTTAGTGGTTTACATAACTCCAAAAATGTGTGATTTATGAACCTCCAGGCTAAATATGGACTTCTAAGTCTACTTGAAACCACCACCCTCTCTTATCCCTGGGTGGGGGCTGCCACTTGTAACTTGTGAATGACATTCCACTTGACGGATCTCAACCTCCTACTTGACATGACGCAGTGTTTCACATTAGTGTGTGTGTTCTCCCACACCGTATTCAACCCACTTTAGGGGGGGGGGGGTCGCCCTAGACAATTTTCAAGTAATTCTCAAGTAGCCCACCCACCACCCAAAATAATCAGCTTTGAGAAATAATGTCTAAGTGGTGCTCTCCTCCAATCTCTCCTCCCCAGCTAAAGAATAATGAAAGTTAAGCTTTGTGTATGAAAATGAATGTGCGTGTGTATGTGTTGCATTTAGACATTGCATCAGTGTCAGAAGCATCCATGTGCAGCACAGTGGAAGCGCATGCAATGTAGAAAATACCAAGTTAGATGCGCCAGTGACCTGACTGCCTCGCCACACCTTAAAGGTACCCATATTGCCGAATGTGTGAATGGCGCCATGGGCTGCAAGAACGTAATGCACGTCCCGCCCCAGCCAAAATTTGTGTGTCCTATCGTTAGAGAGGGATCGTAGCACAGAAAGACCTACATTTCCTAGCATTTTAAAAGGGGTCTTTGGAAAGCAAACATACATTGATTCATAAATGCTTCATTAGTCACTGCTGCTGTCTAATTATGACAAGTAATCAATTACGATTGCTACGAAACGATCCGAAGAGGAAGAAGACGAAAGATGGAGCGGTGCCGGGGGGGGGGGGGATTCCTTTTTAAAGCCTAATTGTATTTTCTTTTAAAAGCCAGGAGGCAGAAGCCACCGAGTCCTCGAATGAGTATGCTTTACAGCTAGGGGAAAACACACACACACACACACACACACACACACACACACACACGCCAAGGAGGCTTGGCCTGGCTGTCTCTGGTGGTTAGACTAAAGCCAGCTGTCTCCATCCTCCTCTGTCCCAGGCAACAGGCCTCATCAGCCATGCAAATTATAGAGTTCTGTGGTGTCTGAAGGCAGAGTTTCTACTTAGCTCAGAAGAAAAAGGAGTCTTAGAAGGGCGTGGATCGAGAAACTCAGCCAAATCCATTCATAATATTTACAGTAAATGGCCCTCTTTGCTGTTGTTTGGTATGAAGCCCAGCCTAATTATTTTTGAAGTTTTAATTTCAAAAACCTTATTTCCTCCTTGGTGTCTCTTCTCTCCTTCTACTTAAATATCCCCCAAAGCTCTCTTCTTGTTGTTTTTTTTCCCCTTCCCCTCCCTCTCTGGCTCCAGAAAGGAGTCATTATTGTTAAAAAATCTCAACTGCATTTTTGGAGAGTGCACAGGTTTTGTTTATCCTCACAGCAACCCTGTGAGGTGGGCTAGGCTGACCCAGAGAGTGGGGAGGCAGGAAAAGCACAACATACTATTTTCAGTCTCATCGTACTGGCCCAAAATGTCCTGCCTTTGCACCCTGCACTGTAGCAAAACTGCTGTGAAACCTCTGGCCTTACAGGTCAAGCTCCCATCATCCTTGATCAATGGCCATGTTGGCTTAGACTGGTCATGCTCAGGATCTGTCAGTATAATACCTTGACCTGCAAGCATAAAGACCGCCTAGGTGCTAGCAAGAACCAACGTGTAACCCCAATCCCCGTATAAAAGGACTTCCACACCTATTTCAAAACAGCTTCACAAATTAATAATAACCCTCTCCAGTGCCAGCGCCGAGGCAGATTCTCCTGTATAAATCCAAGTATCTTCTGCGTTGATCGAAAAATAGGGCGCTTTTCATTCAAAACTTGTGTTCTATAAACAACAGCGGGAGTATTAAACCAAATTTGTATTCTCCCCCCACCCTATAGTAGATTAGTCTTTTCTCTCATTCACAAAAACTTAAATATGTGCCATCTCCTTTTTCACACGGAGAGCCAATTCACGTCCTACACTGAATGGGTTATGGCAGTGATGGCCAAAACTTGGCCCTCCAGCTGTTTTTGGGACTACAGTTCCCATCATCCCTGACCACTGGTCCTGTTAGCTAGGGATGATGGGAGTCGTAGTCCCAAAACAGCTGGAGGGCCAAGTTTGGGCATCACTGGGTTCTGGGGAGGTCTACTTTTGTGACCAATGTGGCATCTGAACCAAAAAAACCCCCTGGAATATCTACATCTGATTTCACTGAAACTGACCACCCATCTGGGGTGGTTCTTTCTTTTTTGCATGTGATAGCTTGTTAGGTTTTGTTGCTCCCCCCCCTTCCTGCACAGCTATGTTAAGAAACTTTGCAAATTCCAAAACAACAACAGCAGCATCATTAAATATAAGCCAGTACTGTACAGTACAGTATACCAATTTGACACTAAACACTCCAGCAGCATTTGGAGTTTTTGCCTTTTTTCGTCCTCTGCTGAATGCCTGGTTACATTCCATGCAAATCCACTACACTTTCTGCAAATCTACTAATGGGAGAGAGGGAGAAATCGAGAGAAGGCAGAAGAAAGGAATCCCTTCTCAGCGGCAACACTCGGATCAAATGTTCTCAGCCTGCAAAAAGCGAAACTTAAGGCATCTTTTTTTTTTTTTAGCCAAAAGGCTAAAGCAGTTATTTTCCTAGAGAGTGAAAGAAAATGTTCCTTAAGCATAAACATAAGCAGCAAATATATATATATATGAGTTTGGAAACAAAAAGTTCTTTTCATGCTCCCTCCGTTCTCATCCAGCCCAGATCCCCCCCCCCCAATAACAATTATGAAAACTGTTTAGATGGGGGGAGAGGTTTGGCATGTTGAACGTTTACTGCATTCCAGCCAATAAATTCCATTCCCGGATCCGATGGAAGAAAAGCGCCAGCCTTCCTCCTTCCCCCTTTTCGCTTCTTCCCCTCCCTCCTCCCCCTGGCTTTCATTCCCTTCTGCCTTTCTTTACAACCTAATACCCTGTCGACTCAGGGCCAGGGCCTACTTAGGGGGGAAAACAACACAGAGCGCCAGTCTGGAGACAGCATGCAGACTGAAAAAGTTAATCATTACTTCTGTCTGCCTTCATAATCTAATCACTTCTGTGCCTAAGCGCAGGCAACAAAAGCTCTCTCTCTCTCACAGCCAACTCTACAAAACCATTGCCTAGCAGTCCTGCCTCCCTCTCTCTCCCTGCCCCCAACTCTCCAGATAGAAACCCAAGTGACCCCCAAAGTCAAGAATGAAAGCTAATAGCCAAAAGCAACAGAGAAGGCTATTTAGACTAGCTCCGCATGCTGCTTATCTGGACACACACCCTGCAAAAAAATAAAAATAAAGCGCTCTCCTTTCGCCCGGCCACCCACCTCCTCTGGGTCTCCTACCTTTCTTAGATAATTAATAACACTTAACAATTAAGATAGTACATTACGTTGATGAAGCTAATCAATCTTCCCAACATTCCTGGGAAGCAGGCTGCAGAAGGGAGAGGGGGAATTCCTTTCTTTCAAATAAGAAACAACCTTCAGTTTTAAAAGTTAAGAGGGAGTTTGCGTGCGTAGCAACAATTCACTGTGTGAACTAGAAGAAGAGCAGGAAACTTTAAAGAGAGTCTGCAGCAGCAACAGAGTCTCTTGCTTCTTTGTGCACTTGCTTGAACTGCTGCTGCTGAAGCTGTTTCGTCCCCTGACCTAGTTTGCCACGCCAGGCTAGACTAGGAGAGAGGGAGGGAGGGAGAAAGAACGATCAGGAACTGCTGTCCCTACAAAGTGGGTTAAACCCCCAGCAGTCTGAGCTACCGTGACAAAGTCAGGTTCTGTCTAGACTGCAGTATCTGTACTATATTCAGGTCAAGTTGCCACTAAGGCCTTTTCTTACTGGCTTGGTTGCTACAGAAAGGTGCTCGCAAGCATAGGATAGCCGGCATCAAACCTGTGTAATAATAATAATAATAATAATAATAATAATAATAATAATAATAATAATAATATAATTTATTTATACCCCACCCATCTGGCTGGGCTTCCCCAGCCACTCTGGGCGGCTTCAAACAAAAATATTAGAATACAGTAATGCATCAAACATTAAAAGCTTCCCTAAACAGGGCTGCCTTCAGATGTCTTCTAAAAGTCTGGTAGTTGTTCTTCTCTTTGACATCTGGTGGGAGGGCGTTCCACAGGGTGGGTGCCACTACCGAGAAGGCCCTCTGCCTGGTTTCCTGTAACTTGGCTTCTCACAGTGAGGGAACCGCCAGAAGGCCCTCGGAGCTGGACCTTAGTGTCCGGGTAGAATGATGAGGGTGGAGACGCTCTTTCAGGTATACTGGGCCAAGGCCATTTAGGACTTTAAAGGTCAACACCAACACTTTGAATTGTGCTCAGAAACGTACTGGGAACCAATGTGAGATAACTAGAGTATGCAGCACACTGGCGAGACAGACATGGCAACCGTTTCTTATCCTCCATTTCCCATCAGCAAACTAGCTATTTAGACTTCCATACAGGGGGCATTGCCCAAGGAAGCAAACAATATAAAATCCGAAAGGCAATTTTCAAAATCAATCAAACACACACACACACACACTAAATGCAGGCACAATGGAAGACAAAATAAAGTAGAACGGAGCTGGAAGAGGTACATAAAAGGGATGCCAGGGACTTTTGGTTTAAGTGAGAGAGAAAATATGGCAGCCTGGAGGAGACACTTGGCTGTGGAATTGTGGTGGGGATGGAACAGGTTGGAAAAATTACATGGACTCAAAAATGTTTTCCAGTGAAGCAAATGGGCACATGGTTTATGACCAAGCAATTCCTTGCACAATGGATAATTAGCCAATGGAATTCATTGCCACAGGATATTGAGATGGGATCTAACATAAAATGTTTTTTTTTTAAAGTGATACGGAAGATAGGCCTATTGATTGGTTCTGATCATGGTTTTCAGAAATGCATGCTCTTATGTTCAGAGATGGCATGCTTCAAACTACCAGAGCATAAAACAGAACCACAGTCTACCTGTGAGCTTTCCTGGAGCATCTAGCTAGTTACCTTGACATCAATTGTCTTCTTCCGACCAAGTGGATTCTGGCACCTCTGCTCTTTGTATCAACTGCCAATGTGGTTCACACAGACCAGAGTTTTTTTCTCAAAGCTGCTTTCCATCTAACAATAATACTTAACAATAATATTTCTCTTTGAAATGGTCAAAACACTTCACATGTGTGATCCTGACAACAACCCGGTCAGGTGAGTCTTATTAACCACCATTTTGCCAGTGGCCTGACCACTCTATCTAATAAAAATAACAAGCAGTATGGGGCTTATTTTTTATAGGGCTTACTTCTGAATAGACAAGTATACTTGCAGCATAAACACCCGGAGCTAGTTAGGAATTTCGATGTGCAATCTTTCACAGGCATGCTCATCAGCACCAAACTGTCAGCAGGTGAAAAAGGATCTGTATAATGAAGTCCACTGATGCTTCCAAGCGAGGGGTGACGTTTACCCCATTAGGGTGTAAGGAAACAAACATGAACAACTGTGGGACCTCTATGCTTTTTGATTTAAGCATGCGCTGTTCTGCAAAAAGGCTAAAAGCCTCAGCCTGGTTTCCAAATGAATGCAAGTGACCATCTGAGCTCTGATGACATAGATCTAAGTTACTTTCCCAAAGCTATCATCACTTACAGACCATTCACACTTTAGGAAGCAAGCACATCTACTCCCTTATATATGGTGGAATCTGCAGAGAGTCAATGAGAACGCCCAATGTATGTCTACAAGTATACAAACTTATACCTCCCCTTCGCACCATTTGCCTTTTCAGAAACCAGTGTCCACTCCTGGTGGCAAATGTACCTGACTGCATTTGTGCACCATGGTTAACCGTGAGCGCCCAGATGGCTCCCACTTGACTATTCCCTCGGCACCAGCAGGAGCAAAAAACCACGACTCCTGGTTTAGTGTTACACCTGAACCCGGGATTGTGGTTTGTTTCACTCCAAACAAACCATGATGTAGAGCCAAGGTCTGCTCTTGGCTTACCAACAGTGATCTGTTTGGACTGAAGCAAACCACAGCCCTCGTTTGGATGTAATGTTAAAGCCAGAGATCATGGTTTGCCACTTTTGCTTGAGCTGGGGGAGAGAGTAACAAAGGAATGATCTCAGTGCTCACAGTAACCTGTAAACTATTCTATGATCACTGCAAATCAGCCCTTAGGAGATTTGTGATTTCGAAGGTGGTGCTGAAGGCATCAAACATGCCCATCAAATTGAAATCAACAACAGAATGAGACAATTTCCAAAGCACACAAGACCAAAGCAATTTTCTAACTGTGGTGTGTTTGGTTATGGATGCAAACCTAATGAATGGAAGAACTTTTAAGAATACCCATGCTGACTCAGACTAATGGTTCATTTATCTCACCATTCTGTCTTTTGACAGTTACCAGCCAGGTATCACAGATGCTCACAAGTAGGACATGATTGCAGTTTTCAGATCATCTACCTTCAGGAAACCCTTTCTGCACAATCTCTTCTGCCGTGGAACCCCACACTGCCAAAGGATTCTAGAAAGATACATATTTCTGATTATACCACAAGCTTTCCATGTGGATTTTGTAGTTTACTTTTGTTGTTGTGCCAAGATTGTATGTTAAATTCATAAATGTTATGTATAATTAGAACTAGACCACTGGCTTGAGTTTTAGCATGCCAATAGCAACAGGTTCATAATGGGTTGGGCAAGTTGCTCTATTTACTTCTTGTGGCTGCCAAGCTACATCAGTCTGATCTAGACACTCGTACAGCAGTTTGTCGTAAGAATCAATAGGAATTTTATTGTGCAATCTTTGAATGATGGTTTGTTTTATTGGAGTTATATGGACTACTTATGTATCATTTGTCGACATACCCCCCTTTTTAATCTGCCTATGATGCTCTGTGCTGTGACCTATGGTCAAAACAATGAATTACTTACAGAAATGCGTTTTCGCAAAAAGCTTATCTGTTACCACTTAACCGTCCAATCGGAGAAGCAGCCTTAATGTGTTTCCAAGAAACCCTGGGATTCTCTGCAACACGGTTTGGAAACTTGCGATCTCGTTTCTTACTCACCTGAGTAAGTATTAGTCCATCCCAGCTATCCTTTATATTCAACCCTAACCCTCCGTGTGGTAATAATGTTCTGGAACTCCTGGTATCTATGAATTAAGTCCGCCCAAGCTCTCATTACAAGTGATACAGCCTGGGGCAAACTTTAGAAGCAACAAAGTGAAAGCTCTTTAGACATTCTCAGCTTTGGTTAGTCAGGCATAAATAAAGAGTTGCTTCAGAAGTTAATGAACTTCTGTCCAACTATGAATGCATAAGTCACGGTGTGTCTTTCGAAGGGAGGGTGCTAAGCTACCCAGACAAGAGCGTCCACTGAACGCTGGCATCGCACTCCCTTTGAGAAGATAAAACTTGATTTAAACTTTCTCTAGGCAGCAACACGGCACTGTAAATAACATCTACTAACAAAGAAAATTGCTACATCCCAAGGCTGCTTATCAGATATATTTCTCATATGCATATACATTACACGCATTCACATCTTGTTTACAGGTATACACTCTACCTCTTTACTGAAACTGAATGAAATTCCCTGAGTCAGCAACTAGAACCCATAAAATACTGATTGCGCTCGCATCCGCAGGCAGTGATGTGTGGAGTGGGAAACCGTTCCAAAATGGAGAATTTTAAGACTATTAGAGGTAGTGAAAGGATGCAAACTGCAAATATGTAATATTAGGCAAGCTTTGTGGTTCAATTTTTTTAGCTTTGTTTACTGAATATAAGCAAAATAAGCTTATAGGCTAAATTATAGTGCTCTCTAAAGCATCACACACACACACACACACACACACACACACACACACACACACGCTTTAAACGGAACATTTTCATTACTCTTAAATCGCATAGGAAAATTTTCCAATT
Organism: Podarcis bocagei; assembly: GCF_964188305.1. Taxonomy (NCBI): domain Eukaryota; kingdom Metazoa; phylum Chordata; class Lepidosauria; order Squamata; family Lacertidae; genus Podarcis; species Podarcis bocagei. The sequence goes on along the minus strand of NC_138136.1, from coordinate 55,548,327 downwards.
CAATTTTTTCCCAGAAAACCAACACCACTGCCTGAAGGAACTGTGATCTACACATAAGGAGTCATGGCTGTTAGGTCAACATTGGTGGGCCTTCAGCTAAGAAAGAACCTACAGAGAACAATGAAGCTATCTCGGGGTTCAAAGTATCTATCAGCCACAGTTGATTTAACAGAAAGAAGGGGAAGCCTCCATTGAAGCAAAGAAAGAAACACCAGAGAAATCTGAACTCCTCCCTGGTAACCCTGAAATCAAGACCCTCACAAAAGGCAAGGCCACAAGATCTAACGCAGTACAAGAAAACATACATGTTTCTCCTTCATTTCCATTTTTTTTAAAAAAAACCCTCAGCACCTTGTAAAATCCAAAACCAAAGCAGAGTTGGGTCTAGGTCTTTTGCATCTCTGTCGAAGGCAAGAAGCAACAACAATGGACAGGGGGGTGAAAAAAAGAAAAGTTATGTAGTGTCAGAATAGGCAAAAGTTCCCTTGGGTCTGCTGAAGCTTCTTCTCCCACCCACCACCCACCCCTTTATGCAGAGAACAAGGTGTTACTCTGGCTACGTAAGCAATAGCACACATGCCACCACAATGGAAACAGACCTCATTCGTGTTTTTTGGTTGTGAATGAAGCCATGACAAACCTAGACAGCATCTTAAAAAGCTGAGACATCACCTTGCCGACAAAGGTCCGTATAGTTAAAGCTATGGTTTTCCCAGTAGTGATGTATGGAAGTGAGAGCTGGACCATAAAGAAGGTTGATCGCAAAAGAATTGATGCTTTTGAATTGTGGTGCTGGAGGAGGCTCTTGAGAGTCCCATGGACTGCAAGAAGATCAAACCTATCCATTCTGAAGGAAATCAGCCCTGAGTGCTCACAGGAAGGACAGATCCTGAAGCTGAGGCTCCAAGACTTTGGCCAGCTCATGAGAAGAGAAGACTCCTTGGAAAATACCCTGATGTTGGGAAAGATGGAGGGCACAAAGAGAAGGGGGCAACAGAGGTCAAGATGGCTGGATAGTGTTCTTGAAGCTACCAGCATGAGTCTGACCAAATTGCGGGAGGCAGTGGAAAACAGGAGTGCCTGGCGTGCTCTGGTCCATGGGGTCACGAAGAGTCGGACACGACTAAACGACTAAACAACAACAACAACAGCAGTGGTGGTGGTGCTCCTGCTATGTTCCTGGTAAATCCAATTCTTTAAAGGCACAACATTATCACCAGTAAGAACTGGACTCTTCCTTTCTACTAAATTGCCACAGGAGGAGCTGCATAGCAAATGGCTACTACTCATGAGAAGCAAGTGGGATTTTCAAGGACTGGGCCAGTGTTCATGCATGCTTTTGAACACCAAAGCGCTTCTCCCTCCCACGTACATTTTAGCAATAAAGGGAGATCAACATTCATTTTCCAGGGGCCCATCATTCATCAGCCAACCACAGAGACATAAAGGCTCCCAAGGACATACCTGAATAATCTATCATCTACAGAGACAACACTTCCACACCAAATGTGCTGCTTTGGATATGAGCCTTGATTGAGTAAAACTACACATGGGGAAACTGCAGACACAAACACACACCAAACAACAAGGAGAGCGTTGACAATGTGTGCATTTTTAATTTAAGAATGATGTTTCAAAATTATGCCAGTGGGAGGGGTGGAGAAGAAAGTTAAAAAGGGCAGAAGAAACAAGACAATCCACCTCCGTCTGCTCAAACCGCCTGCATCATTTTGCTGTGGCGTCTTGTTGTGTTTTGACAAGTCACACTCGCTGAAGGATCAGCAAGCCTTTACACACTGACAACTACAACCCCAGGCTCTCGTTGTTATGAAAACAAACTGAAGCCAAAAAGGAAAGGGGAAAAAGCAAGGGGAGACAAGAAGGATGAGGTTACTTAGGCAGCAAAGGAGCTAGCCAGACTTCTGCTTTGTGCTTAGTTCAATAAAGGGAGTTCTATCACCCTAGCCAAGCAAGCTTCCTCTCTCCCTGATGCATGTGAAATTGGGAGGCTAGTCAAATTAGATGCAAACGCCAGGCTCACGCCCAGCAATTTGTAATCATGACAAGTCTACTTCTATCACTGTCTCAATCTGCTGCATATAGAGGCAATAAGATTTGCCGTCGGTTGGGACCAATGTACAGGGAAAGCAAGCTCTTCTGCCCGTGATGCTAGCTCTGAAAAGGACACAGGTTGCAAAGAATGAAAGAAGGAGGAATGACAGACACAGGCATGGACTTTCCACTGTTGTACAGGCAACAGCATCGAACCCAGGACAGTGAGGATTTAATGTCAAAAACCCACCATCCCAGTGACTCCATGCCTTCTTCCTAAGTTTGCTTATGGGCTTCGGCCAATCTGATCCATCCAGAAATGGATAACTTGTCTTTGCAATGAAGGCCGCACAGGAACCACATCCACGCGCCAAATGGTCTGAGCTAATCTTCATGCAGTGATTGCAAGAAAAATTCAACTAATTTTCATGAACAAGGCACAGGCCAAACTTACTGTTGAAGGACATATTGTTTAGTTAATTGACCAGGGTTTTTATTCTGAAATGGTCTGCCTCAAATGGGTTCTAGCATCTGGAAAAATGTTTATATTTAGATTTTAGAGTCATTAATATGTTGAGGGTCAACAGGCATCTGATTTCCCATATGCTGGCAGGGATTGCTACGTTATCTCCATAATGGTCAGCTTGTGAACTTGCAGGTTCATCCGAGTTGCCACTGTTGGGGAGAGAGTATTGGGCTAGATGTGGTTTGTCTAAGCCAGAAGGACATTTGCTTGTGATCTTATCACCAGATTCCTAACCAATTAAGATAGCTTGGGGCTTATTTGTTGCTGTTCCCGTTGCATTTCCTGAGCAATCACATTTTCGGGCCTCTCTCTGTAACCAAAACTTATCTCAAAAGATAACACAAACCGCAGCAGAAGGCTAGGGTTTTTGGAGGCTAACAAAGACCCATAGACAACGCTAAACACTTTCTGATTTAACTTGTATCTCTATTCACACCAACATAAAAGGATCCTACCAAAAACAAAAGGGGGAAAGATATCAGATCAAGGTCAGGGCTTTAAAGGCTGGAGCTAGGATACCATTAGCCCCTTAGGAAGGTGACCGCATGATAATTGGCCTGAAAGGGTCTTTTCCCACCCTCTTCCCCTTCCTTCCCCTTTAAAGAAAGGGTTTAATTGTGCCAGTTCTTTACAGACAGTCAAGCCAGATTCACCAAGGCAGCTATAAAAGTTACTTCCTTTTTTGTTCTTGCTAATGCACAGGGAGATACTGAAGAGGCTTTCAAAGGAATTCCTGAAAAAAGGGCTGGTGGCTTAATGTTTTTAAAGGCACATGAACACACTCAGTAGCATGGAAGGGGAGAGGGAGAGAGAGAGAGAGAGAGAGAGAGAGAGAGAGACCAAACACACACAAAAATAAATAAAAATCCCCTCTGCGTAGCAAGGTTAAAAGGGTAAAGGAGGGCTGAACGAAATTTTATGAAGTCTCTCCCCCCCCCCTCTTCTGTGCTCCTTCACCACCCCAAGTTGAAACCTAGATAATGACACTGGGTGGAGACCAAATTTTAATCCTCAGCAGCCAAACCAAAATTAGCTTCCCAGCCAAAAAGCTCTCTTTGCCTCGCCTTCTGGGGAAGGAAACCAAGGGGGAAATCATGAAAAGATTCCTCAGTAAACTGAGACAGGAGGCGGCAAGTAAAGGTGACCCTGCTATTAAAATATTTTTTGAGATAATAAAAATAAAAATCAAGCACTCAAACAGTCTCTCTCTTTGGAAATCAGGCCCTGCAAGAGCATGTGATTACTAAGAAAGGGGGGGGGGGGACGGCAGCCGTCTCAAGCCTCCCTGTCTTTTTCTCCTCTTTCACTAATTACTAACTACATCTTCCTTCCTTTTGTCCTTTCATTCTTTTTTTTTTAAAAAAAACTTTTCTCATGAAACAATGATGCAATATCCTATCGTGTTTCAATGTTTCCTGTTAAGAACAGGGTGAAAGTTACCATTACGCGTTTTAAAAATACTACCTGCTATCAACACACGCCTTCCGTCCCCCCCAAAAACCCTCAGGCACTGTGTCATTCCCCCCCCCCCAGGCTGCAGAAAACTGGCTCTCTGGTCCTGAAAGCTGAAAGGTTTTTCTATCTGTGAACACAAGAACTTATCAAGCCAAGGGGGATAATTTTTTAAAGGCTGAAGAGCCCAGGCTTAAAAAGAGGACTCCCAATTTCACCATTCCACAGCTCCACTCACTCACCCTGCCTTGGTTCACCCTGCGAGTCTTTCACACGCTATTTGGGCCCACCCACGTGTGATTGAGGTCAATGCCTTTTCTGCCCCTTCTCCAGTCCAGGAATAAAGCCATCAGTTTTTCCATATTCCAGTCCCCTTTCCTCAGTCTGCATGCTACAGTGGTACCTCAGGTTACAGACGCTTCAGGTTACAGACTCCGCTAACCCAGAAATAGTACCTCGGGTTAAGAACTTTGCTTCAGGATGAGAACAGAAATCACGCAGCTTCTGGGTTTCTGGGGGGTTTTCCTGTTGTTATTCTGTCTCTCACAGCTACAATAAACCTACCATTAAAATTATGGACTGGTTATTACTTCGTCAGAGAGCAAACAGGCAAATTTAGCAGGGGATCAAATACTCCCCCCCCCCGCTGTACATGTTGGAGGGGGAGAAAGAACATACATGAAGTCCCAGATAGCTTATGAGTTGCCTTGAGCGCAATTATTGAACTATGGTTGGTGTAAAATCTGCATTAGGTGGCCTATGTCATGCAGGAGGCTTAAATGTGGAATAATTTATTGTTGGTAGAGGCAGTGAAAGGACATGAGGGCTACCTGAAAACAGCCGACCCTCCCCAGCCAAATAAAAGAGGTGGGCTTGGACATTCCTCGCTATTGCAACTAGGCACAAGTAAGAATGATGTAGGGGGAAATCCCAATAAAGAAACCTTAATGAGCATTTTCTTGCAGAAAGTCCCTGTGCTTCTGAAGACACGGTGGCTCCGTGTGATTAAATTACCTAGCGGTTCCCTCCAGCTTAACAGCAAAACAGAATAAAATAAAATGAAGAATATATCCAAGATTGTAAAGGTGGTTAAAACAGCTAATTACAAACTCAGGGGCCAGAGATCAAGCACTTTCAGTTCCCACCGTTCTGACAGCACCCAGCCCATGTTCCTTCTCACAGATATTCAGTTCCTGAACAGCAGAAGGCCATCTCCCGGTTAAACCTTAAAACAAACTCTGCAGAAAACAGCAGCATGCCCCCAAAAACCCTCCAAACCAAAGTAAGAAGGTAAACACGAACGTTGCTTTCTTTTGTGTGGAAAAGAAAGACTGAACTCAAAGACTGAACTAAGTCTATGAAACTGCGCTTAATATCACTTAGCTGAAAAGAAGCTGGAGAGGAAACTTGCTTTGTGACACTAGGAGGAGAGCCAGGTTGCTAGGTATGGGTCATTCAATCCTGCTCCAAAAGATGGTCCTCTCTGGCAGTGACCTCCGACTGGCCCTGTTGTCGTCTTCGTTTACACGGCTCCCTCCGCTGCGCAAGACGCCACCAGTAGGAATTTCACTTTCATCTCCGCGAAACCGCACTGTCTGATAAGGCAGTGGCTGAGGCCCAAATATTTGGGCAAAACAATTGAGAGGGGTCAGGTGCCTGCATCTCTTCAAAACCACCCGGCAGGAGTAGCAGAGGAGATGGGCTGCCGCAGATAGCGCAAAAGCAGATAACCCCAGAGTAACCTTAGTTAATAGCCAAACAGCCAGCGATGGAGGAGCATGTTGCAGTCTCCTAGCTGAGCAAACACAGGAATGGGAAGTACGTGCTGGAAGGAACAGTCAGGGGTGCCTACCTGAGGTATTACCCCGAAGGAGCAGCCAGTCACCTTTGCCAAGAAATCCCTATCAGTTTTCTGAGTCTTGGATCAGCGGCTGCGTGAGAGACTGGGTTTACACAGCAAATGTGACTCTCTCCTCCACAGCAAATACTACACCTCCCATGGTTTCTGTGACCGCCGAAAACCCCGCGTGCGGTTAGCTACACTCTTGAAAGTGCTGCCCTTTTGTTCATGCGGTAGTATTACAAACAACTGTTATTAAACAACCCGCCGCTGCAATTTTGCTTATCGTTCCAATAGCAAAACACATGCAACGAGGACATGGGAGAAATGGCGAGGAAGTTTAACGGACAGGGTGAGAAACGAAACACAAACCCCATGTTGTCCATGTATTCACACTTTTACCAAGGGAAGTGGAATGTCTTTGCTGCGCCTGCTTTTCAAGCTTTGCGTTTCTTTTCTTAACTTTACCCTACACCTTCATTCCATCATGGAAGCCATTGGTTTCCAGATGGCCTCCCATCCGTACACTGGCCAGACTCAGAGCGGCTTGGCTTCAGAAAGGGCACGATGGCCTCGTGTGCCTTCTGACCATACCTCCCCAGAGCCCAAAGAATAACCTAAATAAAGTACAATGAAAACAAAGGCCATGGCTCTCAAAGGTGGTGCACAGAGCCACTGACTGAAACAGAAGGAAACAGCAAAGAGTGTGCAAAATAGGCCGGAAGCCACTTGAAGAGGGGTGGATGTGGCAGAAGGTCACAGGCCTTCTCCAGTCTGCTTGTCTCTCTCAAGCCTTTTCTGCATTCATCAGTCACGATGCAGTCATACCTCATGTTACGTTTGCTCCATGTTATGTTTTTTTCAGGTTGCGTCCTGCGGCGACCTGGAAGTACCAGAAAGGGTTGCTTCCGGGTTTCGCCGCATGCGCACCTGCGCCAAATCGCGTCGCACACCTGCGCAGATATGGCCCTTGAGGTTGCACGCTTTTCATGTTGCGAATGGGCCTCCGGAACGGATCCCGTTCGCAACCAGAGGTACCACTGTACAGTTAAGTTGCAACCATTTTGCCTGAGGTGAAGCTAGCTGTGTGTGAGCTCTTAGGTCAGGGTCGAGTCCCCCTGACTCTTGAGGGAATAGTGGTTCAGATCTCTACCGGGGTGCCTTTTACCCCTTCCTTCCTCCACTCACATTATGCAACATGCGTTAAGTTTGTCTGGGAAAAGTGGAGGCTGTCTCCTTGGAGCACCCAAAATCGCACATTAATGTCATGAGTAGTGCGAGAGTGTGTCAGATACCCACTGCAAAGGCAGCCACTACACAGGTAAGCATCCGAACCGCGTCTTAAATAATCTATCGCCATAAACAGGGTCCTGGGGAATGGGAAGTGCCATTTGAGGTGTTGTGCAGACAGAAGGATTTCCTAACGTGGAGAGTTCTTTTAGCTCCCTCATGCAAACTCTCTGGCTGTGAGCTCCAACCGCACCTATTTAAAGTTGCCCATCTGGCTCAATTGCCAACTCTTACATGCAGAAGTAAACCGTCTCACGTGATGAAGCCTTCACCACTTCCTCTGGGCAAATTTTATTTAGCAGGCAGATACATAAATAAAGCCAGGCTCGCGCCATTAGGGTTAGACTAGACTTTTAAAAGTGTGCTTTTGTATATTTGTTGGGACTTCATCTCCCTCCCCCCATTATTATTATTTCTTTAAAGAGCTCAGAAAGCCATGCAAACATTATTTGGGGGTGGGGAGAACTGTTGAGGGAATGTAGCAAGCCGGAAAGGGAAGAAAAAGAAACCCACTATATTAGAAAAACACTCACAAAAATTACATGGTTCTTTATAATAAGAACTGTCTGATAAACATCACTCTTTCCTTCTCACTGCAACCAACTTTTTTTTTAAAGGCCCAAGGAATGTTGATTTTTGTTATTAATGGCTGCAGTCCAGCTATAGTTAGTCGTGTGACCAAGTCCCAGTGACAGCAAAGAGACTTAGTTGTGACTTAACTTCCACTGCTGTCTACTTTAGAGTAAGTAGAGAATCATCGGGCGCAACCCCCCTGCAATGCAGGAATATGCATCTGTCCCATCCGGGAATCGAACCTGCAACCTGGGCATTATCACCACCCTGCTCTAACCAACTGAGCTGCGCACGTGCATATCCAGAACATGAGGGTTGCATCCGGACTCCCTCGCATTTCATAGACTTCTGAAATGTTGCTTCTCCTTCCTATGGAAGTAAAAGCCCAGAGAGAAAGCGGGAGGGAGGGGGCAGTGGAGCTAGAATGGAGCGTCAGAGGCCAAAAACTACATGGGACGCGGTGCCAAGAGTGAGTCTCCTCGGTTTGCTACATACTGCTATGGTCAGATGATGTGCGAGGAGAGCTGCAATGCTTCTGTGCTAGTCTGGCAGGCAGCCTGTTTCACTTCAAAGACTCCATTGCTGTCATCTTAGCATTAACCCCTGATAACCTTGTCCTTTCGCACAGACAGACCTGAGTTTTTAGGTAAGCCATTTAATAAGGCCTAAGTACAAGCTAATGCTCTGTAAAACCCGCCTCTTTTCTTAAAAAAATCCAGCAATAAGAAAACAGGCTGCACAGGACCACATTTGAAACCATATATGGAGAAATATATGTATTTATGTTGGGTGCGGAGGGGGTTTAAATAAATGATGTAGAGTCATACCTCGGGTTAGAGCCGCTTCAGATTGCGGTTTTTTGGGTTGCAGACCGCTGAAACCCAGAAGTACAGGAACAAGTTACTTCCGGGTTTGGGCAGCCGTGCATGCACAGAAGCGCTAAACCGTGCTTTGCGCAGAAGCGCCGTATCGCAACCTGCGCAGATGCAGTTGCGAACGCTGCAGGTTGCGTACGTGCATCCCACACGGATCATGTTCGCAACCCGAGCGTCCACTGTATATGGGGTTTGTGTTTTTGTTTTTTTTAAAAAAAGCACTACCAATTGTTTACATTGAAGGTATGTAGCCACTAGTGATTTTACAGAGAAATGCCTCACTTTAAGACTGTAAGAGGAATGGTGAAGTGTAAACAATTGCATTTCTTCTGTAGCTATAAATTTGATATTAAAGGGGCGGGGACTGGAATGTAATTGGGATTTGTATGAATAAAATTATCCCGCCCATCCTAGTATATAACACCATGCACAATTTTAAACTGTTGGGTAGTCAGATGCAGAACAGAACAAGACTCTTGCATCAAAGAGGGGATTTCCACAGGTACGCGCTTTGCGAGTGTCACTTTCAAAATTTCCCTCTTCGACAGGAGACCTGCTCTCTTTATCACCTAACTTGTAGGGAAATGGGAGAGAAGATAAATTTGGCCACTAACGAAACCAGGTTCTGCCATTGTGAAGGGTTTCTAGGTTATTTTCTTTTGCCTCTCCGTAGCTGACACAGATACCAGTGAGGATCAAAAGGCATAGTGAAACATACCAGGGCCGTTTGCGATTTCACAATGAAATGGCCACCAGCTTTTCCTTCAGAACTTTTTGTAGTAAAAGGGTGAACTGAAGTAGAATTGAACATGTGTGTTAAATAACACAAGGCTTGTTCTCATGCAGACGGGTGTGTGGGATGCATTTGACTGTCACACCTCTTCATGTTATGGCTAGTTTACTTGCACAATCTAATATCTGCCTTAAAACGGAAATAGAAACAGTATGACTGTTCGAGACCAAAGCTTCCGTTGACACAAACAGGTGTAAACTTTCAAGATACATAGAGCTGAGCCCAAACTGCAGTTTTCATAGTGCTTAAAAAAAACCCCACCCCAAACACCTCTTTTTAGCGATTTTCTTCTTCTTTCTCATTCTCACTGTTTGGTTATTCATTTCCACTGAACTCACTCACCCTCACTCTCAATTGCCCTCAGGTGACATCATCTCCCTGTTCATAACAGGACCACTTTTGGGGTAGGATCACCCATGTGACTAATCCAGTAAATTGCGACAAACACCTTTTGCCTCTCTTTACTGAAAGGTAGATTAGTTCCCACCTCCTCCCTCCCTCACCTCCCACTTCCTCTCTCACATTACATCGGGTTAAATGCAACATATAACTTCTGGTGCCGTTCAGAATATGCAGCCATACCTACCCAGAAAACGTCTCCAGCCAAGGTGAAGGTGCTGGCCTAAGCTCAAAACAAGAGCTTGGCATTCAATTGAGATTTTGGTGGACTATCTCACTTTAAAAAATAAACAAATGCCCTCATACGAAACAGGCAGCTTGCCAGTCAAAACTTATTCCAAAAGTAACCCCTATCCTCCTATTGATACAGAAATGGGATTGTGCCTCAATCGCCAACCCAGTTCCAACATGAATGTTCAGCCTGGATAGCTCAGTTGGTTAGAGCATGGTGCTGATAACACCAAGGTTGCAGGTTCAATCCCCGTCTGGGGCAGCTGCGTATTCCTGCAATGCAGGGGGTTGGACTGGATGACCCTTGTGGTTCCCCTCCAACTCTACAGTTCTGTGATCCTATGAATGGCCTTGGCAAAAATGTCTGTGCCTCAGCATCACTTCTGTTTGCAGGCTGGGACCCGAGACCTTCAGTTACCAGATGTCTGGCTTCTTTGACCACCCCCACCATTTTTTCTGGCCCATGTAGGACCAGTCTGGATAGTCAGCCTTGGTGAAGACTTGACGTTTTCATCCCCCAAAAAACGTCTTTGATTTGAATTTCCATTGAAACGAGGCTGCATTTTAATGTTTTGATGTTGTATTTTAATCTTGTTTTTTAAGTTGTATTTCAATCAATTTGTTTTTATATCGGTTGTTACCCGCCCCGAGCCTGGTCTTGGCTGGGGAGGGCGGGGTATAAATATTATTATTATTATTATTATTATTATTATTATTATTATTATTATTATTATTATTATGTGTCCCCCTAGGAACCCACCCAAAGTTTATTTACTGCAAAAGAAACATGAATCTGCATCTCTGCCCAAAAGGGTAGACAACTAATGGGCAGGAGAATCACAGAGTGAGATGGACAAAAGACCTATGGAGAAGGTGGGGGGAAAGAGAAAACCAGGGAGTGGTGGTGGTTTTTTTGCCTCAGGAGAGGAGGATTAAGTGAGAGGCAAGTTGGGGAGGGCGGAAATCGATCCAAGCCACATGTTTACTCCTAAGTTTCCCTGTTCAGGTTTTAACCTCTGGGAAGATCCTCCTTTAAGGGGGGGGGGAACGTTCCTAAAAAAAAAAAATAGTTAAACTAGGTCCCAGAAAATTTGGCCAGCCAACCTAGTTTCTTTCCCTCCCCACAACGGCCTGGCCTTCTCATCCTTTTTTTCCCCTCCAAACGCCACACATAACATGAAAGGGCAGCGCAGAGTGAATTAAAGGTCACTTCTGGTGGAACCAGTTCCTTTGTGAAGACCCCTGCAGGATTAAGTTTTCAAATCCAGAATATATATATATATATATATTCTGTCTCCCTCTCTCTCTCTTTTTCTTCCTTTGCCAAAAGAATCAAGTCACTGGCTCCAGGCTCCCAGGCTTCCTCCCACCCTGAACTGAGCCTCATTCATTAGCTGGAACCGCCGCAGCTCAGTCCAAGCCAGGAAGAAAAACAGCAAACACAGCAAGTGAAAGAGAGAGTCAGATTGGTTATTTTCGAGGGGGAAACACTTTGGGCAGCGGCGTCTGTCTCTCTCCATCCCCACCCTGCTTTTCTCGCTCTCTCCCATGAATTTCTCTCATCCTTCCATGATGGTCACCCTCCCACATCCTCTGGGCAGTGTGCGTTCCCCCCACACCTTCGCCATTCATCAGGGAGAGTAGTTTTAGCCACATGAAACAGAACTGCAGGAGTATTTGTAGCTCTGAAAGGCATCCCTTAAAGGAAAACAGCCAGGCCCTTCTTGCATTCTTCAGGCAAAAGCTAGGCATACACACATATGTGTATGTAAAATGCACCATTTGCCCTCCAACTGTTTTAAGATGCTCTCCTTGAGGCAAAACACCCAACAGCGCCTTCTCAACAGAATTATTTTTTGGGGGTGGGAATGGGAATTCTGGCAACTCCTGGGGGAAAGGGAGAGCTGGCTAAAAATTTTTTAATAGTCTCCTAAAAAACAGTGAAGAGCGTACTTCGGGAACAGACACCATGCAAGCCCTACTGCAAAGCCAGAATCATTTCCATGTTGGATGTGGAAGAGGACTCTGGGGCCATGTTTTTAGGAAAACGGTGTGCCCATGGGCATAATAATAATAATAATAATAATAATAATAGTTTATTATTTATACCCCACCCATCTGGCTGGGTTTCCCCAGCCACTCTGCATTGCAAGCATCCACAAAACAGTTGCTTTGGCATTATGATTTCAATAATCGCGCCCCCGATTAACCTCATTGGTTCATTGATTTTAACCGTTTCACATGACAGACTCACAATATGGAACTGCTATAAGTGAGGCTAATATCCCTTTCCCCATGTTCTTCCTCCATCCCCACCACAACTACAAGGGGGGGGGGTGCATAATGTCCCCTCCCTCACATCCTTAGTGCTGCCCCTGAATTTCTGAAGCAAGGAACTTCCTTCTTTGCTAACAGAACCTAGTCACTGGCTCCCTGGAATATTTAACGCCCTAAGAGATTAAAGTTCCAGATCATGTAGGGAGTAGAAAAATCTGCAGGTGGAAAGCCACAGGAAGGGTGACCCCCACCCCAAGAGTGGGGCAAGGCTACACAAGTGATGGGAGATTACATGAGGGGTGATGCCTAAAGAGGTCCAAAGGTCCATCGTGTGCACCACTGAAAAACATTATGGGAAGGTAGGACTAAGTAAAGAAACAAAAACAAGAACAACATTGCTAGATTAGATCCATCTGCTCCCAACATTCTGCCATCAGCATTCGTAAGGCCTCTGAAAAGTTCACAAGCAAGGTATGAAGCCAACAGCTGCACTTCTGATGTGCAGAGATACACTCTCGCTGAACCATTTAGTTCATACAGCTAATAGCTACGGAGAATCTTGTTCTTCGTGAACTTGTCAAATGCTCTTTTCTTCTTTTTTTTTTGCAAGCCTTCTAAGCTAGTGGCCATTGCTGCAAATGAATGCCATAAGTTCCCATAATGAATTCCGTAAGCTGACCATGTGCTCTATATACTGCCGTTTCTGCGCCTAAAAAAAGGACTTGCTTTCGTCTGCCCTGGCTGAACCTACTCTGTTCCCCATAATGCTCAATGTGGCATTCAGATCATCTCAGATGTACACCTTTTAAAGGCATGTGAAGCTGCCCAAGAAAAGCTGAAGGCTTGTCTGTGTTGGGACAATACTTGGCATCTTACATCTTACCATTTGAAAGGTTAAGTCACACAGCAGTGAAAGGTTCTGTAGACGGGTCACCATATATATCTCATGGTGCCAAGATGATGGATTAGAAAAAAAGCGAGGTAGATTTGTGTATACATATGAGAGAAAGAGAGGGGGTACGTAGACATGGTCTGTGTGCGAGAGAGACAGAAAGCCTATGTGATGTGTGTGTAAGAATTTGAAAGAGAGAGAGAATGTCGTGGCAGGTAAGTTTGTTTGGTTTGTGTGTTGAGAGCAACAGAGCTCCTTTGGGAGGAAGGAGGACATACATTTAATAACAAATAAGCAAACAAACAGATGGCTCTGACAACCCATTTTGTAATTGCTTGGGATAAAGTGAGAAGGCAACTGGCCTCGCTCATTCATGGGAGGCAATAGGAAAAAGGAAGAATATGTGTGCTTTTCAGTGAACCATCCCCTACTTAAACCTAGAGAAGTTATTACTACTGCAGATAAACGTAAAGTACCCTAAACGCCCCTGATAATAGCTCATGAAAAGCCCTGTTCAAATACGCTCTCTAGCAACACATCTCAACTGTGCAAAGGAAGAGAAAGTTAGCTTTGATGAGCTGCTCCAAACCCTGGGCCCCAATCCAAAGTTAAGCACTTTTAAACCTTAATGTTTGCAATGGGTGGGAGTCAAGCATGTGCTAAAATTTCCTGACTGGACTTTTAAAACGCTTAGCTATGCCTAGATAGTGTTTTCCCCCTTTTGCCTTTTAGACTGCAGTCACCTCCTCCTCCTAGGGAATTTCCAGAGGCACACTTCGAGATTTCCAGTGGATTTGGTAGAAAATCAGGCAAAATTCAGAACAAATGCTCCTTCGTGCAGCAGGTATTCAGCTTCTGCTTCAGAGCTCGCCATTTCCTTTGTGACTTAAAGCACTCCCTTCCCCTCCTCATTAAACTGTAAATATCTACAAAACATGCAGTTAAAAAACAACACACACATTTTTTTTTTATTTTTTTACAGATTCCCTTTTTAGAGTGGGAACTTGGCTCTCTGGCATGCTAAAAAAACTCAGAAGTCGCCAACACACACACACACCCTAAAATTACAGAGGGATAAGATCTATTTCAATGAGGCTTCGAGTGCGGAAGACGGCAACTGGAAACCTCACTGAAAGCACCAGTTTTCCACTTTTCCCCTGCATTACCTAGTGAGCCCCACTAAGAAAGCATTCCACCACCAGGCAGGCGATGTTATTTCCTGCAGCCCCATAACGCCCCCCCCCCGCTTTCCCTCCCCTTCAGCAGCAGACTAGACAGACCAAGATGTTATCAATGCGCAAATGCTTTCAAAAAGAGTCTCCCTTTAAAAGCTAGTACTTCCTTTGCTTATTTCATGTGGTATCCTGAGAAACTAAACCGCACCCCCTCGCGTACTCACGCATGTTTTTCTGTCTCTTTGAAACCACCTAGCTGTGTTGTACTGATTCTTTCTTTCTTCTCGTTTTGCCCCCCACCCCTACAGATGAGGTTCAGCTTTTTGCAGAAGGAGGCCCTGCTGAAAAACTAGAACCACAAGTTGCTCTCTTTTTTTCAAGAAAGGAAAAACAAAGGCTAACCTGCAAGTGCCCCCACTTCTCTCTCTTTTTCCTCTCCTCCTGCTCATTTGATTAATTCTCATTAGGGCCCTTTGAACAAACAGAATACTCCCCTCTCAAATGACACACAGGCAGGGTATGTATTACGCTAAAAGGAAAGCAAACAAGTCTCACTTAAATATAGCCATGCTGCTTGCAATTCCTGGAGAGAAAGGCACACGCACCATATGCGCACTCACCACCAGATAGCCGACATATTTCTGACATTCCGGTCTAGGGCTAATGAGCGGAGGAGCAGAACCATTCCACAAACCATAAATCAAGCCGGGACTCCTTGGCGAAGGAATATTTGTCTTCTGAAAGGTTCACAAGCCCAGACAGGTATTTTTGGGGCACTAGCAAAAAAACACACACACACACACACAAAACCAGGGGCATCTCAAGGAACAGAACTACACAAGCAGCAAAAAAAAAAAGGAAGCTTTGAAAGAAGCCGGTCTGAGTAAAATCAAGGTTCAAGCTCCCTCAGCTTCAGCTCAGGATTGCGGCCATAAACATTACAGGCAAGTTAGAAGTCAAAGGGATATTTGAGGGACAACAGCTCTCCAAACCAGGTGCCTTGCGGCCTCATGATGCTCGTTTAACAAGACTTTTTGCAAGAGACCCAGCCATTCCCATTCCCTAGAGTTCTGGGCCACCAAAATGTCTTACAGCCCAACCAGAATCACTGAAATACCAGCCCAAACTTGCAACCTTTGGTGGGGGGGGGAGGAGCCTGCTCTGGCACACCCATGCAGTGGACAGTATATAATTTAACTCTCATTGCATAAATCACATAGTCAGACAATGCCCTCAGCTAACTGCTGTGTTGCAGCTGCCAGCCTAGCAGCAGTCTTTGTCTAGGATCACAACCAGCTCTTTTAACAACGGGGGTTGACTGTGAGGTTGTTGGGCCAGAAAGATAATGCGAGGGAAAGGTGGCTCGTGTTGTCAGCGCAACCAGGAAATACTCTGGGACTATTCAACACCGTGTGTCACAATACTACAGCATCACACAAAAGTGTTGTATGGTGCCAAATCAGGAAGAGATGCTCCACACTGCAGGAGAATCTTGCATGTAAAGGCACTATGGCTATAAAGTTGCCAGCTACCATCAGCAAAGACCTACACACTTAATAATAATTGCTGGTACAAAAGTATATAGGAAGCTGCCATACACAGAGTCAGACCATTGGTCCATCAAGCTCCGTACTGCCTACACAGAGTGACAGCAGCTCTGTAGCGCAGTGTGGACTACAGTCCCCACCATCCTTGACCATTGGTCCTGCTAGTTAGGGGTGATGGGAATTGTAGTCCACAAACATCTGTGGAGACCAAAAATTTACTTTAGGGTTTTAGGCAGGAGCATTTCCCACCCACCCCTGAAGACAGACCCACATTGGACAAAAAGATTCCTTCACTGCAGGGGGTTGGCTAGATGACCCTCATGGCCCCTTCCAACTCTACAACTCTATGCCAGGAACATGGAGCCTTCTGCATGCAAGGCCCCTGTGCACAGAAAATCTGTGGCAACCGATCACCTGGACACCTAGGAACTGGATGCTGACCACTGAAAATATGAAATGGCTCTTCAGTCCTTTGCACAACAGGTCCATAAAATAGTTATTATCAGTCTTGATTATATTCTTTGATGGAACCGCGATTGAGGTTCGATTCAAAGATCTAGATTTTTTGCAAGCACACACCTGACTTTTCTGCTGCTGAACTAGTTCAAGGCATATGCATCTGCTGGGGCTTTTCAGACAACCGAGTTCCCAACATCTGCATGACTGCATTCATGAGAGGGGAACAGAACAGGCTGTGTTTGTCTGGATCTGTCCTACCAGTCAACACAAGAGAAGAGATGGGTACCACTTCAGCCACGACAGGGCAAACCACAGTGACAGACATCTGCCGGATCAGAATGTTAAAAGTTTTGCTAAACGTTTATAAAATGTACAACAGCAAGGGCACGAATGAAATCCTGTTTCTTACCTGAAAGCCCCCCAGGGGCCAGATAATTAGTTCCCCCTGTCTCAGTGGAGGAAGGCACAGAGTCTGGACAACTTGCTGCAAGAGAAAAGGGAAATGAATTAAGAAACAAGCATGACGTACCACTTCAAAAAGAGAGAAAGAAAGGCACACTGCAAACAATGTCTCCAGCCAAATGAAGCACATTCCAGAGCGTTTAGCAGGAAGTTATTACTAATTGTCTGCACAGAGACACTGCAATTCTTCATGATACATCCACCCTAACTCATCACCCATGTCTAGGCTCCACTCTGCCACTTAATCACATTAGTCAATGAGTACAAGATTACAGACTGGCTGGAATAGTCTTCTCTTCCCCTCATCCCTTCTTTTGTTTGGCTGGTTTTCTTTTCTGGCTGGTCACTGGTTATTGAAATATCCATCTTGCCATGCTTAAGCCATGGCTCAAGATCAAAAGGGAGTTTTCACTGGCACACTACTGATTTGCGTTAAGGCAGTGAGTTGACAATGCAAAACTGAAGAAGAACTGGGGGGCATTTTGCCAAAGACATACCTTTCAAAAAATACAAAAACTGTCCTTGTTTCCATATTATTTCAATAGGACTCTTCCAAATGACGACCAGCCTTTGCAATACTTTGTCTGGGCAAACTATGTCTGACAACCAGTGGAAAAGCCTCCACCAGATGCATCCATGAAAACTTGCGCCATCATAAAATTGTTAGCCTTTGAGGTGCCACAAGACTATGGTGTTTTTGATGCAACATGGCTACCCTACTACAAACTGTTATGTAATGTCATTTTAAAAGAGTCTTACGGAAAAACAAGTGCTGGAGAGAGAATTTTCAAGTTCCTGGCAATGAAAACTCAAGAGTTTCTGTGGTTTTGTTTTTTAAGAAACAAAACAAACAAACAAACAAAACAAAACAAAGTTTGATCTGCTCTAGGAGAGGAGAGTGAAAAAAAGTCTACAAGTCACATATTCTCAAACAATTCCCACACCACCAGGGCCTAAGGAAAACTGGAGCCCAGCTCATAAGACATAAATCCAAATCTAAGCGGTTCAAGTCCAGGAGAGAAATAAAGGAAATCAAAAGCCGATCTAAGGATGTGCCCAACCTCAAGACAAGCTGGCAAACTGCCAACATGGCCTATGGCTACATGAAGTTAGGACACGCAATAGCTGCAGCACAGCAATGGACACATGCAAAAACATAAAGAGTCTTTGCCTTCAACCCCTCTCTACCCATCCCTCCAAGTTGTTTTTCCAAGAACTCACTCCTGAAAAAAATAAGAGCAGGAACACGTGTATGTGTGCGTATGCGACTGTGTAATCTCATTTTATCAGAGTCAAGTATAACCCTGAACAGGAATATACAGTTTAACAGGATATACTTAATCAAACTGAAGACAATGGGGCAGACAGGAAATTGAGTTACTTGTGAAATACTGTATACTATACACTTTCTAAATGTACAGTGTTTTCAGCGTTCTAAGGAAACGGCCTCTTGTTTTATTTTTTTAATGAGACATCGACGCTTTGCCTCTTGCTCTACATCAAATGCTTCGTCCTTGAGATGGCCCTAATTCTCACTCCAGGTATGAGCTGGAGCCTGGGCTGTACCAGATCAGACCTGGGGGTAGCGGCGGTAACTGACATGGTGGAATGCTCCACTCTCCACCGCATGAACCTCCATTGGCAAACTCAAGTGGTACAGCCCAGGTAACATAGAGCTAGACCCATGCAAAGAGTATGAAAAAGCAGAGGGGAGCTACTGAACATACCGAGGGAAGGGACAGAATGATGGCCAAGTCCCAAACTGTAGCTCAGGGGTGAAGACTACGTGGCCTTGGAGGTGCTGGTGAGCTCTATCTCCCCCATTCCCTGACCCCTTAGTGGCCACACTGATGGAAGCTGGAGCCCAGCAAGTGTGGGGCGCAGGTTCCTCCACCTGTCTTGTAGGACTTCCAAACCCAGCTCAACAGTGGGACATCTGTTGCTTTGCAACCAGTGTGGCAGAACATAGGAAGATGCCTTATGCTGAATCAGACCCTCTGGTCCATCTAACTCAATATTTGGCTACTGGCAGCTGCTCTCCAAGATTTCATAACTGCCTCTCCCAGCCCCACCTGGAGATAAAGATGGGACCTTTTGCATTCCTGACAGATGCTCTGCCACTGGGCTAGGCCCTTCCTGAAAACCTCAGACAGGGAGTATGCCTTAAACGAAGACAGACTGCTGGTTCACCTAGCTCAGTATTATCTGAACTGATTGGCAGGAGCTCTCCAGGATTTCGGAGCAGGTGGTTTTCCAGGCCTTACCTGGAGACACCAGGGATTCAACCTGGGAGCTTCTGCATGTAAAGCAGATGTTTCTACCCACCAAGCTACAGCCCTTCCCAGTTTCTCCCAACCTGATGTTTCAGAATTAGCAGTTTGATTTAATACTGTGGGCCATTGATGTGACTGGAGGCTTGAGATGCCCCTTTCAGTACCAGAGATCACATTGCAATTTGGGAACCTCTTGGAAAACAAGGGAAGGGAGAGGATTTTCCGAAGCTAAAGTGGGGAAATGGCATGGAGCAGGTAGGAAGGTGGACAAAGGGGTCTCCAAAAACCTAGGAGACATAAAGGATAAATGAGCAAAGGGCCCACAACAATGAAGCCAGCAAAAAAGTACAACTCCGTCACACACAGGATAAGGGTATTTCGGGTATTTAAAAAACTGAACACCAGATCCACGCCGTACATTCAAAGCACTCTCGGACCACTTTAACAGTCATGGCTTCTCCAAAGGATCCTGGGAACTTGTGTATTATTCCCATCCCTCTTCCCAAACTATAGTTCTTCAGATTCTCCACAACTGTTATAAAGTGGCATAAGAGTGCTTTATGTGAAGGTGATGTTGGCTTTCAAAAATACCTAGGCTTGGTCATTGCCCCACACACAGAGCATCCACAAAACCTATTATTATTATTATTATTATTATTATTATTATTATTATTATCGTGGGTTGATTAAAATGCAACATGTGCCAATATCAGATTCAGCTCTTCTAAGCACTAAAACGAATTATAATCATGATTCCTGCTCTATGGTTTCTCCTTGGAAGAGCATGGTGTGGCAGGCAAAGGAGATCTGAACCTGGACCAGACGCCTAGAGTGTCTATCCCTACTCAATCAGCAAGCAAACTGGGTGGTCTTGGGGCAGTCATCATTTCTCAGTGTAATATTCTACCCTTCACAGAGCTGCTGGGAGGATAAAATAGGATTGCCATGAGCATCACCCAGGACTAACTGGAAGGGCAGCTGCAACCATGATAGCTGGTAGGATAAATTAAAGCAGATAGGCAACACAGAAGTTGTTTTTCTCTGGTGCACATATATGTATGTTTGCAAGTGTCTCTGTGACATGCATGCTCTACATCAGGCATCCCCAACCTTCAGCCCTCCAGATGTTTTGGACTACAGTTCCCATCATCCCTGACCACTGGTCCTGTAGGCTAGGGATCATGGGAGTTGTAGGCCAAAACAACTTCAACTGTCAGCTGTCCACATTTCCAGCTACCAGCCATCAATTCTAGAGTAACTAGTATAGAATATACAGTGGTACCTCCGGTTGCAGACAGGATCCGTTCCGGAGATCTGGTCAGAGCCCGAGGTTTCCGCAACCTGAGGACCGCTTCTGCGCCGAAACCCGGTAAAATACTTCCGGGTTTGCCGCGCGTGCAAACCAGAGGGTTACGTAAACGGAGGTACGACTGTGTATTGTTCTCAAGATCTTCACCTATGCAGCTCAAAAAGGGAACTCTTGAACCATCATTTGGTGGTACACATGGCACCAGCCTCTCTCTCTTCCCTGCACCGAAACTCCTGCTGTTCAACATGTATTGACTCAACATCCATTGCCTATAGCTTTGCAGATTCTCTGCTCTGCCTCACATAACCTCTTTGGAAAAACTGGACTAACAGTACACATCTGCATATCTTATTAGGTTGCTCTGAAGTTTTCTACATTCCTGTTTAGAAAGGCTTTGGGAGACATCCACGAGGAACACCCTTTCGCAAGCAAAGGCAATTCAAATAATCTAACTACGCAGGCATGTTGGTGCTGCAAGCGCAGCGGCTTGTTGTCAAGGTGATATTACCAAGAGCAGGGCTGGGGGAAAGAGTTTTGCATTCCTAAGCACCAATTTGGATGCAAGGCACCCAACAGCAGAGAATGGGGAACCCTTCCACATCTTGTTGTGGCTCCAGCTCCCATCTAGCTCCAGGCAGCATGGCCAATGAACAGGGATGATTTGAGCTGTAAGCCGCAAAACATCTGGAAGACCAGGGGTTCCTCATCCTAAGGCAACAATCAATGTTTTCATTAGTACAGTTGCTCTATCAGCAAAGGGAGAAACTGCACTGATTTAGAGTGCTGTACCACTTCAAAACACAGTGCGTTCCAATCTGCACTGTCCCCAAATTGCTCCAGCTGAAGCACCAGGACTACTCTTGTCTACTGAGGCTCAAGCAAACAGTATTTAAACAACAGTTTTAGTAAAGGGAGAGGGGAAAATCACAGCAGAACATAGAAATGATATAGAGACCAACTGACTTCTCTTTTGCTCACTCTCTCAATCCTCACAATGGCCTTGATTAAACAGGAAGTCAAATGGGAGTCAGAGGTTGTAATAACCACCTGTAATGACAGACTTATGGAGTATTTTTGTCTCCATGCTCCACGTGCGACAATATTCAGAGTTCAACTGCCAAGCGGACTTAAAGGGGGGGGGGGCTTTTCATTTCCGACCGGGTCCATTAATCACTTCCCATTGGCCGATACAGAGAACTTTTCCTTTCAAAACGGCACGTTCACATTCTGTGGCTTTTTTTTCTGTTTACACACAGTTTTGCTACCTTATGTCAACACTTGCTAATGAATAAATATATCACTCCACTAACTGAAAATGAGGCCCTGGCAACAGCCGGCTGGATGTTTAAACTCCTGCTAATAGATTTATCCTAGCATCTTTACCGGAAACCAAATGGCAGGCCCTTAACCATTCTTTCCAAACAGCTCTGGTGTTGCCAGATATATGCCCACTCTTTCCAAATTCCCCTGGGTCTGTGCAACAGACAGCAATTAGCAATAAATAAACAAAAATGTGCTTTTTTAAAAAACACACACACACAAATAACAACACTGACACCTCAATCCTAACCACTTTTGCTTGGAAGTAAGTCTCCCTGGCTTTGCTTTGTCCAAGCAGGTGTGTTTAGGATTGCACTCTTGAACCTGCAATAGTGTGCAGACTTCCTTGGGATAAAGCCTGATCAAACGAACTAGGTTTTAGTTCAGAGGAAATGGCCGCAAGATAAAGCAACACCATTTTGCATGGCACATTTTAATGGGACAGCAGATTCTGAACCCGTCCTCCAGCCGGAAAACCAAAAACTCCTGCAATGTATCCTCTGATTCCCAGGAATAACATTATGGCAAGGCCAAGGCCAGCCTAGCTCTGTCCATTGACCAGCAGAGGTTGGACCACTATGGCGAAAAAGCCATGGCCCCAACATCTCAGCCTGCCCTCAACACTGGCTACCAGCATCCTGGGAACAAAACCAGAATTTGTTGGCTCTGCCTTGTCACTGGCTCTGCCGCCACCTCTCATACTGCCTGCACTATGAGTCCTGTAAGGGACTGTGGCAGGAAGCACATTCTGGCCTCAGCCACCAGTCAGGGCTGCTGGGTCAGTTGCCAGCTCCTCTATCCAGGCAGCAAAGGCCTCCAAGGAAGGGAAGATCTGTCTGGCCCCAGACGAATATCAACGCCTGTTTACAACTCACCACATTGTTCTGTCTGGCGCTGTCAAGCCAAGATCTCTCCCTCTCTACCTTTTCCCTCCACTCCCCTTTGCCTTGTGTGTCTTGTCTTTTCGGTTTGCAAGCCTGGGGGCAGGGCCCGCCTCTCGTCATTATTTCGTTTTTTTAATTGATGTGAGCCGCTTGGGAGACAGCATTTGTCTGAAAAGCAGGCTAGATAGATAGATAAAACAGCACCACCATTTTACAAATGAGAAACTGAGACTGAGCGAAGGTGACTTGCCCAAGGCTGCACCGAGAACAGTTATTTGATTGCAAAGCGTCGCAGCTTCAAGTCCATTCTGGCATCCACTGGAGCACAGCTGGCTAACTGCAGCCCCTGTCTATAGGTGCCAGGTCAGGTTTTGCAACACTGCAAAACAGACTCCCCAAATGTAATCTTTCCCCCTTCTTTGGAATGAATGGCACCCATGTGGTGCAAAATAAAATGGGTGCATTTAAGGATGCCATGGGGTTTGAACCTGTTATTTCTCTTTCTTCGTCACACTGCAATGTGACAGACTGCTGGGAACCTGTTATGATAGATACTTTAGCATCTAACGCAACCTTGGAGTGGGCATATGTCTGTCAGAAACCACACACTATTGCTTGCTAAAGCGAGTAATAAATTGTGCGTTGCAAGGATTGCAAACCATGACATTGTCATCTCAGTGAGCACATCTAAATGATGTTTCCTACCCCCTTGCAAATCCATTCTCCCGCTTGCACATGGCATAAACAAATGTCAGCAAGATGCGACGACCTTGTGTAGTGCATGTTTCCTCTGAAGTAAGAAGCCTTGTATTCAATGATCCTCACTCCCTGCAGAAGAACTGCAGACCAAAAGAGAGCTAAACACCTCAACACACATAAAGTTACAAAAATAACAAAGCAAGGGAGGTGTCCACAGCTGTGCTTCAATCACTTTTAGTATTTTAAGAAATTATTGTTGTTGTTTATAATACGGGACAGCAGCATAGTGCTTTCAAGGGTTCAAAGTGTTTCACATGCAATATCCAGCTGTAATCCTAATAAACCCTGGAAGAGAGGCAAGTCAGTGTTATTAGGCCCCAAATTGCAGATGGGGGAATTGAGGCTGAGAGTGATTTGCCGGAGGCCACGTTCATGGCAAAGAACTGAACTAAGCACTTCCTGATTCATAGCTCAGTCAGTCTACACTATAACAGCTCTCGTAAAGGTCTCTGCCTGCGAGGAGCTTACAGCCTAAAGTGGTCGGACACTGAAGAGGGAAACTGCAATCTTGTACATCCCTGGGGATTAACCATGTTTAAACTTGACAAACTAGCCAGATCCAGGGAACTGAACAGTAACAAGTTTTATTTCGGTGGAGCAGAGACTAGTTTCCTGGTGCTGCCTGAAACTGGGCCTTTACAAAGAAGTCAATTTTAAAAACCTTGCTAACTCTATTGACTCGACTTGACATCAGGATGTAATCAATAGAGACAACTGCTCTGCAATCTGTATTTTGGTCCATTAATCTTTGGGAGAGATATGAAGTGGCTTTGTGGAATTTTATTTCCCTCCCCCCTCAGTTTCATCCACATTTCCGATTTTCACTAAACCCTCTCTCTCCTCTCTCTCTCTTCCACAATGCCAGCCTATTTATCTAGCACAGGGTGAGCCCTGCTGCCAGCCAAAAGTTTATGCAGACAACCGCAACAGCGTTTGGTGCCAGCCTCGAATGGGCTTCTGCCCTGGCAGCCTGCCATTCAATTACAAGCAACCAAGGATGCAGGGAGAAATGTGCTAAAAACATCTGTGTGCCCCTTCATAATTCTTTTTCGGTGTGCTCTTACTTGTGCCAAAAGCAGGGTTTTCAAGCAAAAGTGAAATAACAAATAGGACGTTTCAGGAAACCCGTATTACTCGAAATCCACTCATTCCATTATTCACCAATCAAAAATAAATAGTTTTCTATTGTTACACCTTCTGCTCCTGCTAAAACATTACAGGAGAAATTTCAGGATGACATGAAGCAGGTGTTCTTTTTGTTTGCATTTTAACAGAAACCCAAGTTTGTTTTCGTTTCCAAGGGACGAGCTTGAAAGATTTGGACTGCAGGTTTAAGTTGGGAGAGTCTGTCTCCCCTGAACTCACTTTGGTCTTACATCTGAGTAAATTATGTGCAGGAACAGGTGAGGAACCCTTGTTCCTCTACAGCCTCTTTTGGACTTAAGATGCAAATATACTTAGATCTCAATCAGACTGGAAGTAAACCCCATTGACTTGAAAGGAACTTATTCCAAGTAAGGAAGGCAAGCTTAGAAAAACCCGTGGCAGACTCTTCTTGTGAAAGCTGGTGGGTTTAAAGAACAAAGGCTAAAATCCCACAATCCACACTTATTCAGGAGCAAATCCCACTTATCTTAATGCGGAATTGCTTGTGATTAACTGTGTAGGAGTGCTAGGAAAGCAAACAAGAGCTGAAAAAAGCAAAACAAACCTATGGATTCTTAATAATAATAATAATAATAATAATAACAACAACAACAACAATACAATCATAAGGAAAGAGCCACGAGCATGCAATGTGGGGAAAGAAAACTGCCTTCCCAGGAAAAAAAAGTTTCCAAGTTTCCCATCCCAAAAAAATGTTCGGTTTGTTTTAAAAACAAGTCTACTTACCAGTTGGTTTGAGAAAATCCATTGGATATCTCGAATAAGGAGGAGGGGGAGACTCTGGAATTAGAAAAGTACAGAGAAAATAAAAGCAGAGCCATGAGAAGAGAGGAGGGGGGAGAGAGAGAGAAAGATAGGAACTTATGATAACAGTGGCATTCTTGTAGCAAAACTGTTTGTCTTAGCTCTGGGGGTTGGAGGCAGGGCAGGCTAGGCGGCGATTGCCTTGATATTTAACTGTCAGATAAACAAAGGGGGCCGGCTGGCGCCAGTCGCTCGCACTATCTGCTCCTCTGGCTGTCTCGAGCGGGGCCTCCTTGGCTGGGCTGAAACACTCCAGCTCTGGAAATCACCAACTGATCCCGGCTCCCTGATAATCCCCGGCTAGCTCTCCGCATGCACATTTAACATTTCACAGAGAGCCTGGGGGGGGGGAGAGTGGGGAGAGGAAAGAGGGCGGGTGGGATGGCTGCGGGGGGGGGGGAGAGAGAGAAGGGAGAGTTACAAGTACAGAATTCAAGACTCACATTTTCCTCCCACTTTGAAAAGAACAACAGCAGCAGCAGCAAAAGAACTTCCCGGCCCTGCATAACTGGGCAGTTTTCTTCTGCGCTGCTCAAAAGTTGTGCCAAAGTTTTTGCAAGCGGTTCGGGGAAGAAGGGGGTCAGAGTGGGGGGAGTTTGCAGCCTCGAGGTTTTCATAGGGGGTGGGTGGGAGAGAGGGGTCGCTAGCATGACTTAAGACATACCAAAGCAGTTCTCTATCTCTCTCTCTCTTTCACTCACTCACTCACTCACTCACATACACAAAACTTGATGCAGGCTGTGAACTTTACACTCAGAAGCACACACACAAAAAGGGTTTGCATTGAGGATTCTTCGCTCTCTCCCCCCCCCTCAACCTTTCCAGTTTGGAAACCAAAAGGCAGCCTGCCCGGAGGAGGAAGGAAGATTGGTGCCTGGAAATTGTGTGTTGTCTTTTATATTATAGCAGCGAAGGAGGGCTGAGTGGGAGAATATTGGGGACGGCTGGCCAGCAAAGTGTTGGATTACTTTTGCAAACCTCAGGCTGGCTGGAGATCTGTATGTTAAAAAACGGGAGGATCTGGGGATGTATTTTCCAAAAACCAATCAGGACTTCTTTGATCCTGCACTATGCGTTACAGCTCCTTTGCATAAATAGTAAATCTGCACTAGGAAAACACAGAAGAATGTTTGATGTCGGATCCTGTCACCTTAAAACTAATGGCCTGGGCTTTTAAAAATGCATTTATTTACAGAGTGTGGGGGTGGGTGGGTGGGTGAGCCTTCTGTCATTGTTGCATGCTTTCTTCACTCCCCCTGATTGCAGGTCCAACAGGAACTTCAGACACTAAAACCCAGAACTGGGCAGGTTTGCAAAAGAGAAAGAAAGAAAAAAGGTTGTCCGATACTGTTCTGACTACTCATAGAAAACTCCCCTTGGGCTTCTTTCAAACCTAAAATTAAAAATCTCCCTGGGTATTTTATTTATTTTTTAACTTAGGAAAACAGACATATATGGGAAGCCTCTGATGCACAACAAAAACACAGGGCTTTTCTTTGACAGGGCATCAAAGCTTGAACTTTAAAAAAACAAACAAAGCTGAAATGGGCAGAGATACATACTCAAACTGGGTCCGTGGCCGAATAATATGGGTCGCCCCTTAATTCCAGATCTCAACATTTCCAGGGAATGATGCAAGGCTGTGCCCCCCCCCCGGAAAAAATTCCAATGCACCACAAAGACCGAGAGCAACTTAAAGAAGGCAAGACTTGGAATGCAAAGGCCTGACATTTCTCTCTTTTTTTTTACCGTCCAAAACACACACACACACATCGATGCACTCAGGGGGTTTTTGGGGGGTGGAGGTGGAAGGGGTTATTTGTAAAGCGGTGCCTACCTAGTTCACAGAGCCTGCTGAGGTGATAGGGGTTGCAGCAGACCAGGTCCGGGTGCGTTTTCCCATAAGATTCACAGCAACATAACCTCTTGACTTCCGAGCAGTGCCTGAGATCGGGCCACCGGAAGACTTTGCACAGCAGCAGAGGGAGCGAGTACCAATGCTGGCCCAGTTTGGAGTCCACCTTGGTGGGCAACAGGAGGCAGGAGGTCCGCGTGCCCCCCCGGGACTCCACGGCTTGCAGGAGACCCTCCAGGTGTTTCTCCTTCAGCCTCTTCAGCACCGAGTGGGTCAGCGCTTTCAGTTCAGCCTCCGATCCGAGGTGTGCCTTGGCGAGCTTCCCCGACTTGCCCATGCAGCAACCCCGGCTTCCTCCGCCGCCGCCGCCCGCCCCATGCGCCCGGCTGTCGGCGGCCCCCTCTCCAAGCTCGCCGCCTTCTTCCTCCCCGCCGGGCGCACGGCTCCGCCAGAGTCTTCGGACGAGCAGCGATCGTTTGGTCCTGAACATGCGGGACGAGAAGAAGGTTCCCCGGCTAAAAAACGGGCATGTCGTCCGCAACTCATGAAGAATCCGGGAGCCGAGTCCAGGCAGCCAGTAGAAGCAGCCTGAAATGATGGGGATGAAGTGGAAACAGAGGACGGAGCCGGGGGGAGATGGGGGCGCCGGCCGCCGCGCGCTGCCTGCTGCGGGAGACGCAGGCGAAGCAAGGTGAAGCATGCGCCAGTCTCTTGGGGAAAGGCTCGGGTTCAAGTCTGCCTTGCTCCCTCTCTTCGCAAATCCTTCTAGATCCACAAAAGCAACAGCAAAAAGGAGGAAAACCCCTACAGTTTCTTTAAAGCGTGCGTGTGGTGGGGTGGTTATCCACTTAAGGGGCAAAGAAAGGGGTCTGGGGTGATTTGGGAAGAGCGAAACATGCCCTCTGCCCCCCTCCCTCGGTCCAAAGAAACTCCACGGGATATGGAAGTATTTTCTTCAGCGGTGGTTCAAAGGAGAAGCCCTCGGGCGAGGTGATGCGGAGGGAGTTTCGTTTCCAAAAAAAAATAAAATTCTTTAATGTTGCAAAAAAAAGGCACAAGATTTTAGATCCTTAGGTGATCAAAGTAGGTGCTAAATCCAGCCCAAAAGTGCAGAAGGGGGAAGAGGGAACCTGGTGTTTACAAAAATGGGGATGGGGGCGAGCCAAAAACTAAAAAAAAAATAAGAGAATAATTTAGATCTGGTCGTTTCAAAGGAAGAAGAAAAATCTGTGGTCGAGAAGGGGGGAAGAAAATCCACAGTAAAACATCCAAAGATCCCCGTTCCTTTTCGCCCCGATAGGTCTGTTTTTGTTCGCCTCTTCCAAGCAGAGCTTTGCAGGAGCAGCTCTCTCGAGATCTGCGGATCAGCTCGCAGCACCTTGATCCGTTCGCTCCCTGGCGGCGTCTGCCCTTCCCAAACGCGCTTTGATCTTGCTGCTCCCTGGCGGGCTGGCCCCTCGCTTGTTTGCTTCCTTTTCCGAGCAAGAAAGGGAGAGTTTTTAAAACGCAGGATTCCGGGCCCCCCCTTCAAAGTTCTCCCTTTAAAAGATCTCTCCACCCACCGTCACCTTTTCCCTTGCCCTCCCCCCTTCTCCTCTGGTTCCAGGGGCGAAGGAGAAGGATGGGTCGGGGGACCGCCGGCGATCGAAAGGAATCCGGGAGAAGTAAGCGAGGACGCTCCTCTTAATGACAGCGGCGGAAAAAGTGTCGCCAGCCCCTCCTCCGCCTCTCCGGCAATGCCGCTCTCAGCTCTTGCGTCTGGCGGCTGCCTGCGCCGCTTGCCCTCCGCCTCCTCCTTCCAGCAGGAGCATCGCCTCTCTCGTCGACACACACCAGCACGCAGCAGAAAGCGAGAGGAGGAACCGGGCGGCGGCGGCGGCGGAGGCAAGGAGGGAGGGGGGGGGTGTACTATCCACCCAGTTCCTTTCGCCTGGGCTGGCTCTTGTCTTCCCCTCCCTTCCTTTTTCCGTTCCCTTCTTCCTTTCCCGAAACGCAGCAGCAGAGCCCGGCGCTTGGCTGCGCGCTCTCGCGCTCTTCCTCCACCTCTTTTCTTCTTCCCTCCCTCCTTCCTCCCTCTCCTCCTTCCCGGCTCTCCTTTTGCAGCTCCGCGATTTTGCAAAAAAAAAAAAAAAGGGGGGGGATTTCAAATAAAATGGAAAAAACCTTCGGGGGAGGGCGAGAGCTTTTTTTGCAAGGCAGAGGGATGAGGGGAGGTCACCTAAGCGGAGAGCCCCAGTGCGCCTCTGCCGCCTGGCTGGCTGGCTGGAGGGGGGGCGCGCTTGGGCAGCTCTCGCTTCTGATCCCTCCTCTCGAGACAGCCAGCCAGCTCGAGCCAGGCTCCGTCTCCTCCTCCCCCGGTTATTTCTCTCTCTCCCTCTCTCTCTCTTTCCCCCTCCCTCCTTCCCGATCTCTTGCCTTGCCTCGGTGGCTTCCAGACTGCGCAGCGGCGCTGCCCTGCCCAGGCAAACCCGTCGTCGTCCCCGTCCACCACCCCCCCCCCCGCGCCGCGCGCGCCGCCCGCCTCTTATCACGTGGGCGTCTAGACACCCTGTCGCTTTTTTATTTAAAAAAAAAAAAAGCACAGTGATTGTATTGCGCAAAAAAGGCATCGGGTTTCTGAAAGCTATTTTTTTTCCTCTTTAATTCCTGAAGTCTGGGGAGGAGGCAGAGCGGGGGGGGGGGAGAAGAAGGAGAGAAGGGAGGAAAAGCAGGAAAGGTTTGAGGAAGTGTCAGAGGAGGAAAGGAATAGAAGTTAGGTGCAGGCGTGCGCGCACGGATTACCCTCAACTACTATTACTTGCACAATGAGCAAGATTGGCTAATGGGAATTAGGTAGGGAGCCATGCTTAAAGAGACGAGAGTGCGCTCCACGTCAAATCAAGCCATTGCTGCTATTGCTATATTGTACTGCTATTAATTTACTGTGTTTATATATCAGGCACCATCCAGGTTTATGGTACTTTTGTGGGCTGGGGTAAGGAAAAGTCCTTTCCCCTAAAATATTTGCATTCCACCGTGTACAGGCTGCCCATCTCAGCTCATCAGGGTAAAATAACATCCAGAAGGACAGTAGCATAATACCTGTATGAAGTAAATGCCGCAACATAACCGGCAAGCTTCCAAGCTCACCAGGACGCTTCTTCAGACAAGATGATATAGTTTCAGGGGGCTTACTTCTCCCAGCTATGTGTGGATATGATTGCAGCCTCCAGGAATTTGCGAGTGATGCAAGGTTCTGTACTCTTGGCCTCAACATTCCCATCTGCAATATGGGAATAATAAAGCAAATCTATCTTATGCATGTGAAGTGCTCTAAACTAAAGTGTGAAGTATTAATATTATTATTATTACGTCTACACCTTGGGTGGGTAAACCAGGAATTTTAAAAAGTGCAAATGTTTTTTGCAAGTAACTAGGGAACATTCCATAAACTTTTCAGTCCCTTTTTATTCACTGAGGGAATTATGGGTGTGCTCTGATCTCTCCTACCACTAAAATCAATTGGACTTAAAATTATTTTAAACTGGCTGGACGGTTTGTTGCAGGGTAATTAATCCCTGTGGTTTCCCATGTAGGCTTCACTGGGACTTGGGAAAACTCAGAATAATTAGGCTCCAGTTTCCTAGACATATCCATAAAGTCTATTGAATAAATGAGCATTTGGCACTGTGAATTCTATAGTTTGGGAACCGATTAAACAAATTCATCCGCAGTAGTCCCACTGGGGAACTTAACACGGCCACTGCCATTAGAGATAGGATGCTGAAGTGTCAGGGAACTGCAACCCACAAAGGTTCTTGGGTACATTTTGCTCATATTTTCCTGAGATCTTGGAGGGTCCAGCAGGTAGGTTTTCTCAGCTCGGACTGTCCACTGATACTGGAGGAGAGATACCTTGAATAATAATAATAATAATAATAATAATAATAATAATAATAATAATAAATTTTATTTATATCCCGCCCTCCCCAGCCGAAGCCGGGCTCAGGGCGGTTAACAACACTAAAATAGTGCAACATTATAAAAACATCATAAGAATTAATTAAAATCAAAATTGATGGCAACCATAAAATAAAGTATTGTAAAAATTGCCAAAGGAGGAAGTCAGGCTGCGCCCTGACCAAAGGCCTGGTGGAACAGCTCTGTCTTGCAGGCCCTGCGGAAAGATGTCAAGTCCTGCAGGGCCCTAGTCTCTTGTGACAGAGCGTTCCACCAGTTGGAGCCGCAGCCGAAAAAGCCCTGGCTCTAGTTGAGGCCAGCCTAACCTCTCTGTGGCCTGGGACCTTCAGGATGTTTTGAAGCATCTACTTCAAGATGTTTTGAAGCATCTACTTCAGCTCATTTGCCCAATTTGACTGCAAGTTTTTGCTCGCTGCACACCCTGTTTACAGTGCACCAAGAGCTTAATTTAAGCGTGACTCTCCAGGTCACATAGGGACGCGGGTGGCACTGTGGGTTAAACCACAGAGCCTAGGACTTGCCGATCAGAAGGTCGGCGGTTCGAATCCCCGTGATGGGGTGAGCTCCCGTTGCTCAGTCCCTGCTCCTGTCAACCTAGCAGTTCGAAAGCACGTCAACGTGCAAGTAGATCAATAGGTACCGCTCCGGCGGGAAGGTAAACGGCGTTTCCATGCGCTGCTCTGGTTCACCAGAAGCGGCTTAGTCATGCTGGCCACATGACCCGGAAGCTGTACGCCGGCTCCCTAGGCCAATAAAGCGAGATAAGCGTCGCAACCCCAGAGTCAGCCACGACTGGACCTAATGGTCAGGGGTCCCTTTACCTTTACTCCAGGCCACAAGCTTGGAATTGGAGCTTTGTACCACAAATTATTAGCAGGATGTGTGAAGTGATAATAATGATTTTTAAAAGTTGTGGGCCTTTTGCAGAAAGATCTAGGGCTCAAAGATATCACTGGCTGTGTTCACACAAGCTAGGATCGCTAAGCGAGCCTTAAACTAGGTTCTTCTACTGCAGTGCCAAATTTAGGACAGTGTAGCAATTCCCTCACACAGGGTGCCAAGCCAGGGGGTGCAAAATTGAGAAGATCCAGAATCATAGAATCATAGAGTTGGAAGAGACCACAAGGGCCATCGAGTCCAACCCCCTGCCAAGCAGGAAACACCATCAGAGCACTCCTGACATATGGTTGCCAAGCCTCTGCTTAAAGACCTCCAAAGAAGGAGCTAGGATCCATTTTGGGGTGCCAAAGATCTATTTTGGGGTGCCAGATTTTGACCTCTATTATGAAAGATTGTCAAAGTCTGCTCCTATCTCTACTGCTGGCTTACATATCCTGGTTTGTTAGCAAGAAATAAGCCGCACAATCCAGGGTTTGGACATCAACTGTCTTGTTTCTAGCACTTGCACCATGGAGCAGTGTGTAGCAGCATGCTGCTCATTAACAACAAGCCAACAACTCCAGGGTTGTTGTCATGCAAATTCTATCAGTGTATGCCATCTGGGATTCAGCAATCTCGTTTTTGCATATTGCAGCCATTTAAACTCAAGTCTCTTGGATCTCGGCCCTATGAGCTCAATCAGTTGGACAAAAGAAAGTGGCCCGCCATGGGCGACGTGGTGGTGCAAATTGCTATTGCACCCATTTTATAGAGGGGACATTGAGGCATGGGAAACTCTTGATTCTCACTCGTGCTCATAAAGCCTGTTTTAGGAGAGCTCGAGAGGACAGTCTAGACGCCCTGACTCCTAGTGCTTCATGCTATTTGCCTGGCAAATAGTTATTGAAAGTCACATTTACGTGCATGCTGAACGGGCTTCCTAAATGTTAAGTGTGGTAATTTATGCTTTCACGAAGCTTATGGAGCCAAGAGATCAGTTAAGTGAGTTGCTTTGGGAAATGTAGGTAGGGCAGCGCCAAAGGTGGGAATTAAAAATAGGGTGTCCTCATGTGTCATTCAGTTTCTGGGCACAACTCAAGGTTTTGTTTCTGCCATTTAAAACATAACACCACAATCCTTTTCAAAAGTAAGTCCCATTGAGTTCCATGGAGCTTATGCCCAGAAAGTCAGCTGGTATAGAATTTTGCCCTAAATCTCTTAAGTCCCACATGTCTTTGGGAAAGCCTTTGGGAGCAGTGGTTCCATTTTTCTCATATACCAAAAGTTAGATCAATAGTTAAATGCAGCAGTACCTTCTCTGCAGTAGCCACCTCTGGAACTCCCTGCCTAAGGAGGTTTACCAGGCACAGTCTTTTTCTACCTCTGATCAACTGGCCAAGATTTTTTATGTTAAATGGAAAGTCCAGTTCATGTCTTGTGTGCAGAAAATCCCAGGTTCTGTCCCAAACATCTGGGAACGGTCCTGTCTGAATCCCTACAGAGCCGCTGCCAGTCCGTGTTCGATGGACCAGTTGTCTGACTCAGTGTAAGGAAGTTGTCTATATTCCATCAGTCATTTTTAGCCGCTTTGTCCTTAGCAGCTTTTATGGATTAAACTGTATCCGGCAGAAAGTGTGGGATACAAACTAAACCAGCAATGAAATTGCAACTGGCTAGGCAAGTTGGGTCATCTGGTGCCACTTAGCAGCATCTGATGTGTAGAACTTCCATGTTCACAAGCAGCGAACCTTAGAATGTCCGACATCCAGCACAAACATTGAGGAAAGGCTGTTGCCCTCATGCCCTGCTTGTAGGCTCCCTAGAGACCTCTTGATGGCCACTGCAAGAAACAGGATGTGGGACTCGATGGGTCTTTGTCTGATGCAGCAGAATTCTCCTGTAAGATTATTTCAGATCTCCTTATTTCAGAATTTCCTGGAGCATATAATGGAAGCCATTCATTTCAGAACCGCCCCCAGCTCCATGCTGCTGTAAATTTTCAGCTTATTTCCCCCCTGAATGCATTGACATCACAGTTCTAAGTCCAAGCCATATCCCACAATGCAGCTCTTCTTTTTTTCATTTAGTTTTCATTTATTTATTATATTTACATTTACTCCAAGGAACTCAAGGCGTTGTACGTGCTGCTCCTCCCATCTTACCAACATGGCCAAGTGGTGATTTGAACTTGGGTCTTCTCAGTCCAAGCCCAATGCTCTAGCTGCTTGTCTTGAATGCTTTTGTGCTATAAATAAATGCATTCATGAAATCATGCAAGGAAGTAAACAAGTCAGACACACCCAGGCAGCGGGGAGATTGTACATAAGTCATTGTGATCATCTAGCAATGCGCAAAGAAGTTCCGTTGGTAGGTCTGGTGAAATGCAAGATGTTCTCAAGGTGCCACCACTCCATGTTAGAGGCCATCCTCTATGGGCAGAAAGTCCCACGTCCTTCTCTAGTCAAAAAGGGGTCAGGTGATGTGGAAGACCTCCACCTATGCTTTGGAGAAACTTCCAAGTAGAAGTAAGTGATACTGGACTGGCTGGATTAATAGTTTGAGCTATATTATAACCATTTGCTCCTAGGAGTGCAGCAAAGGTGGAAAACATGTGCCCTCCAGGTTTTGAAGGACCGCAGCTCCCACAAGCCCCACCCATCCTGGCCAATGGTCAGGGATGGCCAAAGTTGTAGTCTAGGAACATCTGCTGGGCCACAGCTTCCCCACCCCCTGGAATACAGGATCAAACAAAGGCTGGTGGATCTCGCCCATCTCAGGGATAATTCGAATGTAAACATGAGTAGTTTGAACTTTTTTCGGTTGATCAGTGAAACGGATTAAAATGTAAGTTCGCCAATGCTTTGGTCTGGAAGGGCTTCCATTCCTTTAGCCGCTGCTTGACCCGTAGAAGAGTAGCTTCCACAGGAAGAATTCTACCTGCTGAATATTTCTCCGCACGATAGCTGGTAAGAGAACGGAAGCTATTTTGGCAGGTCAGCACTGGGTGTGAACTCTTCCAGAGCTCGATTCAAGGTGCTCCTTTTAACTCCTCATCTCAGAAGGCTTTGTTGAGGTTCCTCAAGAACAGGAGGTCTGTGTGGCGAATGTCCAAAACACTCATGTTTTCATTTGTGACATCAAAATGCTATAATGCTGACCCTTCTTCAGGCTACATTGCTGAATTTTAGGTTGGTTCTTAAGACATTAGTATTTCCCAAAGATCTTTGGTGGTTTGCTGGGGGGGGGGATATCATGTTCAAACTTCTCTTTTTTTGTTTGTTTGTTTTTTAAAAAAAGTTTTGATATCTGTTTAAATTATTTTAAATACATTGTTTTCATCCTAATGAGAACAAGCCTTTTAAGTAGCTATCTTTATCTCATTCTGCATTAATATTGGATTTGAAATTGGTTTTTTATATGGTGATGTTTCTAATCACCCTTTCGTATTTTTGTCGTCAATGCGTCTTACTGTATGAACAAATAACTAACACACCATTAAAACAAATTGGTTGAAAACAAATATTTTGACCAATTCAGGCATTTAAAAACTGATTAAAAGTGCAGAGCAATGTGTGTGTGAGAGAGAGATTCCAGCAGTTATAAACCAGATTCAAATGATGAAAAGCCTGGGTAACATAAAGAGAATGATGTCAAACACCAACAAGACATCAGAGTAGGTGCCAAGCAGGCCTTCCTAGGGAGAGAAGCTCATAAAGAGATGCTATGGCAATCCAGAAAGCCTCCTCTCTTATTTTATTTATTTCATTTACAAACCAGCTTCTCCTCCAGTGAGCGCAACAGTTCTCAATAGTTCTCTTCCTCCTCTTCAGAACAACTCTGCAAGGTAGGTTAGGCTGAGGGACAGCAACTAGTCCAAGGTTACCCAGGGAGCTCCATGGCTGAGTGAGGATTCAGACCCTGGTTTCCCAGGTCATGGTCCAATTCTCTTAACACCACACTGGAGAGACCTATCAGGAGTATGCAAGAACCAGTGGTACCAAATAGTATGGGAAACAGCCCTACTAGAAAAATTAGCCAATAAACTGAAACTGACACAGGGACAAATAGAAGAAGACATGTCTCCCCTTTATCACATACACAGCCCAACAAGACAACGACAAAAATCCACCAACAGCATACAAATCAATATGGCTAACCTGATCCAAAACACCCACCCACCCCACTCACGCATGAAAACAAAGACCACCACAGCCAACCACAAATGAATAACCACACCCTAGGCCAACCCCAACCTCTATCACCACCAAAGGAACACAAGTCAACAGCAAAGAACCTGCACAAGCGATGTTGACACCAAACCCTACATACAGTAAGTAAAATAGAAACATCGCCACCCAAACCCACCCCCACCCATCTTCTCCCCCCTCCACCTCTTTCCCCCTTTTCTTCCTAATGTCTCAACAAATGAAACTGATTTGTAAAAATGTTACATGGGGGGAAAAAATACAAGAGAGAGACATTGCAAACACTCTTAACACCACACTGGCTCTCTCTTCTTCCCAATCCAGCGCTTGTCCAAAGATCAAGCAATCTGATGGAGGGATTCAGGGGGTTTGTTTAAAATTGGACGCCCCAGCTGCCTCTATTTAAAAAACAACTTTTAAAATAATTATTTTTTTAAAAAAATCATAAAACTTACAAAGCACAGTAAAAGAACCCGTCTGAATTACAAACTTCATCCAATAAAACCAAGAGCTTGATTTGTAAAGAAGGGGGCTACCAGTCCCTGGGAATCACGAAGCATGAACTCTTTGCCACTGAATGCTTTACGGGTGGCCTCTAACACCTGTTAAGCTAGCTAAAATGTTCAGATCTAGAACAAACATTTGCTGGAAATGCAGGGAAGCTGAAGGTACATGGATCCACATGTGGTGGAACTGTAAAAAGATCAGACAATTTTGGGAAATGGTTTATAACAAGCTTAAGAAAATGTTCAAATGCTCCTTCCCTAAAAAACCTGAAGCCTTCCTGCTAGGAATTATGGGAAATGAAATCCCCCCAAAGTACAGGAGAGTCTTTTTGTATGTTACAGTCGCTGCCAGAATTCTAATCGCAAAAGATTGGAAGGGAGAGGATATCCCATCCAAATCAGACTGGCAAAATAAAATAAGAGAATACGCCGAACTGGCAAGGTTATCAGCAAGCTTAAGAGACACTACAGATAGAAAAATTCTCCAGAGAGTGGGATATTTATAGAGTTTATGTAAAAGAACATTGTCAAAAGATCAATCCGTTGGCCGGTCTTGATTGAGCTTTGGTGTGTAAATAGGATAATGGCACAAAACAAAATTTATAGTAAGTCAAACAATATGGAGAAAGTAAAGTTTAAGCATGTGTTTAAGGAATTCAAATCGGGAATGCAAGGGGAAGATCGGAGGTCTTGAAAAATTTAATCACAAATGGATGTGCAAAGCAAGCATTAGTTAAAGAATGAATAATTGTTTATTTTTATTTCTCATTTTGCCTGTAATATCTATTGTATACTTCTGTTATAAAGTTTTCAATCAATAAAGCACTCAAAAGCATGCAGGCTATGTGCTCAACAGCTGAACCCATTCAGAACTCTGGCAGGATTAGTGTCTTGGACTTGTCAAAATGTTCACCGCACAGGGCTTCCTTTAGTGGAAAAGATGCACACAGACCTGAAGACTAACTTTGTAATTCATCAATCAATTACAACTTTGAGGCTGAGACTTTAGCAGAAGGTAAGCCAGGCCTTGAGGGTAACAGTAGATCTCCTGTTTCAAGTTGTCTGGGATCTAGCCCCTTGGAGATATATTGGGGTGGGGGGGCAAATTGTGCATCTTCCCCAAGGTGACCACAATCTTTCCGACCTACTTCCTCATTACTGCATCAGAATATATCGAACAGTTGCAACTCACTCTTTTTCATCAGTATGATGGCTCAATGACCTAGATAAAGAGAACAGAGTTACTTTCGCCTCTCTTTATCTGATACAGACATCCGGCTTAGTTCAGACACACCTGTTTCCATATGCCTTACATGTTTTTATATATATTTTTAATGCTGAAAGCTTTCCAAAGTATTAACAGATTAAAAACATTTTCAGCGCAGTTCTCGTTTTTTTTTAAAAAAAACCAGAAACAGTTTGTACAGCTCTGTCTTCGTATATAAGTATTCAACTGGAAAATGGTGGTGGTTAATATGGAGCCAGACAATCTTTTGTCCCTGATCTGCTGTCCGCAGAAATAATAATAATCAAGGCTTCTGGTTCATGCAAATCCGTATTTCCAGACTGCACTTCCCAAGGGGCTTGCTGGAAATCTTGTTCCACAACTGCCTTTGAAGAGTTAATGGCAAGTGATAAACTCAGGTTAATTTGCAATGCAATTCAACATTTGGCAGACAGTTGGAGACAGGGAACTGTTAAACTAATTGTCTTACTAACGGCACCAGGGTGTGACAGAGCAAAAGCATACAAACACACACATGCCAAAGATATAATCCCAAACTCTTTTCAGTCCTGACATCATTAAGGTGCAGTAAGATTATTCTGCTTTCCTCTGCTTGCGCTGTTAAACCTGCAGTCCTCTGCACACTTACTTGGGAGTAAAAGGTAAAGGGACCCCTGACTGTTAGGTCTAGTCCTCGATGACTCTGGGGTTGTGGTGCTCATCACGCTTTACTGGCCGAGGGAGCTGGCGTACAGCTTCCGGGTCATGTGGCCAGCATGACTAAGCCGCTTCTGGCGAAGCAGAGCAGCGCACGGAAACACCATTTACCTTCCCGCTGGAGTGGTACCTATTTATCTACTTGCACTATGATGTGCTTTCGAACTGCTAGGTTGAGAGGAGCAGGGACAGAGCAATAGGAGCTCACCCCATTGCAGGGATTCGAACCGCCGATCTTCTGATCGGCAAGCCCAAGAGGCTCAGTGGTTTAGACCACAGCACCACCTGCGTCCCTAAATCATTGCACTTTACTCCTGAAGAAATCTGCATAGGGTTGTGCTGCACAATACCTTCCTTCCCCTCTATGTTTGGGAGCTCTTATCTTATCTAGTGGCTCATGTCATGATGATCTCCAGCTCAGTGTTCCAGCTACAGTGGTACCTCGGCTTACATAAGCTTCAGGTTACAGACGCTTCAGGTTACAGACTCTGCTAACCCAGAAATAGTACCTCTAAGAACTTTGCTTCAGGATGAGAACAGAAATCGTGCTCCAGTGGTGTGGCGGCAGCGGGAGGCCCCATTAGCTAAAGTGGTGCTTCAGGTTAAGAACAGTTTCAGGTTAAGAACGGACCTCCAGAACGAATTAAGTGTGCAACCAGAGGTACCACTGTACTCTGTTCCATTTCTTCTCTTCTCCTAGTTTACCATTTCTCTTCCACCCCCCGCCCCCCAGGTGTCTATCAGTATTCCTGGCCACTGTGCATGCTCAGTTTTCATTGGAGTCTTTCAGATTTATTTATTTGTTTTCATTCCTACCAGATGGGAATCCACCAAACCTGCTGATACTTCTTTCCTGTGCATAGCTGATACCTTTTGGTTCCATTAGGAACAACTA
The DNA here is from genome assembly GCF_964188305.1 of Podarcis bocagei. Lineage (NCBI taxonomy): Eukaryota > Metazoa > Chordata > Lepidosauria > Squamata > Lacertidae > Podarcis > Podarcis bocagei. The sequence continues at coordinate 55,508,726 of NC_138136.1, read as the reverse complement.
AATCATTATGATTTGCATTCTTCTTTTTCAAGGAAATTGTGGCAGGATAATGGAGATGTGATTTTGTTTAGCTGCATTTATTTCACTGAGGAAGTTAATCTCGTGTTTAACACTCCTCCAGTAATAGTCAGTGGGTCAAGAAAAAGGAGAGGTGTTTCTCTGTTGCTCTGTTTTTTTTTAATAAATATTTATTAAAGTTTCAGAAAAAGGAATCGCATTAAAGCAAAAAATACAAGAATAAAAGACAAAAATAAAAATACAAGAAAAATACAGAATAAGTACACAGATAAAAAATTAAAAAATACAGAATAAGTACACAGATAAAAATCAACCTTTCCATATCTTACATTCATATCCTTGTTTCCCTGACCTCCTCATACCTCCCTTTTCTGTATTCCAATTCAGTTAATTAATTCAGCAATTTCTTTCCCTCCTTATTATCCTGATCTTTGATCTTAATATATTATAACATTAAATTTTTACCTATTTAAAAATCCAATTTTCCATATTCTTTTATATCATTACAGCTAGAAACCGCTTAGCTTCATTCAAACATCATTCTAACACTAATTAATTTTGCAATATTTCTGTAAATAGTCTTTAAATTTCTTCCAATCTTCTTCCACCGACTCTTCTCCCTGGTCTCGGATTCTACCAGTCATTTCCGCCAATTCCATGTAGTCCATCACTTTCATCTGCCATTCTTCCAAAGTGGGTAATTCTTGTGTCTCTGTTGCTCTGTTGTTTATGGGTGAATCAGGCCTTTTTATTTTTAAAGACTTGCTAGGCTTCCTCCAAGGGAACCTGCGCCTGCGTGTTTACAGCAGAATGAGAATTTAGAAGAATCTGTTGGGTCAGGCCAATGGCCCATCTGGTCCGGCATCCTCTTCTCACAGTGGCCAACCAAATGCCTGTGGGATTTTTTAAAAGGTAAACATTTTGGTAAAGGGTGGCGCTGTGGGTTAAACCACAGAGCCTAGGACTTGCCAATCAGAAGGTCGGCGGTTCGAATCCCCACGACGGGGTGAGCTCCCGTTGCTCGGTCCCTGCTCCTGCCAACCTAGCTGTTCAAAAGCACGTCAAAAGTGCAAGTAGATAAATAGGTACCGCTCCAGCGGGAAGGTAAACGGCGTTTCCGTGCGCTGCTCTGGTTTGCCAGAAGCGGCTTAGTCATGCTGTCCAGCTCCCTCGGCCAATAAAGCGAGATGAGCGCCGCAACCCCAGAGTCGGGCACGACTGGACCTAATGGTCAGGGGTCCCTTTACCTTTAAACATTTTGGTGCTGGGGCACATCTTTCTCTGAATGCCCCCGCCCCAATACTCCAGAATTTCAGATCCCAGGCATGCTCAAAGTCTTGTTAAGAAAGCCCTGAACAACTTGGGATCAGGTTACCTGAAAGACTGCTTGCACCTGTACAAGCCTTTATTGCTCAGATCACCTGGACAAATTCTACTTGTGGCACCACACACTACAGAACATCAAGACATCAGTAACTACAGTGGTACCTTGGTTCTCAAACTTAATCCATTCCAAAACCAAAGTGTTCCAAAACTAAGGCGCGCTTTCCCATAGAAAGTAATGCAAAATGGATTAATCCGTTCCAGACTTTTAAAAAACAACCCTTAAAACAGCAATTTAACATGAATTTTACTATCTAATGAGATAAAATGAAAGCAATAAACAATGTACTGCAGTCACACACTCAATCTGTAGCTGAACTGGGTTCCACACAGTCACAAAAAAAAGAGCTGCAATAGCAAAAATGCAAAATAAATAGCAAAAACAGACAGACCCCAGCATAACACTCAAAATAGAAGTATGGCACTCAAAACGGAAGCATAGCACTCAAAACGGAACACGTTCAGCTTCCAAAAAAGGTTCACAAACCGGAACACTTACTTCCGGGTTTGCAGTGTTTGGGTTCTAAGTTGTTTGAGTACCAAGGCGTTGAGAACCAAGGTACCACTGTATTAGAAATCAAAGACAAGGGCAATGCCAGCAGGTGTCCTCCATGCAGCTATTAAAGGTGGTTGCTTCTGCTATTGTCAAACAATTAGAAGCCTGGAATCTTTGCTGATCTCCTGCAAATCACTCAGAGATCTACCTGAGCAGATCCCAGTCTTCCTCCTGCCATTCCTAGTCTAGGGCACACAATTCACCAAATGTTAAGTACCGGTACTTCATAGAATCATAGAGTTGGAAGAGACCACCAGGGCCATCGAGTCCAACCCCCTGCCAAGCAGGAAACACCATCAGAGCACTCCTGACATATGGTTGTCAAGCCTCTGCTTAAAGACCTCCAAAGAAGGAGACTCCACCACACTCCTTGGCAGCAAATTCCACTGTCGAACAGCTCTTACTGTCAGGAAGTTCTTCTTAATGTTTAGGTACCACTGTATTTGAAATCAAAGACAAGGGCAATACCAGCAGGTGTCCTCCATGCAGCTATTAAAGGCTAAAAGCTATTACTTTTAAGTCCCATTGACTGACAGGGAAGAATTTGAATCTCTCTCCTTCTCTCTCCAATACCCCCCTTCTTTCTTTCCTTCCTTCCCTGACTATGCTCATCAATTTTCTGCAGCTCTCATTTAAATATTAAATAGCCCATTAAATTGCCAGACCTTATGGCTGCACAAATGGAGGCTCACAGTGCAGCAGGATGGCATAATATATACCGCCTTCCACACATCACCAAGAGGAGATGCTCTGACAATAAGCCGAAAAGTGCTGGCGGCTGCCCTCATTTGGTATTAAATCCAAAAGGTACATCGGATACTTTGAATGCTGATGTTGCTAACAGTGCCGGGCTTTACCTTTTAAGTGGGGATATCCTGTTTTTTCTTATTATGCAGCGTGACTGGACACCACCAAAAATGGGAAGAGGAAAAAGCCCTTTATTGCTTTAGCTCCTTGGGCTCTTTCCCCCTACAAAGCCATTTCGCTGGAGCCTCCATCCATCCCCCAGAGGACACATAATTGTCCTCCGGCAGACCAGACAGAGCCAGGAAGAAGCACAGGCTCATCAAGGGTTATTCATGGAGAAAACTTGGTTTTAGGTGGAACAAAGTTGTTCTGCATACCTTTTGTTCTCTTCAACACTGAGGCATACTCAATATTTTCTGGGATTAACCTAACTTAATGTTTTCATTTATGGCCAACCTCCTCCAAATGGGCTCAAAATGCAAAGGTTTTTATAAAATCAGAGGCCATGCGACCTTTTAATTGGCAAACCAGGACAGTTTTCTCCCTAACCCCAGATTTATTGGAGTTGGTTGTTGTGTTGGGGGCAAAGCAGTCTTTATCTGCCTAAAAACATTTGCTTATTTAACTGTGTTACTTTTATTGTTGTTAGCCGCCCTTAGCCCAGCTTTGGCTGGAGAGGGCGGGATATAAATAAATTATTATTATTATTACTATTACTATTATTATTTATTAATCCCTGATCAGTTCCTGGGCTGAGTCATGGTAAGTGACCACTGGTCCTACTTTGGAACTCTTGTTTGAAGAGCTGTCTCTTTTTTGGAATTAATTGAAGTTTTTACAGTACAATAAAGAAAAGCCAATCTACAGGAAATAAAGAAACTAAAGAAAGAAGAACAGAAAAAGAAACTCTTAAGATCCTTCCTCATCACTGTATCCTAACTTTCATCCCCTACAGAGGAAAGTGTGCCAGCACTAGAGCTCCCTGGTATAAGTCTGAATTAAAGAATCCTAAGACAGGAGAGCAGGATAATACTGTAGTATCATAGAATGACAGAGTTGGAAGGGACCCTGAGGATCATCTAGTCCAACCCCATCCAGTGCAGGAATATGCAGCTGTCTCTTATGGGGGGTTCAAGTTGCCCACAGTTTGATGCACCTGGATAGCAGACTCAGCAGGCACAGGACTGCCCCCTCCCAGCCCAACATGGAGAGGCATGTGCTCCTTCGTGTTTGCATGCTCTGGAAAGACTGGTAGATCCAACATGGTCATTGGAGAGTCTCCAGTGGCACAAAGCACTTCCCACCCACTTCAGAGTGGTGTGGCAGCTGCAGCTTCCAGACAGACGAAGCTTGGCCACAGTCATCCATGCCTTCTAACCTTTGGACTGGACTGCTGCAATTCACTGTGCATGGGGCTGCCCTCGGAGACTTCTCCGAAACGTATAATTTTGTACAATGCAGCTCCTAGGTGACTAACTGGGAGTGCCTACAGCAGGAACGGGGAATCTGTGGCCCTTCAGATATACATGGACTCCAGTCCCGGCACTGCTGCCTGGGACTGACCAGTGTTGGAGTCTAAGAATACAGTGGTACCTTGGTTCTCAAACTTAATCCGTTCCAGAAGTGCATTTGACTCCCAAAACGTTCAAAAACCAAGGCGCGGCTTCCGATTGGCTGCAGGAGCTTCCTACACTCAAGTGGAAGGTGTGTTGGACGTTCAGCTTCTGAAAAACGTTCAAAAACCAGAGCACTGCCGGGTTTTTGGAGTTCGGAAGCGGATTTGTTCGTCAACTAAGCCGTTTGAGAACCAAGGTTCCACTGTGTTTGTAGGGCCACGGGGCTCTAGATACCAAGGTATTAAACCATGGATAGGCAAACTAAGGCCTGGGGGCCAAATCCCGCCCAATTGCCTTCTAAATCCGGCCGGGATTCAGCGTGTTTTTATATGAGTAGAATGTGTGCTTTTCTTTAAAATGCATCTCTGGGTTATTTGTGGGGCAAGGGAATTCGTTCATCCCCCCCCCCTCAAGATACAGTCCGGCCCCCCACAAGGTCTGAGGGACAGTGGACCGGCCCCCTGCTGAACAAGTTTGCTGACTCCTGAAGATCTTCATCCTGGGAGTCCCACCAGCATCTGAGCTCAGGACAGGGACGAATGGAGTGTTGTGGTGCAAGCCTTGCATTTGCACTGCCTTCCCCAAAGAAGCTTGCCCAGCCCCTGCTTTGATATCCTGTCGCACCTATTTAATTGCTCGGCTGTGGCAATTCAGCACACCAAATAGTTATTTTAATTGCCTGCTTTGTGGTTCGGGCTGGTTTTTATTGCCAGCTGCTGCTGCTGCCCCTGTTTTATGGTTTAATCTTTCTTCATTGTATAGTTGTTGTTTTTAAATTCTCTGAATTATATGCCAGCCACCCTGGGAGTTTAGACTGATGCTTATAAATTGTCTGGTCAAATAAATAAATCACATCCATCCAGTAAAAAACACACACCAGAAAACAGAAAACACCAGGCAGAAAGGAGCAGCTGCCGCCATCAGCAGCAGTGGGACAATGGAAGAGGTTAATGGGGGAAAGGAGAATCCTGTCACTGTTTTCTCACACTTTTATCACCTACCCAGCATTTTGCAAGGAGACCAAGTACAAAACAAAACAAAGAACCAGGAAGTTGCCAGTGGTGCAAGGAGAGACAGAGAGAAAAGCAGCAAAAAGAGAAGGCACCTGCCCAGGCTTGGGGCAGATCCCTGGAGATTTAGCAGAGCAAAAGAGGACAATTTGGCTGTCATTGTGTAATGAACCAGGAGCCAGGGAGATTGTCTGAAGATGGAGTGATGAGATTACCTACCAACAGAAGGGCCTGCAGTGGAGACTTTGCAGGCAAGGCAGCTCTCCCAGTGGGTTTAGACGGCCCACAGTTTTGAAAGCAAGGGATCCTTGGCAGAGATTTTCAGCAGGGAGTGGTGCAAATAGACCTTGGCCTCGCTGTGGGAGGCGGCGATCTGCAGAGGAAGGCAGCCTAGGAGAGTAGGCTGGGTTGTGTTTGGAGGAGATGCAAATGAGATGGACCCCCATTCCATTTGAGAGGGGAATAAGAGCGCAACAGTCAGTGTTCAGGCAGAGGCAAGAAAACTTGTGAGTCAAGGACCCTCCACCCGCATAGGATAATAATAAGACACACAGACACGTTATTTTAGGTTAATGGGCAAAATTAGGCCACAACTTTTATTGATTACAGCATCTGAGTAGTATTGGCTTAGGCATTGGATGAAACAGCAATACAGTGGTACCTCGGGTTAATTCGTTCCGGAGGTCCGTACTTAACCTGAAACTGTTCTTAACCTGAAGCACCACTTTAGCTAATGGGGCCTCCTGCTGCCGTCGCACCGCCGGAGCACGATTTCTGTTCTCATCCTGAAGCACAGTTCTTAACCTGAAGCACTATTTCTGGGTTAGCGGAGTCTGTAACCTGAAGCGTATGTAACCTGAAGCGTATGTATCCCAAGGTACCATTGTACAAGACTCCACCCCACACAGCCAGGAGTCATATCAGGGTTAACAACCAATGGGAGGAGCTTGTTGATGCAAATACAACTGGAAGCAACCCCATGACGTCACCGGGGGTCGTGCCATGGCCCTAGCCACTAGCAGGGCATCGGACAGGATCCACGACCGCCGGATTCCTTTAACGGAATACCCAAAAGAGGAGGGGTAGATGATGGCGCATACCCAATCCTCCAACACAGCACACATATTCCAATGCCTAACCGCCAATACCAGAAAGTTGTGACGAGATGCTACGAGGTTGGCGAAAAACCAAGAGGCTGGTGCCAATTTGCCATATGGATAAAAAAGTCCTACCAGGCCCCTTGGGCAACCAAGGCAACCAACCGAAGTCCATAGCAAGGTCAGTACCCAAAAGAAGCTGACCTAAGAGGGAGGGAGGGAGGGAGATCTGAAAAAAGCAGGAGCAAACTGAGAGAAGGGGCTGCCTGAAATGGAATACACAGGATGAAACGGTGAAATCAGCCATGATTAAGTGGGCACAAGATATTGGTCATAACATTATGTTTGCTGACTGGGAACAATTGTGGACCACCGGTATGAAATTTACGGCATGTAATGCCTTAAAGGAAAATATTATGAAAATGATTTATAGGTGGTACATGACCCCAGTCAAGCTTGCAAAAATTTACCACTTGTCTGATAATAAATGCTGGAAATGTAAAGAGACTGAAGGTACATTCTTTCACCTTTGGTGGACATACCCAAAGAGTAAGGCTTTCTGGGAAATGATATATAATGAATTGAAAAAGGTATTTAAATATACCTTCCCGAAGAAACCAGAGGCTTTTCTCTTGGGTATGGCCGGCCAATTGGTGCCAAAGAAGGACAGAACATTTTTTATGTATGCTACAACAGCAGCAAGAATACTCATCGCAAAGTATTGGAAGTTACAAGAACTACCCACCTTGGAAGAATGGCAGATGAAGGTGATAGACTATATGGGACTGGCAGAGATGACCGGCAGAATCCGAGACCAGGGAAGAGAGACAGCAGAAGATTGGAAGAAATTTAAGGACTATCTTAGGAAACATTGTAAAATTATTGAATGTTAGAATGACGTGGGTTTAGAAATTATGTGGTTTCTAGCTGTAATGATTAAGTAAAAAGAAAAGAAAGTCTAAAAACTTAATTGGATAACAAGGGAGAGGATTTGCTGAATTAATAATTGGAAATTGGAATACAGAAAGGGAAGTAAGTTACAAGAAAATAAGGGATTGAAATTATACTTGTTTTTGTTTGTTTGTATTATTGTCTTGTTTGTTATTATATAATTTGTGAAACTTCAATAAAAATCTTTTTTTTTAAAAGAGAAAAGGGGCTGCCGCGGCTGTTTAAACGCATTTAGCCCCGCCCACCAGTCGGCCCTATTGGTCGGCTGGGAGGCTTGGACACGGCAGCAGAACCAATCAGGAGGCTTTGCGAGTGGCAAGGTGGTGGGTGGAGGAAGATGGCAATGGAAAGGGACGTAGTTCAGGGGGAATAACGCAACCGTTTTACATGCACAAGGTCCCAGCTTCAGTCCCCAGCACCTCCAAGTAGGGCAGGCATTGTCCACTGCCTAAATCTCTGGAAAACCACTGCCAGTCAGTGCAGACAATACTGGATGGATTTTTGCACAGACTCAGCATAAGCCTGTTCCATCGTCACAGCCAGCCCCAGGTTTGAAGGATGACCTCGGTAAGGCACCTTCTAATCTTCCACCTGCCACCACTTTCCCAGAAAGAAAAAATAATGCATCTCCCAATTGTGGGAAATTTCAATGGTGGCTCGGAAACCCGTTTGGCTGGCCCTGGGAGTCCCTGGGGCAGTTGTTGGCACTCTTGAGCTATGCTGGGGCCCAAGGGAGCCTGAACATCAGATAGGCATGCGGCTGCTGAATGGGCCCAGCTGCCCAGCACAGACTGGTGCATTTGCACCAGCCGCTTCCACTCACTCAGCTCTAGGTGCCTCCACAGCTTCAAGAGAGCTGCCTCCAGTGACTTGTGGCACCCTCTAGGAAAGGCACCAGCTAATGGCCCTCAACCACAGCACAGAATCACAGAACTGTAGAGATGGAAGGGACTCCAAGAGTCATCCGTGCCATGCAGAATCACAGCTGAAGAATCCCAGACAGATGGCCATCTAACCGCTGTTCAAAACCCTCCCATGAATGAGAGTCCATCATCATCATTTTTAATTTGTATATCGTCTTTCTATCTTACAATACTCAAGGCGGTTTACAAGCTGAAGAAACAAAAAGTGTACATCTGATAACAATCTAATTCAATACAAAAATGTGACAATAAAAGAGAACTTTAAAATATGCAACCTACATCAAAAAAGTAACATTCAACAATCATTAGGACAGTAAAAAATAGTAATATCAACATATAAAAGTTAAACAGAAATCCACTAAACAGTTACAATAAGTAATATCTAAACTATAATCAATAAAAGGACGTGGGTGGCGCTGTGGGTTAAACCACAGAGCCTAGGACTTGCCGATCAGAAGGTCAGCGGTTCGAATCCCCGCAACGGGGTGAGCTCCTGTTGCTCAGTCCCTGCTCCTGCCAACCTAGCAGTTCAAAAGCACGTCAAAGTGCAAGTAGATAAATAGGTACCACTCCGGCGGGAAGGTAAACAGCGTTTCCGTGCATTGCTCTGGTTCGCCAGAAGCGGCTTAGTCATGCTGGCCACATGACCTGGAAGCTGTACACCGGCTCCCTCGGCCAATAAAGGGAGATGAGTGCCGAAACCCCAGAGTCGGCCACGACTGGACCTAATGGTCAGGGGTCCCTTTACCTTTACCGCTTCTAGATGCCTATTTGCATAAGAAGAGCCTGTTGTATCCTGTTCTCACAGTGGCCAACCAGGTACATGTGGGAAACCCGCAAGCAGAATTCAAGCGCAAAAGGACTCCCCTTTTCTGTGGTTTCCAAATTCAGAAGCATTTCTGCCTCCAGCTGCGAAGGCAGAGCATAGCCACTGTGGCTAGTAGCTGTGGATAGCTTTGCCCTCCACGAATTTGGCTCATCCTCTTCTAAAGCCATCCAAGTTGGTGGCCATGACTGCCTCCTGTGGGATCCAGTTCCACGGTTTAACTCTGTGTGCTGCGCGGAGGATAAGTAATCCCATTTTCTCTGCCGATTCTTGTGCAAAGACACATTTAATAAATTCCGCTTAGTCAAGTTGTAATTAATCCCCAAGTGTGCTTTCCCCCTTAGGTATGAACTGAAACAATTTGGTTGGCGAATTTTATTAAGCTCACAGCCCCATGAGAAAATATGAAATACTGTATCTCCATTTTTTGAATCTTCTGCGGAGCTATTTAACTCAAAAACCACCTTTCATTTTGCTTGCTCCACTTGCCAAATGCTTAGTGCAGAACATTTTCTAGCTAGTCATCTAAAAACCATTGGCTGGGGCCCAGGGTGCGGGTTAGATCTGTATCTGAAAAGCCGCGGCTATTAGGTGAATCACAGGCAGGACTCTTATTCAGATTTCTCACCGATCTTCGGAGTCTGTGCAAGAGACAAGAAAACGGGCTAACACATTTGCTCGGAGCGGGACCCTGTTTGCCTTTGTCCTGTGCATACCACACACGAGGCCCAGAGACAATCTAATCTAGGTGGTGGCGGTTCAGCTTTCCTCAGAGGGAGCCAAGCCCCAACACCTAACTCTCCCTGCCCCCCGTGGAATCACCAGCACCCAAAGCGAACGAGGCACCCAGCTGGAACACCTACGCCCAAAGGGACGAGGGAAGGCAGGGTGGCTCTCCGTTAAACAGAATGTGTTGTGCCTGTAATAATACTCAGCTAGTCTCAGGCTCCTCCCCCCCCCCCCATTTTGCTGGCATGAGTCTTAGGCTTTTTGAGGGCAGGAGGTGTTTCTTAGATTTTTTAAGGGCTGAACCTCAAGGGTGTCCCTGCTACACTCAGGGATAGGGCTGCCAGGTTAGAAACAGACTAGACCCTGGGATTTCAGGGCCCAAACCTGAAGTCTAGAGGTGGGCCCTGGAGACGGAGGTTAATTGGGAGAGAGGAGAAGAGAAGCACAGAACCCTCCTCACCGAATGTCTATACCATGGGTAGGCAAACTAAGGCCCGGGGGCTGGATCCGGCCCAATCGCCTTCTAAATCCGGCCCACAGATAGTCCAGGAATCAGCGTGTTTTTACATGAGTAGAACATGTCCTTTGATTTAGAATGCATCTCTGGGTTATTTGTGGGGCATAGGTATTCGTTCACCCCCCCCCCAAAAAATATAGTCTGGCCCCCCACAAGGTCTGAGGGACAATGGACCGGCCCCCTGCTGAAAAGGTTTGCTGACCCCTGGTCTATACTATAATTTGCAGCCAGCTCCTGTTGGGCTGAAGCTCACAGGCAAGGGTGCAGAGTTTTCTTAACTACCTTTCTTTCTTCATTAAAGGTCCACCACCCACCTGGAGGTTCCAGTCCTCGAGGGTGCCAGGCAAACCTGGAGACTTCAGGTAAGACCTGGAGGTCTGGCAACCCTACCGAGGGACCACAACTGCAGGTGATCACAAATGTTGAGAAGACAGATGCTGGAAGGACTGAGCTTGGCTTGCCCAGGAGGCCTGATTTTGTCAAGGCAGGAAAACTGGTTTTGTCTCAGCAGGATTCAGGAGTGGGAGAGAGGTTATTTTCTTAATTAAAAACAAAGCTTTGGTATATTCGAAGCAGCAGAGGAACAAGGCTCTCAATGGCAACGGTGGATTTGAACACAGATCTCCCCCAACCACCTGACATCCCAACCTCTACACCACGCAGACTCACTGATAAGTCTTTCAAGGAATCTAAGGTTTCCCTAGAACAAGGGAAGTACAGAACATAGGAAAGTGGAGGAGGGAAGCACCGTACAAAAACAGACAAATGGCGGGAAGGACGCTCAATGGTCTCCAACAGCCATTCTGAGTTTCAGCAGAAATGGGAGATGGTGGGGCAGGGAGAGGACTGGCTTGTTTGGGTACCTTATGAGGCATTATGGAGGAAGTCATGGCATGGTGGAACCCAGAACAGGAGCACCGCAGTTAGGGTGCACTGCGACATTTTGTTGCAGGTCTGATGTGCACAGTTATAACTCTCCATTCTGGTGTGGAAGAATTGTGGGTTTCAGCTCCCACCAGACCCAGCAGCCAAGGATCGTGGGTGTCATGGCGCTGTTAGGCAAGGAATGTCCAGAGAGAGGAATTCACTCTTAATTGTCAAAAGCACACTTCCAAGTTAGGAAAAGGCAAGTCCACCAGTCCTACATTCTAGGTGTGTAACCGGTGAGGCAGTTGCGGCAACAGAGAGGGCCCACCTTTGACCTCGGCTTATGTATCTCCACCATCCGGGCTGCGCGCAAGCAAGTGAAGACTATGTCTGCATGTAACCTGCTTCTGCTCCTCCCTCTTCATTCCTCTTCTGGTCCTGGGAGATGTGGAAGACCCTGACACTCTACAGCCTGGCCTACTGTATCTCTCCCTCCTCCTGCACCTGTTCTTCATTCTCCAATCCTGCAGCTTCTTCTGCCTCTAACTCTCGTCTCTGGGCTGTTACAGGCTCCTCCAGATCACAGATCCCTTCTTCCAAGCCAGTTTCTCTAAGTGCTCACTCCTCAGCATCCAGCCACTGCTCCTAAGGGTCCAGCCAGCCTTTGACAATGGGGTTTGGATTCCAGCAACACCTAGAAGACCACAAGTTCTCCATGAAGGATGCAATCTACCAAGGACTTCACCTGTACAAGTGTACCTTTAGGCTGTTGCACATGTTTGCACCATGGGGCTTGTGCACAAGAAGGCTTTGAATGGAGCGTGCCCCAAATTTTCCTCCTAGTTTTCAGAATACCGGTGCCAACAACGCTTTCTGCTTGTTTTCGCCAGAACCGTTGCCAGTTCAGTCGGAAGCACTGATTGCAAAACATGCTTATCTTGGGAAGGCTTCAGGCAGCTGGGGTTGTCTAGGACTCGTCCTCTTTGCCTATCAAAGAGGCCTCTTCCCACCTCTTCTAGTTTGTGCTGTTTCTCCCACTGAATGATGATGACACAGCTCTCCTCCAGGCCGCCATTATTTCGCGGGAGACGGATGCAAGCACATGTGGGGCATTTAGGTTCATGTAGTGGATCAAAGTACTCTGTTACCCCTATTGCAAGAAATCCACTTTGGCGGGGAAGTGGGGGGGGGGTGGCATGGAATTTTCCCAGGTAAGAAAATGGCATCAAATGCACTGAAAAGTGTGGGGTGAATTTATTTATTTAACAATGGCCTTTACCTCGGGATAAATGTGCTTCAAGTTAAGTATTTTCGGGTTGCACTCCGCGGTGACCCGGAAGTAACGGAACGTGTTACTTCCGGGTTTCGCCGCGCACGCATGCGCAGACGGTCAAGATGACGTCATGTGCATGCGCGGAAGCGGCAAAACGCGACCCATGCACACGCGGATGCTGGTTGCGTTCGCTTCAGGATGCGAACGGGGCTCCAGAATGGATCCTGTTTGCATCCTGAGGTATCACTGTATATCCCACCTTTTCCTCCCAGGAGCTCAAGGTGGGATACATGGTTCTCTTCCTCCCAGTCCCCCCCCACAACAACCCTGTGAGGTAGGTTAGGGTTAGAGGCAGTGGCTGGCCCAAGGTCACCCAGCGAGCTTCATGGCTGAGTGGGGATTTGAACCCAGGATGCCCAGATCATGTTCCAGCTCTCTTAACGGTTATACCACACCGGCTCTCTCTTCTCACCCAGGTCTTCCCCAGGTGATGGCAACTTTAAAGCACTGTGCAAGCAAAGCTGGATGAATTCAGTTTGGATGCTCCTTGTTGTATAACTTCCTTGCTCAGAAACCAGCTCAATAAAGACTGGCCATTGTCCAATCTGTCCATCCAAATGAGTCAGAAAAATTAAGCAGATAAACAAATTTCTCCCTCTTGCTCCACACCCTAGAGCGCCCTAATGCTCTTACCCTCTTGTCAAAATCCCCCGTCTTTTTGTGTTCTTAACTTCTTGCAAGTTTTATTGAGGAACACGTAATTAAGCCACAGATACATTTATTCTGAATACCCTCAAGGCTCTGTTTTAAGGGAAGGAATCAATTACATTCAAAGCAAAAGGTTAAAAGGAAACGGAATGGTAACCGTGGTGGCGGTTCTACTTATTAAAAACTCAACGAGCGGCAAAGAAAAGGAAAACACTTTGAACATATATATTTTTTTAAAAAGGCATACCCCCCCCCCCGACTTTTAGCTATAACTGAAAGGAGAAAATGTCTTTAAATGAAGTAGATAAAGGGGAGGATGTGCCTCAGAGGCCCAGCAAACGTTTGGGCTTCTAAAAGAAGAACAAGAGAGGAAGAGGGGCAGAAAGGAAAATAAATATCTCAGGAACATTTTAAAAAGAGAAAGGTGGGATTAAAGGGCAGATAATTACCACCTCCTAAAGACATTCAGAAATATGAGCTGCTGACCTCTTGCTGGGAATAAGTGATATCACCAGCCCATAAACAAACGTTTAAATGACCCAGCCCATTCTTAACCACCATTGTCATTAAGTGCTAAGCATTTTGATGACCTGGATCATCACTGCTATTATGCTCTCTCTTGTCTGCACTGGCTTGTGTAGTCTGCAGCTTGGGTTTCCAAGGCCGCTCCTATGTTGTGCCTCCAAATAAATTTACGGGAGTTGCAAGGAGTTCCCCAGTCCCTCCTGAATAACGCTGCAGTTGTTTGTTGGAAGCTTAGCCTATCTGAGAGAGCATCTTTGGATTAGCTTGTTTGGCAGAGTATAGGAAAATAGGAGCCACAGGAGAGGGCTGAGTGCAAGGTGGGGGCCAAAGAGGGACAAACTAACCCAGAAGGAGCACAATGTGTGTCGTCGTCCCCCCCAGGCACCAGCCCTCCCTCTCCTAACACCCCATGCATCCCTAGTGTGGATTATAATAGATTCATCTGCAGAAAGGGGGAGAAGAGCCCCTGTACAACTTTCGATTCCAGGTTTGTTAAGTAGGACACGGTAACTAATCTACATCAAATGATTTAGCCCCTGGGACTCTGAGTCACAGGGACGCAGGTGGCGCTGTGGGTTAAACCACTGAGCCTAGGACTTGCCGATCAGAAGGCTGGTGGTTCGAATCCCCGCGACCGGGTGAGCTCCCATTGCTCGGTCCCTGCTCCTGCCAACCTAGCAGTTCGAAAGCACGTCCAAGTGCAAGTAGATAAATAGGTACCGCTCCGGCAGGAAGCTAAATGGCGTTTCCATGTGCTGCTCTGGTTCGCCAGAAGCGGCTTAGTCATGCTGGCCACATGACCCGGAAGCTGTACGCCAGCTCCCTCGGCCAATAAAGCAAGATGAGTGCCGCAACCCCAGAGTCGGTCATGACTGGACCTAATGGTCAGGGGTCCCTTTACCTTTACCCCGAGTCACACAGAAAGCAAGCCTCTTCCAGCTTCCAACAATGGAACTGTTTCCACCAGGAGATTTTCCTTTAGCTCAAGTGAGGCTGAAGTTTGAGGCCCTCTAACTGATCTCACACCTCTGTGTGTTGATCCAGCAAGGGAGATCATTGGCATGCGGAAGCAAACCTGTAGAAAATGCACTGCACATCTGGATTCACCTGCAACCTGTAGTGAAATTCTCACCTGAACTCCACTGAGCTGGTTGGATCACTAGGGTCACCAGCTGTTCGGTGACAGCTGGAAATAAAGCTGACTTGCGTCCATCATGTTTTATTTGGGGAATGGCCATAGCTCAGTGGTGGACTTTGCAGGCAAGGGCCACAGGTTCAATCTCTGGTGTCTTAAGGTAGGGTCAGTGGGGGAAGAGTCCTGCCTCAAATCCTGTTGAGCCACTGCCATTCAATGTAGACAAATGAACCAGTGCTGTGACTGGTATATGGCAGCTTCCAATGTTTCCCTTTTCCTAGCTGCAATCCACACAGGGGGCAATTGTTGCCCCATGGCATGTGAAGTGGCCCTTATTTGGAACAAATCTGCAGGACAGAGTCCACCTCCTTTCCGTTTAAAGGTGTTTGTGGAGGGGATTCGAAACGCCAAGACTCATGTCTTAACACTTCAAGGTTTGACATGCAAGCCATTTAGCAAACTTAAATGCTGCCCCATTAAGCAATGGCCACGCCAGCCGGCTTCCATGAAATGACCTCATCCGAGGTTTCACCCAGAAATTGTCATTTGATTTTAAGGACGCAACCATTTTTATAACCCATTATGTGAATGGCACAGCCCTAAATATTCAGGCCTGACTAGACCTGAATAAGGGAGCCCATTGTCTTTTGTACCCAACGAGGTTGTGAAGTTTAATTCCCAGGTTCAGTCTTTTAAAGGTGACGTCCATGTTTCCTTTTAGGAGAAAGGCAGAGAGTTCGGACAGGGGAGTTGTCTTGTTTGGGGAAACGCTTCCCCGTGGGTGAGGAGCTGTCCATAATCATTCTTCAGCATCAGGAACACTTAAGAGTCCTGGGTGAAATTTCCACTCCTAATTGTGTTCTTAAAACAGACCTTTGCGAAATTTCGACGTTTACAAGCCAGGTGTTTTAGAATTCAAGAGAGATTGCCTAGCAAGTACAGGATGCCTTTGGAACACGCCCGAAAGCGAGCCTGGTCTTCCTAGACTTCCTTCTCCAAACAGAAGCAACAACAAATCAAAAGCACTTTTTAAAGGCACATCAAGTGTCTGGGGTGGGTGGGTTTGGATTCAGACATAGTTTGCGATCCTAACCCCGCTTAATTGGGAGTGATCCCCACTGAATTCAGTGGGGACTTTTCTGCGTAGACATGGTTGGGATTGCAGTGTTCTTTCCACAAAAGAACTCTGGGCAGTTATCTTTCCACAAGTGCAGACATTGATGCCGAAATCCAACATCGCCTGAGCTCTGCGAGTGCAGCTTTCTCCCGACTGAACTGCAGAGTGTTTGAGGACCAGAACATTCGCAGGGGAACCAAATGCTTGTTTAGAACAGTGTTTCCCAACCTTTTTTGGGCAAAGGCACACTTGTTTGATGAAAAAAATCTCGAGGCACACCACCATTACAGTCCCGTGACGTCAGCGCACAGCGTCACGCCGGGAGGGACGCACGAAAGTGTAAGTTTCAATTTTTTTCCCTCCCCCTTGCCGGGGAACCTCCAAGCTTTGGGGGTGGGGGGGGGAGGAGGCAGCAAAGCGAGGCAGGAAGGAGAGCGCGGCTTGCCTGGGTGAGCTTTGGCAGGGGCAGGGAATGAGAGCCGCGAGGCGGGCGCTGCGGACAGAGGCGCTGGCCGCCGAGCTCGCAGGCAGCCAGGCAGGCAGACGGCGAGAGCCCCGCGCTGGGCGGCCTCTCCTCGCCGCCGCCGCCCCGCCTCTCACTGCCCGACTCGCCCGCCTCCCTCCAGGCAACATCTCGCGGCACACCAGGCAACATCTCGCGGCACACTAGTGTGCCGCGGAACAGTGGTTGGGAAACACTGGTTTAGAAAGCTATTGTACTACCAATCTTACTGTATGCTTGTGAAACATGGACCACTTATAAAGGCCATCTCCAACTCCTCAAAAGATTCCATCAACGGTGTCTCCAAAAAAAACCACACATCACCTGGGAAGACAGGTGAACTATTACCAGTGTACTGGAAGAAGCAAAGATCCTCAGTGTCAAAGCAATGATTCTTCAACATCAGCTTCGTTGGACTGGTCATGTTGTGCGGATACCTGATTACTGTCTTCCAAAGCAACTACTCTATTCCGAACTTTAAAATGGCAAGTGTAATGCTGGTGGTCAACAAAAGAGGTTCAAAGACTCTCTCAAGGCAAAGCTTCAAAAATGTAGTATAAACACTGACAACTGGTGTTTGGAGAACAGCCTTTACCAAAGGTCTTGTGGACTTTGAAGACGCTCAAACTCAGGACGAAAGGGAGAAATGTGCTAAGAGGAAGGCACGCTTGGCAAACCCTCATCATGATCAACTCCCACCTGGAAACCTATGTCCCCATTGCGGAAAGAAGTGTGGATCCAGAATTGGCCTCCACAGTCACTTGTGGACTCACTTTTAAAACAGTGTTTATGAAAGACAATCTTACTTGGCTACGAGTGATCGCCAAAGAAGGTAGTCATAATTAGAGTTGGCCCACTGAAGAATTGTGTTACATGGAAGCATGACTAAGTTCAGATTCAACCCATCCTTCATTTCTAAATGTTATTTCTAAAAGGTATACCCCTCTCTTCACTGATCTATTTGCATTAGTCTTTCAAGTAGGATCAGGGCTACAGCATCTACCGGTATTCTGCGTACAGAAGGTCCCAGGTTCAACACAGGTAGGGGTGTGGCTGAAACCCTGGAGATCTACTGCCAGTCAATGTGGACAATACTGCACTAGATGGACCAATGGTCTGACTCCATATAAAAAATCCTGCCTTATCTCTCCCTCCTGCCTCAGGTCACAACCCTCTCACCTAGCGGGACAAATTAAGGCATTCTGTTTCACCTCTCAACTCTGCCCCAAGTAGCCATTGCATCTGGTGCATCCCACCTCATGGTTATTCTGCTCTATTGTTTGCAAACATTTATCTAAAACTTTGCATCTGAAGTGAAGCCCACCCACTTATTCTTGAGAAAAATTAATAGCATGAGTTTTAGTCGATTAAAATGGTTGATTAGGTCCGAACACATTTGTAATTCTCTGCATGTTGACATGGAAGCAAATCTCACTGAGGCCTACTGCCAAGTAAGTGTTTTTAATTATCTTATGTATAAATTGCCTTGAGGCAGTTGTTTAAAAGGCTATTAGTAATATTAGTTATAATAATAAAAATAATTTTAAAGGTGGGTGTAAAGATTGTAGCAGCCATAGAAAACTATTCCATTCTCAGTAAACCTGTGTGATCCAAATATGCCAGAATACAGAATATTATTTCTTATAGCATAACCCACCAAGAAATTATCCCGTGTAAGCCAACTGGAAATAAAAGGGAGTTACACCACTTCATATTAGGGCTCCTATTCATGTAAATGAATCGTCAACCAGAGATTTTCCTTGTTAATTAACAAGCAACAGGGAGCCAGTGGGAAGAGGATGTTGTTGTTGTTATTGTTGTTGTTGTCGTCCTCGCCATCACCACCACCACCTTTTTTAAAAAAATGCATACAGCAAGCTTCTGAATCACACAGAATTCTTCCTCAGAATGTCCAGGTCAAGAAACATTCTGTACAGCTCAAAAGCTTGCACCCAGACATTTTCAGCAGCTGTGAGTGCAATGAATTACATTGCTGAACTGTTTCTGTTTATTCTGAGTTCCCCCCGTCCCCCAAATATCACTTATGTTTGATGCGATCTGATAACCGACAAAAGAAAAATATTTTTAAACAATAAATTTGGTTCCATGAAATATCTGGATTCCCGCTCTTCCACCTATTGTATGTTTCTCAATTTGTGAGGCCAGAAAAGCAGCAACAGCTTGATCTTGCTTATTTCCAACGGCATTTGCTTGAAATATCAAGGTGGAATTTTTGTTTAAGTGAAAGTTATTTTAAGATTCTTCAACAAACAAACAAAAAAAGGAAGGGGGAAATCATTTCTTTTTAAACTTCAGCAAACGAGTTTTTGGTTGTTGTTTTTTTTTTTAAAAAAACCCTTTGGGCCTTAATAAGTATGTTTGCAAATCCCTTTGACTTTAAGTCTAGACTAGGCTGGTATAACGCCCATGTTGGAGCCTTGGAAACTGGTAAGGACAGTGGTGTTTTCCATACATCAAGCCTATTTTAAGTAAAAGTGCTGGCTGCAAGTACAAAAGCCTGCTGACAACTTTCCACCAAGATTCTGCTGAGTGTTGGTTTAGGCTTGTGTTGATGGCAGGGTGGCAGATATATATATATATATTAAGTCCTTGCACCCTTTCAGTTAAAATATGAAGGACAGTGCAAGGCCAATGCATTGATCTCACCGTACAAGCCACTTGCTTGCACCACCCACTAGTGTTGCATAGCAGCTAAGCCCCAGGCCAGGAACCCCACCATTCAAAAACCATGAATTAGGTGAATTCACTTCTGGGGGATGAGGCTGGCAAGGGTGCTTCTGAGTACTGGTCTACTGAGCTCAGTACAGTCTGCACTGTCTGAAAGCAGCTCTCCAGGGTTTCAGATTGGGGTCCCTCTGTCGCCAGCGCTTGAACCTGGGGCTTTCTCCTTGCAGGGCAAATGCTCTGACAGTGAGCTACGGCCCGCTTCCCCATAGGTGATGGGAAACTCCTCTCTTTGCCGGAAGCCCCCAAGAGCTGTCCAAGATGACAATATCAAGCTAGAAGGACCAAGAGTTTGACCTGGTTTAAGGAAGTTTGCGATATATTTCATGCTGGTCACAGCAAAGCCTTAGAATCATAGAATCATAGAGGTGGAAGAGACCACAAGGGCCATCGAGTCCAACCCCCTGCCAAGCAGGAAACACCATCAGAGCACTCCTGACATATGGTTGTCAAGCCTCTGCTTAAAGACCTCCAAAGGAGGAGACTCCACCACACTCCTTGGCAGCAAATTCCACTGTCGAACAGCTCTTACTGTCAGGAAGTTCTTCCTAATGTTTAGGTGGAATCTTCTTTCTTGTAGTTTGGATCCATTGCTCCGTGTCCGCTTCTCTGGAGCAGCAGAAAACAACCTTTCTCTCTCCTCGATATGACATCCTTTTATATATTTGAACATGGCTATCATATCACCCCTTAACCTCCTCTTCTCCAGGCTAAACATGCCCAGCTCCCTTAGCCGTTCCTCATAAGGAATCGTTTCCAGGCCTTTGACCATTTTGGTTGCCCTCCTCTGGACACGTTCCAGTTTGTCAGTGTCCTTCTTGAACTGTGGTGCCCAGAACTGGACACAGTACTCCAGGTGAGGTCTGACCAGAGCAGAATACAGTGGCACTATTACTTCCCTTGATCTAGATGCTATACTCCTATTGATGCAGCCCAGAATTGCATTGGCTTTTTTAGCTGCCGCATCACACTGTTGGCTCATGTCAAGTTTGTGGTCAACCAAGACTCCTACATCCTTTTCACATGTACTGCTCTCAAGCCAGGTGTCACCCATCTTGTATTTGTGCCTCTCATTTTTTTTGCCCAAGTGCAATACTTTACATTTCTCCCTGTTAAAGTTCATCTTGTTTGTTTTGGCCCAGTTCTCTAACCTGTCAAGGTCGTTTTGAAGTGTGATCCTGTCCTCTGGGGTGTTAGCCACCCCTCCCAGTTTGGTGTCATCTGCAAATTTGATCAGGATGCCCTTGAGTCCATCATCCAAGTCGTTGATAAAGATGTTGAATAAGACCGGGCCCAAGACAGAACCCTGTGGCACCCCACTAGTCACTCTTCTCCAGGATGAAGAGGAACCATTGATGAGCACCCTTTGGGTTCGGTCAGTCAGCCAGTTACAAATCCACTGAGTGGTAGCATAGTCAAGACCGCATTTTACCAGCTTCTTTACAAGAATATCATGGGGCACCTTGTCGAATGCCTTGCTGAAATCAAGGTAGGCTACATCCACTGCATTCCCTTCATCTACCAGGCTTGTAATTCTGTCAAAAAACGAGATCAGGTTAGTCTGACATGACTTATTTTTCAGATGACAACCCCAAACCTTATCCTAAGAATGCTTTCTATAGACTACTAGGTAGTGCCTAGATTGTGGAACACTCCCTCTTCCCTGGAAGATGTTCCAGGCTCCATTCTGCTTGCACTGGGTGTTGCTTTGTTCCAGCGGGCTTTTAACACCTGGTGATTTCCACGTTGAGCTGGTTCCTAAGGTCTTCTGGTGGTTCCCTCATTGTGAAATGTGAAGTTACATGGAACCAGGGAGAGGGCCTTCTCGCTAGTGGTGCCTGACCTGTAGAGCGCCCTGCTATCAGATGTCAGGGAAAGAAACATCTATCAGACTTTTAGAAGACATCTGAAGGTAGCTCTGTATTGAGAAGTTTTTAATGTTTGATGTTTTGCTGTGTATTCATGTTGGAAGCTGCCCAGAGTGGCTGGGGCAAACCAGTCAGATGGGTAGTGTATAAGTAATTTCTTCTTCTTCTTCTTCTTCTTCTTCTTCTTCTTCTTCTTCTTCTTCTTCTTCTTCTTCTTCTTCTTCCTTTCTGTGTCCTATTGACATGTTGTTTACTGAGATTTTATTGCAGGGGTGGAGATCTTGTGACCCTCCTGAAGTTGTTAGACTCCAGTTCCCATCAGCCCCAACCAGTATGGCCAAAGGCCAGGGATGATGGGATTCAACAACATTAGGAGGGTCGTTTTTAGACTTCATATTATTTATGTCTTTGGTTGGCTGTTTTAATTACATTGCAAGCCACAGATAGAAAAGAGACCCAACAATGAAAATATATGAAGAGCATTTCTCAGATGTTTTGAACCTGTGCCCTCACTTCTGAATTATCCCAACATAGATAAAAGTATTCCAACAGGCAAACACCCAGTCTGGCACTCCCAAGACATTTTGGACTACAACCCCATCAGTCCTAGCCACCACTTCCCCAGATGTGGCCTCCAGATGTTCCAACTACAGCTCCCATCCGAGTAAGCCCCAATGGAGACAGGATTGCTCTGCAAAGCAGAGGATTTAGCACTGGACTTAATGCATCTTAATGGGAAAGGGACATCTGTAAGCCTTAGCCTAGAAACAGATTAATGTCTGGTCAGTTTAGAATAGAAACTCGAGGACTCGGGAGGTATATTTCTGAAAACATGGGCTGACTGTAGCAGTATTTATATCCGTTTCTTTACGGGATGTGTTCGTTCCCAGGCTGGTGTGTGGGTGTGCGTGACTGAATACTTCTTGGCTTGCTGTCTGCCTTCCTGTACACCTCTTGACTGAAGTATGTGATTCATAAGAACGCAGTCCTAAGCTGTGAATGAAAGGGTGTGTGATCCAAGACTGACTAGCTTTGCACTTATCCCACAACCTATGCATGTGTGCCTTCTTCAGAGCTAGTATGGCATTGTGGATGAAAAGACTGAGCTGTAGGCCAGGAAGTTTCCTGGATCAAATCCTCTTTTTGGGGGATAGCCTTAAGCAAGTGGCTTGCAGCCTCACGGCTCCCCATGTCCTCAATATGGGAATGGCAAGCCACTTCCAGACTGCCCCCACTTCCAGGTAGGATTCAGTCACACACCAACCAATTCAGGTTGCAGAATTAAAGCTGATCGGGAAGTCCTGGGCGACAAGCCTGCTTTCCAAAGAAAGACTAGAGGTTGCTGGAAACCATGGGAGAATTGCTCTTGTGTTCTGCTCCCTGGTTTCCCACATCTGGTTGTCACTGTGACAACAGGATGCTGGACTTGATGGGACCCTGGCCTGATCCAGCAGGCTAGGCTTAGATTCTGATGACCGGACTTTTTGTGATAAGGAAAGAGAGGGGAAACGCATTGGGAGCGTACTTGCTTTGAGGCAATGTCACCCAAGCTCCCCGAATGCCCACTGAACAGCCAATATCACCTACTCTCGACTGCAAACAGATCAGGATGAATGCTCGATAAACAAGTTTTCTGGAAGCATCCAAAATTCTGGGTGACCTAACACGAGTGGTTGTAAGGAATACTGAAACACTCTGGGTACTATTATTCTCTCACCAGCGAAGCTGATTTTGTGGGTCTACTAGTATATACAGTGGTACCTCGGGTTAAGAACTTAATTCATTCCGGAGGTCCGTTCTTAACCTGAAACTGTTCTGAACCTGAGACACTTTAGCTAATGGGGCCTCCCACTGCTGCTGCGAAGCCGGAGCACAATTTCTGTTCTCATCCTGAAGCAAAGTTCTTAACCCGAGGTACTATTTCTGGGTTAGTGGAGTCTGTAACCTGAAGCGTATGTAACCCGAGGTACCACTGTATCTACTTTTGCAATTCCACAACCACCTCTTTCTGCATATACAGATTGTAGGGGTGCATTTATGCATCAGAGTGTACTTCTACTCTCTGCAAGCAATGCTTATCTGCGCAAATGTGTGAAGTGTGTGAGCGTGTTGCTAAATTGGCTTGTGGAGTGACTGAAAGACTGATTGCATATACAGTGGTACCTCGGGATACATACGCTTCAGGTTACATACGCTTCAGGTTACAGACTCCACTAACCCAGAAATAGTACCTCGGGTTAAGAACTTTGCTTCAGGATGAGAACAGAAATCGCGCAGTGGCGGTGCAGCAGCAGCAGGAGGCCCCATTAGCTAAAGTGGTGCTTCAGGTTAAGAACAGTTTTAGGTTAAGAACAGACCTCTGGTACGAATTAAGTACTTAACCAGAGGTACCACTGTATTTCAGGAGTTGAGATTGACTTTCCTCCGCAGTGTGCCTGATGCCTCCCTGCTTGGACTGGAAACTAAACTGTAAATGAAGTTGAAATATACTCAGTGTCGCAAAGTGATTTCATGCTCTTTATTCAGCTCATAGTGGTGAGGAGGAATGAATGAAAGTCCCCTCAAAGTGTCTGCTTTATATACATTATTTACACAATGGGCTGCACATGATTGGTTAATTCTGGAATTCTACTGTAAGCCAATCAGGTTGTGGATTCACTTATATCTGGAGCATGATTGGGTGGTTCCTGCCAACCAATCATACTGCTGCATTGTTCTTGGACCAATCAGACTGCTGCATTCTGAATCCTATTGTTCTAGGACCAATCAGACTGCTGCAGTTTGGATCCTATTCAACTCAGTACATAACAGAAGTATGTACATGTGCCAGACTGCGCTGAGATGCTGGGGGCCCAGCACCCTGATGGAAATGCAGATTGCCTTCTCTGTTGAAGCAATGGAATGAATCCCTTGAATCCATTGATAAGCAAAGAGGAGTTCATTTGGGCTGACACTTCCTTTCCAGGTCCAATCCAAGGAGTTCACAACAGTATTTTAAAGGGCTAAATGACTCAGGCCCAATATCTGAAAGACCACCTTCCCTACAGAACCTCAGGCGTTAAGCTCAGCACCCTGAGCTTCCACCACCCCCTTAAGTCTTTTGAGAGGTGGCCTAGGAGAGGGACATTCTCTCTGGCAGCCCCCAAATGGTGGATTCCTTTCTCACAGAGCTGCATCTGGCAGCTTCCATTCCAGTTTTCAGTGAACAGCCTTTGACACCCGAGAGATGTGTGTTTTTAGGACGCACCCTGTTTTGGGGTGATTTTTAAAACTGTTTTTAATGTTGTATTTTAAATTGTTGTAACCTGCCCTTGGACCTAAGGGTAAAGGGAGGGTAATAAATTAAAATAATAATAGCCTTCTCCTTGGCTGGTAACTGTCTGCATGTGCACACAAAAGTGTTTGTGTGTGTTGGTCCCCACATACTTCTTGCTCCCCCATCACTGATATGTAACACTCCCTGGGGTTAGCCAGGGACTAGAAATCCCTTTATCTATATATGAATCATCTATGTATACAGAGATTACTCTTGGTGGGTGAATTGTTTTTACTAACAGAATTGTTCTGATGTGCACGTTCCTCAGTTTTCTTCTTGTGCTCATACCTTTATACGTCTGTTCCCCGACTGGGTGATCGGGTGGGCATTAATGTTTATCTGTCCTTTTGACTTGCAAGGACACAGCCACAGCAAGCTTGCCTTGCATGCGCAAGACATAGAGTTCAGTGCCATCAGTGTATACTGATGACACTGGGAACTGTTATCTTATTTCCATTCTGCTCCTACATTGTGTACTCAGCGTCTGTCGATGATGCACTTTTCAGAAACCTGGGGGGGGGGGAGAGGCGTGTCTGCATGTAAGAAATTAGCCTACCGTGCAAAGATAAAATTAATGTTCCTTGTTTTGCCAACTTTTGCTTCCAGTATACCTGAAGGAGTTCTACCTGAGGTCCAGTGCCAAGGGCCTTCTGGCGGTTCCCTCACTATGAGAAGCCAAGTTACAGGGAACCAGGCAGAGGGCCTTCTCAGTAGTGGCACCCTCCCTTCAGATGTCAAAGAAATAAACAACTATAGGACTTTTAGAAGACATCTGAAGGCAGTCCTGTTTAGGGAAGTTTTTAATGATTGACGAATCACTGTATTTTAATATTTTGCTGGAAGCTGACCAGAGTGGCTGGGGAAACCCAGCCAGAAGGGCGGGGTAAAAATAAATTATTATTATTATTATTATTATTATTATTATTACACTCACCACTGGCAAATGGCCCCCAGAAGCCTATGTGGCCCTTGGGCTTCAAAAGGTCCACTATCCTTGCTGTTGGTTACAGGTAGGTAGCCGTGTTTGTCTGCCGTAGTCAAAACAAAATAATATTTTTTTAATATTTTGTTTTGACTTGTTGCTGGTGTTGGCCTTGAGAGACAATGGAAACAAACCGCTGTGTTAGCAGCACCAAAGTGAGCTCCCTGAGGTGCAAGCCTGGGCAGTGTCTGGAGGTCCTGGGTTGCTCAGACGCCCCGCCCCCCCTTTTGCCTTTCCTTCTTCCAAAGATATCTCACAAGGCAGCAGAAGTTTAGGATCAGTTTTTCTTCTCCTAGATGGGCTTCCTTCCCAGGTTGACAAGCCCCACCTGCCCCTCACTTCCCTTTACAGCAGCACATACAGAAACCGCCTTCTTGACATGTTTCAAACACATCCCTTTGCTTGCCTGCCTGCCTGCTTTACTCAGATATGGTGTAATCTTACCTTACTGAGAATGCAACCTGATTTGCTTGCAAGGCGATTAGACAATGCTAGCTATTTGATGAGCATTCATTCTGACTTGTTTATGGGGAGGCTAGACTATGTTGCATCAGGCACGTGTTATCCTATCCCTTTCCTTATTGCAAAGCGGATTTGTTTTGCAAAAACTCACAATCAACCCGGCAACCTGAATTTGCCAGTGACTTAATCGCACCTGAAAACAGAAATGGGCTGGAAGTGGCCCTAGAGTTAGACCCTCACCCCCACACCCCCTGCGCGACGCAAATGCACACACAATTCCTGCTCGAAAGCTCACACACAACTTTATAGCTTTTTAAAAGGTAAAGGGACCCCTGACCATTAGGTCCAGTCGTGGCCGACTCTGGGGTTGCGGCGCTCATCTTGCTTTATAGGCCGAGGGAGCCGGCGTACAGCTTCCGGGTCATGTGGCCAGCATGACTAAGCCGCTTCTGGCGAACCAGAGCAGCGCACGGAAACGCCGTTTACCTCCCCGCCAGAGCGGTACCTATTTATCTACTTGCACTTTGACGTGCTTTCGAACTGCTAGGTTGGCAGGAGTTATGGCTTTTTAGTTGGCTCTAATAAAAGGGGGGGGGACCCCAGCTATGGAGAATGTTGGCGTGTTTTTCCTAACCAATGGCACAGCTGTGTGTGGCTATTTCTGCATCCGGTCGCAATGGCAACCGGAAAGAGTTTTATGTGTGGGTTAAAACCGCAAAAGGCAGGAGGAGAGGGGGGTGAACGTGACCCAACAACTGCCTCCACCACAGGTTGGCAGCTAGCCAAAGCGGCCCGAAGGTTCAAGGGAGCACCAGCCTTCTATCTCTTTAACCACATTTATAGAGCGCTGAATTGTCAAGCAAAACCGCTCTAAGCGGTGTACAAAGCGCACCACCGGCAGAGCCTGCCTCGTGCGTAAAAGCCGTGGAGCAGAGAGAGTGGAGAAGCCATTGCACCGCGGTTGCCTTTCGCAGCCCTCGGGCACATTTCCCGCCGCTTCAAGCGTCGTTGTTTCCCTCCTCGAATATGGGCAGCCTCGGCCTGCCCCACAGAACCGTCCCGAGCAATCCCTGCCACCTGCTCCTTCCTGGCACAGCGCCCCCCGGCTGCGCGTCCTCCGTCCCCACCAGCCCTTTGGCTGCGGCGCTCGCCTTTGCCCGGCGCCGCCTTGGCTCACGCGGGCGCTCTGGTTGCGCGAGCTGCCGGGTTGGCTGCGGCGTGGCCTCGCCGCCTGGGGCGGGCACTCCGGAGCGGCGCGCACTCGGTGACCCGACTCCGCAATTGCTCGGCTGGAGCCAGGGCAGGGGGAGGGATTCCCCGAGCCGGGCTGGGCAGGGCTGGATGTCCCCGGGCGGCGCAAGAGCAACAGCAGCAGCCAGCCAGCCAGCCAGGGAGGCGGTGACCCCGCGGAGAAGCACCCGGCTCTCCGCCCTCGCCCTGTCCTTTGCGCTCCCTCCCCGCCCCGCGTTGCTCCATTGCCGGCGGCCCCTGTGATGATGACTCAGGCGGGGGCTGTGCAATGCCAGCCCGGCAGTCGCCGCCGCCGCTCGGGCGAGGAATGGCTTAGCCCTGGGGGCGGGCGAGGCAGCCAGGCAGCCGGGGCCACGCCAGGCCAAGGGCGCACGGCAGCGCGCAGCAGCAAGGAGGCGCGCGGCTCCTGCCCCTGCTGCTGGAGTCCCGGGGGCGGCCGAAGCGGGCAGGCGCCGCCCGGCCCCCGATTGTTCGCAGCCGGTTCCGCCTGGCGCCGCGGCGGGCCCTCCAGCCCAGCGGGAGGCGGAGGCAGCTAGAGAGCCGGGCCGGGCCAGGGGGGGAGAGCGCCGGGTTCCTTCCTGGGCCGGTGGGCGGCCTCTCGAGCTACAGCAGGGAGAAGGGCAAGCAGGACAAGCCTGCCTCGCACGCACAGACTTCAACTTGGCTTTGCGCTGCAGAGGGAGAACACGATGATATTCAGCTTGCTTCTGAGATACCGCCCCCCCCCCGTAAATTTAGCTGTCATGGAATAACAGGAGGGGTCCTTCTGTAGATCAGGAAATGGATACATAGAAAACGGAGAGGAGGGATAAGTGGAGATTCGTATTCGGATCTGCCCTTTGTTTTGTTTATAAATTCAGTGGCGTAGCGTGGGGGGTGCAGGGGGGGCCGGCCACACCGGGCGCAACATCTGGGGGTTAGGGTTAGGGGGCGCAAATCCACGGGTTAGGGGGCGCAAATTACTTGCCTTGCCCCGGGTGCTGACAACCCACGCTACGCCACTGTATAAATTATCTAGATTTCAGGGTGAGTGGCGGAGGTGGGCAGGTTTGCTGATGCTGCTAAACTCTTCAGGGTGGTTAGGACTAAATAAGGGATTTGGAAGTGCTCGGAGAAGATCTCTCCAAATGGAGTGAATGGGTAAGGTAGGAAATGCAATTCAGCGTGAACACGTGTGAAGTGAAGCACCTGGGGCCACCTCCCCCCAAACAACCTACCTAATTTCACAGATTCACTCCTGGGGACTGACCTTTGGGTCACAGAATCACAGAACTGTAGTCGGAAGAGACCTTGAGGATCATCCAGGCCTGTGTATCTGAAGGAGGGTCTCCACTCCCATCGTTCAAGAAACCAGAGATTTGTCCTTTCTAAAATAAAGAACTACAGTACTTATCCTGTGGTTCCTCTACTGTAGGGGTGTGCAAACCTTTTTCAAAGAGGGCCAGATTTGATGAAGTTAACATCCATGAGGGCCGACCAAAGTTGTTGACCTTTTTTAAGGATTAAAGTTGTTGAGCTTTTTCTTGGATTTCCCCCCAAGAAATAAACTGCCACAGGCACCGGATTAAACAGACCGGCAGGCCGGATTAGGCCCCCGAAACAGACTTTGGACATGCCTGCTCTACTGCAAGGGCATTCATTATTATTTGTGGTCATGACGGTTTCGGGGTGATTTATACATGGACAATACTGTTTGGCCCACAACAGTTTTGGGGTGGGCATACTGCTTCATTTCCAATCAGTGCATGTTCTGTAACTTCTTGCTGAACTTATTTAACTTTTTACACTGCAAATATTGGGAGGGAGGGTTTCCCCACTTTTATCGCTCTGTAGTGTTGGAGTGTACTTGCAGACAGCAGCAGTGCCAAGAGTGTTGGGCAGAGCGTACTTGGGGTCCCTTCTGCCTTTGGAAAGGAGCTGTATCGGCTCCCACCCACCCAAGAAACCCCACTTCTTCCTCTAGGGTTCCTTGCACCCTTGGCAAGGAGCTGTATCAGTGTGTTCCTTCCTCCCCGCCAAAAAGCAATTTATCTCACATTTGATCTTGCTGCGATATAGATAGTGGTGGCATATCACCATGGGCATATGCATCATACATCCCATAGTCTTGAGCAGCCTACCTTTCATACTGCCTTGCCAGTTCTCACACTGCTCAGCTCCCAGCTTGTCTAATCCCACAACTTTACACGGATAGCTGGAGACACATTTCTGGGGCAACTGCGCTCCCAGCGGAGGCTGGTTTCACCAATCCCTTAGGTACGCCTCTGGCATGGGGGAAGCATCACAGAACAACTAACAAAGCAGAATGGTGTGCGGATGCTTCAGTATAGATCCTCCAGGGATGCGCTATGACGAGTTGCAGAATACGCCCGTAAAAAAAAAACACAACCCACCAGGGCCAAATAAGTGGATACAGTGGTACCTCAGGTTACATACGCTTCAGGTTACATAAGCTTCAGGTTACACACTCCGCTAACCCAGAAATAGTGCTTCAGGTTAAGAACTTTGCTTCAGGATAAGAACAGAAATCGGGCTCCGGCGGCGCGGCAGCAGCAGGAGGCTCCATTAGCTGAAGTGGTGCTTCAGGTTAAGAACAGACCTCCGGAACGAATTAAATACTTAACCTGAGGTACCACTGTATTGTTGAGCTTTTATTTTAGGAATCTCCCAAGTTACCTCTCCACACGGCTTCAAACATTATGGATTTCTGAAACTGACAGTACTTTGGTGTAGGAAGAAGTGTGAAAACACTGTCATGTGTAGATTCAGAGAAACAGGCCTATGTGACCATCACGTGTGATTGCCTCCTCTGTACAGGGGGAAATAAAAAATTGATAGAGATTTTACCTCACAGGGTTGTTGTCATAGTAAAATGGGGAGGGGGAGAACCATGTATGCCACTTTGAGCTCCTTGGACAAAAGATGGAATATCAGTGTAATAATAACTGAAAAGAGCAAGTTCTCAAGTCTTTTTATCTAGCTTTGGTGTTTTTTGTGTCCCCCCCCCCTTGCTGCTGATTTGTTTTGTGACTGCTTTATCTAGCTTTGCATTTGATTGCATTGTTCGTATTTCGATATATGCTGATGGTGCAGGATGCATAAATTAATAAATAATCCAGACGTGGCAACCAGAAGAGGGAATGAACGATTGCATTGCAGATGACTCCACGAATGAAGAAATGTCCCGGGTTCTGTTAAAATGCAGACTTGCGACTCAGTGTGCAACCTCTGAGGCAGGGGCAGCAGCTGTGGCTCAGCTTCCTTGCGCCAGACATGTCTCGTATCGGCATCTCGGTTTCAGTTCCTGATTAGTAAAATGAGATCAGCAGCAGCCCTGAAAAAAATTGATCATCATATTGACCTACCTACGTTTACGCGGATGTCGCAAGGGGTGTCGTGTCGTTTCTGAGAGCTGCTTTGCATGCTTAATGGTTCCATGTAAATATTAAGAATTTGTATGATGTGCGGAGATTAGGCAGGGCAGGGCAAAGCAAAGGAAAGCCTCTTTGCCTAAAGGAAAGATATGTAACCGTCTGATCCAGATATTGGAACAAATCATAAAAGGCTTTGCATGCACTCCTTTAACTGTGTAGTTGTTATTTCCGATTGATGTAGAATTTGGGACATTTTCGGAAGAACGGTGACCACAATCCTTAACCCCCCTTCCCTGGAAGCCCCATTGAGTTCAATGAAACTAACAACTTCTGAGTAGATAGTTGCATTGTTAAGGAGGCTTTTTTTCTGACCAGGTGCCCATAGAACTGGGACTACTGGAATTAGGACTCCCAAGAAAACGGAGAGGGGCTAAAGGGCCCTTTCATTTTCTGAGCTTGAGTAAATACACCACTCAAATATTGTTCCCTGTAGAAATGAGGACTAGAAATTTTTATGAAAGCAGATGCTGAAGGAGATCACTCTACGAAATTTTATGCTGAATTATCATTGCCCTCTGTTTTGAATTATTGCAAAGTGTATTTTTAACATGAAGACAGGAGTGCCTGGCGTGCTCTGGTCCATGGGGTCACGAAGAGTCGGACACGACTAAACAACAACATTTTTAACATGGTATCTTGCTATGCTTTTTGCAGTGTAAGCCTCCTACGGATTATTTGCAGATGGGCAGCAGCATAAATAGTAAATAGGTGCACCCTGCTCTGTAGTGCATGCAGCAAAGACGAGGGTCTAAATTAACAACTGCGGAATCCGCTCAGTCTCTTGGGCTGCAGAACTTGCTTAGGAGTAAAAGCAACACTGTTATGTGCTGAGCTGAATCCTAGAACAATAGGATCCAGAATGCAGCAGTCTGATTGGTCTGCAGGAGCCACCCATTCCAGCTCCAGGTGGAAGTGAATCAGCGACCTGATTGGCCTGCAGGAGCAGCCCGGAATTAGCCAATCACGCGGGGCCCATCGTGTAAATAATGTATATATAGCTAGACATTTTGGGGAAAGTTTCACTCATTGCTACTACAAGCTGAATAAAAAACATGAAATTCACACTCGACTCCGAGTATATTTCAAACACTGAACTCAGTGGAACATGTTTCTAAGTACACATCGTATAGTGTTGCCTTGTTGATCTCAAAACCACTGACTGCTAGAATTTTGTATAGGGGATGGTCTTGGATCAGGGACCTGGTACTCTCAGTGGGGCTTGTGTTACAGAATGAGCTGTTGAAAGTCGATGGGGCTCAAACCCCATAGTGGGTGTAACAGTCAAGAAGGCGAAAAAGGGAAGTGAGGTGCAGATGGGGCTCGTCAACCTTGGCACAGGAGCCCATCTAGGAAAAGGAAAACTCTGATCCTAAGCCTCTGCTGCCTTGCGAGATATCTTCGGTAGAAGGAAAGGCAAAGGAGTAAACCCCACACAAGTCCAGAGTGGAGTCCCTAAGATAGTTGGATGGCGCCTTGTATGCCTCCTTCCGGCAACTCCTGCAGCCAAGCTGGTGCCAAACACATTCTCTGCTTCCCATTGGACCACATCAGCGAGGCTGAGAGGGGGGTCTTGTTGTCTGGGCAGCCCAGGACCTGCAGAAACACTGCCCAGCCTTGCGCCCCTGGGAGGCCACTTCGGTGCTGCTAACGCGGTGGTTTGACTTCACCACTGGAGGCGCATTCCACTGTCTCTTGAGACAGACAGATGCCAACATTTCACGGTTGGGAGCCGACTTAAATCAGATGCAACTGCTGATGTGAAAAGTTATGTCACAGTAAACCTGTCTGTCTGTGGGATGCCAAAAGCCTCTTCCTTGTTTGATTGTTTTTGCAGCAGCTGCTCTTGGAGAATGAATTGGTACCTTGGCCATGGAGTGGCAACAATTCAGCAGGTGAACCTGCCCCATTTCACTTCTGTTCAGTCCTTGAAAAATCATCCCCTGTTCAGCTCTACATGTTATGCATCCATTTCAGAATAAAGCTTGTGTCCATAAGAATGAATGAATGAATGAATGAATGAAAGCCACAACAATATCTAAAGGCCAATCCACACAACCAGACTTGAGCGTTTGGTCAAAGTGAGTGATCTGTGCAGTTTTGAAAACATGTGTTTGCTCCACCAGGTGCGTGGCTAAGAACTGAGTCCACATTGCCTAAGATTCCACTCAGGTTGTGTACACATTACCATTTATCGTGGCTCCAGCGAGCTCATGCTGCTGGTGTTTGAAATCAAGTACAGTGGTGCCCCACAAGACGAATGCCTCGCAAGACGGAAAACTCGCTAGACGAAAGAGTTTTCCGTTTTGGAGGTGCTTCGCAAAACGAATCTCCTATCGGCTTGTTTCGCAAGACGAAAATGTCTTGCGAGTTCCTGCGGGTTTTTCTTCCTCCCCCCCTTTTTCTAAGCTGCTAAACCGCTTATCAGCTGATCCGATAAGCCGCTAAAAGCCGCTAAAAGCGCTAATAGCGCTAATCCGCTAATCCGTCAATGGGCTTGCTTCGCAAGACGAAAAAACCGCTAGACGAAGAGAATCACAGAACGGATTCTTTTCGTCTTGCGAGGCACCACTGTACACACGATGTTAATCCCAATTCATATGTATCCTGTATTTCCTTGAGAAATAGTGCTGTTTGATGTGTTTCCCCTCAAATCAGCTCCCATCCGGTTTGAAAATTTAAGCGGCCGTTAAGTTGAGGTGTGTACGTTTTGAAGATCAGTTGCACATGCTCAGATGACAGATCCCTTGAAGCAGAGTTGGGGAATGCAAGTACAAGGAACCAAGTCAGGCAATGTGCATCGATTGAAGAGATCCTCACCCCCTTGCTGACGTGCCCAGTAACATAGGACTTGAAACACAGCAGGGGGAAATAAGCTTGTTGCATTTTTAACTGCTAATGCGTACGTACCATTAGTCTGGCAGATGGTGAGAGCAAATGCACTTGGGTTGCAAGCAAGGTGCACTGTGAATTAGCACACAACCACTGCGGCCTGCGTCAAATTAGCACAATCCAGAAGCCACAACTCATAACAATTGTGCCCCGTTTACGTTTTCAAGCTGAATTCAAAGTCCTGGTTTTGACCTTCACAGCCATAAGCAGCCTGGGCTCAGAGTGTATCAAGGATCTCTTCCTGTTGAGATCTACTGTTGATACCTACCCGGGGATGAGCAACACAACAGGGCCTTTTTTGTCCGGGTGTCAGGAATGTCAAACGTTTTCCTAAGGGACTCGCCTCTGGCCTATCATGCACACATTCCAGCAGAGAACTAAGACATTTTCGCTGTCATTTTGGGGGTGCTCCGTTTTAATGATGATACCTGCTACTTTAAATGTGGCTGCAGAATATTTAATTCCTAACGTTTAATTTCTAAGAAGTTTAATTTCTAACATTGTCCATTTGTGCTTTTTGTTTTACTTGCTTAAAAAAAAAGATTTTTTTGTTTGCCACTGGAAAAGGCAGGATTTAAGTACTTGAAATAAATATGTAAATTCACATTTCTGGGTTTCGGTGAATTTATAAACTTACAGTACAAGGAGAACAAATTTACCTGTGTTGGCCTCAAGCCAGAAAAGGCTACTTGGTTAACACCCTTACGCTTGCAAAAAGGAGTTATTGGATCATTAACAGCCATAAGCAGACGGGATGTAAGCGCAAGGAAGCACATTACGGCATTTCTTCACATTGCACAAGCTTGTCATGTCACAAAGATTTTCACCTCCCCTTCCACCCTCACCTGAGAAATTAAGATTCTCAGACAATGTGAAAACCCCTAATGAATTTCTTGTTAATGAATGGAGGTGCTGAAATCATGACAATAAAAGGCATGCAGTGTATCAGTCACCGATGGTGCATTTATAAAACAGGAGTGAGGAGTTTGTGGGGAGATAAAAAGCACATCTGCTATGTGCTAATTAATCAAGCTGATTAAGACTCAATTTGCAGGGTATCTAGGCAGAGCACTGGCTCCTGAAAACCAGCTTCTGTGCAACTGGTCTCTTAAGTGCAGCAATCTCATAAAAGCACCAATCAATGTGTTTGTGCGCATGCACATGTGTCTGTGTCTGGTGCGGGGTATTTGGCAACATTATCTGCCAGGCCGTGCTCCTATGGAGGTGTGAGGTTGGAATGGGGGGGGGATTTAAACTGCTATTGGGAGTGGGAGACTAAAGACGAAACGGTGAAGGTGGCAACGATTAAATGGGCTACCTTATTAAGGAAAAATTACAAAAGACGATGTTTTGGTGGTACCTGACACCCAGCAAACTGGTAAAAACGCACAGAAAAGGGTCTAATCTATGCTGGAAGTGCCACAATGTAGAGGAAACCCTAATCCATATATGGTGGCCATGTAAATATACTAGCGAATACTGGGAGATGATGATTCATACAGAATTAGAAAATATCCTTAAGATCACATTTACCAAAAGACCTGAGGAATTTCTGTTAAGGATAACAAGTGATGGTATTCCGAAAGATGCACACAATCTCTTTTTTTAAACGCAGCCGCTGCAGCTAGAGTAGTATATGCAAAAAAGAAAGAAAGAAAGAAAATAAAAAGATATACCCATGAAATTTGGCAGAATAAATTGATAGAATACACAGAATTAGTAACTATGACCGTGAAACTAAGAAATAAGAATGAGTCACGGATAAGAGACAAGTAGAAGTGCTTTTAAGAGTATCTTAGAAGGTATAATAGTCAATTTAACCTACAAGTAGGAATGAACATATGAGCAGCAGATAACATTAAATAAAAGATGATTTGAGACGAAAATGGGTGGAATAATAGATTATAAAGCTGACAAAAGACTGCGTAGAATGCCATGGAGAGATGGACTGGGAAGTCGGAGGATAAGAGATAACAATGAATGCTGTATGATGTATATGTAAGTTGTAAAGATGCATAAACCAAATACAAATAAAAAAGGAAAAAGAAATATGTGACCCACAACATCCAGTCATTGCTGCTGCTAGCAGCCCACAAGGCTGACCATTTGCTAAGGCCTACCAAGTAAGATTACCAAGATCGGCTGAATCTGATTTTCTGACCCGGCTGTGTCTCATGTTATGCAACAGCGAGAGGCTCTCACTTTGAGCGGAGATGGGCTCTGGGAAGGTCATACGCAGCGTGCATCGCCTCCGATCTAGCCAAGCCACGTGCAAAGGGAGACCACGGTCCAGAAGGCTTGTTTCTGGGGAGGTTATTCTACAAAGATGGCTTGCTCTTCCTGATCAGTTATTTCGATATTGAACGAGCCCCTTTCAACATGTTCACATGGGCCTCTTCTGTTCTGAAGAACTACTCTCTGTGAGTGCGTGGAATAGTGGCTGATATAGGTGCCTTCCCGCCCCCCGCCCCACATCGGTGGAGACAGTTCATAGGAGGGCACACCTGCGCTATTTTGTGGTTCTGCCTCTTTTTCTGCTCTTTCCGGGGTGGCAGCCATCTTGCAATATGCTGTGACCCCACTCCAGCCATTTTGTATTATGGCATAACAAGAACAACAACTTATTATTCGTACCCCGCCCATCTGGTTGGGTTTCCCCAGCCACTCTGGGCAGCTTCCAACAGAGATTAAAAAGACATTGAAACATCAGTCATTAAAAACTTCCCTAAACAGGGCTGCCTTCAGATGTCTTCTAAATGTCAGGTAGTTGTTTATCTCTTTGACATCTGATGGGAGGGCATTCCACAGGGCAGGTGCTACTACCAAGAAGGCCCTCTGCCTGGTTCCCTGTAACTTGGCTTGTCGCAGTGAGGGAACCACCAGAAGGACCTCAGTGTCTGGGCAGAACGATGGGGGTGGAGACGCTCCTTCAGGTATACTGGGCCAAGGTTGTTTAGGGCTTTAAAGGTCAACACCAACACTTTGAATTGTGCTTGGAAACGTACTGGGAGCCAATGTAGGTCTTTCAAAACCTGGGTTATGTGGTCTCGGCGGCCACCCCCAGTCACCAGTCTAGCTGCCACATTCTGGATTAGATGTAGTTTCCGGGTCACCTTCAAAGGTAGCCCCACGCAGACCACATTGCAGTAGTCCAAGCGGGAGATAACTAGAGCATGCACCACGCTGGCGAGACAGACATGGCAACCGTTTAGTGACTGGCACCCACCAGGCTTTCTCCAAATTCCCAAATGCGCCCACTGGCCCAGAAAGATTGCTGACCCTCAGCTGTGCCATCACAAAGGGCATTGGATGTGCTCTGACTTTGTAGAAGGCCCTACTGGGTCAGAAAGAGAGACAGCCAACTGAAGGCATCTTGCCTGGAGGCCCATAACAAATGTGGCATGGAGCCTGACCACAGGGAGATGGGAGTTTGTTTGTTTGTTGCACCATGTCGATAACATGTAAATTGGGCCTCTTATTCACACTCAGACACACACACACAAGAGTGCCCTTGCTGTGCAGTCCGGCAAGCCTCTCGTCTTGAGCCAGCATTTGTAAAACGATATTTCTATATTTACTTAAACATCTATTTAAAGAGGAATCCTTCATAATTACTCACCCACAGATAGATGACACTGTTTTGGCTGTGTTTATTTAGTTTCTATTAGCGATTGGCAAAAAGTCTACTGTGGCTTTAAAGCAGCTCTAGATGAATGACCCCTTGATCATAAAATAAGGTACGCTGCCTTCTTATTTTTTTTTCTTTTTAGCCCTTGTGGGAAACGGATGGCAGAAAGACATATATCAATGTCTCCTCCTATCATTTCCAGATAAAAATACAAAAATCCAATAAATTCTAATGGGACTGGCTTAAGAGGCAAATTCTCAGAAGGACAGAGTGGTATTTTAAGTATCCTAACACTTTGGGGGTCATACCAGACTGCAGAGGGACAATATGCAGAAGTTCAATTAAGTGATCTTAAATATACACCCTTAGTTGAACGCCCAGGCCCCATTTCTGACACAGTGGGTTACCACTACAAGTATTGTTTACACCTGTTCAAAGTATGCATACAGGACCAGTCACCATGACAGCTATTAGCAGAAGCTATAACTAGCCTGACTTTCATTTTGTTGGGCAATTTTTTTTATTATTAAAAAAAGAAAGAAATGAATTTGATGGGATTTGGACTGGGCAAATACGCAAACTTTGCATTACCTGAATGTCTTTCTAGGAGATTCATATTTATATATATATTCTTCAAAAAAATCTAATTGCAAATCCCATTTTATAGCACTCCAAGTTTGCCTGTGTGGGATGCAACCCTATCGTTTGGATAATCTAACGCTGTGGGCCAGACAGGTTTAAACCTTCTGTTGTGAAGTTTGGCTCAATCAGGGTTGGCTAAACTATTGTTTGACTACAACGCCCATCATCCCTGACCACTGACCATGCGGGCTGAGGCTGATGGGAGTTGGGAGTCCCAACAACATCTCAAGGGCCACATGTTGCCCACCCCTGGGTTCAATCCACTGGAGAGGGTGGTTCAATATGTATGATTAATAAAACAAAATAAAAACCTCCTAAGGTTAAGACTTTTTGGAATGTGTTAACTTATACCACAGCTAGACTGGAGTTGTTTGGAGAATCTCTCCCCATAACACAAAAGATAGTTTGGAACTATGACATAGCAGCTTAATTGGCTGAGCACTGGACCATTTAGATCAGTATTATCTAGCTGCTACCCAAGAGATGGTAGGGAGTTAACACGCAGTCATCTGCAGGCAGAACACATGAGCCATCACAGAGTTATGGCCAGACCCAAAAGGCTTGTTTTGTTCCCAAGTCAATTTACTGAGTATCCTGGGAGATGCCTCATAATCTTCCGTAACGGCTGGGGGTTTGCTTAACAATTCGCCTAGGGGTCCTCATGCACATGTGTCTTGTGGGGAAACGTTTCACAAAAGTACAGGCAGCTCCCCACTCCCTGGTTTGTGCAGGGGTTACGTTCCAAGTCACTATGCGTGTTGGCGAAATTGTGTATAACTGAAACCCATCGAAAAAGCCGGCAAACATCTGCACTATATTTAAAGCACTGTTGTAAGACTTTTTAAGAGTCATGGCTTCCTTCCAAATAATCCTTCAAGTTATAGTTTGTTCAAGATCTCCTAACAATTCCCAGCACTCTGATGAAAATACAGTTCTCAGGATTCTTGGGGGAAGTCGTGATTCGTGAAGTGGTATATAATAGTGCTTTAAAGGCATAGTGTGGATGTGACCTTCATTATTACAATCACCAGCAGAACATCACTCTCCGTGCATTTATCGCAGTATAGATTTCACTTCTTCCAGCCACTGACCTCTCTTGGCTTAGCTTCTCGACAGGCCACCTGTTTTCTTGCAGAAGAGCAAAAGAGGCTAATCCAAGTGTGTACGCAGTAAACCCATTTGTAACATAAAAAATGTTGTTCCTCTCAATCTGGAATGATCCATGCTCATCCTCAACACGCTAGATCATGCCACCCATAAGGGTAGATGTGGTAACTTCACAACATATCTGAAAACCCTTCCTTTCATTAAGTTATCCATGCATTTTCCTCCCGACTTGAGAAATTAAGAAGGAAGTGCCTATTACAGGTATTGGTACAGTGTCAGTTGGACAGGTCTGGATAATCACCCTCCTGATGGCTGGCATCACATACAGCTGTTCTCAAACTGCGGGATAGCACAGAATCAACCTGCAATGAGCTTTTATTTTCTGAATGATACGGGTTTCTCAAGAAGCAGCTTTTCAGGAGGGATTTTTTTTGTAACAGATCTAAACTGTGAGTGGACTACGTAGAGGGGAAAACCCAAATACTCTAGTGTGCATTGCTTATAGAATAAAATCTGAGTTGGCAGCCTATGTTCTTCTTTGGCATGCGGGAATGTCCCTTTGACAACTGTGAAGCTGTTGTCAACAGACTCTTGAAGTCCTGGAAGACCATCACAGTCAACAACGTCATATTTGCTATTGAAAGACCAGGTGTTAAGAGTGGGCACACTCTTTTGAGAACTGCCCTCCTGGCATCTGCCACATCCTCTTTGAACACCAGGGCCCAAAGGAAGCCTGCTCTTCCAACTGCCCCACAACTACTACTTATAACAAGAAGGCCCAAAGGACTCCTGGGGCAAAATTAGAATAGCAAGAAGTAGCATCACACTCAACTCACCTGATTTTCTGGATGATGATGGCTGTGTGTTCTTGAGCATGGCTGTTGACTTAGAATCACTGGCGGCGGCAGCAACTGCAGCAGATGCGTTCTGTGCAAAAGATTATATTTTAGTTTCCTCTTAACTGTGTTGCTTTGAATACATATTTTGTATTTTTAAAATTCTTTTTATTGAATGATTTTCATGGATAACAAAGGTGCATAAAACATCTCTGTTTTCAGTTCAGAGTCCTATCCGTAGGTTACATCTGGTATGGGACGTTGCTATCACAGGCATTGTGAGGTTGTGGGGGGAGAGTTTTATTTTGGGGTGTTTTATTTGATGCTTTGTAAACTTCTTTGATATTTTTGTTCTTAAAAAATATAAAGTGTTATAGAAACGAAATGAAAAATTATGTTGCAAGGAGAAAAAAAGACAACAATGGCGCCGGCAGAAAGAAAGAACAAGCGTTTGCGGCGATTACGACTGCGTCCCTTCCCCAAAGGAGTCTACAAAACTGTAGCCATAAATCTGCGTTACCTAAATCTTGTGTCATGGCTTGGTCTGCAACACGACGCAGGGGACATGCACACAACACAGATCCACCACGTCTGTGGCAACATGAAAGAGCAAAGAAAGTGAAGCAATAACTATTTGAATGGGAAATGCTCCAGATGAAACAGCACCCTGGTAGTGTTATTCAAATAGATTAAGAAAGAATAGAAAAACAAGCAAGGCTTTAGCATGCAAAACACAGCCTTAATTCCTGCAACAGCCGGTGACAAATTGAGAGTCACCCGTAAATCACTGCAGAGTATCTTGTGAGATTCGATCTCGGGCCAAGATGTAAGGCAGCCAGGGCGTGCTTGTGAAATGGGACCAGCCCATTTGATATCGTTGCATTTATATATCAGTCATCGGTGGAGGGAGCGCAAAGGACTTGCAAAGAGGAAGGAGGGGAACTTCTGGGGCTTTTCTTTTCACTTCTGAAGAGGGAACAGAATCCCAGGCCTTTCCTGATATGCCCTGGTTGCTAGCCGTGTTCTTAGGAAGTCAAGAGGCCACAGGTTCTGTCCCGGCTGTAAATAAATCGGATTGCATTTTGGCAGGGCGAAGCCCGTTTTAAATTTAAAAGGCACAGGGCTGAGGAGGAGGAGTGGTCCTTTTTGCTATAGAGATGTACCAGGGCCCCATCTGCCTGCGCCAACCTCTATATCCCATTCCCGTCATCACCCTCAGCTGGTTTGGGCTGCTGCTAAGACCCGGCATTTGCGACATGCGCCTCTCCTTCCAGTCTGCTGCTGGAACAGCGGCATGTTCTTGGAACAGAGCGGGGATAACGGAAGTTCCGTCCCCAAACAGCTTTGAATATGTCATCATTTGCCTTGAGCCCCTGCGCTTGGCACCGTATCACTTTCCAACACAGATTCAGTAAGCCTTGATCACTTCCAAAGGGGACAATTAACAGTGACATCCCAGCGGCGTCTACTCAGAAGTAAGCTTCACTCAGGTCAACACGGCCCGCTCCCATGTAAGTGCATGTAGGATTGCAGCCAGAACTGGTTTGCACCTATCCTGTACCCAAGCATCAGACCAACGCAGCTTACGGATGCACAAACTGCCCATGCGATCAGGTGATCAGGGCAGGGCCTTCAAAGCCCTTTTTGGATCCGTGGTACAGAGGTCGCACACTTAGCCCTAACAGAAGGCCACCGTACCCTGATAAAA
This sequence comes from Podarcis bocagei, assembly GCF_964188305.1. NCBI lineage: Eukaryota > Metazoa > Chordata > Lepidosauria > Squamata > Lacertidae > Podarcis > Podarcis bocagei. The sequence goes on along the minus strand of NC_138136.1, from coordinate 55,467,358 downwards.
CGTACTTGGTTGTTTAAGCCCTTTGAAAACCAATGTAGCAAATGGGGTTGGGGATGCAGGATGTAAGTCAAAATAGAATTTTAGAGAAAGCCTGCGCCATTTATGAGCCACGAAGCCAAATGGAATCCATTGGGGTCAGGCATAAAAGTTCTGGCGGTTCCCTCACTGCGAGAAGCCAATTACAGGTAGGTAGCCGTGTTGGTCTGCCATAGTCAAAATAAAAAAATTCCTTCCAGTAGCACCTTAAAGACCAACTAAGTTAGTTCTTGGTATGAGCTTTCGTGTGCATGCACACTTCTTCACTTCTGTGTATCTGAAGAAGTGTGCATGCACACGAAAGCTCATACCAAGAACTAACTTAGTTGGTCTTTAAGGTGCTACTGGAAGGAATTTTTTTATTATTGCGAGAAGCCAAGTTACAGGCAACCAGGCAGAGGGCCTTCTCGGTAGTGGTGCCCGCCCTTTGGAATGCCCTCCCACCAGATGTCAAAGAGAAAAACAACTACCAGACTTTTAGAAGACTTCCCTGTTTAGGGAAGCTTTTAATGTTTAATAGGTTATTGTATTTTAGTGTTTTGTTGGAAGCCGCCCAGAGTGGCTGGGGAACCCTAGCCAGTTGGGCGGGGTATAAATAAATTATTATTATTATTATTATTATTATTATTATTATTATTATTATTATTCACTAGAGAATCCATAAACTGTATGGATTCACCACCAGCTTGAGTAACAGGAATCACAAGCTGCACAGACCTGCAGCCTTTATGTCAGGTTTCCGTTTTCATTTTGGAACCGTTCACCATTAACTTTTCATGTACACACACAATATCCAGTGCACTTGTTCTGCTGGGGTGTTGTTTCTCAGTCTTTTCTAACGCATGCCCCCTTTCAGCTAACAGGAAAATCCCATACTCTTCTCATACTTTTAACGTCAAATAATAATTTTGGGCTTAATAATAAAAGTAAATCTAAGCATTCATATTCCAAAATATATATGCAAATTTTCAAAAAAACACACCACCCACATGAAATTTCAAAAAGGCGCCTTCAATTATTATTAATGTGAGAATGGATGTGCCGTGCTTGCCACATCTCAGGTCACTTTCAACAGCCAGTCTGTCACACCGTTTTGCTTTAATAGCCACAAGAGTAGAAACACCAGCTTCGCAATGCCACACAGATGGTATAATGATGAACAGAGCTGATGGAACAAGAAGAGATCCCCCATCTGGGATGGCTATATGGGAAAAAGGCAATTCAACAAATATACAGCAGTTCATCAGAGGGCTGGTTAATGGGAAAGTTTTTTCCTGAATGTAGAAAGCTTGCAAATTGCTTACGTAGTGGTTGATGAGATTCTGGCTCACTCCAAACTGCTCTGTTTTTTGCAGGTGCATTCTGCAACATGTAACTGATGCAAAAAGTGATGGACTTACACCAGACCACCTGCCCAACATTCTGCATTATTAGTTGTGTGATGTTTCTGCCGTGTCACCATATTATTGTTGTTTGCAAGGGCACTCTCAAAATACAGTGCAGCAGAAGCAGGGGGAAAAATTAACTGGAACTGATGCACATAGAGACCTAAGAAGTTACAGGTTTTCAGCATTACTTCAGGGTAATACACTGATTGGACATATGTTCAAATCAAAACTTCTGCAGTCTCGAACAGTAATGAAAGCAGGATCTCCTATAACTGCCCCAATACCATCATGAGCACAAATCATCATAAACGCACAACAAAAAAAGGAAGTCTGCAAGGGTCCTGTGGTGTCGAGTCACCTCAGTATAATGTATTGTCCCACACAGTTGTGTAGTGGTTAGAGAACACTCTGCTCTAACTTTCTTCTTTCAGTGATCACAAAATTACCCTGTCCGGCTGGAAAATTTGATATGCACCATAGCAGATTTCAGTGTTTGTACTTTTGTTGGTCCCACACAATGAAAGACACAAAATAGGTAACATGATATTTTTGCTAACAGAGATGAGGCTTGATAGTAGGTGAGAAAGGGTTGTGTAACTGTGTTCGTTTCCTTTGATATATTTTCTTTCCTCCCACCTTCCCCCCTGGAAGGAAAGAAATAATTCTATACTTCTCTGTCTCTCTCTTTAATTTGGGGCCAAGGATTTAACAGCTTGCGAGAGCACCAATTCAGAGACAACAATAATGTTACATTTCCTGGCACTGAAAAGAACCCCCTGCCTCTTATACGTCACTTCAGGATGGCCTGATGATGGAACTTCCATTGTATCTGTGAACACATCCAAACTGAGAACGGTCAGTTCACAAGGAAGTTGGTGCTTCAGAAAGGAAAGATGTTTCTTCACAATGAAAATACTGCCAAGTGGAATTTCAGAATATAGGCATCAGGGTCATGTAAAGAAATGGAGCCTTTAATTGAAGCTGCAACACTTTCCAAGATAGGTGTTTCAGCGGATTCTGATGAAAGGTAAGCTTCCATGTTACCAGATGGAAGAAAATTTTACAGCTTTTGCCAGCCAAGTGACATCCACTTGCATTATATATTTTGGAAAGTTGTGTGTTTATTCGTTCATTTGGACACCTATTAAGATATCAAAACCATTTTTTTGTGATGGTTGTTGAGAGCCATTTTTTGTCTGTGTTTGGATATAGCAGGACACCATTTTGAATCAAGATGGTGGTGGAATGAACCTGATCAAAAGTGACCTTAGCCACTGATTTCAAAACTGCACTGATTTGTTGGTTTCTTGGAATTCCTGAGCAACTCTGGGGACAAGGCTTCCTGCACATAGACTGGCTACATATGTGTTCTAGTCATGACAAAGAGGTACAATTTCTAGATATTCCATTTGACCGTGCCCAAGAGCAATTAGCCATGTCAGAAACCCTGAGTGGTGCTCAGAACCTGCTGCAAGATGTAGCTGTTGTCAAGCCAACTATGAGAGCAATGACCATGGTGGTATTAAACTAAACATTTTGTTGTTTTTGTTGTTGTTGTTTAGTTGTGTCCAACTCTTAATGACCCCATGGACCAGAGCACGCCAGGCCCTCCTGTCTTCCACTGCCTCCCGCAGTTTGGTCCAACTCATGCTGGTAGCTTCGAGAACACTATCCAACCATCTTGTCCTCTCTCGTCCCCTTCTCCTTGTGCCCTCCATCTTTCCCAACACCAGGGTCTTTTCCAAAGAGTCTTCTCTTCTCATGAGGTGGCTAAAGTATTGGAGCCTCAGCTTTACGATCTGTCCTTCCAGTGAGCACACAGGGCTGATTTCCTTAAGAATGATAGGTTTGATCTTCTTGCAGTCCATGGGACTCTCAAGAGTCTCCTCCAGCACCATAATTCAAAAGCATCAATTCTTCGGCGATCAGCCTTCTTTATGGTCCAGCTTTCACTTCCATACATCACTACTGGGAAAACCATACATGTAAACAAACGACCAATCGCCAAGAAAACCCAACATGGCCAAATTTGACTTCAAAAGAGCAAACTTTCCCCAAATGAGTTTGGTAAAAAGAAAGTTTCTTCTGTAGAGAAGAAGCTGGTCTTTCAGATATTTGGAGCCCAAGTCTTTACATGCTTTAAACACTAATATGAGCACCTTGAATTCGGCCTGGAAATGAACTGTTGCTCATCATTCTTCTGCAGGCATTTGGGCCAGTTCTTCTGATGGAAGCTGAGAGGCGCTCCGCAAGTGCTGCCATCAGAAGTGGCACCAAAATAGATAAATAGTGCAGGCCCAAAAGTAGCTTTAAGGGGAACTGATATCTGCATTGGATCTCATTTTCCTAAAAATAACGCCTTACTGATTACTGGGTTGCCCTCGGGGAACGGACACAAACAGAGCTCCCGCTTGTCGCCTTCCAAGAAATGTTTGTTTCTTTGTAGATGGGCAACAAAATCTTTGTGACACTGGAATGGTGCCTCGGATCATCTTACCCGAAGCCAGGATTTGGAAATTATATTTATGGCTAAACTCAAAGCTGCTCCAAAAAAACTCTTTAGCAAAACCAGCTAAAGAGGGAGAAGGCAAGTGTTAAGAATTATTAATGTTATTATTTTTACGTGTGTCAGCAGGAAAGACTTTAGATAAGCTAAAAGTCCACTTCTGTCCTTAAAGGTATTCTTGGGATGCGGTATTTTAACCATATGAATACAGTAATATAAGAAGTCCTCCCCACAGCTGGAGCATTGTAAATCCTGTCCCAATGAATAATCAAGGGAGGCATTTAAAGCATTTACAAGACGGTGGCTGAAGTCCAGCATATGCATATGCAAGGGGATGAACAGGCATGTGAAGGACCTGCATGATGTCCTGTTTATTGTGTATTTATGATGGTTTCAGGGCAGTTATATGTGATCCTGCTTTCAGTACTTGTTTATGCCTGCAAAGGTTTCTGGGCAGACGTACCACTTCATTTCCAATCGGTGTGCATCCCATAACTTGCTTATGATAATCTACAAGCTTTTCTTGGCCACAAATGTCCCGCTTTAGTTGTGCTATAGAGCAAGAATACCCCTATAGACATCAATAATGTGGCATACCATAGTTATATAGTTAATTCACCCAGGAAGTCTTTGATTGTGGCACTCCATGAAAATAAGAGAGAAGGTGTAGTTTGAGGAGGCCTAGGTCTCGTGTATATCGAACTCAAGGTAAGTTAATGTCTGAACGGGGTTATCAGCTAGGATAAACATAACCTTTGCTCTTACTTGAGCCAAACAACACAAGCAGATCCCATACCCTCCAACACATTGAGTACCAAAACTGGGAATGTGCATCTTTCCATCTGTGCTCCCAAATCACGTGACCCATGCAATATCATTGAGTCTGAAAAATGTGCTGTTATTGGGGCCGTGCTCTAACAGCTCCCAAAAATGATTGTTTGGGAATGCCCAGCGAGATTATGCCCCCCCCCAAGCGCATTTTTCAGGGTGAGATCTCAGTGCGAAATCACGCGATATCACAGCAGCCATACCGGTTGCCATGCTCTTGCAGAGAAAAATGGGATGTCTTTTTTTTCTGGGACACTTGTGGGGTATGAGATTCAGCATAACTACTTGGCATCTGAGGGCAGGTGCCAGGGTTCCTGCAGGACTCACCGATATGCTGACACTGACCCTTGGTACTGCAAGCTGGGTCTGTGAACTTCAATTTTAATTTCCCACGATGCCCTGGAGTGACACTACATTAGGCGCAATGGGGCATTATGAAAAACTAAAACTGGTAGTTGCCCTTGGTGTGTTGCTGCCACCACCAACACGAGGAAAGTCTCGTGCGAGATCACCAGAGACCACTTTGGCCAGATGCCCCTCAAACATGGAGCTGACCCTGAAGACAAACTTTGCAGAAGTCGACTTACAAGTTAATTCAGTTAAGAAATCACAAGCAAAGCAAAGCAAAATAAAAATGAACCAGTGCCTCCCCTTCATCCTTAAAATGCGGCTCTGTGAATGGTTATGCCTTTTTTTTTTTAATGTCCATGTAGAAATGTGCTTTGATTGAATGCAGCTATTAAAATACCAGACCTGGTTTTATTGGCACTACTATCAGCATGAGTTAAGGAAGTGGGAACTCTCTGTGTCAAGAGGCAACAAGGAAAAAAAAAGACAAAAATGATTGTTGTAAGGAGTTCTAGATCAGGGTGGGCTGCCAGCCAGCTGCTGCTTCTTTTTTAGTGCTCTGACAAGTAAAACCACATTCTGTCAAAGAATCCAGCATTGGGGCCCAGCAGACCCAGCAGAATCCGTAATTCCTGATCAGGCTACTGTAGGGTGGCCATACCTCTGCAATTTCCCAGACATATCTGGAATACCGCAGTGTCCTGGCGGAAATCAGCAAAATGTCCAGGAAAATCCGGGCGCATGGCAACCCAGGTCGGCAGCGTTGTTTTTGCTGATTTTCCTTAAAGACAGCTCAAAACATTCATTTTGTGTGTGTGTGATTTTGCCAAAAAAGCTCATCAACTTTTCTGTCCGGATTTTTGCTGCTCAGAATACGGCAACCCTAGGCTACTGAAAAAAGCCAACTGGCATTTACTTTGCTTTTATTTACTAGCAATGGCACACTTTTAAAAGGCCCTGCAGGAACCTGCACTGCCATTGGACCGTTGGGCTCATCTTGTCTACACCAGGGGGCAGCAAACTTTTTCAGCAGGGGGCCGGTCCACTGTCCCTCAGACCTTGTGGGGGGCCGGACTATATTTTTTTTGGGGGGGGGGGAATGAACCAATTCCTATGCCCCACAAATAACCCAGAGATGCATTTTAAATAAAAGGACGCATTCTACTCATATATAAAAAATAATAATTCCCGGACCATCCACGGACCGGATTTAGAAGGCAATTGGGCCAGATCCGGCCCCCAGGCCTTAGTTTGCCTACCCATGGTCTACACTGACCGGCAGCAGCTCTCCAGGATTTGAGGCAAGACCGTACCTGGAGATGCTGGGCATTGAACCCGCGGCCTTCTGCTTGCAATCCTGTTGAGAACTTGGGACTTTCCTCCTTTGGATCATCCAGCTTCTTTTCATGGGCCCTCGAGGGTGCTGTCATGTCAGGGGCCCCAGTGAGGCGAAGACGAAAGCCTTCCCTAAACTGCTCAGCAAAGATAGCGGGGCTGCGGGTGCCCAAACCAGCCAGAGACTCAGCCTAGGCCCAAACACGACCCGGGAGCGGAGTAAGGCAGCAGTCCAAGGTCCGTGGCACAGGCAAAGGGCACAACACGCAAGGCAGGCCGGAGGCTTGTACTCGGGAACTAGGCCCAAGGGCCCTGAGGCCTAGGAATCGCATTGCTCAAGAGGGAGGCCTTCTGTGTGCTGACCTCTGAAACCGCAGCTGCAGGCAGTGAAGGAGTTTCAAGCCCTGCTTACTCACAAGTAGACCTCTTGGCCTAGGAGGCGCCTGTGTGGCTGGAGCCAGCTCATAGGAAATACTGAGCTCGATGGATGCAATGGCCTGACTAAGGTAAAGAAGAGTCCTTTTATTTGTTTTTGTAGAGGGAAGTGAGGGGCAGGTGGGGCTCGTCAATCTGGGAAGGCAGCTCATCCAGGAGAAAGAAAATTCTGGTCCTATACCTCCACTGCCTTGTGGGATTTCTTCAAGAAAAGGCTAAGGAGTAAACCCAGTGCTTTTTTTTTTATTTAAAAAAAATGTGTTTAGGGGTACTCTCATTCTGTCTGAGACTCAGGAAACGCTGCAACAGTAAATGAGTCTGCCGTCAGGGGTAGCAATGGAACGATTTACTGTGCTAGAGAAGAAACTAAAAAAATTTAATTTTAATTTTAAAAACTTCTCCCATTAGATTCACAAAATGTTTAGGGGTATGCATACCTCTGCGTCCCCCCAGAAAAAAATCACTGAGTAAACCCAAAGTGGAGTCCCTAAGAGGGTTGGATAGCACCTTGCACACTTTTTTCTGGCAGCTCCTACAGCCAAGCTGGTTCCAAATGTATCGCTCTTTTCCTTTGGACCACATCAGCCAGGCTGGGGGTGTGTGAGTGTCTTGTCACCTGGGAAGCCCAGGACCTCCATACATGCTGTCCAGGCTTGCATCCCGGGGATATTATAGTCATACCTCATGATGAATACGCGTCAGGTTAAGCATTTTCGGGTTGCGCTCCGCAGTGACCAGAAGTAACAGAATGCGTTACTTCCGGGTTTCGCTGCTCACACATGCGCAGACACTCAAAATGACGTCACGCGCATGTGCGGAAGCGGCGACCCGTGCATGCGCAGTCGCGTGTTACATTCGCTTCAGGATGTGAACGGGGCTCCGGAACGGATCCCGTTCGCATCTAGAGGTACCACTGTATAATTGGTTGCTGCAAACGCAAATTTGACTTTCACCTCCAGAGTTGCACTCCACTGTCTTTGAGACAGGCGGGTGCCAACATCAAAAATGTAATATCACTTAGGCCTGCTGTGATTGATAGTTCCTAACTTGAATGAAGAGCAGCCCAAACCCGACTGAATAACAGTTCAAACATAAGCATAAGCACAATTTAAATCTGTAAAATTGTCTTCTGAGTAAATATGGATCAGGTTGTTAACTGTTTTAGGAGGCTGTTTTGACTGACAGCGATGGGAAGCTGTAGTTTGTGGCTTGGCACACCTGCTTGAGCTGTCTGGAGTCACCTGTATTTCAAGGCCACTCATTCATTCCTGCTGATTTGCTTGGGACTAACCGCTTTCTGGATCATGAAGGTTAATTTTGATGTATCTCAAAGGTGGTGTTGATGCATGGAAGATCCTACTTGCAGGAAGCAGGCAGGACTTCATTATTTTGGCCTCTTCCGGACCTATAAATGTCAATGATTTGAATGAATGGATTCTGCCAGGAGATTTGTCTCAATATAGCTCCTAAACAAGGCAACTGTCAGCTTACCTCCACCAGGCTCTGGCCTCTTCCACCTTTTAGGTTTCGAGGCATCCTTGGAGTTGGTCTTGAAGACAAAGCAACATACATCAGGAGAGCTAATTTTATTCAATTGGTTCCTGTCTCAGAACGGTGCCAGGAGGAAACGTGTCTCCTTTAAAGCTGTCTCTGTTACCGGCTTGTTTGCCGGAATGACTCGGATGGTAATTATACTGCTCTAATATTGACATATTTAAATCGCATCCAAGCAAAACAAATTAATCCCACCCCCCCTACCTTCTTGGCTTTCACATTTCTGTGGGGACCTTTCATTTAGTTATCTGCAGCATGGCAAACACATCTTCCAATCCTTGTTTACTGTACAGGGTGTCCACATGTTTTGTGCGCAAAGTATGTTAGCAGCAGAGAGGGGGGGTGTGATCGGCTGTGCACGAAGGGCATCGTGTGGTCCCCACTGATATACATGGGCAAGACTGGGCAGATACTAAACCTGCCTGCCGCACAGGGATATGCTGTTTCATAGGAGCCAACTCCTAAGGGCTGAGGTCTCTTTGCTCCCCCCATAAAATAATTGATGAGGCCTGGGGGGCCCAAAGTTGATGGGCATTTCCATTCAAATGGTGTGTGTGTGTGTTGCATCTTGTGATTGATTATTCAGGGTGGGGCTTACCAGCCCCCCGCCAATATTTTATTCAAGCTGTCACCCCTGCTGTGTTTACTTGTCTAGCTCTAATAATCTGTGTTCTGCTTATGCCATTATTATTATTATTATTATTATTATTATTATTATTATTAATTATTGGTATCCCACTCATCTGACTGGGTTGTCCCAGCCACTCTGGGCAGCTTCCAGTATACAGTGGTACCTCGGTTCTCAAATGTCTCCCTTGACGAACATTTTGGAACCCAAACCCCAAAAACCCAGAAGTAAATGCTTCCATTTTTGAATGCGCTTTCACTGCATGTTTTTCCATTTTCTCAGATGAATTTGCAGACAGCCCTTTGCGCCTCGGTTTTTGAACATTTCGGAACTCGAATGGTCTTCCGGAACAGATTACGTTCAAGAACCAAGATACCACTGTATATAAAAACACAGTAAAACATTAATCCTTAAAAGCTTCCCTATACAGGCTGTATAGACTAGGCAACCTCCAGATAAGCATAATATGAGTGGCAAGCCAGTTTGTAGAATCACAGAATCGTAAAATTGTAGACTTGGAAGGGACCCGGAGGATCATCGAGTCCCAGGAATATATATAACTGTCCCTTACAGGGATTCTACCTGCAACCTTGGTGTTAAGAGCTCCACGCTTTAACCAGCTATCCGATTCCAATTCTTGGAAGTCCACTCATTATGTTTTGGTTATAAGACTTACAACTTTACCCCCAAGGGAAGCTGGGCTTGAGTGTTTACAGCAGAATGAGAACATAAGAAGAGTCTGTTGCAAGAGGCCAATGGCCCATCTAGTCCAACTGTTTTCACAAAGGCCAGCCAGATGCCTATGGAAAACCAGCGATCAGAACCTGAGCACAAAAGCATCCTCCTCATTTGTGATTATGCGTTCAGAGGCATTATGCCTCAGACTGTGAAGGTAGAGCATAGCCAGTGTGGTTGGTAGCTGCTGATAGCCTTAGCATCCCTTCTTCCAGGCTATAGGTGGAGGGGTTTACTCTAAATTGAGAAGGTGGGAAATCCAGATTGCCTGGGTGGGACTCTGAAGGCTCAGTCCAGGTCCTGGCAAAGAATGCTGGCTGTCCTTGCAGCGGCTCCCTACTGTACCCTGTGATCTAGCTGGCGATGGAAATTCCCAGTGTTTTGATGCTTCTGGACCTTGCCTCTTTTGTTGTGACTTCAGACTGTGACCAGACGTTGCTTTTCGGATTCTCCCTGGGGGTGGATTTGGGATTGCCAGATTCAGTTTAATCTAAAGCACAACAGCAGCTAAGTTTTCAACGATAGCTCCTGAGATCAAGGAGTGGGTTTCTGTCTGTGCCTGGATACCGTTAGGTGCCATTTTGAATTGAGATGGCAGACTGAACCATTGAAAACTGCACAGATTTTTTGCTTTTTTTGGATTCTTGGGTATGAGGCTGCTAGTGAGTATGAAATATATCACAAACATAGCAGAAGCTTACCAGTTTGTTGTCAGACAGCTTGGTGGTGGTGGTATCTTACTTTCTCCAAGATCAATTTGTTTTTATCGAATAAGATGCTCGCCTCTTCTAGCTGCCCTGAAACTGCAACAACGAAAGGAAAAAGCCACTTTTAAAAGCCAGGGGATAAAGGAGGAAATGATTAGGAAAAACAGGACTCTGGTGGGAAGAATGAAAGAGCAGGTATCAGGGGCAGCGTTAGGTGAAACTGGGGATTCCATTCAGCTTTACAAGAATTCAGTGGGTCAGTTTGTAAATTGCCTCCAGTCTGAGGAATGTGAAAGCTCTGCTCCTGAATTTTGTGCTGCATATGCCTGCCAATGAGGCAGAAACACACTTTTGTTTCTGGCTTGGAAACTGCTGCTATGGATCTCCAGTAATAAAGGAAGCAATAATAATAATAATAATATGGATAGCCATGATGGGCATCTTCAAATATCTCAAGGGCTGTCCCCTGGAAGATGGAGCAAGCTTGTTTCTCCTGCTCTGGAGGGTAGGACTCAAACCAATGGATTCAAGTTACAAGAAAGGAGATTCTGACTAAACATCAGGAAGAAATTTCTGACAGCAAGAGCTGTTCGACTGTTGGACAATCTCCCTCGGGAGCTGGCAGATTCTCCTACCTTGGAGGTTTCTAAGCAGAGGTTGGATGGCCATCTGTCATGGATGCTTTAGTTGAGATTCCTGCATTGCAGGGGTTTGGACTAGATGACCCTCGGTGCCCCTTCCAACTCTACGATTCTAATATTCAGCATTTCCACAGTAGTTTTGTAACGCTGAAAGCACTTCACACCCGTTTATTTCGTGGTTCTTACTTACGACAATCCCATGAGGTGGGTCGGTGTTCCCCATATTGTTGGTGTGGGTCTGAGGCAAAGAGATGGAAGGCCTACCTGAGTATGTGGCTGAAGTGAGAGTCACTTCCTGGTCACTGACCGTATTAAAGATATTTGATTTTGAAGTGAGAGTCAAAAATGGGGATTTCCCTGATTCACCGTTTAGCCTGATCTCCGATACGTGACACCAGCAGTGCTCCTGGCAATCTGCCTGTGATGTTCCCCTAGGAAAGTGTTAAGCGAGAAAGAAAGAACGTTTTGCTTTCTGTTCCTTTGAATGCTGCATCTGCGTGTTAAATAATCAGCCTTAACAGTTAAGGGCTGAGCCTTAACTCTGCCTGCTGTGGGTGGGTGAGCAGCAGCAGAAACCACAAGGCTTATCACATCCCAAGCTGATCCGTTCTCCCTTTGGCCAAGATACCAGGAGTACAATAAACATTGGGCAGAATTCAGTGGCTCAGTAGAAAAGCCCTTCAGGCAGAGTGAGCTGGGCAGATCTCTAAATCAAAGTGGCAACTTCTCTCCCCCACCCCAATCCTCAAGAGTCCTTGCTGCTCAAGACAAGTGGCGAATTTCAGGAAAGATTTACAGCACAATCCTATACATCGGGTGAGAAAGCTTTATCCAGCTGGAGGGCTGCGTTCCTACTGCATGCCAGTGGTGGGCAGGGTCAGAGGCATAAATGGGATGGGGGGGGAGAGCAACTGATAGGATCCTTAAGCTACATTCCAGCCACAACAAAGCCAGAGGTTTCTACTCTCATGGATCTCTCCATTCTCCACCTAGTCAAAAGAGAGCTGCCCAAGAGGGCTGGTTAGGATCATGCGCTGGGGAATGGCGGTGGTGCCTTTGGGTCAGCCACCCCTAGAGAGGGACGTGGGTGGTGCTGTGGGTTAAGCCACAGAGTCTAGGACTTGCCGATCAGAAGGTCAGCAGTTCGAATCCCTGCGATGGGGTGAGCTCCCGTTGCTCGGTCCCTGCTCCTGCCAACCTAGCAGTTCGAAAGCACGTCAAAGTGCAAGTAGATAAATAGGTACCACTCCGGCAGGAAGGTAAATGGCGTTTCCGTGCGCTGCCCTGGTTCACCAGAAGCGGCTTAGTCATGCTGGTCCCATGACCTGGAAGCTGTATGCCGGCTCCCTCGGCCAATAAAGCGATATGAGTGCTGCAACCCCACAGTCGGTCACGACTGGACCTAATGGTCAGGGGTCCCTTTACCTTTAGCCTAGAGAGAGAGACCTGGAGGGCTGCGTTTGGGCTCTGGGCCTGCCTCTCATGTCTATCCTATTGCGTTCAATGATCCTCACTCCAAAGTAAGTGGATATAGGAGCCTTGGGGGATGCTCACATTGCGCTCCCACTGCTAATTTCTGAAGCCGCATTCCACATGATCCTGCAGTTCCTTGGCAAATACTGCTGCTGCATGCATTTTTTCCCCAAGCCAGTTTCAGTCTTCTTAGAAAACTGGAAGTGGGGTCAGTGGTAATCTGAACATACCCTAACAACCATTGTTCAGGCGCAGCTAAATACAGATGTGTAGATGGAAGCTTAATGAATAGGAGTTCAGGCGGCAGAGGGATGTCTCAGGGGCATGGAAACCAAAAAGGCCATACGCATCAGGTGAAGACGTCCCCAACCCACCTCTGATGTGAATAACTTTGTACAAATACGGCTTGAGATGCAATTGGAGGGGGTGGGGAATGGCCTCACTTCATTTAAACCCACTAAGGGCAACAGATCCTTGGTTTCCTCCAGTGATAAAGCTGGTGGAACTAGATTCTCATCTGATTGTTATTATTATTTCTTATTTATTGAATTTCTATCCTATACTATTTATTGAATTTCTATACTGCCTTCATCCAAAGATCACAAGGCAGTTTGCAACATCTGATCCATTTTACTACTGATCTTTTGGGTGCCAACAGTGCTGAATTAACCAGTATACAGATTAAGCATGCATTTAAGGCACCAGCAAAGCAGGGGTGGGCGCACACACAGAGAGCTTTCTTTTTGAAAGAAATTGACATTTGACAGTAGTAATCATGGGAAAAACCATAACTTCATTAGACTTCTTGACCCTCCACTGCACACTCTTCCCCTGTTTTTCTGTTCTCTTTTTATTGCTTCCCCTGTTTTTCTGTTCTCTTTTTATTGCTTATCTCCACCGAAACTAGAGGATGTCCTCAGGGGTGGGCCAAGGGCACAGGCCTGGGTGGGCCCCCTTCAAAAGTCACACCTCTCCTTGATGATACAGCTCTTTGCCAAGGGTGCAAGGGAGCCCAGGTATGCCTCTGGGTGCCTACTAATGGCAATCAAAATAATGCAAGGAAATAAGATCCTGACATGTCTTGCAGTAAATCTGTTTGTTTGTTTGTTTGTTTGTTTATACATGTTATTTTATGGTTTAATATTGTTTTTCTTTTGAAATTCCTGGGGAGGAGCACCATAATCTTTTCAGTGCTTAGGGCCTATAATGACATTTATTTGGGTACTAGGCTAAGAGAGACTTCCTAAAGAACCCCAATATATGAGAGTTTACTCTGATGGACTTGTCCATCCTTTCCCAAGCGTCTCAGAAAGCCTTTTTAAAAAAAGAGTTGTGTGCAATTTATTTTATATTGCACCTTATTTTGTTGAGGTACTGCACTGACAAAACAGGCAGGATTTCAAACTGGAGCACGCTAGCATTCAAGTCACACAAAAAAGTCAATAAAGAGGCATGCCTGGTTGGGGCTAAAAGGAGGGCGTCAGGTTGGGGAAGGCTGTCCTTGATTTAAAATGTTCTCTGTCCCTTTCCTCCCTACTCCGTTTTCCTAACTGAATGAACAGCTTGCTTCCCTTTCTGAACTCGGGTTCTGATTCTGTCTCTAGCCTGACTGCCCTTTGAGGCAGTTCCCGTTAGGCTGGAGCCCTAGACTTATGGGGGCCAGGGAGAAAGTACGTGACTTATCTGAGCTGACCGAGAGCGAGAGCCAGCGACAAGGGAACCAGTAATAAAGGCTGGGAATCATTCCCATAGCACAACCAGGAAGAAAATGCAGACTTCCTGTCTCCTGGTCCTGTGGCTTACAGATGCCAATCTTCTCCAGCCTCTACAAACAGCAAGTGTGGGACAAATGACCAACATGAAGGGGGGGGGCAGGGAGAATTGTACACAATTTCCCAGGATATAGGGATTGTGCGCGCACACGCACACACACACACACACACAGAGCCACATACCCAGATATAACCTTGAACATATTCCCTTGATAACGCCCCATGTTCTCTGTTCCTTTTGCTGTGCGTACAAGATAGTTATTCATTGTGTCTCATCTTTCTGCCAACAAACATACAGCAAAGCACAGACTTTTTGTCCTTACCTTTAAAGTGCTTTGTGTCCTTGCTCTAGCCTCTATTGTTTGCTTTCACTCCTGCCTGCGCCAGGGCTGGTGTTAGGGGTTGGCCGTCCTGGGTGCCTCTCAAGGCTCGCATCACCCCAGTGAGTCTCCTTCCAACCCCAGAGACCCCTGGCCATGTAGAGGAACATTGGAAGCTTCCTTGTTCTGAGTCAAACCATCGGTCCATCTAGCTCAGCAATGTCCACACTGACAGGCAGCGACTCTCCGGGGTCTCAGGCAGGCGTAATAATAATAATTTATTATTTATACCCCGCCCATTTGGCTGGGTTTCCCCAGCCACTCTGGGCAGCTTCCAACAAAATATTAAAATACAGTAGTCCATCAAACATTAAAAGCTTCCCTAAACAGGGCTGCCTTAAGATGTCTTCTGAATGTCAGGTAGTTGTTTATCGTTTTGACATCTGATGGGAGGGCGTTCCACAGGGCAGGTGCCACTACCGAGAAGGCCCTCTGCCTGGTTCCCTGTAACTTGGCTTCTCGCAGTGAAGGAACTGCCAGAAGGCCCTCAGAGCTGGACCTCAGTGTCTGGGCTGAATGATGGGGGTGGAGACGTTCCTTCAGGGATACTGGACCGAGGTCATTTAGGGCTTTAAAGGTCAGCACCAACACTTGGGATTGTGCTCAGAAAAGGAGCCTTTTCCAATCTTAGCTGGAGATGCTTCTGGGGATCAAAGCTTGGAGCTTGTGCATGCAAAGCAGATGCTTCGTCACGCACGTCCCCAGATGTGCAGGAACACCTTCTCCTTGCCATTGCTGCCAGCTTGCCTGCCTTCTCCAAGACGGAGAGCAGTGGCAGGAGCAAGAACTGTAGAATTATAGGATTGTAGAGTTGGAAAGGATCATCTAGCCAAACCCCCTGCAATTCAGGAATCTCTGCTACAGCATCCATGACAGATGGCCATCCAACCTCTGCTTAAAAGCCTCCATTGAAGGAGAGTCCACAACCTCCCAAGGGAGGCAGTTCCATTGCTGAAAAGCCCTTTAGATATTTGGGGATGGCTGAAATATTTCCTCCCCGTCTCCTCTTTCCCAGGCTAATCATACTCAAAACCCGTTATTTTTGTGAAGTCTCTAGAGCGGTGTTTCCCAAACTTGGGACTCCAGCAGTTTTTGGACTACAACTCCTACCATCCCTAGCTAGAAAGACCAGTGGTCAGGGATGATGGGAATTGTAGTCCAAAAACCGCTGGAAAGCCAAGTTTGGGAAACAGTGCTCTAGAGGTACAACCTCATTTAGTCTTCACCCTAAACAAGAGAAAACTGCATGTGAAACTGCATTTCCTTGTTAGTCCTGCTTCCTGCCCCATCCCTCCCCCTTGAGCTGCTGTTCTTTATTGCTACTAGGTAGGACCTGCAATAAAAAGTTGCAGCATGGAGTGCCCCTTGTTCAGGTTTCAGCCAGCCAGCTCTGCCCCGCATTCCATTCCGCCTCCACCTGATATTCCAGTTTCTCTCCTGATAAGTCAGCATGCTCAGTCCTCACTCCTCTGTGTGGGGAGGGGAGCTTATTTATTTACTAAATATATGTCCCATCCTTCTTCACTAAAGATCCCAGGGAGGCAAACAACAAGTGATAAAATTATTATTATTATTATTATTATTATTATTATTATTATTATTATTATACAATTCCAATTCAGATGCAGACTAGGAAAGACCTCACCTTAAAAGGCTTGTTGGGAGAGGTTATCCCCCCAAATTCAGCCAAGGCAGTGCCTGTCTACTATTCAAGGGGAGGTCATTCCAAAGGGCAGGAGCCACAACACTAAAGGCCCGATTCCTACACTGTGCAGAATGGACTTCCTGATAAGATGCTCTTTCCCTTAGGGTTCCCCCCCCCCTCATATATATTGTTCCACCAGACATTCTCAGGATGCACATTATGGAAAGCTATGTGCTGGAGGAGACTCTTGAGAGTCCCATGGACTGCAAGAAGATCAAACCTCTCCATTCTGAAGGAAATCAGCCCTGAGTGCTCACTGGAAGGACAGATCGTGAAGCTGAGGCTCCAAGACTTTGGCCACCTCATGAGAAGAGAAGACTCCCTGGAAAAGACCCTGATGTTGGGAAAGATGGAGGGCCCAAGAAGAAGGGGACGACAGAGGGCAAGATGGTTGGACAGTGTTCTCAAAGCTATTAATATGAGTTTGATCAAACTGCGGGAGACAGTGAAGACAGGAGTGCCTGGCGTCCATGGGGTCACGAAGAGTTGGACACGACTAAACGACTAAACAACAACAACAATGGTTAAATGCAGCTTTGTGGCTTATTCCCTTACCCCTCGTATGAAGGGAAGAGCAAAGTGGGGTCACTGGCGCAGTGGCGTAGCGTGGGTTGTCAGCACCTGGGGCAAGGCAAGTAATTTGCGCCCCTAACCCGTGGATTTGCGCCCCCTAACCCTAACCCCCAGATGTTGTGCCCGGTGCGGCCGGCCCCCCCTGCACCCCCACGCTACGCCACTGCACTGGCGCATTGAGCTCATCAACACCCCAGCTTTAAGCATGGGACTCATTGCTCAGAAGCAGCCAATGTGTCTGAAGTGTTTTGAGTGTTCTGCAGTGCCGAGTGTCTCTGAGCACTAAGTACTATGGTGCATTGTGACTTTGGTTCCCTCTCACCTGTGCCCTTGGCAGCGGAGGCCTTTGTGGTGACGCTGACTTGTTAATTGTTTCATAAATGCCTTTTCTGAGCTGGAAACGGTAACAAGTGAGACCGAGACATGGGTTGGCGCGGGCTTTCGGAGCAGGGCCTATAAAGGCGGATTCCTACGCCTCACCTGCCTTGTGTTCCTCGCTGTTACCTGAGCAGCTGCCCAGCGCTTGAAAGCACTTGAAACCGATAGCTAATAATAGTGCTTGTGAGCAGGAAATTCCCTGTGGGGAGCTTCTTCATATGGCTGGCATTGCACAGGCTTGCCAAACTGGCACCTTTAATCACCGGTTAATGTTTTTTTATTCCAGGTCTAGCCCTGCAAAAGACATGCCATTATAAGCCAGGGTGACTATAAATGTTCCTGGACAATTGATTCAGTGTTAAACGGTGGAGTCGCCTGTCCTTTACTTTATTGAAGAGCTTTTAAAAGGCTGTTTGGAAAAAAGGGGAAATAATCAATGACATCATCTGTCAGTGTCAAGGCAGAGACTGACCCAGTTTAGGGTGTGTTTAGACAACTCAGAACATGCCCCATTTACTTCGTTAGATTCTAGATCAGACCATGGTGTGATGCCGGGTCCAGGATTTAGGGAGAATCTCACAGTGGACCCAAACAGACAAACAACAATTTTATTTTATTTTATTTTATTTTAGTTCCTTCTTTTGGATGCAAGCGCAGAACATTCATCTTTTGCTCTGTTATTTCGACATTAGCAGGTAGCCTGTGTGGTAGTTATTTCCTTTTATAGCCTCTCTGTGTTAAGAAGGACGAATGTCTCCAAATGGGTTAATCTAATTTGCTTTGCAGGAATACAGCAGGCAGGGGGAATGGATGGTAGGTGGGGCGGGGGAAGAGAGGACAAAACACAGCACTATTAAAATCGGAAACTTCAACCAAAGTTGCCCAAAGGATATGGAAACTCATCTGGGCTTTGAAGATGCTCATGGGTCCCCGTGACTGTTGGCAAGGCTGCTTTTACGAGCTTCCTGACTGTGAGCTATTTAAGCCCCCTTCAGAATGGGGGGGGGGGGCGGCAGCAGGAAAGTGCACCAAAGCTTTTCCTTGCAACACACTTTTAGGAAACTGATGCAGTAACCCACTCGCTCCATGGAGGTTTTGGTTAAGAACCTTTTTGTCCCTTACAGAACACAGGAGAAATCTCAGGGACGGAACGCCCCCTGCCATAGCCTTTCATTAATATTTCTTTGGTGGTTGCTTTGGATATTTTACAGGTGGTTGCAAGGGTTTTTGTTGTTCCTTCTGATATGCTTCATATGATCTTATTAATTTATTTTATACTACTTTGAGAGGAGCTACTGAGCTGCAGACCAGTCCAGTCCCAGGACTGCAGTGCCATATGCACTGTGAATTGTTAGGAAACCCCATTTGTATCCCAGAGCTATAATTCCCCTAGTTCCCTGGGAAGAGGGATTGATTATCAAACCGCTCTGGGAATTGTAGCTCTGTGAGGAGAATGGAGAGCGCAAAATATGGTCTGAAGCTCAACATCAAAAAAACGAAGATCATGGCCACTGGTCCCATCACCTCCTGGCAAATAGAAGGGGAAGAAATGGAGGCAGTAAGAGATTTTACTTTCTTGGGCTCCATGATCACTGCAGATGGTGACAGCAGTCACGAAATTAAAAGACGCCTGCTTCTTGGGAGAAAAGCAATGACAAACCTAGACAGCATCTTAAAAAGTAGAGACATACCTCGCCAACAAAGGTCCGTATAGTAAAAGCTATGGTTTTCCCAGTAGTGATGTATGGAAGTGAGAGCTGGACCATAAAGAAGGCTGATCGCTGAAGAATTTATGCTTTTGAATTATGGTGCTGGAGGAGACTCTTGAGAGTCCCATGGACTGCAAGAAGATCAAACCTCTCCATTCTTAAGGAAATCAGCCCCGAGTGCTCACTGGAAGGACAGGTCCTGAAGCTGAGGCTCCAATACTCTGGCCACTTCCTGAGAAGAGAAGACTCCCTGGAAAAGACCCTGATGTTGGGAAAGATGGAGGGCAGAAGGAGAAGGGGACGACAGAGGACGAGATGGTTGGATGGTGTTCTTGAAGCTACCAGCATGAGTTTGATCAAACTGCAGGAGGCAGTGGAGGACAGAAGTGCCTGGCGTGCTCTGGTCCATGGGGTCACGAAGAGTCGGACACGACTAAACGACTAAACAACAACGAGGAGAATGGGGGCCTCCTAACAACTCTCAGTGCCCTTCACAAACTATGGTTCCCAGGATTCTATGGCTGTTTAAAGTGGAATGATACTGCTTTAAATGTATAGTGCAGTTGTATCCTAAGCTTACACAGTTAAAAAAGTTTATCAGGAGTGGAGTTTCTTGCAAAAGGACCATGAGCTCAGTTCTGCTCTTGTACTGAAGACAAATTCCTAGGCTCAGCATATGCTCAGAGACACGTCTCTCTTTAATTTTTAACTGTATGTATTTTGCACCTGGCACCAGTTGGTAGATTTTGGGGTTCTAGTAAAACAATAAAGTAGGTCCAACAAGCCTGAAGCTTGGATTGTAGACTACTTTTGGTGCACTATAGCCATTCTCCCTTATAGTGAATTAAAAAGATAAAGGTAAAGGACCCCTGACAGTTAAGTCCAGTTGCGAACGACTCTGGGGTTGCGGCGCTCATCTCGCTTTACTGGCCGAGGGAGATGACATTTGTCCGCAGTTTTTCCAGGTCATGTGGCCAACATGACTAAGCCGCTTCTGGCGAAACCAGAGCAGCTCACGGAAATGCCGTTTACCTTCCCACCGGAGCAATACCTATTTATCTACTTGCACTTTGACGTGCTTTCGAACTGCTAGGTTGGCAGGAGCAGGGACTGAGCAACAGGAGCTCACCCCGCGGCGGGGATTCGAACCACTGACCTTCTGATCGGCAAGCCCTAGGCTCAGTGGTTTAGACCACAGCGCCACCCTATAGTGACTTAGTGGGCTATAATATTTCTCAGTAACAAACTGTTAAGATCACATAAAAATACATAATGTTAGTTAAAATATTTCAGAGAGTGAAATAAATGGCTCTAAGGTTCTGATCTACCTCTAGCAATGTGACCTCCAAGAGAGATGCACAACACTTACTTATTTGCATTAGAGGGCACTTCCAGCTGGAAGACAGAGTCTTCCTTCGAAATTTGCACTTCTCTGGATTTTGCAGAATGCATGCTTCATTTGCAAAAGGTTGCAGGCTCAGTGTCCCTGGCATCTTCAGGCAGGACTGGGTAAGACCTGCTACCCTGGAAAGCTTCTGCCAGCCAGTGAATGCCAGGCTTCCCCAATCTGATGCTTTCCTGCTGTTCTGAACTGCAGCCTCCATCAGCCTCAGGCAGCATGGCCAGCATGATGGGAACTGTGCACCTCTGGACGCACAGGCCCCAGCCAGCATGGCCAGTGGTCGGTGGGATGGGAGTTGCAGTTGGACAACATGTGGAAGGCCACAACTTCCCCCCATCCTTGCTGTAGTCCAAACTTATGGAGAGCACCAGTTTGGGGAATACTAAATGAACCAGTGGCCTGACTCAGTGTGAATCTGTAGGCTAACCCATTGATGTCAGAGGTACAATAAGAAGCTAATGTCCCAAACTAAGTGAGATGTCTTCCAACACTAATTAAAACAGGGCACCATCTAGTGGCTATTGCAGCCGGCTGGAGATGGTTATGGGACGACCCTGCTGCCCAGAGTAGAACACCGTTCATCAGAAGCACAGGTGTTTTTTTTATTTTAAAAAAGGTCACAATAGATTTGTTAGACCCAACTCCAACTCAAGCTAGCTGCGATTAAACCTCATTGGGATAAGTAAATCACAGGTCAGTTAGATACCATTTCTTTAAAAAATGCTCAATGGTGACCAGCCTTTGTCTTTTAAGGTGACGCTGGACTTTTTGTCAGTCTTGTGGCAATAAGTTTCACGTGCTATCGAAGGCTTGCATATTATTTTATTTGTTCCTTGCCTGTTAGCTGATTAATCAGATGTTTAACTCAGTTTAAGCACATGTGCATATGATGAGAACAGAAATCATAGGTATCTTTTTGGGTATGCAAATGCGAGAACATAATTTAATAAGCCAAAGCTACCTACTTATGTGTAATAAAAAAAAATTAAGGTCTCATATATATAATAAATGTTCATAAATGTACCAAGCAAACACGTACATAAATATATAAACCACACGTCTGGAGCAGCACAGGAAGACAGTCCTGAAACCATTTTGACTCCCCAAACTGACCAAATGTTTCTCTGCAAGGAGGGAGGGGGTCAGGGAGCCTTTCCATTGTCTCAGGAATTAAGTGATCACCATCTCAAAGGAATGGCTAGACTTCCAGAAAAGGCAATCAGATAAGGCATTATCAGATAACCTGGCAGACAGGAAAAACAACAACATTCAAATTTCTGTTGTAGACCGCCTTTTCTGTGATGTAGGTATGATGTATCTGGGAGGTGGTCTTGGGCTACACCCTTTCTGTGATCTATGTGTGAGGTTTCTGAGGGTGGTCTTGGACTCCAGGATGGGCAATTTAAAAAGCTCTATGTAAGGGCAGGCACACCTTTGTTCTGGGTCCTCCTCCTTTCTCTTGCGTGTGAAGGGGGCACCCTGTTGCAACAGTTCAATAAAGATCAGGCTTACTAGCTGCTTTGCTTCTCAATATTCTCGGTTGGCCTCTGTTATTTTCTCCTACCGATGGAGAACCTTCAAAGGACTCTATAAGGGCTCTTGTGTCTCCCATAAGGGAATAAGGACAGATTTTGTTGGCAGTAAAGGTCATATTTAACATTTTAAGTCCCTATTACAGTAACATAAAATCCCAAAATAATTAAATAAGCTCTTGTAGGTGGACTGAGCAGTAGGCAGCTGCTCAGCTGGGCAGCCAATTGTCAGTTATTTAATGTGTAATCATTTCTGTGATTTTCTGGCCGAGGTGTGAAAATAATTTGCCCAGTCTTGGGTTCTCTTTGGCTTGGAGCGGAGAATTGCATCTTCATCTCAGGCAACAAAATGCCTTGAGATGGTCCTGCCCAACAGATCAGTCACCCAAAGCTTAAAAAAATTTTTTTTATAAAGCACACTGTGTTCAAAATCCTCTCATCTGCAAATTCCTATTTAGAGACAGCATATACCTGATGCCAGGTAGAAGCAGTTTCCTTGTCACCAGACCTTGATGGGGGCTAATAAACCGAAGCTCAAGCCAGATAAGGCAGAGACACGATTGGGTAATGGTCCAGGGAAGTGGAACTTAAGCCTGCTCTGAATGGGATCTCACTCCCAAAAGGACCACATTTTCAAGTGTGTGCATCCATGTATGCACTACATTGCTACTGGTGTTCAGATGGCATCAACAGCTCTGCAGCACAACTCACCACAGCACCCTTGCCAGGGGGACACGACCTAGCCATAGTGATATAAAGTAATATCCAGGTGTGGTTACTGTAATTCATTGTGTGTGGGGATGTCCTTGTGTGCTCAGAAACTACAACAGCTACAAAAAGTAGCTGCTGGATTGTTGAGCAAGACCGGTCACTGTAAATGCATCCTTCAGTCTTAATCACTGTCATATGTAAGCTGCATACAGGAGACTCAACACAAGGAAACTAAAAGCAAGTCAAAACTATAAAATCAGAGTTCAATTAAAAAGGCTGTTGGACAGCTCAGTTGACAGAGCATGAGACTCTTAAGCTTAAGGTCATGGGTTTGAGCAAAAGAGTTGTTGTTGTTTAGTTGTTTAGTCGTGTCCGACTCTTCGTGACCCCATGGACCAGAGCACGCCAGGCACTCCTGTCTTCCACTGCCTCCCGAAGTTTGGTCAAACTCATGCTGGTAGCTTCGAGAACACCGTCCAACCATCTCATCCTCTGTCGTCCCCTTCTCCTTGTGCCCTCCATCTTTGCCTACACCAGGGTCTTTTCCAGGGAGTCTTCTCTTCCCATTAGGTGGCCAAAGTATTGGAGCCTCAGCTTCACGATCTGTCCTACCAGTGAGCACTCAGCGCTGATTTCCTTAAGAATGGAGAGGTTTGATCTTCTTGCAGTCCATGGGACTCTCAAGAGTCTCCTCCAGCACCATAATTCAAAAGAGTACTGCATTACAATTCTGTGATTATAAGACTGTTCTCCACTCAAATATTCCTGCGTTCCTGGGGGCTGGACTAGGTAACTCTTGTGGTCCCTTCCAACCCTACAATTCGTTTACAAAAGGTCTTCAGTAAGCACCAGAAGTTCAACAGGAAGGGGGACTTGTCTGACCTCAACCAGAAAGGAGTTCCACAAAATGGGACCTCCAATACTGAACACAGCTCCTTGTGGATACAAGCTAAGGGGGACCACTAGCAGTGACTCTCCTGGAGACCTCAGTGACTGGGATCGGGGCAAGTTGTTCAGAGCCATGTATATGTGCATATACATTTACACGCCAAAGTATCATGTATCACTAAAACACCTTGAGGCAAACATAGAAAGATGGAAATTTGTCGTACCAATAATTCCCTTTTCAAGGTGCTGTTGGAAGACATTCCTGATATAAGTGATCAATACGATGGACAATTTACAGAAGAGTGGAAGTCTTTTTTGGATTTTTTTTTTTAATATCACAATCAAATTGGATAAAAGCAGGATATAAATGCAATAAAACAGGGGTCAGCAAACTTTTTCAGCAGGGAGTTGGTCCACTGTCCCTCAGACCATGTGGGGGGCTGGACTATATTTGGGGGGGGGAATGAACGAATTCCCTTGCCCCACAAATAACCCAGAGATGCATTTTAAATAAAAGCACACATTCTACTCATGTAAAAACACGCTGATTCCCGGACTGTCCGCGGGCCGGATTTAGAAAGCGATTGGGCCGGATCTAGCCCCCAGACCTTAGTTTGCCTACCGATGGAACAACAATAATAAAATGAACAACATAAAAAGAATAATGCATAACTGGACCTCGATTCTGTGCTCTGAATGAAGCAATGAAGCCCCATGAAGCAAAAGCAGCAGCAGCAGCAGCAGGCAGCCCTGAATTGGTGGAGTCAAAAAGGCAGCAACCCAAATGCCTTATGAAAAGACAAGGAGGAGCCACCATGCCTTTACAGAGTCATTATATTCCCACCATTTATTCGACCTACTTTGCAAAAACCTCCCACAGAGCTAGGGCCTATTTATAGCCTCTCCCTTTCCCCACAATATTATGTATATTTAAAACTTGGTTGGCACTCAAGGCAGACATTCCATAAATAGTTACTGTTTACCCACCTACTTTGACAACCTCTTGTTCTGTACACAGAATGATTCCAAAAACACTTTATTTGGGATACAGACAAAATGGAGACAGTGATTCCTGAACAACATCAGCTGAAGACATTTGTACAAATTGTTTCGGGGTCGTGATGTGGTCGGCAGGCGTCAAACCTAAAAGATTGTTTCCCCTTGAGCGGTAATAAATGAATAAAGATTAAAACTTTGGGGTTTAGTAAAAAGAAAAAAAAAGTGGGAGGAGGGAGGGAGCATGATAAATGTTTATAAAATTATTCCTGGTATAGCGGGGCGTGGAGAAGAGATAAACATTCCTCTCTCACAATCCTGGAATTTAGGGGGCCACCCAGACAAGTAGAAAAATCCAGTGGATAGCTCCTTCGTGCAATGAAACAACTTTTTGTAGAGTTCCCTAAAATGGGCTCAGGAAATTTCATTAAGAATACATCTATCAACATAGCTAAGCAGAAGTTCAATGCTCATAGGCAGTAGACCTCTCAGTACCCTATACAATGCACAAACGAGAGAATCACAGAATCATAGAATTGTAGTCGGAAGAGACCCAGATAATTATTTCTGCTTGTGAACTTCTGGTCCATGCCTTGTGAACTCTCAGAGGTTTCTGGATTCAGATTACTGGATTATGATTCAGCAAAGATACTCTTGTGCTCTTTAAATCTAAGGGTGTTTTAATCAGTTACTTAAAAACACGAATTTTGTGACATTTTGAATGTCTACAATATTAAAAGTAATGCCAATACAACTTCCATAGGTGCTCTAACTTTAGCAGAGGGACCCTATTGTCCGGTTACATTCAACTAAATCCCATTTGCTTCCCAGAAAACATTCAGAAGGGCTTTCATTTAGATTACCTTGCATAGTGCATCGCTAAAAAGTAGATCCAATGCTGACTTTTTTTGAGTCAGCTCTCTGTGTTAAGTCCCAATACATTATTTTTTTTAAGTGTTTTGCATAACTAGCTAATTTTGTGCATTCATCTGCTCAGCTGAACTCAGCTTTTCAAAGGGCTCTCTTTGGATGAAGCAGCTCCACTCTTGGCCTAGCTGGCTCAGTTTTAGAAAATCTTCATAAAACACCAGCGCTTTGTAACACTGCGGTCCAATGTTATCTGGGAAAAGCAAACCACTTGGAAGACAAAAATAAGATGCCTGAACTTAGCTGGTGACTCGAATCCAGCTAAAGTTAAGTCTTGATTAACTCCAATTGCAACCAATTTGTTCCATGGGTTTCAACTGAACTAACAGCGCAGTCCCACAGAGTATACTAATAAGTGAGTCCCATTGAATTTAGTAGGACTCACTCCCAGGTATGTATAGGATTGTAGTGACGACTACTTTTTGCCGGATCGGAACCAGTGAGGTATACTTCTAAGCTTTTCAGTCACACGAGGGGTTCTGAGCATACTGATAACAGCTGATTTATGTACTTCTCACTGAGCAACTAGGGAGAATGTCTTCCATGCCCTCTAACTTCAAAAATAGGCTAGAGATTCACTATTAAAAGAGAAAGCTGAAAAAATCGTGGAAAAGGGTAGGCCTCTGCAGAATCCCCCCTCCCTTTCACCATGGCTATGGTCCTGACTCATAGACACATGCAAAAACACCCCGCTTTGGGTTTCTGATCTGACCAAATGCAAATATTGAAATATGGTTATTTCGGAGTTATTTATTTTAACATCCTGGGCTTTACCTAAATGGTGCCCATGTAACTCTACCAACCAGAGAGGTGGAGCTGGCGAGTCTGACGTTACTGAGCTGGATAGAACACTGGCCTAAATGTTGCAAGTCTCTCCTTGTGACGTTCTCCAAGCCGAAAATACAGCCCAGCGCTCCCAAGTGATAGGCGGAACGCCGGCACTTCTTACTACATAAAACAGAAGAACTGGCAGAAAGCATACAGATGTTTCTAGTTTAAAATCTCCAGCTTTCAGTAAAAGTTGTTTCCTTCTTTGAAAAAAAGCTTTTGTTTCCGTAAATGCAATTTTGGAAAAATGAAAGCTGCCCCCCCCCCAGCTCTTCTGGCTGTCGAGTTTCCTCTCCCCTCCCTGGAAATGTCTTGGCAATAGGTGAAAATAGGAAGACGCTGATTCTTGAACTTTGAGTAGGTAGGCCAGCCTTCCTCAACCTTGGGTCCCCAGTTATTGTTGGACTACAATGCCCATCATTCCTAGCTAGCAGGACCAACTGAAAAGCAAGAGGGGAGAGGCTGGTGGCCGCACTTCATAAAATCACAGAGTTGCTCAGTGAAAAAACCCCTCTGCTTGAGGATTTTTCTATCTACTAAGCCGCTTTCTGAGCAAAAGCAGAATATAGAAACAGGTCATTTGCACCCTTGGCTCCATTGCTGTGAAACTCCCGCTCTTCTCCCTGGGAAGCCTTCCTGGGCCCATCATTGTATGCATTTCATTACCAGGTAAATTATATACTGTTTTTGGAGGCCTTTCAGAGATGTCGATTGCCGAGCATGATTTATTATTTGCTGCTGCGACAGGAAGAGCTGCTGGGGCAGATGTATCATTGCTAGTCTACTGTTGCTATTACATTGTTTCCAGATTTTAACTGATGCTTTGTTACTGTTTGGATTGTTTTAATACTTTGTTGTTGCTCTTCTCTGTTTTGGGTAATTTGTAGAAGAAGGTTACACATTACATATATAGCCATTTTCTGGCACTGAACAGGGCCCTGATTTTGAAATATGATTTCGCTAGCGTTTGCCAAAGTGATAAATATTACAGGGGAAAGGGAAGGACTACAGAAAACGCAAAACACTGCAATGCATGGTGCTTTTCCATCCTTTTTATTACTACATGGTAACTTTTCCACACCAAGTACTGAAAAGGATTTCCAAAGATGGTAGTTTATAGATCTGGAGGACACAAAGGAGTATTGATGGATGTACCAGACTGCAGTCTCCAGGACATCAATAGACCTTCATAGTGCCTAAAAGAGTCAACCACACAAGGATTAAGTTCAGTATAAAACCATCTCCTGTCTTGGGCCTATTCTGCTGTTTCAGCAATGAATCATGGCTCCTCCAGTTCTAGGCTTGCTGACCCATATTTAAAATCTGAAAAGAAAGCTCAAGAGTAAAAATGCTTCTTGT
Source organism: Podarcis bocagei (assembly GCF_964188305.1). NCBI lineage: Eukaryota > Metazoa > Chordata > Lepidosauria > Squamata > Lacertidae > Podarcis > Podarcis bocagei. The sequence continues at coordinate 55,439,584 of NC_138136.1, read as the reverse complement.
CTTGTGACATTCAGCAGCTCAGTGTCATCAGGATGGGACAGCCTGAACTTCAATAACTTGCTTTCTTAATTGACCCTTGCAGACGGCACAAAGGAAACCCTTGTAATTTGGTTATATGATTGATTCCCTCCCAATCTGAAGACCTAGGCGGCCAGCAGGTCCTGCTAGGGATGTAATGGCGAGGATTTCCTGACTACTTTCAATAAGCGACAAGGCCAGAAAAATTAAGAGCGTTCAACGACTTTCAGCAGTAGATATCTCACTGTAGTTTAATCCAACTGTTCCAGGCAAGCCTCAGAATTTGTTAACTTAGAAGAACACTTTCAAAACATTGACTTTTCCCAAGATGTGCAGTCGTGCAGTCAACACTCCTTTATTTAAAGGTTGCAAAAAACATTACAAAGAATTCACCTTCCTTTGACTAATATATCAAAAACAAAGAAAAGCCCAAGCACAGCATAAAATCCTATTTACTCCTCTTTTCAATCACCTTCCAATTTTCTTAATGTTACACTGAAAACGTTGATAATTCAGTCTTCATATTGCCTCTTCCCCAAATCTGTGTCTGTGCAAAGTCCCATGAATTCATATGCTATGCATTTCTCTCTACATCTGCAATTTTAAATAAATATGACAAGGATTTTAAGTTCCAATTGTGCAGAATGCCATACAGGACCTTGCTTAAGGTGGAAGGCCACACGATTCTAACATTTGTCAGGAGGTTGTTTGTTTGTTTTAAAAAAGAGCAAAACATTCCACATAAAAAAAGAGGTGTGTCACCATCTCCCTCCAATACATAATAAAGTGTGCCACATTTACCATGCTGGGCAAGGTAATATACTAATGTATGTCATCAGTTCCTTTTTCACTGAAGCCTGGCATGCCGTTCTGTGCATTTGAAGGTAATCACCATAAGCCCACATTCCACGTGAAAAGTTTATATTAAACATTTCCCTCTATTCTCCCCCATTTGCTGGCAAACACAGCATTTGCCCATTCCCTTTAAACCAGGGAGAATGAAAAAGTATATTGTAGGACACTCTTTTTAAACATTCAGAAATGTATGCATAACTGCACATCTCTGGCAAAAACCTGAAAGTACAGTAGGCACACCTCTGTTCTGCTGAATTTTGATCGCTTTTCTGCACGCTTCCAAGGAGTCCATGAAAATGTGTAAAATACAACACCAAAACTCTGGAAATGAATGGGCATGATCCGGTGGGAGAATCACCTGCACAACCCTTATTGAGATGGATACATTTTTTATATTTATTTTTTGCAGATGGCACTCCTTGTGGGCTGCTCTTAATTCTGTTAAACTTTCATTAAGTATTAGTAGCCAGAAAGACAAGCTTTTAGTGCCTTATCAAAATCACGCTGAAAATCCTCCCTCATTGTAGGGGTCAACCTTCTCAAAATCAAGGATTTATCCTTCCTGCCTCAATACGAAATAGCATTAATGCTGTAATATTTTTAAATTGCATCAGTCAGACATTTCAATTCTATACAACGTTAAAGGGGGGAGATTGTTCTGATGAGCAAATGAGAAGCCCATAGCAACAACAAAAAAGTAATAATAATAAAAAAGTGAAGAACAACCAGAAAGCTTGAAGGAAACCAGCTTGCAAATGCTGACTTCTCAAATCAAAATACTTCCCCCCACTTTCCTGTTTTACATTTTTGTTCTCAGTTTTTAAAAAGCTGCTCGTTGCTAACATCTTGCTTTATCACCCCCAAGCTCAGAGCCGCTAGAAAAAAATCTCTTGGGGTTTTTTGTTTTTGTACAAATATATAAATAAAAGCATACAATCTTGTGAGAGTTCCCCTATTATTCTGGTTCCTAATAAGCCCCCTGAAAATGGCAGCGAGGCTGTACATTAGTAACAAACTTCCTGGGAGGGGATGGGCGGGCCATGTGGATGCCTCCCCTTCAGCCAGAATCCATAGTAAAGAGCTGGATGTCTTGTGGGCTCCAGTAAAGTGCCACTGCAGAATTGTACACGAGGGACCAGACGTAAGGGATGAAGAACTCCTCAGGTTGCTCCTCTTCCACGTATTTAAACTTCAGCTCTGGAAATTTCTGGAAAGGAAAGGACAAGCAGAGAATGAATGAATGCATGAAAGCCCGAGGGAGACCCGAGAAGTCGAATAATTTCTTGGTGAATGCAACAAGCGAGAAAGGAATTAATTCTTCAGGCCTAAAAGGAGCAAGTCGAGGAAGTCGTCAAGCTATTTGTTTTCTTGGAACACAGATCGGCTGCTCGATTCCAAGGTTCTTATGTTTTGTATCTACCCAATGTTCAGAACGCACATTCCAGTGGGAGAATGGCAATTATGCTGCCCTTTGTTCCTCGTAATACTTTCCCATAAAAGTTTATGGGGGGAGGTGGGAGGAGGAGAAGGCTGGCCTTGTGTCTCCTGCGTTGCTTCCGTTCTGCCCAGCCAGCTCCTTCCCTCCCTCTTGTCCAAAATGTATCAGTTGCAGAAGCACTCAATACCGCTGCTTGTATTAGCCTTTCGGAAGAAATGCATCAAGAATCTTCCTGCTGTGCTTCTCGCTGGGCCTGGGACCAGCACTCATTTTCTACAGTCCCTCCCCCTTGGTATTTATTCTGCAGCTACAGCCAAAACCAGGCTTCCTCAACCTAGTGTCCTCCAGATATCTGAACTACAAATCCCATCACTTCTGGCCAAGAGCCATGCAAGAGCCACACATGTTATTTCATGTTGGGATGCCCTTAAAGGGGAAAAACAAAAATTAATGAGCTCCCCCCCTTCCTTTCCTTTTTTTTTTTTACTGACTTCTAAATACTGCCTGTGTCAAGGGCTTGGCGGGAGTTCAGACAAAAGCCACATTTCAGCCATCAGTTCGAGCGAAGATAAAACACGTCCCACTTCGTTATTTATAATGATGTGGCCAAGGCTAAGTACAAACTGCTGCACTGTGACAGAAGGAGAGTGAGGTTGGCAAATAACAACGGGCAGTGAGAGAAGGCAAAGGCCCAGTAGAGAGAGTCAAGACTTGGTCTCCTGGGGGCTGGATCCCGTATTACCGAGTGGTCTTGGGCGAGCCGCTTCCTCTCACAAGTCCTCCAATTTATTGTGCTTCAATGAATTAGTTTTTCCTTTTTTGTTATTGCGAACTGCCTTGAGGTGTTCTTTTTTTTTATGAAGGGCGGTATTGAACTTTTAAAAAAATAATTTAATGTGGCCAGAGAGTCCTATCACCACCTTGTGCCGCCTTCTGCAGCTGCTGTGAGGGTGGGTGACACAGCGCTTGACAGACAAAAGCCTGCCACGCTGCGCCAGAGTTGCTTTTGAGTAAACATGCACAGGGGCCAGGATGTAAAAGTCAAGACCCAAAGACCAGCATGCAATCTGGATCTGCTGACTATATAAAAGAGGGTATCTATGGACACTTCTAAGTGTTCCATAAATTCCAATGGGAAAGATTTAGTCACATGCTGGATCGTTCCCTAAACAATGAAGCAAAGTGATAAAAATGTCTTCCTGTCAGATGAATACACATGAATACATTGTGGACGAACGGTGTGTGCACAAGTGTGTTTGTGTCATGACTAAATTAAGTCCCACTGGTTTCAATAGTCTAATTATGACAAAATCTGGATCTAACTCACAGATGACCTTCTGAGCAGGCTATCTGTTCTGATCCCCAAGAGGCCACCTTATATATTTCCAGGCAATTATCCTCTTTGTATTGATCAAGCCAGGTGCTGGCAGGTGCCAATGTTGGCATCTTGAGAGACAATGGAAGAGGGCACCATTAGGGGTAAAGTCAAAGTGCTGGTGAGTTTCAGTGACTGCTGTGACTCTAGAGACCAATACAGGGGCTCCCCCAGCAAGAAAGGCAACCCATACTTAACGCCAATAAGGTTGAGCTTCTAACTTGTAACTGCTGTTTCCTGTGATGTTTTTGCAGCATTAGCAGCACCCAAGTGACCTCTCCGGGACACAAGCCTGGGCAGGATACGTAGGAGTCCTGGGCTGCCCAGGCAACAAGACCTCACTGCAGGCAATCCAGTTTCACTGTCACATGAACTAACCCTGGAGGGAAAGCCCTCTTCTTGTGCCGCCTTTTCTCCAAAATGAAACTGCTCAGTCCATTCTAAGCCTGCTCACCCCATGCCCTTGTAACGCTAACATTATTTGCCTAAACAACCACAAGAAGTCCTGTCCTTCCTTCCCGAGAAAAGCTGAGTCTGAGCTGGTGGCTGGAACAGGACTATGTAGCTAGACGGGTCCAAAGTTTACCAGACTGTCTGAGCCACCGAGTCTGCGATAGAATGCAAAACCTCAGGAAGTCCCCATGAACAGATGCAAGAGCCGCAGTTTCACTGCTACTTTCGTGCATAACCCCCATAGGTGCCCAAAAGATCATGCAGATAGCAGGAGAAGATCATAACCCTTTGCTCCAGAGGGTTTAATGCTACTCAGAATCAGGAGGCCACTGCAGTACATTAAATATCAGCTTACAGCCTCCACCAAGGACCTCCTGCGCTTTGTAGTGCCCTCCTGCTTATCAGTATTTATATATTTAAAATATTTCTCTGCCATCCTTCCACCATTCAGCCTTCAAGACAGCTAGTGTAGAAATGCAGTTCAGGGTGTAGCAGGAACCCCCCCACCCCAATCATTCTGTTTGCACAAACTTCACACACACTCACACTCACACACTACACACGCCACATTTCTGTTATAAATTCATAGAAAATCAACCATACATCGGATTTGCACTGTTCCATTTTTTACTCCATGTGACAAGGACTATCAAAGGGGGTGCTTGGTTTCTGGTCAGCCATAATCTCTTCAGCATACCAGCACATCCACAGGAGCCCTGCCCAGTTGCTATGTCAACCCTGATAATCCCAAACAGAAGACAATCAGGATCACAAAGAACAGTGGATTCACCACAGGCTGAAACAAAGGACAATGATCAGATCTTCCCTCTGGGGGCAGGAAACTGCAAACTCCCCATTGTCACCTGGAAAGTACTCATGGGGAGGGGGAAAGGAGGAACCAGCCAGGTGACAGGACACTCAGGTTACCACCACAACTCCTCCCTCAACCCCTCCTTTCTGTAATGTATGCATGATGTCAACCCTTTCTGTCATGATGCATGATGTCAACCCCTCCTTTCTGTAATGTATGCATGATGTTTCTGGGGGTGGGCTTGACCTAGAGGAGGGGAATTTCAAAAGTTTTTATAAGGTCTTGCAGCCCATTGTTCTGGGTCTTTCCTCTCTCCTGCAAGTGAGGGGAACACCCTGATGCATCAGTTCAATAAAGGCCAAGCCTACAGGCTGCTGTTTGCTCCAAGTTATCCTGGTTGGTGTCTTTGTTTTGTCCAAGAGAGCCCTCGGATTTTTCCGTTAACAAGGGGGAGAAAATACAAAACAGATCAGAACAAAAACTGGACTGAAGTTAATTTTTTAAAACTTCACTGGATTAAAAGAGAAGCTCATTTAAATATCTATCTATCTATCCATCTATCTAACCTGATGCTGAAAAGAAAAGGAATAAAAGAAAAGAGGAGTAGGTCAACATCTCTGGGAAGAGAACAGCACAACTTGGGAGCCATGACTGAGAAGCCACACATCAAACCTCAAAAGGTGGGAGCACCAGAGCAGGGTGTCAGATGACCACCATAGCCAATGGGCAGATAGAATCATAGAGTTGGAATAGACCACAAGGGCCATCGAGTCCAACCCCCTGCCAAGCAGGAAACACCATCAGAGCACTCCTGACATATGGTTGTCAAGCCTCTGCTTAAAGACCTCCAAAGTAGGAGACTCCACCACACTCCTTGGCAGCAAATTCCACTGTCGAACAGCTCTTACTGTCAGGAAGTTCTTCCTAATGTTTAGGTGGAATCTTCTTTCTTGTAGTTTGGATCCATTGCTCCGTGTCCGCTTCTCTGGAGCAGCAGAAAACAACCTTTCTCCCTCCTCTATGTGACATCCTTTTATATATTTGAACATGGCTATCATATCACCCCTTAACCTCCTCTTCTCCAGGCTAAACATGCCCAGCTCCCTTAGCCGTTCCTCATAAGGCATCGTTTCCAGGCCTTTGACCATTTTGGTTGCCCTCCTCTGGACACGTTCCAGTTTGTCAGTGTCTTTCTTGAACTGTGGTGCCCAGAACTGGACACAGTACTCCAAGTGAGGTCTGACCAGAGCAGAATACAGTGGCACTATTACTTCCCTTGATCTAGATGCTATACTCCTATTGATGCATCCCAGAATTGCATTGGCTTTTTTAGCTGCCGCGTCACACTGTTGGCTCATGTCAAGTTTGTGGTCAACCAAGACTCCTAGATCCTTTTCACATGTACTGCTCTCAAGCCAGGTGTCACCCATCTTGTATTTGTGTCTCTCATTTTTTTTGCCCAAGTGCAATACTTTACATTTCTCCCTGTTAAAGTTCATCTTGTTTGTTTTGGCCCAGTTCTCTAATCTGTCAAGGTCGTTTTGAAGTGTGATCCTGTCCTCTGGGGTGTTAGCCACCCCTCCCAGTTTGGTGTCATCTGCAAATTTGATCAGGATGCCCTTGAGTCCATCATCCAAGTCGTTGATAAAGATGTTGAATAAGACAGAACCCTGTGGCACCCCACTAGTCACTCTTCTCCAGGATGAAGAGGAACCATTGATGAGCACCCTTTGGGTTCGGTCAGTCAGCCAGTTACAAATCCACTGAGATAGATATGGGAGAAAGTGGTTTCCAGGTAGCCTGGCCCTAGGCTGTTCAAGACTTTATAGGTCAACACCATCTCTTCAAATTGTGTCTGAAAACCAACTGGGAGCCACTGGAGATTTTTGAGCCATGGAGTGATATGTTCCTAGCACAAAAGCCATCCTTGTTGTGTCACATTGTGCTGGAGGTCTGATTCATCTAAGTTCAGGCTAGATCCTTCTGTGTAGTGGCACCTGTCTTGTGAAGCATGCTGTCCACTGATGTTAGATAATGGCCAATGTTGCTCACCTTTCGCCAGATGCCAAAAATATAACAACTACTACTACTACTTATTATTTTTACTCTGCCCATCTGGCTGGGCTTCCCCAACCACTCTGGGCAGCTTCCAACAAAATATTAAAATACAGTAATGCATCAAACATTAGAAGCTTCCCTAAACATATATATTCCCTAAATATATATTTCTACAGGCTTTCCCCCAGCTAGCATTGGATTTCTCTTTGAAAAACTTTTTATCAGCTTTGGTTTGTTGTTATTTATTGTTGTTATATACTATTATGATGTTTGGCACAGTTTGGTGGTCTAGAAATCTTTCAAATACAGTGGTACCTTGGGCTATAGACGCTTCAGGTTACAGACTCCACTAACCCAGAAATAGTACCTTGGGTAAAGAACTTTGCTTCTGGATGAGAACAGAAATTGTGCAGCGGTGGTGCGGCAGGCCCCATCAGCTAAAGTGGTATCTCAGGTTAAGAACAGTTTCAGGTTAAAAATGGACCTCCAGAATGAATTAAGTTCTTAACCTAAGGTACCACTGTAGATAAAATACAATGAAAGCAGTGAGTTCCAGTTAAGAACTCAGGTGCTGAATTTTTAATCAGATGGTGCTTCCAAACCATCTGTTTTTAGAGGCAGTTCCACATACAATCCATTGCAGTAATCTAATCTGGAAGTTACCAAGGCATTGGATAATTATGGCAAGATCATCTTTTTGCAGAAACAGACATAATAGTCTGGCCATGGCTGTTAAGTCGAAGGGGGGTTTAAATATGAGGCCAACGTCTAAAAACAGAAGAAGGTGCTAATGAACTTGCGAGGGACAGCTGGAACATGCTCCCTCTCCATGCCAATGTGCCTGTATGCTTGATGTGCCAATGTGCCTGTATGCTTGATGTTAGTGAGAAAGGGGTTGTACGTGCACAGGACTCGGACAGGGAAGCTTGACTATAGTTACTTACTAATCCTGAATATGCAGTGGTCAGTGGTCACAATCCTGCCACTTCTGTGTTCAGGAGGAACACATAATGGGTAGTTGGATTGTGTTCATCCCCATGGGGGATAAAGTGGTCATAAAAGCCGCTGCATCTTGTAGCTTTTTTTTGATATTCACATTTAAAAACGTATACTTTGAACATGACAAACTTGTGTGTACAGACCCATGTGTGTTGTGCTTTTGGCTAAAGCTCCCTACTGAGCTATGCACTTAGTGGCAAACACGTTACTGGGGATCACAAGGAGACGGTTGCTGTGCTCATATCCTGCTTATAGGCTTCCCTGGTGCACTTGGTTGGTCACAGTGGTAGCAGAGTACTGGACTAGGTAGGCCTTTGGTATTCCTATGTTCTTATGAGTTTATTACTGATCCTTATGTGGAATGGTCCCAAGATCCCATGTCTTTGATTTCCACTGTCCCGCTTTCTTTCAACTCTGAACAGTTAAGGCACCACAGTGAATCTCAGTACAACAGACAAGATGTGTTCACTGCTTTCAAGATGCTTATGCCCTTCTCTGCTACAACAGACAAATAATTCATGCTTTTATAAGGAGAAAGTTTAAGTGCCCTGGACAAACCTGTAATATTTTATTTACTTTCAATGGTTTCAATTTGTGCAAAACTAACTGAAAGCAATAAACTCAAACTTTTGCAAACAGCAAGCTGTTCCTTTGAAGGCTCATTCTCTTGCCCAGGCTGTCTGCAGTGGTGCTTGCCATTGTCTTTTCTGGAGTATTAGGCAAGTTGGAGATCCCCCTGAGCCTCACAAGTACACCCCCCTTTTCAGGTTCCACTGGCACTGTTTGCATTGCTTTCCTTTTGCTGCCGACAGAAAGTCGCCGCGACCTGCATCAGCTGAAAATGGGGATGTGATTCGGTTGAAGTGTCCACATGGTATGCAGCTGCAGAGTCTGCCTGATAGTATCTTTATGCCTTTTTTTGGACTTACAGAAGAGACATCAACTGTGGAAAAACTCACAGTCAAGAGAGACAAAGCAGACCAGTGGAAACTTACAGGGCAAAGCAAGTTCTGTCCCCTTTCATCTGCAGGCATGCCTTGACTATAAAGCTCATTAGAGCTTTAATGCTAAATGAGTTTAAAGAGCCAGCCTCGTGGGCATTTCTCACATATACACGGCACTCTCTTGCATTGCTCCCTAGAAGTTGCTTATGGCTCATAATGGTGCTCAGTGTGCCAGCCCGAGCTGTAGGTAGTTTTGGCACCATATCCTAGCATGGGAAGAAGCACAGCTTAGTAACAGAGCTAATCTTTGCATGCAGACTGTTTCAGGTTCAAACTCTGATCCACTGTGCAAAACTCATGCTATGGTGGAAAGGGCTATAAAATCAAGAACTCTCAAGCTGAAATCCTATTAATTGGATCACAGCAGCTGAGATCAATGGAACATGATCACAAATCCCAGACAAGAGATTATTTAGGTAATATGCAGTTCCCTCAATGTTCAGCAGCAACTTCATGAGAACTCCTAGGACTATATCCTAATAATAATAATAATAATAAAATTTATTTATATCCCGCCCTCCCCAGCCGAAGCCGGGCTCAGGGCGGCTAACAACAATAAAACAGTACAAAAGTACAGCATAAACAACATTCTAAAATCATTCATTATAAAATTAATTAATTCAAGCCACTGGCAACCATTGGGCCAGAGCTCCGCGAAGATTGCCGAGGGAGGGAGTCAGGCTGTGCCCTGGCCAAAGGCCTGGTGGAACAGCTCTGTCTTGCAGGCCCTGCGGAAAGATGTCAAGTCCTAAAACCCCACATGAGAATTTGCCAATTGTGATAGTTACTGGCCTGGCTTTTGAACTTGGCACCCAGTTCACAAGACTACAACTAGTCTGGGAATGCAAATAAACAAGTCTTCTCCAAAGTGTGACAAGCCATCTCATGAAAGTTATATGGAGGTAGTCCAACTAAAGAAACAAATTGCAGATCTGCTGCTTATTTGTGTGGATAACAGTATCAAATCTTGTAAGAAATTTAACACCACGCATCTCTCCTACAAAACGCGCACACATATGGGAAAGGGTATTTCATTTATGTATCAAGTAAGGAACTGGTTTTAAGAAAATGTCCTGTACCAAACTGACTTGGTTTGGTTCTTTTAGTCCCACAGAAGAAACATCTGGAATTAGAACAGTATTTAAGACCTTACCCCATCAAACAGATCCCTGGTTAAAAATAATAATCAGTTAATTATACAAGGCCACTTTCAACTATAGTAGAGGGTATAATGATAATTTGCAAGGTATGACTCAGTTTCTCTGCTAGTATGAGAAGTGCTAACTAACCCCAAACCAGAGGGAAAAAGGACAAAGGAGGGAAGAAGACAATAAATAATTTCCACTCCCATTTAATATCAGCCAAACCCCTTTTGTATATTTTAGGAATTAATATTGGATAAGTATGTGATGCAGCTATTTATAGCAATGCACATGCTTTAGTTATATTTGTCAAGTTACAGACATGAAACAATTGGAAAGGAGTCTAGTGCTATGAATTTCCCCCCCTTTTTTTACAGTGTGCCGTCTAAATTATGTCTTTGGGCTGCATTTTCAAGATGGCAGAGAAGACATTAACAAGAGAGGCAGACTGCGGGTGAAAAAACACACAAGGTTTAGCTTGTTACGTCCATGTTGGTCTTACAGAACTAAAGTCAAGAGTAGTTTAAGATGAAAGGTCACAATTGCTGCAATTCAATGGACACTTGAATGGCATGCAATGAGATTTACTTCTGTTTAGCCAGGCACAGGATCAGACTGTTGATAGAAAAGGTAACACATGCTTTTTAGTGCCATTTATTTCAATGGGAGAGTTAAAGCACATTACTTTCCTTTGTCCCACTGAAACTGATAGGAGTAAAAAGTGTTTCAGTTTGGCTGGAACATGCTGAAATGAAACGCCTCATTCAGCTCTTCTTCAGACAAGAAATAGATGAGAATAATCATAACAGAGAATAGTGTGCTGCTTGTTTCATCTCTGAAGGGCAACAAAAAATGATCTGCAAAAAAAAATCACTCTTATATCTGCTCCAACTCACAAGGCGGAGATATGTACATAAAACACAATTCCATTTCCTAGATCATGAGCAAATGAACTTTAAAAATGCACAAAATTCTGCAGGATGCAGACTGGGAAGACATACAAGGCAGTCCAATAACAGAGATCACCTTTGCTACTCTGTGTGCCCTTCATATTCTGGGACAAATATGGATAAAAGCCCTTTCTAAACAAAAGCATGGAAAGTAGAATTACGTGCTTATGTAACGGAGACTAAAGTGTACACAATCTGGGAAATGGAGAAAGAGGTGTTAACACCACACAATATTCATTTGGGTCCATGGGGGCAACTCCCTGAAATAAATAGGTGCTTTGTCTTTTTATGTAGGGAATTACGTGGGCATGAAGAATGATTTCATAATGGGATTAGACAGACAAGGGAGGGTTATGCACTACGTGACAGAAATGGTTGACGAGGAAACTGTTTCAAGGCAGACATATTGGGAAACAACTGAGGAAAATGACAAGATCCCTCTAAACAAGCAAGCAATAAACTACTGACTAAAAAACAACAACCATAAAACGGTTCTACTTCCTGACCTTGCTAAAGCATTTGTGACCCCATTTAAGCATACAAAGTGATTGACTGCTCAGACAGATAAGTAAAATCCCTTTGTATGTTTCTGAGTTTGGGGAATTAAAAACTGAAAAACAGAATAATCCCCAGACCTGCATTAACGCAGTCATTGCATATTGTCATCTTGCCCTGCCATACAAAAGGAGATGAGCCTATTAGGGAGCTACTGGGGACAACCCTCACCAACACGAAATGGACATCAATTGCTTCCTGGTGAGGGATTTGAAGAGGACACATATCAGCTGGAGGCTATTTTTGGACATGCCATGAAAGCATTGCATGAGCTTTAGAGCTAAAACATCGTCTTATTTCATTTAAATATGAAAAACTTTACAAGGTAGATGATGATTAGTGCCTTAACCTGTACATTAAGCACCTGAAGCGCCAAAGAGAGCAATGGCAAAACAAATTCTCTGCCTGCACCAAGTCCCAGTTTCAATCACTGGTGTCTCTTAAGTTTAAAGGACCACAGGGAGCAGAGGAGGAAAAGACCTGTGCCTGAGACCCTGGAGAACCTCCCTCCCTATCAGAGTAGACACCCTATGCTCATAGAATCACAGAATTATAGAATTGGAAGCTAACCCCAAGGCTCATATAATCCAACTCCCTGCAGTCACAACCAAAACATCCCTGACACATACTCATCCAAGGGCTGTACTTTCCCAGAAATACCACATGCTATAAACTTGAGCACAAATATTTTGCCCAAAATGGCACCAAAAAGCAAGCACATTTTGCTTGCTCAAGTGACAGTACAGTGAACAAGCCCCATGAAAACCAAGCATGGGCATTTTTGCCTCCTTTGCAAAACAAAGTTCTATGACAATGTGCTGACTTTCTCCCATAGAACTATTACTAAGTAAAACTCTTAACAATTTTGTTGAGATGAACCTCCACTTCATTGCTTGTAAACTTGGCTGGTGACCCCTTTGCCAGCCCAATCCATTGCTTCTGTGCACACATGAAGTTCCACCAAGAACTGTATATGAAACAGTCTTTGGTACTGGATGATGGAATAGTCCTAGGATGCATGGAGCTCCATCCATGATACTTGAATACGGACAGTTATAGATTGTTGTATGTTGTATGAAAATTATTATTTCAGAAATTTGAATTCAACCCAATGACCATCTCTCTATAAACCTCTCGACTCAATGCCTAAAATAACTTCATTAAAAAACAGGAATATTTACAATAATATTTACATTACCAAATAAAGTTATTTTAGGTTCTGGAGACATGTCTGACATTAAATGCTACTGATCAACTGTTTTAAAATAGTTTTCCCTTTTTGGGACATTATTAAATATCCATATTCACTTTCTGTTATGTAACAATTTAAATTTCTCTTCCATTTGTTTTAAAAGAAAAAAGTAGTTGCTCGTGATTTAGCAAGAAAATATAATTTTACTTGTAAGGTAAAAAGTAGAGGGCCCAATAATCCAACTATCAACATTTGATTCTACGCATTGGTAGGAATATTTAACTTTTAAGTTGCATAATGTTATGTCTCACCTAAAATACTGAAAAATAAATGGTTAAAAAACTTCCACTTTAACTACCAAGTCATCATAGGAAATTTCATAGTTATCAGTCATGAAACTGTTTTTGTATCCAAATAAAAAGATTCCATAGGTTCTATTTTTCACCACTGCTTATTTGTTCGCTATAAAATATTAGTGTTAAAATGGGTTAAGCCTAGGCTAAAAAACGATTCATGCTGTTTAGAGAGCAAAATGTTTCAATATTACATAGCTCATCTCTGGAGGCAGAGTAAATCAAGTATCTCATTCCAACATATTCTTGTCCCACCATAGCAATCTTAATGATTTACAGCAATCAAAAAGAGAAACCAATTTCACTGCATAATAATACTGGGACTAAGGCTATGTCTGTATTACATACTGAAGCCAGTTTTTAAATTCATTGGTAAACTGTTTAGATGATTTCCTCTGGGAGAACCTTTATCGTTGTAGTCTTATGAGGATTCTAAAAATGCTCACCCAGATCTCTAGCCTTGGGACTGAGTCATGGGACTGAAACTGCCTTGGTCGCACTGGTTGATGATCTCCGGCGGGCTAGGGACAAAGGTGAGAGCTGTTTCCTAGTTCTGCTGGATCTCTCAGCGGCGTTTGATACCATCGACCATAGCATCCTTCTGGACCGTCTTGAGGGGCTGGGAGCTGGGGGCACTGTTATACAGTGGTTCCGCTCCTTCCTCCTGGGCCGTGTTCAGAAAGTGGTGGGGGGGGGATGAGTGTTCAGACCCTTGGGCCCTCACTTGTGGGGTGCCTCAGGGTTCTGTCCTCTCCCCCATGCTTTTTAACATCTATATGAAGCCGCTGGGAGAGATCATCAGGAGGTTTGGGCTGGGTGTTCATCAGTATGCGGATGACACCCAGCTCTACCTCTCTTTTAAATCAGAACCAGTGAAGGCGGTGAAGGTCCTGTGTGAGTGTCTGGAGGCGGTTGGAGGATGGATGGCGGCTAACAGATTGAGGTTGAATCCTGACAAGACAGAAGTACTGTTTTTGGGGGACAGGAGGCGGGCAGGTGTGGAGGATTCCCTGGTCCTGAATGGGGTAACTGTGCCCCTGAAGGACCAGGTGCGCAGCCTGGGAGTCATTTTGGACTCACAGCTGTCCATGGAGGCACAGGTCAAATCTGTGTCCAGGGCAGCTGTTTACCAGCTCCATCTGGTACGTAGGCTGAGACCCTATCTGCCTGCGGACTGTCTCGCCAGAGTGGTGCATGCTCTGGTTATCTCCCGCTTGGACTACTGCAATGCGCTCTACGTGGGGCTACCTTTGAAGGTGACGCGGAAACTACAACTAATCCAGAATGCGGCAGCTAGACTGGTGACTGGGAGCGGCCGCCGAGACCATATAACACCGGTCTTGAAAGACCTGCATTGGCTCCCAGTACGTTTCCGAGCACAATTCAAAGTGTTGGTGCTGACCTTTAAAGCCCTAAACGGCCTCGGTCCAGTATACCTGAAGGAGCGTCTCCACCCCCATCAGTCTGCCCGGACGCTGAGGTCCAGCGCCGAGGGCCTTCTGGCGGTTCCCTCACTGCGAGAAGCAAAGCTACAGGGAACCAGGCAGAGGGCCTTCTCGGTAGTGGCGCCCGCCCTGTGGAACGCCCTTCCAGCAGATGTCAAAGCGATAAACAACTACCTGACATTCAGGAGACATCTTAAGGCAGCCCTGTTCAGGGAAGTTTTTAACGTGTGACATTTTACTGTATTTTTGGTTTTTATGGAAGCCGCCCAGAGTGGCTGGGGAGGCCCAGCCAGATGGGCGGGGTATAAATAATAAATTATTATTATTATTATTATTATTATTGTCTGGAACAATAACGCTAAGATCCCTTATTTGAAAATCATAGTGTTTAAATAGGCTTAAAGCCAGTTACAACTAGTAGTGTAGACATGCCCCAGCTAACTATAGAAGTGAGAGGAGGCCACTTTGTAATCTACTTGAAAACGATGGAAACGATGCCTTATGAGGAACGGCTAAGGGAGCTGGGCATGTTTAGCCTGGAGAAGAGGAGGTTAAGGGGTGATATGATAGCCATGTTCAAATATATAAAAGGATGTCATATAGAGGAGGGAGAAAGGTTGTTTTCTGCTGCTCCAGAGAAGCGGACACGGAGCAATGGATCCAAACTACAAGAAAGAAGATTCCACCTAAACATTAGGAAGAACTTCCTGACAGTAAGAGCTGTTCGACAGTGGAATTTGCTGCCAAGGAGTGTGGTGGAGTCTCCTTTGGAGGTCTTTAAGCAGAGGCTTGACAACCATATGTCAGGAGTGCTCTGATGGTGTTTCCTGCTTGGCAGGGGGTTGGACTCGATGGCCCTTGTGGTCTATTCTGACTCTATGATTCTATGAAACCTTCAGACATAAATTGAATTATGCATACATAAAATGACAACATGTTACACTGGGATCCAGGCTTTCAAACATTTTTAACAGCAGAAAGTTCCTGATTGGATCTAGGAATTGTGTAAACAGATACTGAAGAAACTGCTATCGAAGATCCACAGCATATTGAAGTAAAGCAGTGTTAGAAACACAGGTATACAAGCCAGTCGCCGACCTTAAACCTAGGTTATGGGCGCAACAACAGAATGTCTAGGCACTCTTTTTTATAACAAGAACCCAGTTTAAATCTGAAATCTTAGGCTCAGTACTGTGCCCAGAGCTCAGAAACTGCTCACGCTAATGAAATTCCCTGTCACAACTTGCACCTTGAACGATGGGCGTTCCGAATACTGAGGTCAAGGTATGCAAAATGGAAATTGGTCCTAATTAACACACACTCCTTCCGCATCCCCAATGCAATCTCCTTTCATATTCTCTGCCTCAAGAACCAGAAGATTTATGAAAATTTCCATGTTACAACGGAAATGGGGAAAGACGTGGTGGTGGTGTTCATTCTTATTTGTCCCCACCATTCTCTGAGTTGTACAGTATGAACCAGCACTTGGCTTCGGTGTAGCCAGGGATGGTTCCAGTTTCACCACATTTAAACTGCAGAGATTAAGCAGACGGGGCTCCTAAAAGGTGAAAAACCCCTTCCTTGTTTAAAAATAGACTTCTGCGTTTTTGGTTTCACAAAAATCCTTTTCATGCGGAGAGTGGCAAAAGGAATGGCAGCATGAGTCAGCCTGCATGCTTTTCTAAAGAAGAGGCTCCAGACATGCTTTCACCCAAAACTGGTGCAAAGCAATGATATCATTGCAAAAAGGCCTAAGGAGCCAGAAAGGACAAAGCTGTGGGCAAGCGGGGGTAAAGGTCACACCCAGCACACCAGTGCCCATTACCACATCTGGTCTGTTTCAGGAGCTGGAAGGCAATGGGGTCTCTCTCTCTCTCCACATCTGCCCAGCCACCTCCAGAGCAAAAGCCCCAAAACTCTTTCCCAAGCCCATCCCTCCCAACAGACTGGTTCCTAATGGAAACAGAACTCCATAGATGCAGCTAAAACCGTTCATCAACCCCTGTCCTGTGACCTCTTATGTACGGTGCCTGAAGGCATGTAACACCCCCTCTCTATTTTTGCTTATGGAAATGGGGGTGGCATAGCTTTGGCAAAACAAGTGTCCAGCTGTGGCAATAAGTTTCTTAATAAAGTTCTTGATTTTGTACGTTTTAGTCTGAGAAAGCCAGACCTGTAAATATTACAAAATGATAACAATCGCTTAAGAACAAGAGACAGACTTACTGTCACCAGCTGTTAACTTTCTGATCAGGGCAGCCTAGGAAGTGGGTCCTTATCTGTCTTAGTTCAGGACATGCTGACTAACACCCCTATTGAAGCAGCAGACCTTTGGCTCCACAATCTTTGTGTATTGGAAAATGTACGTGGCTGCCTGACATTACTCCCTTCTTAAGTAACTGAAGGTCTCAGAAGTGTTCAGAGAACTGTAATCCGGGTGGAGAAGGCCAGACACTGAAACGGGAGAAAAATCAAATTCATATCCCTGTTCAGAGAAATGAAGATGTATTGCAACAGCAAAGTCTCTGAAAGTTCAACTGTTCCAGGACAGAAAAAGGAAGAAAGAAAAGTGGAGACAGGCGAATAGTGATGGAGTAAGAACATGCATCACACCCTGGGTGGAACGGGTTTAGTTATTTGCTTAAAGATGACTGCATCTTTCCAGAGCCACAGTGTGGAGAGTCATGGGGTGCTAACAAGGTGGCTTACGGGTGGCTTGCTCTACCTCTGTATCTCCCCATCGCGGCCCACTGAAAGCCCAGATAAGGGGAGCTCAGCTGCCTTTAGCAACTCCATTATATCTTTCTATGGCTTTCTGGCGCGGCTGATCAGGAGTGCTGGATCACAACTGAATAACTTGAGAGGCGTTCATGAGATAGCTTGAGTGCCTCTGCTCATTCCTATGGCTACTGGGAGTTTGCAGCCCAAGATGTAGCTAGTTAATTAAAATCAGTATGTGAAGTTCAGTCCCCTCAAACTGGTCCGTCCCCCCCCCCCCCCCGCACAATATCTGCACCTTAAGAGTTGCCAGGTCAGAGCAGTACAGTAGTGATACCTCTGGTTACGTACGTAATTCGTTCTGGAGGTCCGTTCTTAAGCTGAAACTGTTCTTAACCTGAAGCATCACTTTAGCTAATGGGGCCTCCCGCTACCTCTGCGCCACTGCTGCACGATTTCTGTTCTCATCCTGAAGCAAAGTTCTTAACCCGAGGTACTATATCTGGGTTAGCGAAGTCTGTAACCTGAAGCGTATTTAACCCGAGGTACCACTGTACAGTGAATGCAGTATTCCCCCATCACGGTCCATACTTGTGGCCCAGCAGCACTATGTCCCTGTGGCTCCCTGCCCTACAACCTTCAGGTTCCCAACCGTCCCTTGTCTGCTCATTTCCTTCACACCACTTGTGTACAGCCATTTGTGTGAAGTTTTGCCCTCATCAGAGGCTCTTCAGTTCTTCTACCTCATGACTCCACCATGCATTTGTTTCGTTCAGATCCTTGCTTTCCCTTTTATTTAGCTCCAATCGGAACTATTGCTGCTGTCTAGGATGCGGGACAAGATTTCCCTTTTGTCTGATGCAGCAGGGCTCTTCTTCTCTACCCGATATCTTGATCACAACACCTCCATTCCCTACCTCCCATCTCCTGCAAGCCTCATTCTTCTATCTTTCCTTCAGGCACCTCAATTTTAGTAGGCAGTCTGCTCCCTTCCTGCTTCTAGGACTCCTTGCCCCTTGGCTTGCCAGGACATATGCCCAGTCTTCAATTTCTCCCTGTGTGGTCTTAAGTCTGAGCCAAACTGACAATGTTCTCTCCCCTTTCAAAAGCTGGGCTGCAATACTGCTTAGCTCCCTGAGCAATTGAGCATGCCAACTCACAAGCGCAATCAATCGGCACCAGATGTGCCACCACAAGAACAATATCAATTATTATTGCATTTGTATCCTGACCTTACTCCAAAGAGCTCAGAGTAGCACACATGGGGTTCTGTGATGTTATTATCCTCACATACACAAAGTGGTGTGCTGAGCAGATGGAAAATACAAGACGACAAGCAACTTTAAACCATGATTTCCCTACTGCATTTATGGAAGTTCAAATCATGATGCAAGTGCTTAATTATGGTTAATACAAAAAAAAGTTTGCTATGGTGTCTAAATTAATATTTGATTCTCCACACTAGGGTTTCCCAAACTTGGCTCTCCAGCTGTTTTTGGACTACAATTCACATCAACCCTGACCGCTGGACCTGCTAACTATAGATGATGGGAGTTGTAGTCCAACAACAGCCAGAGACCTAAGTTTGGGAAACCCTGCACTACACCAATCTGTCTTTCTTCCTAGGGAAGGGAAGACAGATTCTTGCCTTTATCTTCCTGGGATCAGCTCTGAGGAAATGGACAGCTTTTTTTCTTGGTACTTCAGACCTTGATCAGTGTGCATTTGAGGCTGCTACAAAAGATTCTGGGAATGTTTGGATTATGCTGCTATGAAGTAGACCAGTGACAAATAACTTTCTATTAAGTTTCTGTATGACCCAGGTCCTGCAGCCTCTGAGATGACTCAGTGTCTGGCCATGAAAAGGGACTCGATGTGGGCAAGCCTAAACGAAACTGAATGCCAACAAGACTGAAGTAATGATGAGCTCTCTGTATGTTTTGCTCTCCCTTTCCAAGCAGTGAAAAGATCATGATAAGTTCATGGTCAGTTGTTTTTGGAAAACGATGCACTGGGATTTTCTTTGCTATTTGAAGACAGTTTGGAAACTTCAGCTGGTGCAGATTTCAGTGGCTGGGTTGTTCACCAGGGCAAGATGGTTTGAGCATGGAAGCTACATTGGCTGCCAATTAGTTTCTGGGCCCAACTCAAAGTGCTGGTTTTGACCTATAAAGCCTTAAACAACAGAGGACCGCAGTATGAACCAACCTGCAATCATCATCTGAGGCCCTTCTTGTGTGCCTCCACTGCGAGAGGTCCAAAGGTTGGCAACACAAGTATGGGCCTTTTCTGTGGTGGCTCCCCACTTGTGGAATGCTCTCCTCAGGAAGTCTTGCCTGGTGCTTTTCTTACATATCTTTAGATGCCTAGAAAAACATACTTCTTCTCCCTGGCCTGTGTGTGTGTGGAGTGGGGTGTCATTGTTTTTGTTAGTTACTATGGTACTGTATGTATTTTTGTGTTTTTATCGCCCTGTGATCCTCAGATGAAGGGCAGTGTAGAAATTTAAAAGACAAACACACACACACACACACACACACACACACACTTTTTACAAATCAGACGGTTTGGGAAAGAAGAACAGGGATGCATCAGTGAGGCCATGCAAGTCTCAAATCAGAATCAAGGATAGGTCTCCAGAATTCAACTAACTCAGAGAACATTAGATTACTTTTGCTGCATGCTATTAGCTTCTAGCATTCATCACAGGCAATACCACTCCTTTCTTAGCTACAAACTGTGAGTATGACTTTCAGGACAACGACATGCATCCCAAGTGGCTGAACAAATGTTACAAGTTACAAGTTTGCTAGCCTACTGCAGAGAGGCATCACAACCAATAATGCTCACTTTCCACTGGTTATTCAGAGTTGTAAGCATGGTAGTCATTGTTCTTACAATTCAAGATGGTGGTATAACCAGCTGAATAATTAGACAATGAGGATTGCATGCCATGGTCCGAGAAAGAGAGTTTCGGGCAATGCAAATCCATTCTCTGAAGCAGGGAAAGCCTAGTTACAATATACCATGTGGAGCAGCCTGTCAACTGAGCTGTATTCAGCAAATCACTTCACTAGGTTCCATTTCTGTCTTCTTTGCTGTTATCCAAGACTGAAAGATCTACTGTGGACCTTGCCAGCATAACACTCTGTATATCTTGCTGGTTTAGTGATTTGCTTGCCTTGCTGGTTCACCAGACTGCTTGTCTACCTGTTGGCCCAATAACCTCGGATTCCCTCCTGCTTTGACATGCCTTGCCCAATCTGCAAGACCCAGCCCTACAAGGATTACACTCACTTTGACCCCATAAGGAACTTTACAAGGACTGTCACCCGACTGGAGAAGTCTTAACTGAATAATTGATTAATCAGTCAAATCTGCCTATGAATAAAAATAGGAAAGGAAAAAAGGCATTCGTTATTTGTTTTTAGATGATGCCAGCATGTGTCACAGCAGCCTCCATCTTAAAAGGCTGAATCCGCCCTTCTGGGGGTAGAGAGAAGGGAGTCAGCACCTGCCTTCTTTTGAAAGTGGCTTGTCTGAAAAATAACTAAAAACTGCTGCCTGATTAATTTGGGGGCACATTTTAAGTCATTAAACCACTAATTGCGACTCCACAAATCCAAGGGAGGATACTTGGCATTACACAGAGTCCTCACTCAAGATCCCCATGAAAAGTGTCTGAGGGAAGGTTGCACTGAGATTTGGGGCAGGCAGCAGAAATAGGAGACAACTGCATTCTTTCTGCCTGTTTCATAGGCCATCATAACGAGACACTCCACAATTCTCCCCAAGTCCCTTGGCATGAACAAATGTCTACGTCCAGAGGTACGGTCATGGCAGTATAAAGCACAACTAATGGCTGGAACTGAAGCAAACTAAAGTCTGTGGCTCTCCAGTTCTAAACCTTTGTGCAATTGACTCCCATTCCTGATTGCGTTGCTTAGGAAAGAAAATTTCCCACTGGATTCTGCCTTCTTTAAAAAATACAAAGGGAGGTTTTATTGTGATATATGACAAGACCTATGGGCCATATCACCTATGCAGCTTTGCAAGGAAATAGGAGGAAACCTCAGTCCTTTGATGGCTGAGGATGTTTCCCTTCCTTAAAGACATAAGTCTATCACTTAAAAGCCCTCAAAAGAAAAGGTCATTTGCCTCTACTTCCTTTGCCCTGGTGTGCTCGAGGTTGGAAGTTCTACCTCAATCAAGTCTGGCCACTTTGGAATAGTTCCAATCTGTTACCAAGCCAACGGTACTTTCTGATTCTCATGTTATTAAAGGGGGGAAATACCTAAATTACCTTTGAAAAGAGACATGGTTTGAATGATCAGGTGGCTGTACTGAGCGAGAATACTTTTGTGAAACCTACAGACCCAAGTTATTATCTACACAAAACATAACACGGCAAGCAGTTACCTTTAATAATTTTGAAATTGAGACACCATGTTCCAAGCCTGAACAAAATTCAATACCCTAAAACCATTCCTCATTTTGTGCATTTACCTTTCATTCCACTGTAATTTACAGTGACATTGTTATTGCTTTTCGCCATAATTTCCCTTGAATCGCTGCATGATCAAAAGTACTTGCTTAATAAAACCCAGGGCTGGAGAACCAAGTTTTTCTAAATTGCAATAGGCTGAACTAATTTTTATAATGTGTAGAACCTAAATCCATTTGCTCAAAATTGTTGCATGTTCCCCTGTGTTCCGAAAAAGTCAGATAACGACCCTCTTGTCATTATGCAAGATCGAAAGAAGGGTTTAGTGACACTTAAAATCACCCCCCTCCTAAAAAAATGCTCGACCAATCAATGCAAGATAATGTATAATTATTTAATACTTTGTAGAATGGCTGGAAGTGGTGATATTGGGGGTGTGCTATCATCCCCCTAATCAAAATTCTCAGAGAGATCTTGAGAAGAATGAATTCAAGTAAGCATCTAAAAGAGGAAATGTAGTGCTGTAATGGTGACTTCAACTATTATCATATAGACTGGCTATATGTGTGTTCCAGACATGACGAAGAGGTGAAAAATTCTAGACACCCTGAAGGACTGTGTCCTAGGGCAGCTGATCTTGGAACCAGAGGGGCAAGGATGCTGGACTTAATTTTGAGTGGCATCTAGAACCTGGTGCAAGCCGTTAATTGAGAGCAGATACCATAGTGCTATTAAGCTAAACATACATGGATGAATCCAAATTAAAATTGAATGCGTGTTTTGTTCTTACACCTGAAAAGTTTTACTTCTAGTGCGTAGAAGAGCCTGCCATGCTTCTGTAGGAGTTGTTGCTCTGGGCTTGCCTCCTGGTTGGAAAAAGGAAGGGTGAGAGCAAAAACCCATGCACAGATGCAATAGGCAGTCTCTTCTGATGGAGGACTGTTCCACTGTATTTCTGCATTTGGAGTGACTATGTGGTTTAATCACCTCACAGCAGAGTAAAAGTCATTCACCCACAGCAGAAATACCATGGGCAACCTTGGTACTTTGGGCTCACCAAATCCCTCAAGTGTGTTCAGAAGTAATTCATTGTAATATGAGGATCCATAACAATAGAAGAAGAAGAACATGGCCCCATGCAGGAATTATAGGGTAATTTGGGTACAAAACAATGAATTTACTGGCTGACTTGGTATCTGAGCCAGAGCTGCCAGATACATAATGATGATCTTTAAAAATGGAGCTATTTACATGAAGCCTCACAAGGGTGTTGTGTAAATAAGGGCAGTTAAAAGCAAAATGAACCCCAAGATTTACAGAAATTTTATAATAATAAAATCCAATTCTAACAGAAAGCAAGCTAAACAGAAACCACTTTCGGCTTGACAAAACTGAGGTATAAAGGTGGGGTTGGAAGAAGGCGGTGTGACCTTTTTGTGCTTTGGATGAAAGCTTCTCATCTCCAGGAATTCTGCTATTAATTTTTTTCTTCAAATAAAGGGAAGAAGCTATACTAACAAGGCTTGTAATTTTGTTTTTAGCAGCTGTGGCGGCTTTGAAAACATGATTTTATAGAATTCTTGACAATGTCAGTGATTAACTGTTACCCAGGAAGACCGAATCACTTATTTAGCCTTTATTTTAAATGGCTTCATCCCTGTAGGGTCTAGACAATGAGCAAGGCCACTAGTTTGGCACCAGACAAGGACTGGTCTTGTGAGACTCTGTAAATCTCAGAAACTGCAAACTAGACAGCCAAACATCCCCAGCAGGTCACAGGGTAGCTGATTGCAGAAGCAAATGTTAGGAAGATGGGCTGAAGTATACAGACAGAGGATGAGATTCTTAAACTATCCACTGAGTCATCCCTAATAAACAAGAGAAAACAACTACAACATGGCTATAAAGTATATTGATTTTTGGATCATATCACATACCAGATGAAAACTAATTAAGGGTGGTTTTTCGCAAAATTTGGGGAATTCATGTGAGCTGGCATTATGAAAATGATAAGATACAAGCTAAAATTTGAACCCCTAATACTACTATTAGTTACATTAAGGAAGAAGCTAGAAGTTGTTCCTGTAAGTAGTTGGCAAAACACACAAAACTGACAAAAAAAGTTATTTAAAAAAAACAGATGGGGAGATAATGCAATAAATTAGGATTCAGCATGGAAACAGGGAGAAGTCAAATAAAGACAAAACTCCAGCCCTCTCCAGGTGTTACTCATATGAAAAAGATCCACATCACATGGCAATGGACCCACCCATTTCGCCCTGCCCTCAAAGTTGCCCCTGCTGCCACCATCTTGTGGCAAATGTTCTTAAGTGGACAAGTACTCTATGCATGGAGGCTCCTCAGACATTTAGGGGTCTAAACTGCACATTTGTAAGCGTATGCTTCAAAGATCTTAGGTATATACACAGGTCATGCAGACCTATTCCAACAGTCTCATGTCCATGCTGTGCTTTAAGACAATAAAAGATGCACATCTTTTAATCCAGGCATTCGGAAATATAACTCTCATGAGCAAATACTGCCACATTATAAATGGTGCAGGCCTGCATAAAATCAGGCTGGCTGCAAATTTATACATGTGTGTGCTCCTGAAGAATACCACTCTCTTTATGTATTTAGTACTACGAAACAGTTCCCAAACAGAAAATAATGTGTATGGAAGTGGACATTAATGCATAGAATTCATTACAAATGGGTTTATACTCTTTATACTCTTCACCTAGACCTTGGCTGTCTGATACCCGATGCCCGTTTAAATTTGTTGACCCCCCCCTTATGTATTTTTTTAACTGTAATTTTATGTTGCGAACTTCCTTGAGATCTATGGGTGAATGGCAGTCTGCAAATGTAACAAATAATAATCACCATCACCTCAGCTAATACCATTTTTATAAAAGCAGTGATTTTTAGAAAATTCGAGACTCATGTTTGCAATTTTTTTAAAAAAATGAATTTCATAATTAATTATATCCATTTTTACATGGATATCCTAGTGGTCATGACCAGGTCTACGCCTGCTTTAGGTTAGCAGTGCTGCAGAATCAGGGGCGTCCAGACTGTTTACTGGATCCCTTGTAAAACAGCATTATAAAATTCAGCGTAACTGAGAATATCTGTAGGCTAAAAAGCAACCACGGATCTCTTTCCCCCCCACTCTCCAAATGATGAAAATGACAATGGTTACTGAATGTACATCTCCCAACAACCTGTGTCCCTGTTAGAGAGACAAATGCCTCTTTGAGAGACCTGGGCATCACCTAGTAGCAGACATTCCAGCACCTGAATGATTTCCCTCTCACCTGGTCATTACAAGAACTGCAACTGTAAGAACCTGTGTGCGAGCTTGTTCTTTTTTATTCCTCCCTCCACATCCTTTTGTATCTGTGTGTCATGACTTTTAAATTGTCAAGCTGAGGGCAGGGATTGTCCTACCACTGATTTTTGTAAGCCACTTAAAGCTTCTTTGGCTGAAGAGTGAGGTAAAAATTATTAAATCAAGCACACAGCTACAACAAATTGTCTCGCCTCACCCCACAAACATATAAACAAGATTACCTGCTTTAAAATAGTGTGCAGTCATCCTCCCCCTGCCCCCCCAAAGCCCTCTTCATTTGTGTGCATAATCTGATCTACAGCGACAAAATTTTGTTTAGACCGTTAAACAGACTGTATTAGCAGGTGAAAGATTTTCAGCTTTGAAGAAGAAATATGTAAGAAAGAAAGGATTCCCAGTTTCAGGGATGAAACTGTTGGGGACATGGAATTATCAATTGGTTTATATCATGAGAATATAGATATTCAAACAAATGTCCTGAATCTTTACAATCTAAACAGAACAGGTTTTCTTTTCAGACGATGTCAGAAAGAAACTTGGAGCAAGACTAAGCCAGCTAATGTACTCCTGCAGTTTCTGAAGCTAGCAATAAACCAGATTTCGTCAGTGAGGTTTGGCAATAGGAGGAATCCTGTAACCAATTTCATTTCCTGATAAATGAATGGTCCACTGGGGAAAGTCAGCCAGAGAGTTTTGGAACTGCTGAGGGCTCAGACGTTGCTGAAGGACTCCTTGAAGGAGCCAGACTGTCTATTGCTTATCACTGCTGAGCCAAAGAGTACCATGCAAAACACTGCAACTGCCAGACTCCATTTAGAGCTCTTACTGAAGGACAATGCAATAGCACTTCACACACGTGTGGTAGCTCTTTAAGAATACGAAGAGGATGTAACACACTTCCTATAGTGTTGTTCTAAGTCAATGCACTGGAAATGCATGACTGTATAAAACAACACTCTTAGTTGGCTTTATTGCTCATTATTCATTTAAAAAAATAAGCCCCATATTTTGGGAGCAGGTTCTGAGATGGTACATTTGGATATATGTTTTGCTAGAGAAAAGATGTCCAAAGTCATCGATTTTGAAGCAACAGATAACTGGATTGCTTGGTAGGTTGCTACTTTAATTCCAAAATCCACAAAGATTCTCAAACAACAAAACCTCACCTTCAAAAAGAATAATTGGTATATCAGTTTCTGTATGTATGTGTATGAGCCTGATGACCCCTGAAAAGGAGAATATATAAAGTAAAAACAATAAACATCCTATAAAATTCAGGCCCTTCATAACACAAGTACATTTGGGCTTCGTAGGCTAGATTACTAGTTGAATCTGCAGTCAATTAGCTGCACCCTCAAGTTAGAAAAATTCCCAAATTCCCAAGTATAAACTGTTCTACTTATAAAAAGGCACATCCAATAAAACTGTGTGCACAATTCATATAGAACACATTTTTTCCCAGGATCTTTGGTTATTCCTCCAGCCATGTAACAAATATAATTAGGGTGTAACTATTTAGGAGTAAGATCAACAGAAGAATACTGCTGGCTTCCACCACTTAGTTAACTGGTGTGTCAGTTTACACGCAAATTCATGGCTCATTTCTGATGTACTTAGTCCATAGTGCTGAACTGATATATGAGAATTGCCATGGCAGTTCCAGATCTACAGGATTTGGTCAACAGCAAGTAGCCAAGACAGATGTCCTAGAAATTTTATAAGCAGGTTATGACGGTGTTATCAGTCACTTGTAAAAGCTTGGAATTTGATAGTCGAGGTATGGGATCTCTGAACATGCATGTTCCCCTTTTAGCTATCCTGACTAGCAGCCACAGAGAGCCCTACCCACCTTGTATTCAACCGCAACTCTTAAAACGCATTGCTGCTACCTGTCACCACAATTAATTGCGTACTATGTTGATGGCACATTATACGAAGAAGTCCTTATTTATCTTAAACTGCTGCTTATCAGTTTCTTTCAATGGTTTTCTCCATTTCCCGCCCATATTTTTTTCTGCATTCTGAACTACAAAAATAACAAAGAACCCCATGACACTTTAGAAACACATATATTGCAGTTTAAGCTCTTGTAAGCCAAATACTCTTCATTAGACGTGACAAAACTAAGCCCAAAACCTCATCTTTAAGGTGCTTTGGCTGCAAAGAATTGACATGGTTACCCCTCTCAAAACTACTTCGCAACCATCTTTTCTCTCTCTTCTAAGGTAAAACGGATCCAACTATTTAAGTCTTTCTTTTTAAGAAAGATGGTCTTGCTTCAAGATCAAACTCCTGTACCCTGAAAACAATTAGTGGTAGCTCATAACCTTTACGAGCTGCAGTTCTTTGAAATGCTAAGCAATGACGCCTCACATTCTTGGACACTGGACAGGAACAGGGTTGAAGATCTATTTACTCTTGGTCTACAAAGAAAATGTTTTATGGAGGGGGCTCCTTGCCTTGCAAGTTGGAAAGCCAGATAATTGTATTCCATTGGAGAACTCTGTGGCATGCTTACAGTAAAAACCTGATATTATCTCAAGGAGTTTCAGTGGCAGAAATTCAAGTGCGTCTTGCTAATGCACATTTTCCTGTGTTGCAATCGTGAAGTGATGTTTGCACTCCTTTTCAGTGGGAGAGCCAGAAAAGCATTAGGGCATTTTATAGCTTTAATGCCAAAATGGCATGCAGAATAAAATTGCTCCTTCTTTCTTGCATAGGTCAGCAATGCTAGTAAGTTGTCTTAATTCTTCTCCTACCGAGATGGTCCCCCCCCCCTTGACATCGCCTTACCATAAGACAAATCCCACAGTGGGCCCTTCAACCAAATGGAGGTAGAAATGCTGTTTTAAACTCTGGAACTAACTGACAGCTACAGTATAAAAGCAAACCTCAGGTGATTGAGTTCTCATGTTTAGCCATATTTGAAAAATGAATTTCCTACAGCCCTTCTACGGATTCTCCTCCTTCCTTGAAGTCTACGTTAATATATGTTGATTTTCAGACTCAGACGATACCTGGGGTGAGGTGGAGTGAATGTCCTCCTTTTCAAATTTTGAGAGTAATATATAAATAAGGTTGCAGTTACAACATGAATGAGCTCTCTTTGGGAGAGTCACACAGAGGTTGTGGATGTCATGATAAACACCACTGCTGTAACATCAAGCAATCCTTTGACCAATATTGTATTTTAACGTAACCAGTACCTTATGTGGAAAAAGGACTTATCTTCATAAGAACAAAATAAACCAATCCTTGGAATGAGAAACAATTAAATAATTCCTTTCAGAGGTTTACTGGAGAAGGTATTTTACTGGGTGTGTTGGTGGCATTTAAAAATTTCAAGAAATGAAAACACAAAAGCTATTATTTTAGTCTATGAACGTTCTACAACAACTAGCCAATGTATGGTTACTTTAGATTATTATTATTTTTTAAAAAAAGTTCAGATTTCAGCATTGTGGATTGCTGCATGGAAATAATGTTTAATAATGTGTTCTCTTAACCAACAACTTCATATCAACATATGAAGCTACTTTGTACAGGGTGAGGCCCCAGTCCATCTACTGCAATATTGTCTACTCCAGGACTGGGGAGCCATTGTTCTTCTGAGGGAAAGGGCATGGAGGACAGTCCTGAATGGATGGGGCCAAAGTATGCACACACTATTGTGTCTCCATTCCTCCCCCCCTCTCACAAGTTTTTCTCCATGCTGCACTGAGAAAGGGACTCCTCTCTCTCGCCTTGCAGCTTGGGAAGACAGCTGGTGGGGCTGCTCAGTGGAGTGCTCAGGTCTTGCTTCACTAGCTTAAGTCCCTTCACTTCTTCAGCAGCAGCATGGAAGGGGACTGGGATGGCAAACCATTGGCCACTGGGTAGGCCAAGCAGAACCCCTGACTGGCTTCTGTACTGGCTGCTGAGGAAGTGGCTGATCTCAGCTTGGCTACATGAGATTTAAGCACAAAAGTTATGGTGCTGATGATTGCTTTGTGGTGGACAGAACAGTTTCCAGGGTGGTAAAGGTGAACTTCTCAATAGGATTTCAAATTCATTCTCAACAGCAATGGCTCTTAAGGAATCTTCCTCTCAGAATGTTTGTTTGAAGAATTCCAGAGGTAAAGATTCAGAGTTAGATTTTAGGGGCAAATGCCCACCAAATAGTGCCTTGGATGCCACTTTTGTTGCAATTCAAGCTGAGGTGTCCAATGCAGTGCTTTTCTATGCTCTTTTGGACCATTTTCGGTTTATGTGCACAGGACTCCAGCACTAATAATAATAATAATAATAATAAAATTTTATTTATACCCCGCTCTTCCTGGTTCAGGAAACCGGGCTCAGGGTGGCTAACAACAAATTTAAAACACTTAATTGATGCTACAAAAAAAGCATAGAATACGCTATAAAGCATAAAAGGTAAAGGTAAAGGTACCCCTGCCCGTACGGGCCAGTCATGTCCGACTCTAGGATTGTGCGCCCATCTCACTTAATAGGCCGGGGGCCAGCACTGTCCGGAGACACTTCCGGGTCACGTGGCCAGCATGACGAAGCTGCTCTGGTGAGCCAGCACCAGCGCAGCACATGGAAACGCCGTTTACCTTCCCGCTATAAAGCAGTACCTATTTATCTACTTGCACTTGGTTGTGCTTTCGAACTGCTAGGTGGGCAGGGGCTGGGACCGAAAGACGGGAGCTCACCCCACCGCGGGGATTCGAACCGCCGACCATGCGATCGGCAAGCCCTAGGCACTGAGGTTTTACCCACAGCGCCACCCGCGTCCCTATAAAGCATAAATAACAATAAAATAAAAAATCAATTTATGATGCAATTGGTGCCTTGCTTCTCTTGTCACCTGTCCATTTTATTTACTTCATAGAACTTACATACTGC
This sequence comes from Podarcis bocagei, assembly GCF_964188305.1. Classification (NCBI taxonomy): domain Eukaryota; kingdom Metazoa; phylum Chordata; class Lepidosauria; order Squamata; family Lacertidae; genus Podarcis; species Podarcis bocagei. Next base: position 55,409,532 of record NC_138136.1, on the reverse strand, counting down.
TTGATTTTAAGAAAACAACAACCCCAAAGCAGCTTGAGAGAGGCAAGCATCACCCACTGAGAAGCCATAGCTCCCAATAAAATATCTGTGTCCCAATGAACTAATTTTCCTGATGGCATCAATTTGACTTGCTTTCTGAGAAAATTCTCTCTTGGAGCTGGCATGATTCCTGTATATTGGGATCATGAATTTGTTAGTTGTCACTATAATGCTCTTCCATTTGCTATTCATCTCTTTAGCACATCAAAGAAATGGTTTCTTATAAAATACAGGTACACTTTGAAGCCACCAAGCAGGGAAACCAGGCTGTGCATATGTAAACATACACACACAAACACACACACAAACACAGAGAGAGATCAGCATTTTGGATTGTTGGAGACAAAAAGAATCTGCAAAGGAATGGGCTAGAAAAGCCCCCCCCCCCCAGCCCTGGCCTTTGGCCCTATTTTTAAAGAGCAGGCTTTAGTGCTCTGTTAAGCAGAACAAGTTTCAATAAATACTACATACTTCATGCCATGCTGGCAAGGGGCAACGTAAGAACATATTGGAAAGCATGTTAGAGACATGAAAGAGAAAAGGAAGGAGTAAAAAACTAGGCAACACACTGCGAAATAAAACTGGGAAATTCAACAGAGGAAAACCATTTGTAAAATAAATGTTTTCTCTTCAAATGGCTTACCAGCGGGAAGTTTCCTTCAAAAGCATTTAAATGTGATCTCTTAAATGTTGCTCATTCTATGAACTCAAATGTCAGCTTCCAGTTAATAACGTCTGGCATTCAGAACAGGTTTTCCCACTTTAAAAAAAAAGTGCAGCTATCTTCTGGCTAACTTCCCTGAAAACCCTGAGATAACTTCCAGACTCCAGACACAGTCTCACTCCTCTCAGGCTCTTAATCCTCAAACTACAGATAATTTCACCCAAAGGGAGAGAGAGAGGGAAAAAAAGACTGTGAACTTGGGGCTGGGGGTGGGGTAGACACTGAAGTCAATTTTCAGTTATCACTCTGATCTTTAAATTACTCTTAATAATAATCTTCTGCAATAAAACAAGGAGCCTGTAATGTGGGCTGCCTGTCTGCAAAGGAGACAGCTCTATCTCTGAAAGCTGCGGCTTCCACCTCAAGACCCAGGCGCATTAGCTTCATTTATCTCCTTCCACAGGGTGAGGGAGAAATCCAAGACCTGGTTATTTCAACACCTGCTACTTTATCTCCCACAGCTTCTGCTGGAATCTTCTAAGAAGGCTAATTACCCAGTTTGGACTTTCCCTACCCTGCATAGCGCATGGCCAGGAGCAGACACTTTAAAGCAACAGCTAATTATAATCGCGTTTATCTTGAGCAGCAGTCAGGTGAAGATGCTAGGGGAGTTTCCAATTCTCAGACACTTGACTGTCAAACACGTCCTCCACCTTCTTCCTCCCAAATGTGTGCCATGATGCGTCTCTACGCAGGGTTCACTTTGACACCAGATTCCTTCGACAGAACGCCAGAACGGTTTGACTGGATCCAAACCAAGAGTTGACCTACTAGCCTAGCACTAAACCTACTAGCCTGGCATCTAATCTTCCTCAATGTAGCCTGGGGCCTGCCTACTCCACAAAGTGTGTGACAAACACACATCACATGTGCTCATTGGGAAAGCAAACAAACATCTGACAAATGTATTTAGTTACATCTGCAGTATAAATGCTCTCTTCTCAATTATCCAAACAGCAGCAAATCCTTGTTATCTTAATTCACAGTGTGTTTCCGTGTGGGAGGATAGTCTGTTTTTATGAACTGCCAATGGTTGAAGGATTCTGTTCATTCTGATGCAACGTTTTGTGGTCCTTGGTGAGATTCTGCAGAACATACACATAGAGATATTGGGGATCAGCTCTCTATCTAACTTTTTAGGAATAGGCCAGTGAGTACAATTCTAGATTCATGTTGGGATATAATGATGGCTCCGTCTCCAAAAATGTCAAGTGAAAAATCGAATTAACATTCTAGGAGGCCTTCTGTTCTTATAACTGGGTTTCTAACACAGTTCTGCCTTTAGATCTGAGGGTTTTATTTTGTTATTTTCATTCTGTAAAATGACCCACATAGTTTCTGAAGGACTTTTTATTCAAATTTGAGAAGGGAAAAAACTTCTTCTTTTCAGGGGTGACAGGAAGTAAAGCAGTATTGGGGAACCTCAGGCCCACAGGTCTACTGAGACCTACCAGGCCTCTCCATTTGTCCCATGTGTAGTTTTCACTAAGCCACATCCACCTGCACATAATCTGATATCAGGTGCAGGGCCATATTATATATGAAGAAAGGTACAGTTTGGTGCCTTTTGAATTTAGAACCCTTTTCCTGAGTTGTACCAAACCAGAATAGACCCACTGAAACTGATGGAGCTAATAGTAGATAGGTAGCCGTGTTGGTCTGCCATAGTCAAAATAAAAAAATTCCTTCCAGTAGCACCTTAAAGACCAACTAAGTTAGTTCTTGGTATGAGCTTTCGTGTGCATGGGTATCTGAAGAAGTGTGCATGCACACGAAAGCTCATACCAAGAACTAACTTAGTTGGTCTTTAAGGTGCTACTGGAAGGAATTTTTTTATTTTGATGGAGCTAAGTTAGTCATGCCCATTAAGCTCAAGTGGTATTCAATGAAGTTTTACTCAAGAGCAGACCCAGGAAAAATAATAAGCATGGCTATGTTTGATAAATGCATTGCAGTGGGTCTGCTCTGAGTAAAGCTCAGTTGAACAACATACAAAGGCTCTATGCTGAGTATGACAATCATGGGATACAACACTCTGTCACCAAATTTAAGACACACCCAATTACAGCTGGAGTTAGAAGTGCATTTAGAGTGTGCACTTGAGTCTTCACTTCTTGGCGTTACTCAAATTCAAGCCCAGCTGCAAGGCGACAAAGGAAGAATCTGGGAGTATACCCTAAAATATGCTCCTAAAGGTAAAGGGACCCCTGACCATTAGGTCCAGTCGTGACCGACTCTGGGGTTGCAGCGCTCATCTCGCTTTATTGGCCGAGGGAGCTTCCAGGTCATGTGGCCAGCATGACTAAGCCGCTTCTGGCGAACCAGAGCAGCGCACGGAAACGCCGTTTACCTTCCCGCCGGTGCGGTACCTATTTATCTACTTGCACTTTGAGGTGCTTTCGAATTGCTAGGTTGGCAGGACCAGGGACTGAGCAACGGGAGCTCACCCCGTCACGGGGATTAAAACCGCCGACCTTCTGATTGGCAAGTCCTAGGCTCTGTGGTTTAACCCACAGCACCACCCGCGTCCCAAAATATGCTCCTAATACTTCCTTTAATGTTGAATAACCTGGTAGCAGGTGAATAACTGGTGAGTCTCGGTGCTGTCAAAATGGACAGTGGGGGAGTATTACATTTTAAATCTAAGTACCCACCTCTGAAGTAAAAGGTAGCAAGCTCCAAAAGTGCTTGCGTACCTTTCTTTTGAAAGTGTGGTATAAAGGTTCCCTATCCCAAAAACCTAAAGTAAAGAGTTCTTGCTACAAAGTGCTGCAACCTTAAAGGACTAGATAGCTTACATACCGGAAAGCAGAAGGAAATTGGAGACAGTGTAGAAGTGATGGGGCCACAAATTTTAACTAGAACTATGGGCCATGAGATTATTTTATTTAATATTTTTTTATACCACTTGGTTGTAATAAACCTCTAAGTGGTTTACAAGAATTATTGAGCAATTAAGAAACACCCCTCATTTACCTGGGAAGCCAGTTCACAGTCTCAGGCCACTGGACATCCACACACTGGTCCAATGGATGAGTAGAATGCATTTGTGCAAAATCCAATTTACAATGTCTCAAACAATGTGACAGATCTCCTAGAGAAAACTGACCACAGAATCTGGATCAACCATAGTGACATGGATACACCTTGTTGAAAAATGCCAGGGGCACAGAAGGAAGGCACGTTCTCATTTCCTCACCAAGTGTAGGGGAAAGAGTGAACTATTTGGTCCGGGCTGCTATTTTACATTCCAGTGTGTTTTTAATTTATTTGAGTTCGTTTCCATGCCTCTGAGCTTCAAAACAGGGAAGGGCAAAATGTATATAAATACAACCCACAAATTGCTGAAGAGGGCAGAGACCATCCTGCTGTCTCTCAGTGCAGACCCAGGTCATTGAGCCCGCGCTTCCACAAGAGCTGACCACCATTGGCAGGACTGGCAGCAACAGCAGCAGATATGTCCTATGCTTATAATATTTTATTCTCTTGCTAATTATGCTGTTTTAAATGTGCATTTAAAAAATGACTTCCTTTAGTAATGTTTTCTTTTGAAAGGTTTAAGATAAAACTTTTTTTTTGTTAACTTTGATGCATCAAATGTGCATTCTGTAGTTTACCTCCTTTGTAACATTTTATTCTGAAATATTTAAAATAATATTTTAGTTTCCTGTTACTTTGTTGGCCTAAATGTATACTTTAATGTTTGACTTTCTTTAGTAATTTTTATTCTGGATTGTTCTATTTGACGTTTTAATGTGTTGTAAACTGCTTTGATGTATTTTTTCTTAATTATATAAAGTGGCATAGGAATGAAACGAACAAAAAATAAAATAAAATAAAAAGCTATATACAGTGGTATCCTGGTTTTAGAACAGCTAAGTTTATTAACAACTTGGAAATAGAAAGCTGCAAACCCAGACGTAGGTGTTCCAGTTTGTGAAATTTGCCTTTGAAGCAGAACGTGTTCCGCTTCCTGTTAAGTGTGTTCCATTTGTAAATTGAGTCCCCCACTGCTAATCAGAGGCTTTCTGTTGAGTCTGTCAGCTGTTGAGTCCCAAGCACCCACACAACACAGAGGTGATTTTTGGAGCTTTTGTTTTTGCTATTTTTTGCGTTTTTTGTTTGCGTGGCTTTTTCGCTTTTTTGACTGTGACTTGTTCTTTGTTTTATGGGACTGACTGGTGACTGTGGCTTGTGACTTTGTTTTTGTGACTGTGTGGAACCCAATTCAGCTACCGATTGATTTATTGATTGATTGTGTGACTGCAGAAATGGATAAAAGCCCCCCATCCAAACAATGACTATCATCAGTGCACGTAAGAAATATATATTTTTAAAAATTTTATCATCTACAATACTGCCTTATTTATTCTACAGTATAGTACACTGATTATTGCTTTCATTTTATGGATCAATGGTCTTGTTAGATAATAAAATTCATGTTAAATTGCTTTTTTAGGGGTTGTTTTTAAAAGTCTGGAACAGATTAATCGCTCCGGAAAGAATTAAGTTTGGGAACCAAGGTACTACTGTAGTCACAAGACATCTCTAGTAGCAACATGTGCATATAATTCATTAGGGTTCTTGAAGAAGCATACAGTCACAGAAATGATAATTTCTACACCAATGTTATATAGCCATTCATTCTTTTTCACAGCATGCTTGCGCATTCCGTTATAGATTAATAATCCATACAAACACCGGAACTCAAATATAGTAGAACTCTACAGCAGGCAATGCTGTAACCTAAAGAAAGAAAATTATCCTCAAAGTGCTGCTTTGTGGCATGCTACACATTGACTGGTTTTGTTAGCACTCACCCTGAGCCTGTCTTTGGGCAGAGCAACAGCTCCTTGCTTGATGATTTCCAGAACTCTCTCTACAGACAGCTCAGCCCCAGCCTGCTCAATCCTGGAGCTAAAGAAGCTGATCACCTGGAATGGAACAGGGAAATATATATTATATATACACACACACATACACTTCTGTCTGTAAATAAGTGGAAGCACAGGTTAATTAAACAATGTCAGGGTATCTGCCAACTAGATTTTTTCCCCCAAATTTTTTTTTATTGGTTTTTACAATATTATCCACAAGGTATTTTTTTAAGGATATAGAAACCTACCCAGCTGATTTATGACAGTGAGTCATTTCTTAATTGAGATTCTTCAACTGTCAGGTATAAATGCTAGATTAAAAACAGTATTTAGCATTTGTATTCCAGGTAATTTAAGCACTATTATTTCCACATCTTCAACTTGTTCCTATACACTATGACTATGATCCAAGAATGTACACATGCATACTTCAGCAATACTGCATAGCAGCTAAAAGACCGCAAAGTTCAGCGAATTTTCAGCTTCTGCTCCTATCTGCCACATGGCTTTTTTTGACTACTGAAGCAGGAACAAAGTTTCCTAAGAAAACAGGAAATCGCAGGAGTAATGATTGCTTTGGGTTTTTATTTAATCTTCATGATAATTCTCAGAACCATGAAGACTACATTGGCTAGTTTATCTTACACACCAAGGCCTATACGATAATGTTTTGCAATATCACATAAAGGAAGGTAGATCTAGAAATGCCGCTGACACATCTCTAAACATGCAATCTTGAGAAGTTAGGTAGACCTATCTTAAGAAGAGAAACAATGCCCATGTCATTGAAGGCAGTTAACATTCCTTTGATAATCGTAGCCAAGGACTAGGAAATGGTTTACTGCATGGCAATAATGTTCTTGGGATGCTTTTGCAATGCAGAGCTAGGCACCCAACTGAAGCTGTTAAGCCTAATTAGGCCCTTACAACCTATTAGTAAAACAAAAGAGAGCTGATGGTTTGATTACTCCAGGATTCAAATGAGACATACTGTTGCTGCAGGCAAGTACAGAAATTCTCTTTTGGAGTAGGGAGACCTGCCAGGCTCGCAAAGAAGACTTTTCAGAATATGCTTAAAGTAGAAAGTGAACAAAATTCAACAGAAAAGCATCCCTTCCTGTAAAGAAATAACTGCTCTGCTGATCCTAATTACCGTCAACTGCAAATCCTAAGAAAATATATTGTAAAGGTTTTAATTACCACAAACCTTAACCTTAGCAGATCTACCCTTCTGGTAGACCTGTGAGTCGGTACTTCTGTTCTGAGCATCCTCAGAGCTGTTTCCTTGAAGGCCACACCTCCAACAAATTCAAAGCACATAGGTGGATGAGGCCACCTAGTTTCTTTTCACCACCTCCATTCTCTTTCTTCCCCCTACCTCTCTCCTTCCCATTAGAGTGCTTAAAGCATTTCACATACATTATCATAGTAATCCAACAACACATTTGCAAGGTATGTCAGTTTATCCTCATGCTGTGGTGAGAGGGAGGCTGAGTCAGAGAGCAGCTTGCCTAAAACCACCTACTGAGTTTATGGCAAATGTAAGATTTTAATAGTGGACTTTTCATTCATCAGTGCTATACAAGCTCTCATTATTATCATCTTTTTGGTGGCAGGTAAAAGTGATGTTTATTAGTGCACTACCAAAGTTTCCTGTGGCTGTTTTGGGGTTGTTTTGTTCTGTTTTTAATGGTAGAATGTAGCTGCGTTTAAGTTTTAAATTTCTTGGAAGTTTCTTAGAATAATAAATAAAAATAAAAATAACAATACAAGCCCATGAAAAAGAAGGTAGAGGGTAGACCCACATACACAGATTTTGCAGTGTTCAATGGTAATGTATTGGTCTTGAGAAAGCTACTCTCTAATGGTATCGGCTGCTCAGGAATTGCAAGTAACTTCTTATTTTAATGCAATAAGTCTTATTAAGTCCCCATAAATTAACAAATCTGTGTTCACAGTAAGTTAACATCTTGCCTACAAAGACATCCTTAAGAGCCAACAGCTAGCAACTGCAACAAACAGCTGTAGTCATTCTTAACTCGTTTGATTCCCCCCACACACACACTTTTTGAAATGCTTTTCAAGTTCCTTATAAGAATTACCCATCTTGCAGGAAGATCCTCAATACAACAAAAATAATAAGTAACCAACTTTGTGTAACATTTAGGATATCAGTACACCATTAACAATTACCAGTAAGAAAGTGTATATCACACCTCTCAAAATGGGAATCCATTTACTTCTGGAACAGGCTTGAGCAGTAAATGAAAACAGAAATCATTCTATTCCTGGTTGCTAAGTGAACCATATGTTTTCTATCTGCACAAAATCAGAGTTGTAGCTCAGTCCCACAAATCCAGGCCGAATTATTCTTATATTATGCAAATAATGCAGGAATACCCAAGTTTATGAATATGAGCAGCACAGCATACCTCATTTGTGTAGGTATTTTTTCTCTGTCCCAGCCAAACTTCCAGGGACCGTTATAGGGTAATGCGCAATCTTCCAGCTGCCCTCTTTTACAACACCAGGGAATACTGACATCCACTTCAACTAGAGAAAAGTGATAGCTCAGACGGTAGAGCATGAGACTCTTAATCTCGGGGTCGTGGGTTTGGGGCAAAAAGATTCCTGCACCGCAGGGGGTTGGACTAGATGATCCTTGCGGTCCCTTCCAACTCTACAATTCTATGATTCTATAACAATAAATGTTTTATAGGATGTATGGGAAAGCAGAACAGCTGATGTTCTGGCTTTTTCTTAATTGTTTTAAAGTTATATATTCTGCAACTCTGGTATTATTATTTTAATACACACACACACTTATTTTGATGTAAAACACGCCTGTAGATGGAAAGGCTGGTGGAAAATATCTTAAATAAATATGTTTGAAAAGATTGGAATGGCTTTTGTTTCTTTTTTAAACAGAAATGTCTGGCAAAATATTTCTATAAAATCAGTTTATCAAATAATGGCTGTAATGACATTTGACAGACTGCCTTACTGAAATATTTTAGCTAGACAGTTATTAATAAATTGTGATTTCCAGTGTTTAGTGTAGATCCAGCCTTTTCCAGTTATTGTTATATTTTTGGTTGGCTCTCAGATTCTGCTTTTTTGAGGGCTTTCAGACTTTTTTTTGGCATGTGTTATACAAGTTATCTGATGTTTATTGCACAAATAAGAATGGATGTATTTGTTCCAATAAACTGATGATAATATACCATCATTGCAATTGATGATGATTATTTTCCTATATAGGGTTTGATTGGGGGATTGGATAAAGCATTAGTGATTCATTGGCTGATAATGTTTTAATTAGACATTTTTTAGCTTTTTAAAATATGCTGTTTCAGGTGCCCCTTTTTGGCAGAGAATGCAATGTATAACTGATTAAAACAAGCGAATAAATAAATAAATAAATAAATCTCTCCTGCAGTAATCAGAGTGCCTGCTCTGCCACCTCCTGTCTTGTCTGGTGTCTCTGCAAGAGGAAAAGCAGATATTCTTATCACAGCAGCCTTCAAGAAAAGTATGATATATTAAAAAGCCTCCTTTTTCATTGCAGCTGCTGTTCTGTGCCACCTGATAGTTCCACAAGGGCTCATGAGAATAGAATTAGGAGTACAGTATAAAAAAACAAAGGCAACTTAAAAACATTTTTAAACTTTAGTGTTGAACTGTTGAACAGCTGACCTGATCAATTCAGAAACACAATAGTTCACCATAGGACTATCTAAATGGGAAGGTTGGGTGGAAGGCTAATAAATTTCATTGCCATCACTCCTTCTGTACACTTTCCAGGAGGGACAGCTGACAACCTGCAGGGGACGAGTTTGGTTCTGAGGCTCCCAGTTGCTTATTTATAACCTACAGTCAAACTAAACATGACACTGCGATATCTCTGACTGCAGATCTGTAATAAAAGCTGTGGAAGGACCCTCTAAATTCAATGTGCACTACAGCACATTTTTTTAAAAAAACAAAACAACCTCTCCCACTTTTCCTGATGGGTATCACTCCCCATGCTGCTGTTTGGCCCTCAGATGAAAAACCTACAGTTACTATCCTACCTCCACAGTCCTTATCAGATTCAGGCTTACATGGAGTTCAGCTATTAGGGATTATATTTTGGATAGCATTGCCAGTCCAGTTTGATAAGCTGCTTTGTCACTTTCTCAGCTGCTCAGCTGTTTGCACCTTGTGCATCTTAGTAATTAATTCTGGCAAGCCAATAGGTCCCTGAACTTTGTCACAAAGAGATCAGATCTTATACAGTGGTACCTCGGGTTAAGAACTTAATTCGTTCCGGAGGTCCGTTCTTAACCGGAGGTACCACTTTTGCTAATGGGGCCTCCCACTGCCGCCCCCCGATTTCTGTTCTCATCCTGAAGCAAAGTTCTTAACCCGAGGTACTATTTCTGGGTTAGCGGAGTCTGTAACCTGAAGCGTCTGTAACCCGAGGTACGACTGTAAATGTTTCTCTGGACAGATCTAAGAGCTCTGGATCTCTAAAAAATAAATTATTGTAATCGCACATCTGTCTAGTGGCAAAATCTGTTTGCTATGCTTTACTACTATAGTATAGGTAGCATCAGACAGAGAGATGAGACAGCAGGGGTAACTATTGCCTTGGCTACCTGGTCCTCATAACAAGTATGTATGACCTTGAATCTGAAGCATATTTGAATCTGAATCTGAATAGCATATTTTCTTCTCCCCTCTCCAACCTTTTGTGGGTGTTTGGATATAATGCTGCAGGCATTTATCTGTTTTTTAAAATTTCTGTACAATTCCCATAGGATTTAGATGCTTTATACATAAATGACCACTTTTCCCCTGTGTGTATGATGTGAGAACCACATGCATCTGCGCAAAAATGAAATAAAAACACAAATAGCTTTCCACAATGAATGTAACAATTGTAAAAGCAAAATCCACATCTACAAAAAGGAGTTTAAGAACCCAGCAGTTCAAAAGCACGTCAAAGTGCAAGTAGATAAATAGGTACCGCTCCGGTGGGAAGGTAAATGGCGTTTCCGTGCACTGCTCTGGTTCGCCAGAAGCGGCTTAATCATGCTGGCCACATGACCCGGAAGCTGTACGCCGGCTCCCTCTGCCAATAAAGCGGGATGAGCGCCGCAACCCCAGAGTCGGCCACGACTGGACCTAACATTCAGGGGTCCCTTTACCTTTACCTTTTACTAGAAAGGGCATTGTAGAAGATCAGTTCGTAAGAGTTTATTTTTACTTACCAGATCTATATTCTGCATTACATCCTGGAAAGAGGGATGAGTTCGAAATTGCTCAAAGAGATCCCGCTTATAAAGCAGTGCATATACTAAGTTAGGGTTATGATGTAGTGAGTTTGTCAAGCAAGAGTTGATTATCTCTAACATCATTCGAATGACTTCTTCAATCACATTCAGGTCCTGTGCCTATAAGAAACAAGCAGAATAGAAAAAAACATTATCTAGGCACGGTTTCCAATGGTGATTATCCACAGGCAAACAGACTGTATTTAATCTCGTAGATTCTAACCAAGTAGTGGCACCTTTTAGCAGACCAATTTACATTGATGTAATCAGCACCTTTACTTATTTTCCATGCTTTATTCTGTGGGTCTAATATGGCAATACATCTCAGTCCAACTAGTCTATCCGGCAGCGGTGCTGAAAATTTTCCATTTCAAAAGGTGGATCTTCATACTTCAATGAAGAGTATTATTTTACCATTAAAAAAGAAAAAAACCACTATGCTCTGTCATGAATAACTTTAGTGCCAGCTAGGGCAGACAGTATTGTCTGGGTTCCAGGAAACTCTGTGGCTCCTGGGAAGCTTATCAGTGTTCTTCAGTGATAAGATCAGTAAGGGCAGACAAACTAAAATGGTCAGAAGCAGCTTGATAAAAGTACATGTTATTATTTTATGTAAACCACTGTAGGGATCTTTCTGGGTCAAAGTTGAGGAGAAATATCAAATAAATATCTGGATAAGAATAGTCTAGACATGCTGATCCACAATCTTGTAGCCCATCATCATCATCATCATCCCACTCTTCTTCATTCAAAGATCAAAGGGTGCTTCACAACATAAAAATACAAAAATGAGAACACAAAATATATAGTAAAGCAAGAACAAAAACAAACCAATATCCAACGACCCCCGACTCCTATAAACACACTTTAAAGGCCTTAGCATGTTTAATCAGACAAAGGCCTGGTTACAGAGAAATGTTTTCACCTAGTGCCGAAAGAAATGTAATGAAGGCACAGGGAGAGCATTCAACAAATGGGGAGCCACCACAGAAAAGGCCCGTTCTCATGTTGCCACCCTCTGGGCCTCTGCTGGTACAGAACACTGTTGTAGGATGACAGACAGTACCTCAGCATGCAGTCATAGAACACAGATAAAGTTATTTGTCTAACACCTCCTCTCCCGTATCATCTGCCCCAGGCCCTGTGGGATGACATGCAAGAGACCTTTCTGTGGCTCCCTGGCTGTGAATTCTGCTTCTGGAAGTTTTAGTGGCAGAGACTCTGATGAGTTTCTGCTGCCAAGCAAAAAACATTCTTATTTTTCGAGGCATTTGGGGTGAACCAATGAGGCCACTTTCTGCTTTCAGTATTTTCAGGCTGATCTGTTATTTTCTGTGTTTTAATAATTATTTTATGACATTCTGGAAACCATCTTAGGATCACTATAATGGCACCACTTTGGAAATTATGCAGATGGTGTAGGTGCCTCTACATTTTTAATCCCATGTATTCAAGATGACTCAAATTACACTGAGGCTATAAGAATGTGCATGGAAATGTTGTAAGCTTTTTCAGCGGAGAGGAACAATAGGAAGTTATAAGTAAGTAATTTCCTTCTTAAATGAAAAGGTAGAGGACTTGTGGAGCCATGAATTCATGTCATTTGTGGTATGAACACCCATTCCTCAAAGCCTTCCCCCCTTGCAGAATTCTAATAAATCTTGGTCAATGGTTATTTAATAACAGGTCTGCATGATACTCTTAACCTCAAAATGGATCATAATACCAAGTGACAGACAAAATAGAATTCTCTCAGAACACAGGAAGAGCACTCTGTTTTATGGTCTTATTTACAAGGCTGAGCTATACCCCAATACAAATACCATGAAATAACTCTCCAAGTTCTTCAATGCAAAAACTTACTTGGGGTAAATTTAAACAATGGGCTTCTGGGGAAGGGGATGGGGTTACACAAACAAAGAGTCAAAGACAGTAAGTGGATAAAAGGTGAAATACATGAAGGAAAAACTGCATTTCATTGCTCTCTATACATCAGGCACCTCTACATCTAGACATGGCGTCAGGACAGATATAAACAAGGTTATGAAAACATTTCATGTACATCACCTTGTGTAATAACTTGTGCAGTAGCTTCAAAACAACTGAAACAGATTTTTTTCTCTTTCTCTAAGACAAGACAATGTTTCAAATGAGAAATGCTTTAAAAGCTTTTTTCTCCAATGTAACAGCTGCTCTCCATGCAGAAAGATATATAATTAAACTGGTATTTTTGCACCACATAGTTTGGGCTTTTATAACAGTTGGGATCCCCCCCCCCCAAACTACTGAACCTTCTAACTCTGAAATAATTGAGACCAGTGCTGATAAATATCCCAAGATACGGTAATTTTTTTTTAGCTGGCAGCCATTCTTGGAGGCAATTACTGATTTTTAAGACAACACAATAGGCCAGAAGTATGCAGGCAAGATTCTCAAAAAGAATCTTTTTCCAGATCATACCTCAACAGGGCATACACCCCAGAAGTTCACAGGCTGTTTTAGGACATATGTATGTGTATATATATATATTTACATACATACAGGGATGCCACCAGCATTTCCTGGGCTCAGTACGTTGTAATGAGTACACTGTACTCCTGCACCCTACTCCTCACTTACCATCTATTAACAAGAGCTGCTGCGTATGTACATACATATATTAACTTTGCCTAGCCTACCTCACAAGGTTGTTGCAAATAGAAAAGGTGAAGTGGAGGAAAAACATACAGTGGTGCCTCGCAAGACGAAAAGAATCCGTTCTGTGATTCTCTTCGTCTAGCGGTTTTTTTGTCTTGCGAAGCAAGCCCATTGAAGGATTAGCGGATTAGCGCTATTAGCGGCTTTTAGCGGCTTATCGGATCAGCTGATAAGCGGCTTAGCGGCTTAGAAAAAGGGGGGGAAGGAAAAAAACCCCGCAGGAACTCGCAAGACATTTTCGTCTTGCGAAGCAAGCCCATAGGAGATTCATTTTGTGAAGCACCTCCAAAACGGAAAACTCTTTCGTCTAGCGAGTTTTCCATCTTGCGAGGCATTCGTCTTGCGGGGCACCACTGTACACAACTTTGAGCTGTACACTATGAGTCACAGTAGTGTGCCACAAAAACAAAGTCTTGTGAGGCCAAAGCACTTATTCAGCCAGGAGGCTTCTTGCTTTATTTCTTCAGAATTCATTGTTTTGGTCTTATCAAATCAAAGGGCAAACTCAGAATAGGCACTCACATAGCAAGAAACAGAGAGGCCAAAATGCTGGCTTCTGCGACAGCTTGTAATTCTTACATACCCCTTTACTTTTTGAGAGCATAAAAGTGTGCTTACAATTTTAACCCGGGGGAAAATGTGCTACAGCTATCAGAAATCACATCCAGATATTCTTAAACTACTTGTTCCAGAGCAGCAAGACTAATGGTTCACATCCAGTGTTCAATTTCTCGCCCAACTTCGTTTAGAAGTGCATATAATTAAAAAAATTGTGACATTCTGTTCAACTTCTAAGGAAACTTGGTCTAGTTAGTAAGTGTAAGATAGTTTCCTTTATTTAGGGTTATTATGAGAGAAGCATATGTATTTTGTTTGCAGTAATTCTGGGAAGTTTCCAAGAATTTCCTGAATTTCCTGCATTTTTAACAAGAAACTAAAAACTTCCAATAAAAGTGATGTGGGGGAGGAAAGAAGAAAAAGGAAGTGCGCAGAAAGCTGAATTCAGGTCCAAAGCCAACTTTTCAGTGATAAGAGCTCCGTTGTGCGTATGTAACAGATTTGTTGACACACGTACATAATGCTTCCAGACCACACTGAGCTGCCTTAAAGACAGGACATTAAAATAACCATCATCCCCTTTGACCCCATTTGTTTTGCAACTATGAGCAGGACCTGCCTCCTTAATCTGTATTAATTTTAGTGGATCATCAACACACATTCTTTCTGATGAGTCTAGAAGAGTAAGGACTAACGCCCACCAGCCAGTAGTGCCTTTGGACAATATTGCCCCATACCAATTCTATTTACAATGACCACAGCAAAACAACTCATCAAAGGAACGTTAGACTAGCCCTCCTGGATCAGACCAAAGCTTCATCTTGCCCAGCCAAGATTGTGGCCAACCAAGTATCTCTGGAAGGTCCACAAGAGGGACATAATGGCAATACTCCTACTCAGCAGTTGTTTTCCATCAGCTGGTATTCCATGGCATTTCTGCATCCAACTGCAGGTATCATGTTTCAACAGACAAAAAGTGTCAAGGAAACTGAGGAGTGAGAACTAATTCTGACACAATATATTCCTCTTCACAACCGCTTTGGGAATGGTTCCTATGAAAGAATACACCTGGAAAACATTACATTGTAAGTAGAGAGACATACACACATAGAATGTTCCAGGAACAAACTATGAGCAGGATGCTGAATTCCTGCCATCGCCTATTAGAGACCTTCCCTGGGAAATCCATGTAGATTTTCAATTCCAACATCACATTTTCCACATGGGAACGATTCTAAAGCCGACTGTGTGGAAGCAAATGTTTGAAGAGGCCTTGGGATGCGAAACTATATCTACATGCATATGTATATGTGTATATATCTAGGCTCCAGCATTCACGAATCAGCAAGATGGCGGTGATGGCAATGGTTGTGGCAGGTTTGCAGACCCCATTAAGGTTTGGCAGTACCCACTTCAAACCTCTTAGTGGCTACAAGGATTTATATACACATCAGCTGCCAGAGCAAGTTCAACTAATGTAGGACAGGAGGACTGCACTGCAAACCCCCCCCCCAAAAGACTATCCAAACTTAAATATGTATTTAAAAGATTTTTGAGTGATTAGTGCTGCAGAAGAGAAATAATTCAATATGACTTGATGGAATTCTACTTCTCCATGGGCAATCTCAATTTTCAAGCATTTAAAAAAAGCAGAATTACAACAGAATGCGTTTTTTTAAAGATCATATGTGAATCCTTAATTCCATGTGGAGATGGAAGAATATGAGACAGCGTTCTGCAGAATACACTGAAGGCCAGTTCAATTCTCAGCAGCAATGGGATTGGGGGGCGGGTGCATGTTTGATGTGCTTGGTACATAAGGATCAGCAATTCTAACACTCCCCTGCCAGATATGATCAGCATTAACAGTGTAGACAAACCACACACAAATGAGAAGTTGGGGAGCAAAAGCATGTTTTATGAAACTAGCAGAACATGCCTACGTGTGTCAACTCAAAAGTAGCTCCTATTAAGTAAATGTGTGGATGTCGAGGCCTTTAAAAGTTTGTTGTATTCTGGGGCCCAGGGAGAGGGGACAGGGAAATTCAAGTATTCTCTCTAATTCATGCTTTACCATTTCCAGCAATTAGGAATAAAACTTCTCCGAGCAGCAATATTTTTTTCCTGACTCAGGAAAGTTTACAGGAAAGCTTTTCTTTTCTCTCCCCCCCCCCAACCCCTGAATTTTTGAATTTTATTGATATTGATGCTCCATTTTATGTTGTATTTTATGCTGTTTTTAAGTCACATTTTAATCAATGTTTTATATTTGCTGTTAGTCGCCCTGAGCCTGGTTTTTAAACCGGGAAGGGCGGGGTATAAATAAAAAATCATTACTATTATTATTATTATTATTATTATTATTATTATTATTATTATTAAAAATAAATTTAAAAAGACCATGAACAATCAGGTTAGTTACTTCCAAAACACCGTTCAATCAAACATGAGAAAGGTAATAATGACAAGTAAAGAAGTGAAAAGTGTTTAAGTTGTGTGCAAAAACTGTTTCAATATCAGCTTCTAAAAATACAATATAGGGGTTAAATTAGAAAAATCATCTACTTTACCATTGCTCACCCAATCCAACACAGACTGAAGTACTCACATACCCACTGATATGAATGGACTTAAGCACTCTAAACTTTATTGGGACTGGGAGTATTCTATATTTTTTGAAGAAAATGTTATCTGGCCATCCCTTAAAGAGCTCAATAAACTGCAAAGTATTTACTGCTTAATAATACTGTAGTTTTAATCATTTTTATTCTTCATTTTAAATTGTCTATATTAACAATACATCAGTATAGGTTTTGTTTGTTTTAGAATGAATTCTACTTAAATGTGACGATATTTTGGGTATCCTCCCCAAATGTATCAAGTCGTAAATAAAATTAAATAATATTTAGTCATACAGCATTTTAAGGATGCAATTGTAGAGACACAAACAGAGCAAGATACTGTCCAAAATTGAATGAATGGCACAGTTTTAAACTTATAATATCTAGCTTTGAAGGCATAAGTACTTATCTTTAGGACTGTCCCTCTATTTTACCATTTGTCATTTCGTGTATACACGGACAAAAAAGAAAAAAATCCACACACAGCATTTATGCCTTCCCTTAAAGGTTTCTCTCAATAGACCGGTTGAAGGTACAAACAGGAAGGAAAGTTAGGGCAGATTTGGGAGAGCTGTGATAGCAGGGACACACAACTATTGTTTTAGATTAAGTGTTGCTGTTTATGACTTTCCATCTTATTTTTAAAGCTTATTATCCACAAGATTCTGGATAAGAGCTGAATGCAAAATTCAGGCTATTCAACTTCCTGAGTCTAGAGTTAGAAACTAAGACTGGATAAACTGTGGAAAAAATGTTTTGACCCCCTCCCCCAAAGGAAGGATGTAAGAACAGTTCTGATAGATCCTTTCCTTTATAGCCATATTTGACACTTTGGAAATGAGAGCACAGAAGTCCAAGTCTCGCCACAGCTCATTCCTGTCTGATAAACTACAATATATTGTGATGTTTTAATGTAGCCATTGACTTGAACTAGCCAGGTAATGATGCAAATGCAGACTACTAGTATTATTAAATTGTAAAAGGTGAAATAAAATATCCTGGAAATGACATTGTTTAAGAATAGGATTCAAGGTATGTCTATACACCAGCTGATCTGTTCTTGTATAAAACACTTACTGTACACAAGAGCCTGGAAGAGGACACCTGATGCAATGGATACGAACCATGGAGCATTTCTGAATGTCTAGCAATGTACATTTTTCATTCATACTTTACACATCCATGCTGAATAAAGTCAAGATTTCCCAAGCAACAGTAATTTGAACAAACCACAACACCTTTCCAATCATACACACAAGAAAACATTTTCACTTGGTTTTACTGATCTAATTTCAAACACATCAACCCACTGTGCCAGTCTTTATTTGTAGAGCCAGATTTTCACAGTTGCTCCCCCCCCCCTTTTCTTAGATCCTGCGCAGTCCAGCAAAGCCATCAGCATCTATAATAGTGCCAGTCCAACTGTGAGCAATTTTGCGTATTAAAAATACCCCAAATATCCTCAATTGTGAGAGAGGGAGTTTCAACATAGAAAAAAATTGTCGGCAGCAAGAATGGCCTACCTCTTTCTGGCAAAAGACTCCAAGACCATTCAACTAATGTGCACTCAAAAAGTGTCCTTTGAAAGGTCATGGCAGACTGCCACAGGAAAGATTATTTATTTTCATATAGGATGTGCTGGACTTCAGATTCTAAGGATTTTTTCCTACCTTGCCCTATGCTGCAAACCCTTCTGCCATATCAAAGGAGCTGAGCCAATGGGCAGCCAGAGAGTTGTGGTACTTTGGACGCATGCCAGGCCCTCCAATGCCACAAAAGAGCTCACAAGTGACTAGCTCCTAATCATTTATTTATTGCGTTCATATCCCACTTCTTTCTCCAAGGAGCTCAAGGTGGTGTACATGGTTCTCCCCCTCCTCATTTAATCCCCAGAGCAACCCTGTGAGGTAGGCTAGGCTGAGAGTAAGTGACTGTCTTCATGACCAAGTGAGCTTCATGGCCAAGTGAGGATTTGATCCCTGGTCTTTCCAGGTCCTAGTCTGACACTCTAACCACTACACCAAAAGGTCCTCTGTGACATCCAAGACATTAAGGCAGGCGAACTCCGGCCTTCCAGATGTATTGGAACTACAATTCCCATCATCCCTAGCTAACAGGACCAGTGGTCAAGGATGATGGGAATTGTAGTCTCAAAACATCTGGAGGGCCGGAGTGTGCCTGTGCCTGCATTAAGGCAATAGCATCAAGTGAAGGGAAAAATAATAATAATAATAATAATAATAATAATAATAATAATAATAATAATAATAATTTTTTATTTATACCCCGCCCTCCCCAGCCAAGGCCGGGCTCAGAGCGGCTTACAAGCAATAATAAAAACAAGATGAGTGATTACAACTTAAAAACAAAAATAAAATACAACATTAAAATAATGGAACATTAAAATATTAAAATGGAGCCTCATTGCAGGAGAAGGAAAAGAAAAAAGAAAAAGGGGGCGGAGGGAATCAAATTGGCTCCAATCCAAAGGCCAGGCGGAACAACTCTGTCTTACAGGCCCTGCGGAAAGAGATCAGATCCTGCAGGGCCCTGGTCTCATGAGACAGAGCGTTCCACCAAGTTGGGGCCAGTGCTGAAAAGGCCCTGGCTCTGGTTGAAGCCAATCTAACTTCCTTAGGGCCTGGGACCACTAGGGTGTTGTTATTTATGGACCTTGAGGCTCTCCGTGGGGCATACCAGGCGAGGCGGTCCCGTAGGTACGAGGGTCCTAGGCCGTGAAGGGCTTTAAAGGTCAAAAGCAGCACCTTAAATCTGACCCTGTACTCCACCGGGAGCCAGTGCAGCTTGAAAAGCACTGGATGAATATGCTCCCATGGCAGAGACCCTGTGAGGAGCCTCGCTGCAGCATTCTGTACCCGCTGGAGTTTCTGGGACAGCTTCAAGGGCAGCCCCGCGTAGAGCGAGTTACAGTAGTCAAGCCTGGAGATGACTGTCGCATGGATCACTGTGGCCAGGTCGGGGCGGGAAAGGTAAGGGACCAACTGCTTGATGCGGCGAAGGTGGAAAAATGTCGCCTTGGCTGTTGCTGTGACTTGCGCCTCCATGGAAAGGGAGGCGTCAAGGATTACACCCAAACTCTTAACGGAAGGTAATGGCACTAATTGGGCCCCCGCAAGAGAAGGGAGTTGGTCCCTCATCCCCATGCTATCCCGACCTAGCCATAGGACCTCTGTCTTTGAAGGATTTAGTTTCAATCGGCTCCCACGAAACCATCCAGCCACAGCTTCCAAGCATCTGGTCAGTGTGTAAGGGGCCGAGTTGGTGTGGCCATCCATCAGTAGATAGAGCTGAGTGTCATCAGCATATTGATGACAGCCCAGCCCAAAGCTCCGGATAATCTGAGCAAGGGGGCGCATAAAGATGTTAAAAAGCATTGGGGAGAGAATTGCGCCCTGCGGCACTCCACACACCAAGGAGTGGCGTGACGACATTTCCCTCCCTAGTGCCACCCTCTGTCCCCGACCAGAGATAAAAGAGCACAACCAGTTACGGGCTATGCCCTGTATCCCCACGTCTGCAAGGCGATGGTCCAGAAGATCATGATCGACCATGTCAAAAGCTGCTGACAAATCTAAAAGGATCAGCAGTCCTGACCCGCCTCGATCCAGTTGTCTACGGATATCATCTGTTAGGGCAACCAGAGCCGTCTCCGTCCCAAAACCAGGACGGAAACCGGACTGAAATGGATCTAATGCCGATGTTTCCTCCAGAAACCTACCAAGCTGTTCAGCAACCGCTCTCTCAATTACCTTACCCAGGTATGGAAGATTTGAAACTGGGCGGTAATTGGATAGGTCTAAGGGATCTAATGAAGTTTTCTTTAGGAGTGGACGCACCACTGCTTCCTTCAGTTCCCCTGGGAATGTCCCCGTGTCAAGGGACAAATTGATAATTTCAACCAGGGGGGTCCGCGCAACATCTGGACACTCCCTAATCAGCCAAGACGGGCACGGATCAAGGAGGCAGGTGGTGGGCCTACCAACTTGGAGGAATCTATCCACATCAGTAGGGAGTATCCGATCGAAATGGTCCAACACTGGACCTGAAGTCAGTCGAGGGGCCTCCAGTTCAGTCACTGTATCTAAATTGGCAGGGAGGTCACGGCGGAGCAACAGGACTTTCTCCGCAAAAAAGCTCGCGAATGCCTCACAGCTGTGGGTCGAATTTGTGCTTAAATTTGGTTGTCCTCCTAAGGACGTTATTGACCTAATTATTCTAAAAAGTTGTGCCGGGCGAGAGCTAGCGGATGCAATGGAAGCTGCAAAGTAAGATTTCTTAGCAGCTTTCATAGCCATCTCATAGGCTTTCATAAGCGTCCTATAAGATGTTCTTGAGGCTCCGTCACGAGTCCGTCGCCATACTCGCTCTAGCCGTCTGAGATCCCGCTTCATTTTCCGGAGCTCCTCAGTAAACCAAGGGGCCCGGTTTCGACGGGGTCGCAGAGGGCGCTTAGGCGCGATCTCATCAATGGCTGCCAAGAGCCGGTTATTCCAGTCCTCAACAAGGTCATCTAATGAGTCGCCAGGAGGAGCAGGGTTCCGCAAGGCTTGTCGGAATCTATCAGGATCCATCAGTTTTCGCGGACGAGCCCAAATAGGTTCGCCACCCGAGCCGGGGAGGAGCGGGAAGTCAATCTTGGCTTTTAAAGTGTAGTGATCAGACCATGGCACTTTCACAGCGGGGAGCATGATCACATCTATGCCAGCCCCAAAGATCAGATCCAGCGTGTGGCCTGCTTGATGAGTGGGGCCCAAAACAAACTGGGAGAGCCCTAGTGTTGCCATGGAAGTCACTAGGTCTAGAGCCTGTGAGGAGGGAGCGGCATCGGCATGGACGTTGAAGTCTCCCAAAACCAGTAGGTTTGGGAACTCCAAGGCCCAGCCCGCCACCACCTCCAGCAGATCTGACAGGGTGGCTGCAGATAAATGAAATGCTAAGGAATTACAATGGGGGATGTTGTGGAGACCTTGCCCTACCTTAGCAGACATGCTTTTTAAAGTGACAACAGAGTTGAGCTCTGTGGTTTTTGTACATGTGAGAGAAAACCATCACACTGCATTTTGCATACCCACACTGGAGCCACTTAATTACCCTAAAAAAATAATAATCATGTCAGTCTGGGATGGTTGTTAACTCCAAAGTTAAAAGCAACAACTCAAGGCTAAGATTTCTGAAGAACCTTAATTAACAAACTGTAATAAGAAAGAGCCAAGAGAAAAAGAGAGATGAACTGTACAATGCAAAACACACAAAGAGACTGGACTTCATATTTCAGGAAAATCCAATTAAGTTTTTTTCTCCCTCAGGGCAGTGTAACATGAGTTGCTCTATGACTCCGATACACAAGCAAGCAGAAAGAACAGTGTGGGAACTGGAAAAACTCATGATCATGACCACTTCTTTATTTCCCCCAGGCTGTGAGTATGTTGGCAAAAGTAGCAAGCCTGTGGCCTACCCCACCCCAACGCAAGGAAAAGAGAAAAGTTAAAAATGCTAGAAACCAGTTTTAAGTTCTTGAAATTATAAGTCAATCTAGTTCCTCTAGAAACAATATTATCACAGTGTGAGAGGAAGACATTCTTATGGAGGCACAACCTACTCTGTGATCATCCCCCAACCTTGCAGGCCAGCTCTTGTGTGGTATTTGGATTAGGGGAGGCCAGAATGTATACTGTGGCTAGTTACTGCTGCGTGCTAAAGAAACACTGAAATAACTATTCTTTTATTGCGATTTGAATCTCCTCTTCATACACTGAAGCACGTGGTGCAAGTCTGCACAGCTCTGTTGCATCGCTTGTCCTTTAGTCTATCCTCCAGATGAGAAAGAGTTCCATTAATTGAACTGCTCTTCTTACTAAGATAAAGTCTGAGAATGCAAGCTCTAGAACATGGGCTCCACCAAACATGGCTTTTGTTCCTGGCAAAGC
Source organism: Podarcis bocagei (assembly GCF_964188305.1). Classification (NCBI taxonomy): domain Eukaryota; kingdom Metazoa; phylum Chordata; class Lepidosauria; order Squamata; family Lacertidae; genus Podarcis; species Podarcis bocagei. The sequence continues at coordinate 55,386,750 of NC_138136.1, read as the reverse complement.
TCTGACCAGATTTGGACTTCTCATAATTTCCTGCAACAGTTCCTATCCTTTCTAATCTGTTTGTCTGTTCAACATACATATGTGGACACTTGGCAACGTCATAGGAAGTTATTAGCAGCTGATACTATTTATACTGCTAAAGGAAGCTGTACCTTGTCCTTTTCATATACACTAAAGTTCTGGAGTGTTTACCCAGGGAATGGCCGTGGTAGAAGAGTTCAGTCATTCCAGCTAACTAAGGGTGAAGCCAGCAAGGTGAACTAATGGTAACTAACTTGGGTGTGTGCTGGAACATGCATCATAGAGAGGGTTTGTGTACTCATCACTCAGCTGGGCTGTCAACAGCATATTGCACCAATGCTCACTCACATGTCTTCCAGGAACAATTCAAAGTGTTGCCGTTGTTTATTTTAAAAATATATATAAAGCCCGAAAAGGCTAAGAAGGCCCAGGAATTTTAAAGATTCATCACATTCTTGTGCTTACATGTGGGTTATTGGGAATATATTAGACCTGAAATGACACCCATTGTCTTCAAGTGGTAGACTCGTAATCTGGTGAACCGGGTTCGATTCCCCGCTCCTCCACATGCAGCTGCTGGGTGACCTTGGGTCAGTCACACTTCTCTGAAGTCTCTCAGCCCCACTCACCTCACAGAGTGTTTGTTATGGGGGAGGAAGGGAAAGGAAAATGTTAGCCGCTTTGAGACTCCTTCGGGTAGTGATAAAGCGGGATATCAAATCCAAACTCTTCTCTTCTTCAAGGGCTTGATTCAAGGTGCCAGTGATGATTTATATAAATGGGGATCACCTCTACGCGCCATCACAAGCTTTTTTCTTGGGCTTTTATGACTAACGTAGTTTCTCACCTGAATCTCTTGGGATGGGGAGTAAGTTAATTAAAATAAATGCAATGTTTCCTGCACACTTAGAAAAGTTACAAAAAAAGCACACGTTTTGCTGGCATGTGAGAAAAGAAAACATATAGCATGAAGCCACTGAAACATGTCTGAATAACATGATAAAAATGAAAGAGTTAAGGAACAGAACTGATGTATCTGCCATGGTAATTCTTTGTGCAGGCTGTATAATTCAGAATGCCACTTAAATCCACTGTCTGGAAATGTGGAAAATGGTTCCCTATGGCCATCACCTCATTATAAATTTGTTATTAATAAAGTAGTAGACGTCTTTGCTGTCTGTGTGCATGATTCTTTAGAGCCCCAGCCAGCACCATCAATGGCAAGGGATGATGGGAATTGAAGTCCAATAATAAGTGGGGGGCACGCAAATGGACAGAGCTGTGCCTTGAGAAGCAAAAGGGGAAGAGCAATCACAGATACAGAATTTAAAAAGAAACTCAAACAAAGTTTTTTAAAATTCTAAGTTTAAAAAGACTTTTCAGCCACTGTACCTGAAACTGCAGCTGTGAAACAGGCAATCTTCTAGGATCTGACTGGAATACCTGGCTCTGAAGGAGGACCACTATGGCCCTTTCTCAGAGTCTAGGCAAGGCAGGGAGGTGGACAACAACCCAGGGAATGGCAGCTGAGCTTGCTCTCCCCCCATTCAAAAATTCATCCAGCCCAGGACTTAGTTGGTGAGTGAGAGAGCAGCAGTGTCAGGCTTGTGAGGAGGGCTTCTGAGCCCTAGGGAACTCACCCAGTGCCCAACCTCATTGGCTGCTGTTGCCAGGCCTGTATTATCTCCATCTAGCATTTCTCCTCTTCTTCCACCTTTTACATTTTCAGCATTATCCTTGTCCTTTACTTCTCTTTCTTTAACCCAACCCTTCAGGCCCATTCCACATGTAGGCTGCTCCCTCTGGCAGCAGAAGTTCACATGCTTCATGCCAGCAGCATTGCTAGAAACTGACATCAGTGTGGGAGAAGCCCTACTAATGATTCAGAATGGGAGAACATGCCATTTTCTCCTCAGGGATAAATAAATGCAACCAGCTCCAATGGCTAGCTGGAGCTGCAAACAAAATCATTTTCAATCGCGTATTCTTCACGAGCTTGCAAAACTTGAGATGCAGATGCAAATGCAAAACACTCTTTTCAAAATGTGAATGTTCATTCATACAGTAATGGATGGAAGTTTCTTCAACAACTCTTGAAGCAGGAAGCTAGAAAATATGTTTGCTAATAAGTGTAAAAGTTCAAGATAAATTTGTGGGAAAAGAGGCACCAAAGCCCATTCACAGTATTTCAAGGGAATACTTTGTATATTTGTGGCTTACAAATTTAAGCCTAAACTGATACCCCAAACAATATAGAAGTGGGCAACAGACAGTGAACAGCGGGACATCTAAAGGATGCACTTTCTCTCAGCAGAGGGGTCTGTGCAAATTCTGCACCAACCACATTGATTTTCAAGTGTCAGATGCCTGGAACAAGCAAGCACAGCTACAGGCACACCCACAGTACCAGTACAGTTCATTAAACCTGCATCTACTACTATTTAAAGCTACCTCGGTAGTGGCGCCTGCCCTGTGGAACACCCTCCCAGCAGATGTCAAGGCAATAAGCAACTATCTTACTTTTAAAAGACATCTGAAGGTGTCTGAATGTTTGATGCTGTATTGTATTTTTAATATTCGGTTGAAAGCCGCCCAGAGTGGCTGGAGAAACCCAGCCAGATGGGTGGGGTATAAATAATAATAATAATAATAATAATTATTATTATTATTATTATTATTATTATTATTACCTGTAGATAATCATTGCTCCTAATTAGACTGGCACAAGAGGATAGGACAACTCTGCTAGTAGGTACCAGGTTACTGAAACGCTGAGTATTGAAGCATTTTCTGAAAGGCTGTGTTCGCAAGATGTAAAAATGTAAAACGAAAACTGGTAACAGAATGGGAACACCTATGCTTCCTGGAGGACTATACTGGAGTACTGCTTACTTATTTTGAACATGTGACAAAAAGGATGAAGGTAAAATAAAATAAATAAATACTCCTCAAATTCAACTGTGTATCTCGATAACTTAGACCTATTTTAATGGACACAAGGTTGGGGCAATACATGCTGCAATGGAGACTTGTGTGCGTTCAGGACACTATTCTGCACTTCAAGGTCAAACCCCAGCTTTATCCCCACCCACTACACTCATTTTCATGGGGTCAAAAAAGATGCACCAAAAATATGTAATGTGATTTCTCCTTTCAACACTGAGGCAAAGGTAAAGGGACCCCTGACCATTAGGTCCAGTCGTGACTGACTCTGGGGTTGTGGCGCTCATCTCGCTTTATTGGCCGAGGGAGCCGGCGTACAGCTTCCGGGTCATGTGGCCAGCATGACTAAGCCACTTCTGGTGAACCAGAGCAGTGCACGGAAACACCGTTTACCTTCCCACCGAAGAGGTACCTATTGATCTACTTGCACTTTGACGTTCTTTCGAACTGCTAGGTTGGCAGGAGCAGGGACCGAGCAACGGGAGCTCACCCCGTCATGGGGATTCGAACTGCTGCCCTTCTGATCGGCAAGTTCTAGGCTCTGTGGTTTAACCCACAGCGCCACCCGCGTCCCAAGACTGAGGTATCTAAATGAAATATAGCCTGTGTATTTACAGTGTGATTTTCTATGAAGTTTGAACACCTGCTGAATCTTTGCACCTGGTTTTTCTTATTGGGAGCACGAAGAGACCAAGCAACATGCACCCTCTGAAGCAAGGCCTCTCATACACTGTGCTTAATTACTTACATTATAAATCAGGTGAAAATACTGGAGTTATTATTCAGGCACAAATCTTGTGGGCTATTACTCATCCAACCTCCCCTCCACCCAATAAAATATTAGAAAAATTGACCCCAAACCTTTGCTTCTCAACCACAAGTGGCTACTTAAAGCTATTTGTGTAGCTGGTAGACTGTGAGAAAATGAACATCATTCCAGTTTCACTTTTAGTGAACAAATAGTGTCTGGTCCACAAAACCACTGTCTCAAACTGTCACGTATGGATAGTCTCAGCTGAGACATCATAGGTAAATTAAGATGGGTCTTCTAGAAAACACCACCGAGACAAACCGACTGATAATGCTTTATCTTGTTAACAGATGCAAAGAAGATGTGGTTGTCCCCAAACCAGAGAATGCTGCTGTCTGTCTGCCTCCCTTCCTTGTTTTGCAGCAGACTCTAGAAAAGCACGTATTTTGCACATCATGCCTGGAAAACTACTAAAGTGGACTCGCTTCAGACTTTTTGGAGTCTCTTCTTCAGCTAAGCACAATATCAGCTAAGTTCAGGAATAAATGTTGCCACAATACAATTTCGGCCTCTGATTTGTCAAATGAAATAAACAAAAAAATTAGGAGAACCCCTCTATAGCGAAATACATTGATACTGAGACAAACTTTGCAGTCATTTTCATGCACACTACCTATCAGGGATGTGCAATTCCTGCGCAATGAGAGACTCAATTTTATTCAGGTTATATTATGCAAATTGATAAATTCTGTGCAGACCTGTTTAACAATGCACAGCTCATTTAGCATAAATATATAGCATGCTTTTTCTTCTCGAAAAGTGGATTTTAAAACAAAAGCAAAAACAGAAAAGGGGACAAAGAGTCCTGGAAAGGGGCATAAAGTAGGGTATAGAAATTCTCCTATACAGGAAACAGGAAATTTTGCCCAAGCCTTCTCCTTGACCAGGGGTCTGCAACCTTTAAGACAAAAAGAGCCACTTGGACCCGTTTCCGAAGAAAAAAAACCGGGAGCCGCAAAACCATTACGACATTTAAAACAAATATAACACTGCATATATTGTTTCTTACCTAAATGTCCGATCTGACAGCGGGCGGGAAGGTGACGTCGGGACGGTGCGTGACTAACGCACGCACCACCCCCATGCAACGTCACAGCCAGTACAGCGCCCGCCACAGTGGGGAGTGTCGGGGGGCACAATGCGCCTCCTCCCCTCGCTAGTATCCGCCCCGGAGCCGCGGCAAAAGTGTAAAAGAGCCACATGCGGCTCCGGAGCCGCGGGTTGCAGACCCCTGTCCTTGACTATGAGGAAGGGTTTCACCACAGCTAAGTGGTAGAGCACATGTTCAGAAGTTCCTAAACCACCACCCCCATCAACTCCATGGAAAAGATTTAAGGAATAGCCTCTCAGTTATGGTTAACAATATTTGGCTAGATGGACCATTGGTCTAAAACAGTACAAGGCAGGTCTGCACATCGGCCAAGCCAAATGGATTATCTGACTATGTATTATGGACGGATGTGTGTTGGACAACCGCCTCCACCACCTAGTCTTGAAGTCCTTAGCAGGCAACAAATACTGGAAAATTACCGTCCTGCTAGTAAGCCACCATATATGAATAGTGGTCAGAGATTCTCCTGATGGATCACAAGTTGTGAAGACTCGGTATAAAACAGGCCCTTACACACCCTTGGTATCTGAGCTCTCAAAAGAACTGCCTACATTCTGTTAAAATTGTGATGTTTAGGAATTTCCACCAAACCAATCCCATTCCACCCTGAAGTAAACCACTGTTACAGCCTGATTCCATACATCTTTACTCAAATGTTCCACTGGGATCAAGAGGGCTTACTCTCTGGTAGGTGTTCCTTGGACTGTGGACTTGGTAAATCCAGACCAGAGTTTGTATCATGTGGTCTAGAACCTAAGCATACTGAAAACTGTAAACTCAAAAAGGAGAGCACTCATTCCCGAAATCCATGCTTTTATAGTATTGTTAGTTTGCTTAAAAGATGGCTAACTTTTATGCTATCATTCAGAAACACACCGCACATGTCAAACCATGTAAGCGGAAATTAAATATGACTTCTAAAACACAAGTTGCTTTAAGGAACTAAAATAATGTAAGGGAGTAATTTAGCATCTACCAATGCATAAAGACAGTAAGATTACTGGTTTTTTGCTTATTTGCAGGAGGAATGACATGAAGGGCTATTTATATAGTACTTACTGCTTTGGCTATAATCAAATGTAATAACAAGTTAGAACCAAAACAATCTTTTTGTTGAAACCACCTTTGTAATACTACTTTTTAATAACCCACCTAATGGCCAAATTAGAAGGACCCCAACTGAAGCCATTCATCCCACATAAAACAAACATTTCTTTTTCTTCTTAGCTTTGTTTTACTAGCTATATTATTTCCAGATGATGTTGGGGGGGGGGTATAGTTTTTCAAGAGTTAGATGCTTAAACTGGCAGCTGCTTTCTATTTACCATAGACAAATATAAGATGAATCAAAACTGGGGCCTTCCTTGACTCCTTTATGGAGAGAAGCATCTCACCCAGCAACTACATAACAGGGTTATTTAGATTATTAATCAAGGGGAGGATACTGAATTACATCAAAAGTTCTGGGCCTGCCAATCAGATTTGCACAGTATATAAGAAAAAAATCAGTCCTCTGGCAGGAAGGAAATTAACTGTGGTCAGAAATTTATCATAAGTGGACTCTTGTTCACCATTTTAACATGTCCACTTTAGTTTGAGAGGTGGATAAATTTGTCACACCTCAGTTAATACTGAAACCTAATTTATTGGAGTAAAACATCATGATAAAGCTCTGGATTTTCAGATATAAGAGTATATACCTCTGCACCCCTAGAAGAAGCCTCATGTTATGGTCATGTGATGTCCATTATTGGGCAGTTACATGATCTAAGTGAGACCTAGCTCATGTTACTAGTTGTGGAACCTCTTTAGTGGGGCAAAAGACAAGGAGTGTACACTTGTGGTATCTATGAAGGTATGGGGATCATGGGCCATGCCCAGCTTTTAAAGCAGGGAATATATAGGAACTGAAATTCAGCAGGGGCTTTCCTTTAAAAAAATTAGTCTTGTTAGGTGAATTCAATAACTTAATTACAACTCGACAAGCTAAACTTAATAACGGAAAACAAAATTATTATTATACAATTGGAAAGCATGTATATTGTATAACTATTTTTTTTTAACTTCCAAAAAAATCAGCAATAGGACACCAAATCTTCATGAACTTTTAAAGTTTTTCCTACCCTAACAATCCAATCCTATGTATGCCTCAGTATTGTTGCTTGCGTCCTCTGGTATTATGAGAGGGCTAACCCAACCCTCTTAAACAGATATTCCACTGACATTGTGGTTTGAAGGAGCCTTGCCTTTTTATTTGATTATATTTGCTGCTGTATTGTTTTTAAATTTACTGTTTTTAACTGATTTTGCTCTCAGTCCCTTTGAGTTTTTCCAAAAGAAAAAGTAGTATACACCTTTAAAAAATAGAGTTGTACCTTGGATCCCAAATGCCTTGGTACTCGGATGTTTTGGCTTCTGAACGCCGCAAACCCAGAAGTGATTGTTCTGGTTTGCGAACGTTCTTTGGAACCCAAACGTCCGATGGGGCTTCCACGGCTTCTGATTGGCTGCAGGACCTTCCTGCAGCCAATCAGAAGCCACACTTTGGATTCCAAACGTTTTGGAAGTTGAATGGACTTCCGGAATAGATTCCGTTCGAGTTCCAAGGTACGACTGTAAATAAAAACAGAGGACCCATCAACAAGAGCTATTTCCAGAGCAGTCTGCATAGGACTGTAGCCTAAGAAGGGAGTTCCACTGAGCTCAGATAGACTAACCTCTCAGTAGTAATGCTTAGGATGCACTGTGCCTCAGAAATTCTCAAAGCGCTGGCATTTATGTGCACTGCAAACTCTCGTGAGCCATTTTTCTGTTGTAGGCATTACTGATCTTGCTACTATAATTTCATTGCATCATAAAGTTCATTCTCCACTCTTCCCTTCTACTGCAAGGGAGAGTACGGGTTCGAACTTAAAATAATACTAAAAGATCACAACATGGCAAAAGGAATTCTGTAGTTATGCTAGTGGTTATGTTATGGCTTATTTATATACTGCTTTTTGGCCAAAAGGACCTCAGAGCTCTCTCAATTCACTGACAGACAGTGTGGTGTAGTGGTTGCAGCCTTTCTCAAACTTGGGTCCCCAGGTGTTGTTGGACTACAACTCCCATCATCCTTGACAATTGGTCCTGGTAGCTATGGATGATGGGAGCTGTAGTTCAACAACATTTAGGGACATAAATTTGAGAAAGCCTTGGTTAGAGTGTTGACTAGAACTTGGGAAACCCACAGCCGGATTCACCTTTTGAGTCCTGTTAGCAGAAGCCCTGTGCTTTCTCCCCATTTCTTGCCTACCCCTGGCAACTGACATCAATAATCCAAATTAACCACTGCTGAAGGACAATAAATGAAAAGCAATTACATGCATATGTATGTGAACAAATACACAGTAATAGTATAATCTATTTCATACAGTTGATCGCACTACTTTATGTTAATTGACTCTGGCTTATCGCTGTTGCTTTATAACTGTTTTTACATATCCCACTTTGAGCATCTATTTATCTATTTAATTTAAACACTTCTATAAACCACATAATATTCTTAAAAATTCTAAGTGGTCTACAGTCTAAAAAACAAATATAGAATTCAAACGAAAACACAACCTATTGCCAAAGAAGCAGCAATATTTTAAAAACAACATAAAAACATATAAAACAAAAATTCAGACAATTCAAACATGCAAAGCAGGATCTAGTTTTATATTTTATATGTCAGGGAAACCCTAGGCACTGGGTTTTGAGACACTGCCCTACTCTGTAGGGTTTGGTGTTGTGAGTAAAATTTCCCCAGGTGGTCTGAGTGATCTTAAAGGTCTAAACAGTGAGATACATACTTTAAAAATTATGGATATTTTTAAAATTAAAGAATATATAGTACTTCAACTTTGTTATCTTATATACAACCCCATATTTCAAGAAAGGGTTAATACTAATGTGGCTTACATAGGACTCCTCTGTGAGTTTATGGCTGAACTGAGATTTGAATTGGAGACTCCACAGATTATAATTTAAATTCCTAACTCAATATTCCAGCTCTCATCAGCATTCTGGTAACGGCAGGTCCTTACAACAAACATTTGGCATATCCAGAGAAAGTGAATGGCAAACAGAATATGGCTATTATCTGACAATGTTCTCAACAGATAAAATCTTCCTATGTAAGAGGTTACTCCAAATTGCTTTTGCTATGTGTGGATGGATGTGGGCTAAAAGGCAGCCAACCAAAATCCTGCCCCCCCCCATAATGGCAATCATACTCAAATGTTCAAGAATTGCAAGCTGTCAGACTAAAGTAAATGTCTTAGCTACGAATAGCTGTGGTTTTTATTTTGCCATTTGCAAGTGCATTTTTTTTTTAATTTTCTCAGTGAGTTTCAGACATGATGTCACCAGCAGAGCTTCCTATACTTTGGTGTTGGTGGTTGCCAGGTTGTCACACACTTTGATAGACTTCTGCAGGGTTAGGAGATGCTATTTTGACCTGTTCCCTTAATCACTAAGTTTGGTACTCACATAATCTGGAAGCGGAGAGTCATCTGAAGCGAGGGAACTTCTCAAGGATTGTGTGGCTTGCTCCAAAACCTTGTTGTGCTTTTTTGACAACAATGAAAACAAACTGGGGAAGAAGAAGAAGAAGAAAAGAAGATTTGCATGTTTATGTCAATTTCTAAAAAGGGTTGTATAAAACAAGACTGCCGATTCAGAAGTGACTCTATCAAATTGTATTGTACATAGGCAACTTTTAAAAAAAGTTTATGAATTGAAAATGGAATTCAGTAACAGGCTGGCTTATTTTCATAATGGAACATTTTTTAAATATTTCACAAAACTGACATTGTGTTTTGACAACCAAAAAGAGTAAGTAAGTAACCACTAAGAGCTGATGTAGATGTAACATAATGCCGGCTCATAGCTACAGCTATTTAAAATGCTATTTCAAAGTAGATTTATATGTTTATATTTTGTGGGAATATGATATTTACGATGTAAAGATCTAAAGCAAGTATTTTTTGTCAGAGGAAACAGGGAAGAATCCCTTGAGTCATCTTTAAGATAACACTATCAAGCAACTGTCACCAGGTATTGATTATTTTAAAAATTGTGTATCATCTTCCTATAACATATTCATGGTGGTTCATAACAGAAATAAAAATACACAAGCATAATCACAAAAACATCAATAGTTAAAACAATTCAAAACTAAAGTGAGCACAGCAACAGCCTACGAAGATAGCTCTGCAAAAAATTTGATGGAATAAAACTGAGTGCTGATGGGGCCAGGCAGACCTCCTTTGGGGAGATGGTTCCAAACCCTGGGCACCACAACTCAAAAGGCCCTGTCTTGGGTGCCCATTTGCCATATTTCAGGTGGTGGGTGGGCCCAAGGCAGGGCCACATAACAGAAGCAAAGTTGTCAAGCAGACTCAAATGAGGGAAGGCAATTCTCCAGGTCCCAGGCCACTTAGGACTTTAAAGTTCAAAAACTACACCTTGAACTAAGCCCAGAAACAAACTGGCAACCAGTGAAGCTGGTACAAAATGGGTGTAAAATAATCTGACCAACTGGTTCCATTTCGATCTCTGGCTGCCACTTTTGGAACCAATTGTTGCTTTTGGATTGTCTTCAGAAGACTGTTCCACGTGCAGTGCATTAGAGTAGCATAATCTGGAGGTGACTAGAATATGAATGACAGAGGCCAGGTCTGTTTGTTTGTTTTTTTAAAGGGTGCAGTTGGATTATAAAATGCTGGTAAAAAGCATTGCTGACCATCACTGCTACAAGACCCTCCAAGGTGCCGAGCTGGATCCAAGAGTTTCACTTGCATCACTATGAATACCATCAACCCTACTTACATACCCAAGAAATACAGCACACTTCTGCACACAGTCTTACTCAGGCTGCACTTTATCAAACCACACTCTTTAGAGTATTCCTGAATACCGCAGAGACTTGAATGGAAGCTCTGAGATTGTTCTCTAATTTTTGATTTATAGATTGTTGATTCTCTTTCTTATGATCTATATATCACAATATAGCTCCAAAAGACAGAGATATGTTTTATTTAGTTCTTTATTCACTGTAGTTTAAATAAAGATCTAACATTAAAAAAACCCCAGGCCTAATAATATCCTCAAACCACAAATGCAATTCCCACATGCACCATTGTGAAATGTGCATAGCATTTCAGGGGCTTAACACTGACATTATAATTTATGGGCTATTCATTTATACAAATCCTTCATGTAATTCAGTAGTGACTGATCACAGAAGGCTGCCTTTCTAGCAATTAATTTTCTAGATATAGTGAGTTCTAGATATAAATAAGCACCTATTCCTTAACCAGTATGTTTTGCAATTAAAGAAAAGTAAAATGATCTATTTAATTTATGTCCTCCCCAAAGTCACAAGAAACAGTTATTGCAACACATGTTCTATAAACATAAAACTATTAAAGAGTAAGCCACAATATTACTAAGTCAACGCTAAACAACATTTGAGACCCAGAGAGGTTTGAACCTCCAACTTGAGGGCAACATGAACACCTGTACCAGGATAAGACAGGAGATTGTCTCTAACAGGCTTTAGATATGATCCGTTAAAAGCTCTCATGGCAGGCTCTCTGTGGGTGCTAAACAGCAAAGGGCACCCTTGGCTCAGCTACAAGCTCACCATGCACTGCTATGACACTTTCAGGAGCTGAATCGGTCAGGTTTAAAGGCTGAAGTTTTTTCTTCATAGCCAAAATGTAAAGAGAAATGTAAAGTACTGCACTTGGGCAAAAAAAATGAGAGGCACAAATACAAGATGGGTGACACCTGGCTTGAGAGCAGTACATGTGAAAAGGATCTAGGAGTCTTGGTTGACCACAAACGTGACATGAGCCAACAGTGTGACGCGGCAGCTAAAAAAGCCAATGCAATTCTGAGCTGCATCAATAGGAGTATAGCATCTAGATCAAGGGAAGTAATAGTGCCACTGTATTCTGCTCTGGTCAGACCTCACCTGGAGTACTGTGTCCAGTTCTGGGCACCACAATTCAAGAAGGACACTGACAAACTGGAACGTGTCCAGAGGAGGGCAACCAAAATGGTCAAAGGCCTGGAAACGATGCCTTATGAGGAATGGCTAAGGGAGCTGGGCATGTTTAGCCTGGAGAAGAGGAGGTTAAGGGGTGATATGATAGCCATGTTCAAATATATAAAAGGATGTCACATAGAGGAGGGAGAAAGGCTGTTTTCTGCTGCTCCAGAGAAGCAGACATGGAGCAATGGATCCAAACTACAAGAAAGAAGATTCCACCTAAACATTAGGAAGAACTTCCTGACAGTAAGAGCTGTTCGACAGTGGAATTTGCTGCCAAAGAGTGTGGTGGAGTCTCCTTCTTTGGAGGTCTTTAAGCAGAGGCTTGACAACCATATGTCAGGAGTGCTTTGATGGTGTTTCCTGCTTGGCAGGGGGTTGGACTCGATGGCCCTTGTGATCTATTCCAACTCTATGATTCTATGAAAACCTGGTCAGTTTCTGTTTTGTGTCCTGACACTTCCAAGATGCGCAAGGGAGATGTATCATTCCCAAATTGCCTATCCATGGTTAGGAGATCCAGAGTATGCCAGGGGTTCACCCATCTTCCTTCCTTTTCTTTTCAAAGTTAACCATGGGGCAGCTTTTTACCTCCTTCAAACAGCTAACCATGGTCAGTGTTTACACTGAAGAAATAGGCAGGCGGTTAGCTAAACAAAAAGCCACCTGCAGTGGCCAAAATCAGTTCAGATCATTTGTTGCTCTGTATGAGAACAGAAAAGTGCCAAGAGAATGCAGCAAAAAAGCATTCCAACCAAATATGAACCCAATGATTAAAAAAAAACATGCTGGTTGACGCTCTTTTATATTGGTTCACGCTCCACCAAGCCAGGAAATTGGAAGCTAAGGCTGACATGCCCCATGATCAGTAATGAAGTTGTGCAACGTCACAAATCGTGCTTACTTGCAACTTACCCTCAATACATCCACTCTCAGGCTCAAATCCAGACAGTGTTGGTGAAATGTCTGGGACCAGCAAAAAAAACCCTTGTTGTCCTGTATTGCTTTATTAGTGTCTTCCCAATGGTTTGGGAAACAGAGCAAACAAAAGCGGGGGGGGGGGGCCTCTTTGGTGAGGGGTTACAGTAAGGGGGTGGCACATATGCCATCGTGGGGTCTTGTCCACTGAGAAAATTTCTCAAGTTTACAAATATGTCCACACACCCAAAAAGCTTGGCAAATTCTCATTTAACCACTGTACTATACTATCATATTCCATAACTAAAGGAATAGGCATTGCACATGGCATCCAGTATCTGTTCCCTATGCAAACACTGTAGTCCTGGCAAAATGGTCACTTCAAAAATGAATCTGTATACCCCTGCATTATTTATTCAGTAGGTGCTGCCATATTTTAATAGAGCAGGAACACCATAATAACTTTCCAACTGCTGCTCAGAATTTCACCAAACCAATGAATGACTGCCATCCTCAACAAGCCTACACCAATAGCTTTCACTGAAATCGGAAGGAAATACACAACTTGCTTAACAAGTGGTGTAAAAAGGGTCAAAGTGCCAATATTCAGCACTTTCTAGCATGATCGAGATATGGCATTTTTTACTGGATCAGTTTGATATTTGTCACATTTGTAGTAGACCCCACTAGGTCGCTCATGTATGCCAAGTTTCAGCTCAACAGGTTTTTGCTGTTGTTGGTATTTGCCTTGTGCCCCTTTGATAAAATTCAAGCTGGTCAGAAAGACCAAAACAGCGTCCTGATTCGTGTTAGAATGGCTGTGCAAGTTTTTCCATCTTTAAAACCACCATGATCTTTAAAACAAAATATCTGGTGCCCAAGCAGCACACTAATTAGATTTACATTGTTTTCAATTTATGTGGAAATTAACCTCAGTTCCATAGCCGAAACCTGATACAGCCTTTGAAAAACTGAAATAAATCACTGAACAAAAAACAGTTTCTCTTTTGCAAACTAAATTAACCTGTGTAAAAGTTTATCATAATTTTCAAGAAGAATACATCAATAGGAATCCAAGGTGGATTTAGGTGTCAGTGTTGACATACAATGATAAACAAAATAGGGCTCTGGATCATACGCATATAAATCATGGTCTTGAAAGTTAATGGCCCGTAGATGCCCCATTACTGACTCTTTGCTTAATTCACAATAGTATACAAGGATAATGCCCCCCCCAAACTATATTTTGTATGCCTCTGTTGTTTGAGGCTCATGTTTGTGTAAAGCAACCTTACCAGGTTGAAAATCAAACTGGTTAGAAGGGGAACAAATTTCACAGCTTCAATTTACTGTGCATAAACCAAACTTAAACACCAAGATGAAAACTATATGGAAAAACATCATGGAGTCCAATATATTTGGGTGTGGGGATTTTTATTCCAGCTTTTTAGGTTAACATATTATCTGAAAGAAGGCTAAGACCCAGCCCTGACTATGTATTTCAATAATGTGATGTAGATGAATCACTGCACTGGAGAAGCAGGAGGAGACATCTGAAACGAGATTGTGGAGGCTGGAAGAAATCTATGGGCGCTGGGAACTAGGGGTAGCCAACAGAACAAAGTATTAGGAAAACAGTACACCTATCTTGAAAGGAAAGAGGGAGAGATTTTGCCGAGTTCAATGTTTAAGGGAAGAAACAGATAAAGGAGTTATGGCGGAGATTTGAAAAGTCAAGAAGGGGGAAGGAGGTATTTCCTGTGCTGGGACTGGTGGATGCCAGAAATAGTCAAAAGGATGCTGAAGATTTCTGTAGTGTCATACCCCTTGCTGAGGCTGAAGCGGTTAGTCCTAATCTTTTACTAGACCCCTGGTGTATTTGAGATGTCATCTTTTTTTTTACATTTACAGTGGTACCTTGGGTTACATACGCTTCAGGTTACATAAGCTTCAGGTTACAGACTCCGCTAACCCAGAAATAGTGCTTCAGGTTAAGAACTTGGCTTCAGGATGAGAACAGAAATTGTGCTCTGGCGGCGCAGCGGGAGGCCCCATTAGCTAAAGTGGTGCTTCGGGTTAAGAACAGTTTCAGGTTAAGAACGGACCTCCGGAAAGAATTAAGTACTTAACCCGAGGTACCACTGTACTTGTACTTCTCCCTTTTAGGAGAATTCACTGAGTGAAGGGGGCTTCTGCGATGGGGTGCAACAGGGGTGTGTATGTATGTGTATCAAGTAGCAATTGAAGTCAAGTTCATCAGGCAAATTTAGTCCCCATGAACAAGCAGCTAGCCTCAGTGGCTGATGAGACCCTACAAAATAAACAGTAATTCAGGGAATAAGCAAGCAGGGGCTGCATACTAGTCTTTTGTCATGGCCAAAGAAGGTTAGAAAGTTTGCTCTTTAAGATACACTAGTAAAGTCAAAGAGAACACATTTGTACTGCAGTATTAGTATTTATTCTTTACAAATAAGGTACTATTTTTCTAGAGCAGATAGGGTGTCATTTTATCCCTTTCTAAAGCAGGGCATGCAAAACCAAACTCCATTTGAAGGACTTAAGTCATACAGTACAGATCTGCCCTGCTGCACCAGGGTGAAGATTCTTGCTAGCTACTATGTGATACAGTTGATAAACAGAAAAACATTCAACAGTGTTTCTCACTGTTGCATGAATCCGCTACTCTAAATCCCACAAGAAAGGTCTTATTTCAAAGTCTACTGGATTAGTCACTCTATAAACTAGCTGTTCTTTTCCTCTCGCACTCATCTTTCTCTGTGGTTCTAGCAGGATTCTTCTCTTTGTTTTTAACATGTTAAAGTACAATATAGAAATGCAAAAATTCAGAAGCAAGGTCTACTAGTTCACATAAATGCTAACTATCCAATTCCCCTCTCACTAGTACTGTTATGATTATGCATACTTCTTAAACCACTGTGAGAGAATACATTCCGAAACACTGCACTCTAGGATGAACGTTAAGTCACCTGTAATGTAAGGAGCCTTAGCAAATTTAAAATACTGCAATATCTTACAATACTGAAGCTGGGCAGAATATGGACTGCTCCTGCCATATTTGGTGCAAATTCTATGCTGGAAACAAGAGGCTGTGTGTGCAAAATAATAATTTGAAGAAAATGTAGTTAGTGATTGACACCAGAGTTCATAATTTCTTGGCATGGACTATAGCGCTCAATAAAATGTGATGCTCACCTTAAATACAAGGTGATTATTATGATTCCTGACATAGTTTTCTGCTTAGATTTTAATTCAAGCAAAAATAAATACTGTTCTCTATCTCAGATACCGACAGCAGGTAGAGGTGAATTACAGGTCTCTCAGTTATCTCTTGCTCTCCTTTCACCCATCCCTGGTGCCTGGAATGCTGCAACAGCTGCAATCCAGACAACATGGGGAAGGGGGCGAGGGAAATACCCCCTTCCTGTCACTACAACAGTCACCCCTGCCATGTACAGAGGTACATGGTTTGAAAAAGGAGGTTCACAGGGGCATGGGGAGGGATTCTGAACCAATTAAACACCTGATTATGTCATCAGTGGTGATCAGGTTCTACCTAGCTTAGCTCCACCTCTCAGTCACAGCACTGTTACGGCTGATGCTGTCCTCTCCCACAAAGTCTACCCACAAATCCAAACCATACCCAACCCCTATCCTAGCCATTATGTGCAGGGCTCTAGTTCTGAAGACTCCAAATGCCTTGTGCCCAACCTAGCCCAGGTTGCCTTAATAAAGCATGGACAGTGGATTAGAAGGTGCAAAGGTGCTCAAAATGTGCAAGCCTTTCCTTGTGGCAGCTGTCCCAACACAACTGCATTTCAAATGGATACTTCTTGTAATGTGAATACTTTGGTTTATTAGTGCTTTTAAAAACCACATTATTCTTTGTTGAGTCTATTGAGTTAGAAAGTCTAGCTTTTATTTTGAGAATCATGTGAACCTTCACAAATGATTGAATTCTGCTGTCATGTTGGCAATCCAAACGTTTTGCTGTATACCATTTTTCCCCTTAATAAAGAGATCAGAATTTCATTTCATATTAAAATGTTTAGTTTAAGGACATTAGTGAACACAATCCACAAAGGTTCCTACATGCCTGAGCTTCACTTCTCACAGCAAAGAGTTTACATGACAACTAGCCTGCTCATAACTAAGTGGAGTTTAGATTTTGTTTAAAGAAATTAAATTTGCCTCTCTGCAAAACTTCTGGATTGAATAGCTTTTTAAATATATATATATGAAATGAATATGTTAATGGAGACTGCCAACCCACAAATATAATCCTGGGCAATGTATTGAAAATAAGAGTTTCTGAACTGACACCAGTCTTTGTTACACTCTTTAACATGCAGACTTGAATTAGTTTCAATTTTCAGAAAAGCATTGTTTTTCGGAAAATATTCATGTTAACTTGGAACAAAAGAGTTATTGGTTTAAAAATAGGAAGAACTGCCAGAAGATACTTTATGGCTCACTTGAAATCCCGCACACACAAACTCTTGTTTGTGCTTCAGCTGCTGGTGCTTAAGAACCTTCGGTCTATGGCTTGGTTCGCACTTAATACTAATCTATGTTTTGTTAAGTCTAACCAACCATGCTTTGTTTGAACGTGCAAATCCATTCAGTGGAAGAACTGTGGGTTGTTTCCGCCAACAGAACACCATGTGAAGCCATGTTTGTGTTGGCTTACACTGTTTGTTTTAATAATTGTTTATCATTATGTTCAAACCAAGCAATCTTGCTTAACCATAGTTTGTTTGGCCATCCCAGGCTTCTTGGCTCTTCCGTTGGCTCACGGTTTGCAGAACAAACTACAGATTAGTGTTATATGAGTGTGCAGTATCAGCTTTCCCCTCAGTCTGGTGCCCTCCAGGTGTTTTGGACTACAACCCCTACTAGTCCCAGCCAGCACAACCTGCCACAATGAAGGATATTTTGCTGGTTAATAATAAACATCAAAAGTGGTAGAATCAAATTCAGTAATCAATGCAAGCTGATCAACAAGTAATAAAGTATATTAAAATAAACAAGGCTAAATCTGTGAAAGCCGGGGAAATTTAACTGAATTAGTTCTAGCTTTGCTTTGCTTGTTTCTTCTTTTTGTTACCTACTTTGAGTCTTTGGGATGGGGTGGGCTATAAATCAATTTTGTATCCAAAAGGGAATTTTCTTGCACAGAATCATCATTTCTAGCCTGCTCGAAATGCCCAAGATTTGCAATATGTTTATAACATTTCTATACCACTTTACACAATTAAAAAAACAAACAAACCTCTAAGTGGATTTATAAAAGTGCCTGAAGTGAATAGATGGCCAGACAAATGATGCTCAGCACATATTTTAAAACAACCCCCTTTTAGGGAAAATGCTGTGGCCCCCAAAGCACAAGATTAGTAACATCGTTTTAAAAAATGCAACCTTGCCTCATACCTTGCCTTTGGCATGATCATGTTTGAATTACTCAAAGAAATTTTTTTAAGAGACTGAATCTGTTGTGTATTAGGGAAGTCACATTGTGAAAGTAATTTGATGCCATTGCTTTCTTTCTGGTAGTACCTACAAGGCACTGCGAAAGCAAAAATTAGTATCCAGCCTCAGGCAAATACTGCAGTACAGAATGAAGACTGCAAGCTAAAGATAGGAAGCAGAATATTGTAACTCATAGCTATATACTATGTACATATAATAAAGGGGCTCATGGGTGAGCAATAGAATCCTTGAAATATTTATTGCAAATATTGAAACAATGTAAGCAGTCAGGCACACAGTTATGTGTAAGAACAACAGATTGGTAGAGGACCTTTGTACGTAACTATGTGTTGAACTGTGGCCAATGTTGGCTTGGATCCAGACTTTGCTACTGCCAGTAGGAGCATCACAGAGGGATACTCTGCTCAGGGGATCCTGCTACTGGTGGAAGCAGAGGTTGGGGTGGGCTTTTGCCAATACCCCCTCTCCTGTTAAAGTCCGTTGCACACTCTGGGGGATTGGGGAACGGGGCAGGGGGAGCTGAAAGGTTGGGGGAATTGCTGCACCCTCCCTTCTCCCTTCACATAATTGTATCAAAATGCAGAGCACCCAGGAAACTGATTTTATAGCAAACTTCCTGTGAGCTGCCTCGTACAAGTACATGCACCACAATATCAGTAACTCCATCTACTGTGATCAAACAAGCAAAGAGGCTAATTACCTCTGATGATCAAAACAGATCATCCAATGAATGCAGAAAAGTGCACAAGCAAAAGACACATAGCAATGCTTTTATTCGTACGACACAAGATAACATCACTGAAAGGGAAGGTGTGAAACCTTATCTGGTTCCTGAAATTCTGAATGTGAGCAATCAGCAGAGGCATTTGGCTCTCCTATCAAACGTTTCCTAGTGTTATTCACTATTTATAAAGTAAGGCGGGAACCAGGCAGCAGGAAGTAAGAATGGTTTGTCATGTTCCATGTTTTACTTACAAGCTAATGGAGGGTTAGGGTTAACTCTTTCCCATTAGTGAATTATAACGTGAAAGTAGCTATTTTGGGGGGAAGCATTTTTGATACTCCTCCCCAACATGCTGGGCTCTTAAACAGGAGGGAAGTCTGGCTGGGAGACATCCAAAGTAAGAATGGTTGTTATAAACTTTTATCATCTCTGTCCTCTTTCTCATTCATGCTCGCAAGTACATCTGCCCGATTCAAGTACATGTGGCTTTGGGAAATTCCACTGCCCAGTTCATTTGTATTTCTGTCCCAAGGTTCTATATCTTCAATTTATATAGACATTTTTGGATATTTTAGTACCTTCGGGTAAATTCTGATGCTTCATACCGGAAATAAGTTTATATCCAACTGTTTTCCATGTATCTAAATGCTCTAACTATATGTGCTGAGCAAGAGAGTTTACATTTGGGATGTCTTACAAGACACTCTCTTCAGGGAACTGCCCAGGAAGAAAAAGTTGCTCCACTTATCACTTCTTCATCCACATACTGGGCACTGCCTATCAAAATATGGGTTGAAAGATTTCTTTCTAGCCATCCCACCATCATTTCTTCCTCTGTTCTTTTCCTTTTGGTGGAAACCAGAATTTTGGCTAGCAGTTATGACAGCACACAGCTGTGTCAGGACCTGCCCTCTGCCCAGGTAGTTAAATGCACGAGGTGGTCTTCATTCTGCCTCCTGATGCAGCAACTCCTCCGATCCAAGCCTCAAGCTCCTTCATTCCTAAGCATGCTTCTTTGAATAAAGTTTCCTACTCTTATTTTTAGTCTGAATAGCTTGGTATTCCCTTTACTGTAAGCCACCCAGAGAACTCTTTTGTGGGGTGGCATACAAATTCTGAAAATAAGTAAATAAAATCACTCCCGCAAACTAGGTTCTCATCTTCCGTTAGAAGACTACTCAATAGTTCCTTCTGTTCTAAGAGTGGAAAAGTATTTAACATTGCATGCCACATTTTCCTCCCTTGACAATCAAGCTGGTTTTATTTATGTTTACTGTATGGTCTCTGCGCCATTATATGCTTGCATAGCCAGGACACTGTTATTTCCATTCTGGATGTTCTCCATGTTCTGATCAAATTTTGTCATGCAATTTTTCCCATGTTTCCCCAAATTTTTTGGCACCGGTCACAAAACATTAAAGAATGTGTAAAGCTCGTGTAGCATGAAATTAAATGTACTATTTAAATTGTTCTTTGGGGGTAGGCTCCTATGTATATTGCCTTCAGCATTTCAACAAATTGGAGAGGCAACTCAGAAATGCTGTTAGGGTTTTATCCCAACTAATGCCACCGCTACCTCACGCCTGACTTGACTACGAGACAGAAAAGTTCCAGAGGCAGGATGAGAAAATATATAACAAGCAACAAGGTTTGCTCAATCAATCTCTGCACCGCCGACTTCACCTTTCCTGGAACATGCACCCCAGGAGCTCCAGAGAAAAGAGAGGCAGTTAAACTTGACTTGGTAGCCTAAACCAAGTTCTAAATCTGCCTAACCACTTAAATCTAGCTGTGACTGCTGGTATTTTTCCACTAGTTCAATGAAGGAAAACATGATGCAGGGGCTACTGTAAAACAATGGCAGCTTTGTATCTTATTTCCCCCTCTTCTCACACTAGTCCACTTCACATGTTGCATGTCGTGTGTAGAAAGCAGGGCTGTATCCCTAGTCCCACCCTTTCCGCATGTTTGCAGCCATTCGTGCTAAGGAGCAGCAATGCTTCAGCAGTTGCTCACATAACAGAGCAGGATGTTATTGGCACCAATAAGAGGGTGAATCCTCGGGGTTGGACAACTTCCGTTCCACTTGTGAAAGGGGCAGCTGTCTAATGTGATTCAACCACGTCATGTGGTGTCAAATAGAGACTCCCCCTTCCTCTACAGGTGGCAGCCAAAACATGGGAGCAAGGAAAAGTATTCCTAGATATTGTGGGAGGAGAAGCATATATCTGGGGCTGCTGTTTTAAGAGTAGCTCCATATCTGTCAAAATGTCTGCATTCGTTCTACATCATGATAGGCAAACCCTGTTCAGGCAAACTTCTCTGCAATGATTCATCTTCCCATTCAGGAACTCCCTGGAGGTTTTCAGAGGTTTTCTGGGTACCCCGGAGCACAATTTGTAAACCACTGCTTTTCTGCTGCATTGTACCAGTTCAGACATGGTGATGGTGAGGCCTAACAGGCCCACTCCCTCCATGACCCGAGAATGAATTTGGGGACGTGTCACAGAATATTCTGCTATGCTAGGGGGCTCCACAGGTTACTAAAACATGTACATATCCTGTGTATGGAATATTTGCAAAGTAAAGCCATGCTCAGCTTATGGAAAATACAGCTTATATTTTTCTATTGTGAACCCATGTTGGATCTGCAATTTGTACCCCATGTATTATGGAGACATAAAGGGGGGTTGTTAGTAAAAAGTTACTGGTGATCCAGAACCAACCAACCCCCCCCCCAATTTATTTCCTTCAACATGCATAGACCAGTCACACGGTGCATGCAGCATGCAGTAAATGGACAGCAGAGGTTAATAACCTGGAAGCATAAGATCTGAGAATGTGAGAACAAGTTAAAGACAGCAGCTCCTCTCCATTGTCACTGAGGCTTGAGAAGCAATGCTGCAGCGTAGAGCAGTGGGAGTGGGGAAAATATAGTTTGTCCAAGACATATACATATCTCCGCAAGTGGCGGCAGGTGTAACTGCAAGACAAGGGTAAAGGGAGGGAAAAGGGGTGGGGAGGAAAAAGAAACAGGAATTTTCCTTTAAGAAAGCTACATCCAAACAAGTCAGTGGCAGATGTCAAAGAGCAAAGCAGCAGTTAGAGAATAAAAATAAAGTTGCAAAGGCAGAGAGGGTGGGCAGTCTCTACAACAACCCAGGATGATTTCATTAGTGACGCAAAGGAGGTTGCCGGCTTTGGCAGGGAGGTTGTGTGTAAACACACCAATGTTTGTGGATTTACTTTTCGGGAAAAATTCAAACCACCTTTTCATGAGACTTGAAGACAAATGCTCTTGTGCCAAGATGTAATATAAAATGTTATGGGAACAGTCACACAGCTTGTGTGGTTTTACACAAACTGCCATCTTCAACTAGAGGAACGAAAAGGCTGAGCTCATTGCTGAGTGAATGCTTTGAGGTTCTCACAACAGCTTTTAGAAACTTAGCAGTTAACAATAACCCAGTTTGCCACAACCGTTAGGGAGTTATGGGGCTGCTGAGTCCTAGAGTCCGTGAATCATCTTAGTATTGCCTTTTAAGTTCTAGAGTTTTGTTTTGTTTTCCAGTGTATATCCGCTTCTATCTTCCTGCTGCACAAACAGAAGCTTCTTGGGGGAAATCACTCAGACATTTGACTCTGTTGTAACTGATCTCTCTCTCACACATACTCTTCCAGTTCCCAGGATTTGTCACACTGTAATACAACCAAGAAACAGAATCCAGAGAGGGCCTATTCAGATAAAGGAGGGCTGCATATAGATAGGAGGAGCACACAAGTCTCAATAGCCAGGTCATGTTCAGGGAGCAGCTTTAACTCCCAGCCCAGTAATGCCATTCATTTGTTATCCCAGCCCAGTTGTATTCATTTAATTTCATCCATGTAGAAAGGTGCCTTATAGGAAATCAGATCACTGGTTCATCTAGATCAGTATTGTCTACATCAGCCTTTGCCAACATGGTGTCTCTCCAGATGTTTTAGACTGTATCAGATGGGAGCTATAGTCCCAAACATTTGGGGTGATAAGGCTAGCAAAGGTAATCTATACTAACTGGGCAGTGGCACTCCCAGGTCTTTCAAAAAGAGTGAGTTCTAGTGCTTCCTGAAGATTCTGGGGATTGTACGTGGGACCTTCTGCATCCAGAACAGCTCTACCGCTGAGCTACAGCCCTTCCGCTGCATAAGCGACTGGCTGCTAATTATGGAGAAAAGAAAAGCACTGTGACTTAGCCCAAGTGAATACTGGCCTCTCAGGATGAAAAATGCAGGGCTATGCCAACAAGGTCAGCTTGGTCCTCAATGCTTCCATTAAGTTCCATGGGATACAGCTGAGAGGCAAGTACAGGAGGACCTGCTTCTCACATCAGGATCTGAGATAACCAGGGAGAAATTCAGCTCTTATTCCAAGTATAGTCCCACACTTTTATCCATCTAGGAGAATGGTAGCCATTCATTCCTATGGAGAAAAGCCAAGTGCTGTACTTGGGGTTGGGGTTGGGACATTGTTGGTAATGAGGTTGGGGACAGGACTGGGATTCTCTGTCCCTTTTCTGTCAATTATCTTGACGTTTTGGAGGCTTTTTGATTTATTACTAGCTTTATTTATTGTGCTTTGTTGCATGTTTTTATCTTGTGAGCTGCCTCAAGAGGACTTTTACCCTTAAAGGAGGCATAAAAATAGTTCAGTAATAAGTAGCATCACATCACATAGGCAGAGCTATGGAAAATACCGTATTTTTCGCTCTATAAGACACGCCAGACCACAAGACGCACCTAGTTTTTGGAGGAGGAAAACAAGGAAAAAAATATTCTGAATCTCAGAAGCCAGAACAACAAGAGGGATCGCTGTGCAGTGAAAGCCGCAATCCCTCTTGCTGTTCTTGCTTCTGTGATAGCTGCGCAGCCTGCATTCGCTCCATAAGACGCACACACATTTCCCCTTACTTTTTAGGAGGGAAAAAGTAAGTCTTATAGAGCAAAAAATATGGTATTTGATTGCCCCAAACTTTGGTTTAGGCTCCCCACCCCCCTAGTTATATTTTGTGAGTTTGGAGCTATAATCAGTGGAATGTTGAAGTTAGTCCCTAGGTTTAGCAATTTAAATGGAAATTGGTGTTTCAGTCAGGCAACACTTCTCCACACCTTCAGGAATCAAGGCCCGTATTGGGTCTTTTGCTCTACCCCTCTGGCTGCCCTCATGACATGCAGAAGCCAGCACTGAAGCCAGAAGAAGTCATATTTATCTTGGTGGGATTGCCCTGACTGCAAAACAACTCTCTCTCTCTCTCTTTACTTCTCTCACGAATAAAATATAGGCTGGGTTCATACACAAGGTTCAATATGTGTCTGGGCTTTCTGCAAGGCTTCTTAAAACAACCAATTATCTTGCTTCTTGAAAGAACATTATGTACTTAATACCTGCATTTTATTACTAAAATTTATGAAAAGGAAGTTATTAAAGAATAAAAGGCACTTTCCTAGAAGCATTTTCTTCTTCTTAACTCCCAAACCAACCAAGAGGATGCAGCAAGGAGACATGTGCTACACACAGCAGACTACAGGCTACACATTTTCCTCTTGCAAACAGTAAAATTAATTCCCAGCTCTGTGGCAGTAAAGCATTGAAATGTTTGATATCACCATCTAAAAAGTTAGCGTTTGGAATGTCTGGGTAACTGGAGCCTGGGAAATCAACAAGTGTGGTTTGGAGTTTTCCTATTGAAAACAGTTGTTCTTACTTAAGGATGAAACTCTGCCATTTTTGGAGATAATGAAACCAATAAAATATCTCTAGCGCCTTCTTAGTGTATAAAATTTTTCCAGGGTTATGTGCAGTATAAATCTGAAGAGTTATTAGAAAATAAAATATTATCATCTGTTCTAGTAAACCAAAGCGGTATCAAAATCCTTTATGTTTTTGAACTACCACTCCATGAGATCAAAGATAAGATCCAAAAAATGCACAGCCAAACCAATATGAAAATAAAATCTCCAGAGAACAATTTTAAAATATTAGGACCACTATTTTCAGAGACTGAGTTAAGTGCAACCAGTCTGCCAGTCACACACCAGTTACTCAAGCACATGCATTCATGTAGTCTTAAAGGGATAAAGCCATACAGAGAGAAGATGTTTGAGATCTACAGCACCTCTGTTAAGTAGGTACATTTGTTTGAAATGTGGATTTCTATTCAGTTTATCCTTCTCTCACCTTTCATACTTGTTTAAATCTACAAGAAACAGCTGGGGGAATCCATGCATAGCTTTTCTGCTGAAGTGTCACCAATATGCTCACGACACTCAAATCTACTGGTCTTATTCAACATCTTTATCAACGACTTGGATGATGGACTCAAGGGCATCCTGATCAAATTTGCAGAGGACACCAAATTGGGAGGGGTGGCTAACACCCCAGAGGACAGGATCACACTTCAAAACGACCTTGACAGATTAGAGAACTGGCCAAAAACAAACAAGATGAATTTTAACAGGGAGAAATGTAAAGTATTGCACTTGGGCAAAAAAAACGAGAGACACAAATACAAGATGGGTGACACCTGGCTTGAGAGCAGTACATGTGAAAAGGATCTAGGAGTCTTGGTTGACCACAAACTTGACATGAGCCAACAGTGTGACGCGGCAGCTAAAAAAGCCAACGCAATTCTGGGCTGCATCGATAGGAGTATAGCATCTAGATCAAGGGAAGTAATAGTGCCACTGTATTCTGCTCTGGTCAGACCTCACCTGGAGTACTGTGTCCAGTTCTGGGCACCACAGTTCAAGAAGGACACTGACAAACTGGAACGTGTCCAGAGGAGGGCAACCAAAATGGTCAAAGGCCTGGAAACGATGCCTTATGAGGAACGGCTAAGGGAGCTGGGCATGTTTAGCCTGGAGAAGAGGAGGTTAAGGGGTGATATGATAGCCATGTTCAAATATATAAAAGGATGTCACATAGAGGAGGGAGAAAGGTTGTTTTCTGCTGCTCCAGAGAAGCGGACACGGAGCAATGGATCCAAACTACAAGAAAGAAGATTCCACCTAAACATTAGGAAGAACTTCCTGACAGTAAGAGCTGTTCGACAGTGGAATTTGCTGCCAAGGAGTCTCCTTCTTTGAGGTCTTTAAGCAGAGGCTTGACAACCATATGTCAGGAGTGCTCTGATGGTGTTTCCTGCTTGGCAGGGGGTTGGACTCGATGGCCCTTGTGGTCTCTTCCAACTCTATGATTCTATTCTATGATTCTACCTCTTTCCATCTTGATTCCAAGAAGGCAGTAGAGGTACTTAATCAGTATCTGGCATCAATACAGGAATGGACAAAGTTGAGTAAGCTGAAATTTAATCCAGACAAGATGGTTGTGTTGCAAGGTGGGAGTTCCGCTAATTAAGGATTGGTTGCATAGTCTATTCTGGATAGTTATATTTTCTTGAGGATCAGGTAAACAACTTAGTAGTGCTCCCTGGACCTAGTGCTTTCCTACAATACTCTGGGGTTCCCCCTCTCTCTTTTTGGTTACAAGCAGCTTCAGCTGGTTTAACTTTTCATGTGAAACTGCGTACAGCACTGGTCACTGATGCCCTAGTGATATTCAGGTAGGATTCCTGCAGTTCTCTCTACATTGCGCTGTCTTTAGAGACAATGTGGCAACTGCAGGCAGCTGGAAGTATAGCTTCCAGAATACTGACTGGAGCCCAGACCACATAACATACATCTTATAGAAGATTCATGGCTGCCTATTTAGTTCTTGGCTCAGTTGATAAAGTGCTAGTGGTAACCTTCAAAGCTCTAAATGTCCAAGGACTGGGCTATGTCAGGAACTACATTATCACTAACCACCCTTTCCTGATTTTGCTATCAACTGCAGGTGTCCTACTCTATGACCCATCACCACTAGAGATTCAGCAGACCAATATATGGGATTGGGCTTCCTCAGTAATAGCACCCATACACCAGAATGCCCTCCCACTAAATTCAGCTGGTGTGTTAAAGGGCAATTTGTCGAGAGAGGTGTTTATATGATTTCCATGTGCTGTTTCTATTCTGATGCCGCTGCCTCACTATTTTAAGTGTACTTTCTGAAAAACCACTATTTATTGCTATGTGTTTTCCTTTGCAAGCCACTCAGGGCACAAGCAGAATACATGCTTAGCACAATAGCTAACAACACTGACAAGTAGACATTTCATCCTTGACATAATGTGGAATGATTCTTATTCCTTCATGGATATAACACTGATGTTCTGTGGTGTTCTTTTTAAGTTTTAGAGGATTATGTTTCAAATAACTGTCGTTAGCTGCCTTGGACAGCCCATTAGGAGTATAGGTGGGATATAAACATTTTAATAAATGAATAAATACTGGGAGGAAAAGCAAACTACTACTGTTAGAAGAGCTACTCAGACTCAAAATTTAAAAATTTCAAACATGATAATTTCTAATAGAGAAGGCTCTGTGAAGCCTAAAGAAAAAAGTGTCATTGTTTGAAATGTGGTGAGAAGTACATTTATCAGGCAGCTAAGACGAGGAGCAGTTGAGTAATCAATGTGCTTATTCTGAAAAGATTCAAGAAGATTGTTACAATTCTCACACAGAGAACCAAGTGGCAAAAACATACCTAAGTTGATTAGTGGAGTACCACAACCCCTTCTCAGAGGGAAGGATGCCTGCCAAGTTCTTCTGACGCTCCCTAGGTAAAGGTAAAGGTACCCCTGACCGTTAGGTCCAGTCATGGATGACTCTAAGGTTGTGCACTCATTTCGCTCTATAGGCCAAGGGAGCCAGATTTAGTCTGCAGACAGCTTCCGGGTCATGTGGCCAGCATGACTAAGCCACTTCTGGCGAACCAGAGCAACTCATGGAAACGCCGTTTACCTTCCTGCCGGAGCAGTACCTATTTATCTACTTGCACTTTGATGTGCGTTTGAACTGCTAGGTGGGCAGGAGCTGGGACTGAACAACAGGAGCTCACCCTGTCGTGGGGATTCAAACCACTGACCTTCTGATCGGCAAGCCCTAGGCTCTGTGGTTTAGACATCAGCGCCACCCGCTCCCTAGTCAAGAGTTTTATTTGACAAAGTAAGGGGACCATTATGACATGGCCAAGCAAGTCACTTGAAGTTCACAGACCACATTTCCTGCCAAGAGCATCAGTTGTGCTTTTCCACTTGAAACAGGCAATCAACTTGGGTTAACCCTGGTGTGGAGAGGAGCTGCAGCACTGGCTCCTCTTGCACAGCCCCAGGCTTCTCATTTTACCAGGTGGTGTGAGAAATAGTAGTAATACTGCAGCTTCCAAACCACCAGAGTAAGAACTCCACTTAGTGTGTAAAAAAAGAAGTAAATGCAACCAGTGCAGTACTCTCCTTTTTGAACAATAGTGACCTCAGATAGCGCATGTCAGTAGCAGCAGGAAATTCAAGCTGCTCTCAAGTACTGAAGACAATGAGCTGATGAATCAGGTAGCCCCCGGTTCAAATCCTGTCACAAATTGTAAGCCACACTGTCTACCTAACCCCAGTTTCCCACACCTGCAATATGGAGTTGTTGTACAATTAAATGAATTCATGTGAAGAATTTAACAGCTTGAAAGCATTATGCAAATGTTAAGAATGATTATTAATAAATCTCAAATACTTCCAGTAGTAGATAGGTAGCCGTGTTGGTCTGCCATAGTCAAAATAAAAAAATTCCTTCCAGTAGCACCTTAAAGACCAACTAAGTTAGTTCTTGGTATGAGCTTTCGTGTGCATGCACACTTCTTCAGATGTATCTGAAGAAGTGTGCATGCACACGAAAGCTCATACCAAGAACTAACTTAGTTGGTCTTTAAGGTGCTACTGGAAGGAATTTTTTTATTTTCTCAAATACTTGTCTTTCAGCAGTTAGCATGCTGGGGAGAGAAAACACGAGGGTAGCATATATAGAACTGTACTCATAAAAAGTAAGGTTTTGATTTGCAAGTCTTCTGCACATACATGCCATGTGTGTCAGCTCAGTGAAGTTCTCTGAAAACAAGAGCCACAAAAACTCAGTCTCTACTAAGCCTGATCATAATATTTAGGTCATATTGTTTCAGCTGAATTGTCAGACCACCACACACACACAAATTGTTTGCTATGCAAAACATTTTGGGTCCTCTTAAAAACGTAGTTGTCAGGTTGACATGTAACCTGACTTATGCCTTCGTAAAGTACCACAGTGAAAGTAGGGACTTTTAGAAGATACTTAATGTGCAGAATGCTTGCAAATTGCACACATATGTACAAAGGGTGGGTGATGATCAGATGTGGAGGTTTTCAATTTGCCCTGTATTGTGGTAACCCACATTTTGAGAGCAACCCATGGTGATGTTTAAAAAGGAGCAACAATAAAAAAAGTCCTATAATTGGCAGTGATGGGGCAAGTTCTTCACCATGCAACCAGTTCCTGGAGGCCAAACACAACATTTTCCAGACCGGAGGCAGTGGGGGTGGGGAGAGAGAGAGCATATGGCTTGTAGAAAAGCATGATAGGGAATATAAAGAAGTTTGTAAGATTAAGGACATGTGGATTGAAGAGAGACTAACATTTGTGCCAAGCTATGGCCTGGCCACTGGAATCCTTGCCCAGGGCTGTCTACATTGGGAACTACAAATGTAATGGTTACCATTATTCATTTTAAAATTTTATTTCTACCTCATCATTTAGGGCTAGCTCTCACAATGTGTTCAGAGTTTTATCTTCCTGCGTGTAGGTTAACAAAACCTATCTGAGCCCTGCCCTATATGCTCTATTGTTTTGCGTCCCATGATGCAAATGCGGTAGAGGCACATGGTAGATCAAATGCAAGAATGCACAAGCCCCCAGGGTATCAGCATCTCCAGTTAGAACAGCCTCAGGGTTAATAAAGACACAAGCTTTGGATTTGCTTTGGCCAGTCAGAGCAAACCATACTATGAGAGATCAACAAACAGCCTGACTCAGCACGAGACAGCTTTGTAGATTCATTACTAAGAGCGAAATTGTTAATCTCACCCTTCTTCCAAGGAACTTACGGAAATGTAGATGGAATTATTCCATTTTATATTAACAATAAAAGAAGGCAGGTTAGGCAGGGAGCAGAGTACGGGCTACATTGTTACCCACAGAGCCTCAGGGCAGAGTGAGGCTTTGAATTTTTGTCTCCTCAATGAAAATCTATCACCATTCCCAGAGTGTCTCTCCCTCTATGTAGATTTTAAGAGTCCCTAATTTTGTTATTACCTGGTTTTTCAAGTTCCCCCTTTGTCACAAAATGCCAACAGAAAAATGATTTCACACTGGTATACAGTACTGCAACTTCTTTGCATGAAACACTAGGATGCTTAATTGGCCAGCTGGCAAAACAGAAGTTTGCAATCCTTAGCAGGTGTGATAGAAATAACTTATCTTGTGCAGTAGCAATGGCAGCAACAGGAATACTGGCCCAGAGATATACTTTATCCTAGCAACATGTGGTTTGCTTAGAATATGACATCCATAATTCTTCATTTCTGCTCAGAGATACCTAATTGGTACAAAATTTATTGGACTCCCATTTTCAGTGATTTCCTACGGAGTTAACTCTCATACCTCCAAATCACTTTGCTTTTCCTTAAGAAAGTAAGTATCCTGCCTATATTAGTGTTTTGTCCATCTGACATACACCATAAATTACCTGGCAAGGGCAAAGTTATTTTTGTGGCCCATTACACTGCTTAATGTACTTGGTGCTGAATGATGGTTAGATATAAGTAGAACTGTTCTACAGCACAAAAAATTATGGCATGGCTAGTTATACAAAGTTTTGGGGTTGTTGTTGTTTTTGCTGCTGCTACAAAATGCAACTTGATTCAGCTAATGTGCAACTACTTTGATTCAGTTAACATGCAGATACTATAATTCCACAGACGAATCCTTTGAGGATTTAGAAGGTGAAACCAAGCCAGTATTGTAGCATGAAATGAGGTTATTGCTTTTATGAAGCACAGAGTTCTGGCACACAACCATCTTTTTTAAAACCAGGGCGTACAACTGCTGATAACTGAAGGTTTGTTCTGCGAAAGACTTAGGGAGAAAATACAACAACATTGGCACTTACTTAACATCTGGGTAAGAGAATTCCAAAGAACTAGTGCTAAAAGCTTGGGCTGAACTCACAGTGGGCTTCATTGCAGGGGCATGTGGCACCATCACCATATCTTCATTCACAGGTCTAAGTGAATGGGGCTGAGATGTAGGGGGCTTCTCTGTTACTCTGGTTCAGTACTGTGTAGGACTTTTATACACCAGCTTGAATCTAGCCCAGTAGCAAATTGGCAACCAGCACAGTGCTTTTAATGGGAGTGTCACATATTGTTTATAAGTAGCCCCAAAGAGCAACCATGCAGCAAAGTTTTGCATTAGCTGCAGCTTCCCCATCAAATTCAAGGGCACCCCCTTGTAAAGCACATTACAATAACCAAGTCTAAAAGTTAGCAATGTGTAGAAAACTGTTACCAACCTATCCCTGTCTAGGAATGGTCATAGCTGGCATAAAAGCTGAAACAGCCACAGCCACTCCTAGAGAATGAAGTCCCCTGAACCTTTAGGGACAATGCTGAATAAAGCAGTATCTTCAAGGTATGCTCCTGTTCTTTCAGATGTGAGTGCAATCCGATCCAGAATCTACTCAGAACCGGAGAAGTACTCACAGAGACTGTCTTGATGGGATTCAGCTGCTGTTTATTGGCACTCATCTAGACCATTACTCAGTCTAGGCACTGGTTCAGGACCTGCACAGCATCTCCTGACTCAATGTTACAGAGAAACAGAGCTGTGTGTCATCTGCATACTTGATGACACCATGCTCCAAATTTCCTAATGACTAGTCCCCACAGCCTTGTATCTATGTTGAATAGCACCGGGTACAATATAGTACTCTGCAGCACCCCATGGAACATATCTCAGGAGGCTGGAAGGCAATCACCCAATGTTACTTTCTACAATCAGCCCCGTAGATAAGAGCAGAACCACTGTGATACAGTGCTCCCAATTCACAGAGCTGATCTAGCAGGACAAAGGCTTCTGAGAGATCAAGGAGAACAAACAGGGTCACATTCCTCCTGTTTCTCTCCTAATAAAGATGCTCCGCCAGAGCACAATCAGACCCGCAACCAGGACTGAGCCTGGATGGAAATAGATCCAGAAAACCAGTCTCATCCAATAGTGCCAGCAATTGTGGCACCATGACCTTCTCTATCACCTTCCCCCAAAGGGGGCATTGGCAACTTGGTGACAGTTGTCACGAACCTCTGTGTGCAGGTTGGGTCCTTTAGTACATGCAATTATTTGCATGGTTTCCTAGATGTACTCAGCATGCAGGTGAGTGGGTATATTCTGCAGAATCATCCCAGCTTCTATTTAAATAATACCTTGCTTTTTGAAAAGAAAAAATATATATGTGCCCCTCCCCAATCCTCTGGCTCAAGATAGGTTTTTCGAGTCCTCTATCATCCACATGCTTATGTGGGTCCTAAAAACACATTGTTGTTTAGTTACTATCACTCTGAGCATAGCAGGGTGCTTGAAGGAAGCACAGAGTAATTTAAGGAAGTTGCCTAAATAAAATATTGCTTCAATGCAGGCAAGGGCTTCTGAACTTAAATATGACTGTTATCCGGTTTGCGTGTTTCTGACGCCCACAATTAATAGACACAAATACATAGTCCCATTTGAAAATATGACAGCATTACTTAGCAAAAAAAAAGACTAACCATTCATTCTTTGCTGAATGACCAAACTCACATGCATTATCTGAAAATCCCAGACAAATAGTATTGATATTTCAAAAATCAAACAAACATAAGTGATGTTAACAATCACCTAAGTATCATTGTCATCATTTACTTGCGTATGTCCAAATAGTGGAGAAACAGATCTCTTTTCAGGCATTCATCAGATTAATTTGAGATTATCAATACTCTTACGTGAATGCTGACATTGTAGCCTGAATGTCCAAAATTTGACTAATATTATATGCACTCACTAGAGAGTAAAGATCAATGAATTCAATAGGACTTACAAGTAGAGAAGCACAGAATTGCACTGTCACTGTAACATATTAAACAAATGACTACAGGTGCAAAAACCTATGCTTTTCTGAACCCAAATTCCTTAAACATCACCAAATTTAAAGATAAGATTCAGATATTAGAGAGCATTGGAATGCTATTATTTAACCTGGCATACACAAATCTAAATAGTGTTTGTGGTTTGAACTGAACAGCACACAAATTAAATTTTAGATGAAAGAATTTATACTTATAGGTTACAAAAACCTATGTGCAGAATATTCCGTAAGAACAATTGATCCAATCTTCTATCCATGGAAGATTGCCAATGTTAAATGCTACAGATATTAAAGAAAAAGGAAGGAAGTGAGAAATGAAAAACATCTTATCTATTAACCCTATTAAAATAAAATTTGAGTCTTGGCTTTACAAAAAAGGAGGTGATTATACGGGATCAAACCTGTATCTCCAGAAAAAGCAAGTGTCATAGAAAGGAAGGCCAAAGAAGATTTATAGATTACGTCCAGACAAAGAACTGCTGAACCATGTTACGGAAATGTAAAAAGAGAGCTGAGGGGAAGTTATTTTTACAGTATCAACAGGCAAGAACAAAGCACATAAAAAAATTAATCACCCAGATGTAGCAGTTATTTGGAGGGCAAGTAGCCAGAGCAGCTTAGGAAACAATATTATCAAAATTTAGTATTATTTTTATCCTTTGGCTAGACACATGTTTGGTAATACAGAAACACTACAGTGGAATTAAAGGACTTGCTTTCTACAGTTGTTTGTACTAAGACTAACAGTGACCTCTGCAAATCAACAATCTGTGCAAATTGATCAGACACTGGTATTTGCTGTGGCTGATCATTCTGCAAAGGGCCCACTGTTCATCTGACAATTCTGCATTTCAAGGTCTCATCTACTTTCCATCACTTCTTCCCAACACATCTTCTAGCTGGGTACAAGCACTCATTTCTGTAGACTGGTAAAAGGAGTAGCTTTCTCCCTTATGGCACCATTTAGAAAGCAAATGTTTCTACATACCTACAGAAACATGGAAGAGGAGGAGAGACAACCTCACTGTAGAGAATAGAGCTTGTTCAGAGTGGACCAAACCACAATAACTTACTCAGTGTGTTTGAGTAGAGACCTTAACTCTAATTAGGCAAAGCCAAAGGTCCTGAACCAAGAATAGGATAAAGTGAGTGCAAATGGAAAAAATGATATTTCAGCATTTAGAAGATAAAACGCAAGTAGTCCGAGGAGCAATGACAAAAATATACCATTATACAAATCTATGGTGTGACCACTTTTGGAGTACTGTGGTTGCCTCACCTCAAAAAGGGTATTGCTGAGTTGGAAAAGGTTCAGAAAAGGGCAAGCAAAATGATCAAGGGGACGGAGTGACTCCCTTTTGAAGAAAGGTTGCAGCACTCAGGACTTTTTAGTTCAGGGGAAAGGTGGGTAACAGGAGACATGACAGAAGTTTATAAAATTATGCATGGCATGGAGAAAGTGGACAGAGAAATGTTTTTCACCCTCTCTCATAATACTAGAACTCATGGCCATCCACTGAAACTGAATGTTGGAAGAAAGTACTTCTTCATGAAGCACATAGTCAAACTAGGGAACTCGCTGCCCCAGGAGGCAGTGATGGCCACCAACTTGGATGGTTTTATAAGGTAAAGGGACCCCTGGCCATTAGGTCCAGTCGTGACCGACTCTGGGGTTGTGGCGCTCATCTCGCTTTACTGGCCGAGGGAGCCAGCGTACAGCTTCCGGGTCATGTGGCCAGCATGACTAAGCCGCTTCTGGCAAACCAGAGCAGCGCACGGAAACACCATTTACCTTCCCGCCGGAGCAATACCTATTTATCTACTTGTACTTTGACATGCTTTCAGACTGCTAGGTTGGCAGGAGCAGGGACTGAGCAACGGAGCTCACCCCGTCGCAGGGATTCGAACCGCCGACCTTCTGATCGGCAAGTCCTAGGCTCTGTGGTTTAACCCACAGCGCCACCCGTGTCCCTGTGGTTTTATAAGAGGATTAGACAAATTCACGGAGGAGAGGGCTATTGATAGCTACTAGCCATGATGGAGGCAGAAATGTCTCTACACACCAGCTGATAGAAACCAGAGGAGGGGGAAATGCTCTTGTGCTCATGTTCTGTTTGCTGGCTTCCCACAGGCACCTGGCTGGCCACTGTGAGAACAGGATGCTGGGCTGAATGGGCCATTTGCCTGCTCCATCAGGCTCCTCTTAGGGTAGGCAACGCATTTCCTTGCCCCTGCTTTTTTGAGTCCCATTCCCAGGGTGACCATTAAGTAAAAAAAAGTTAAGGCACATGGAAATTACAAAAAAAATAATTAGAGGCATGTTAAGCATTAATACATTTCAGAGAGCATAAGTAAGCGCTGGCAACTGGTCCAGACCAAAGTCATAGTTGCTGTCATATTTCAAAGCCAGATGCGGAACTCAGAGTCTAGATATTTGCCAGAAAATATTCCACAAGGTTTTGTAGCTATCCAAGTCCAACGCTGGTAAGCCGCCCATCTAGGCAATCTGTCTAACCTGTGACCCCCTGCCCTCCTGGCTCACAGCACCAATCTAATAGAACTCAGTACAGTTGGATACTTGCACCAGATGGATAATGAGTGTATTAATATCCTACCAGGTGCCTGTTTCTGAATCCCCAGAAGGTTCGATCAGGCTTAACCAGGGTTCAACAGTTTTTCCATGCTGGAAACTATAGTTATTAGCCTAAAACCTTAACTCCATATGTTCCACACGCCAGGACACGAAGCAATTGTCATTTTGACAAGGCAGCTAAATAGCAGAACTTAGTTCACAGGGGAACCATTAATGCTGTAACCAATGTAAAGGCAGGGTGATGTGGTTGGTATTATATAAAAGAACTCATGCAGAATCCCTTTAAAGTAGATTGGTTTTTTTCAGGAGACCTTTTCTTCCACTGTGATCATTCACCAATACAAACTTCTGCCCTCAATCTGAATAGGCTCCTCATCTTGTTACAATACTTTCCACTAATTGCAGTGACACCTCCCAGAAGCGGGGTAGCTAATCAGCTTATAAGATTCACTACAGCTGAACTAGGTCATCACGCTACTACTAATACCACTGGCATATGCTTCTTTCGTTTATGCCTCTCAGGACGCCAAGCATTATTTCTGCATCCCTTTGAATAGGTGCTATCTCACACATAACGGCTGTGCTCATTTAAGCAGCACCTCTTGGTAATTCCACCCCCTTCTAGGGGTGGCAACATGGGAGCAGGCATTCTCTGCGACAGCTCCCAAGTGGTGGAACTCCCTTCCCCACAGAGATGAATCTGGCATCTTCATTGTACAGCTTTTGTCATATGCTGAAGATGCAAATCTTTACCCTGGCCTTTAACACCTGAGATGTATGTTTTGGGGAGGCAGCCTAATCTTGTGACTGTGGTTAGTTTTAGACTGTTTTAATATTTAATATTCACTCTTATGGTGGAGCACTGGTAGTGAATTGAAACGATAGTGTTAATTAAAATTGAAATAATTCCTCAAAGTTTTTGCAGCAGGGCAAGTTTTACAGTAATGTTTGGTAACTGTATATATGCATGTTTAAATTAACCACTTACCTGAGAGAAAACCCCTTTAAACTCAGTAGGCTTTCTGATAATTATGAATAGGACTGCACTGTTCAGTCACACAATAAAGAACACAGAGCCATACAACACACACAACAAAGCAAGGACACAGGCACAGAGCCTTGCCCACTAACAAAACATTCAGCTCTGTCGTAATCACATTTGCACTTTCTGTAACTTTGGGGCAAACTGAGCAGAAGATAAAAATATTCGTTTATCCATAACTCCATCACTGTACACCTATTTGCCAGAGGTTTGGCTGGCTTCACCACCTCAGAAGGTGCTACTGTGCCTGCAAATTTCACCCAATTTTGCTTAAATGTTATAGGCATTTGTTGATTTTCTCACTGCGGTCAACATGTCAGAGGCTTTGAAAAATGAAGCAAAGTGGCTCTCCACTTTCTAGTGTGATGTCACTCCAAGGCTCGAAGCGAAGCTGAGACAAACCCCTATCCAACAAGGCAGGTTCCTCAATTAAAGTTCTGTTAGCTCTTAATTCTCTCCTTTATAGAACTGAAATAAATGTGCCCCAGTGTCTAGTGGGCATAGAACTCAATTTCTAGTGGGATAGATCTCAATTTCCTAAACATACTGTCAAAATTGACATTCTACACTTGGGTTCAAATTTAAGATATGGTGCTTCTGTGATAACTCTTCTCTTTTTAAATAATATAGGCACCTGCCTGGTTCAGCTAGTAAAACTGAAGCTGGAAATTCTTGGATTAAGTCATTGAATAGGATCCAAGATCAATAGTGTGCATGTGTCACTTTTCTACACATATGCTCTCAAAATATCCTATGTATCCAGAAAGGTGCATTGAGCATCTTCATTGCACAGCTTTTGCTATATGTTGCAGACATACCTCTTTACCCCAGAATTTGACAGTTATTTTGTTTTGTGGGAGTTGCCTCTTTTGCTAAATGTATACTGCTCTGTTCTAGTATATTGTTGTAATCCACCCAGGGATCTTATGGTGAAGGGTAGATCAGAAATCTTACAAACAAACAAGCAAATAACCTACCAGAACAGCTAGTTTACCTCCAAGTCCTAAACTATTTGTTTTGCCATCTTATGAACATGATTGCCTATACTAAGGCAATTAGCAAGGTAATAATCCTTTTATAGAATCATCTGCCTTTCTGCATCAGCACATTCTTTAAATATTGAAAAATGAAATGCAATCTACATGTTATGAATAGCATTATAGTTTGGGACTCTATTTACTCTTACATAATCAAGGATGATTCTGATAATGATTAAATTCAACGGCAGTGTCCATCCAAGTAATCTGTTACATCTAATTTCACTGCTAGCAGCTGAGCGTGAGGAAATGATTTACACAAATCTGTCAACATTAATGACTGCAGAATGTGTCAATTACTCTGTGGCATAAAGTTCTATTTTACTGAGGCCCTGGTTGAACTATAAATGACAAGTCTCAGTTCAACCTTTAATCCACAATAGTCTTCATAATTTAAAACTATTGGCAGTCCGTATTCATAGGAGGATTTAAAAAAGCCTCCATAGAAGTTGAATTACTTCTCACATTAAGGAAGGAAATACTAGAGCATCTGGTGAATCTTGAATTATGGCCGTCTGTGCTCTGTCAGCTGTACGGCTAAGTAGATTTTGAGTTGAGAATTCCTAAAGCAATAAAATTAAAGTTGCACTTGCTGATTTTACTTCACCTAAAATAATTCATCATAGTCATGTGTTACCTACAAATATGCTTGCTGCTCAGTTCCACAACCAGGTCTACTGAAAGCTTATAGACCATATTTTCTGTGTCTCAAAAGCCCACTCTCCTAGCCCACTCTCAAAGTAAGGCAATGCTTGTGGTAATAATCCAAGCCACATTTTCTTGAATTGGCTGCTTTAGAAAATAAATATAGTATTTGTCACCACATCATCAATTTTCTTAAAATGAAGTGCTTTCAAAATTAAATTGGAATTAACTTTTATATAACATGTAAGGGTTATTTGTGCAGGAGCTGCTGCTAGAAACAACTAGCAATCTGGAAAGTCAGAAACATCTATTTACATGGACTGATCTGTATTACAGCACTAAACTCCAACTAGAATAAACAGGATCCACCAAGAGACTGTGCTTGAAGGTAAAGTGGGCTGTAATTGCTGTACCACTAGGCCAGCACCATTCTCCTCCCAATCACTATTTCAGGATTTATTTATTTTTAAGAGAGGGATAAAAAGGGGAGAGGGGAGAGGAAGAGATACAAACTAATATAATAAAAACAACAACAACAACAAATTTAAATAGGTGCCTCAATATGCAGGTTAGGTTTGAAGATGGACCCCAGGTCTGGAAAGCTTGATGACTACTATATTGCAGAACAATCTGAAAACCAAATGGGCAGCAGTTCAGTCACTACCACACCCATAACTACACACACAGGGCAGAGTGGAAGGTGGGGAGGCCCAGAAATTTGGCATAGCTGTTGGGACAGGAGTGGGTCTGATACAGAGGGCTAGCTCACCCCCTCCCCCATCTGCTTTATATAAGCTACTGCTGGTGGGAATCCTGCAGGCGGAATGGAGAGCTCTTGTCAGGGAACTGCCATCAGCTCAGAGGCGGGAGGTGGAAGGGCAGTTGTGTTATAGGGAACCTCCAAAAGTCTTGCGAAGCAGTTCCTCCTCTGGCGAGGCGGAAAGCCCCACCTCCAGTGGGGAGGAGGTGATAGGACCAGGGGAAGCTAGGGAGAGCCTCAACATCGACCCTGAGCAAGCCGGAGAGGAGGGAAGTACCCCTTTGCCAGTGCCCACTCTGCACAGTAGGTTTCGGCGCAGGGAGGGGAGGAGAAGGTTGGGGGTCAAGCAACTGTTATGCTGGGGGAGGTACAAAGACTGCCCACTCCCAGATTCTGCTAGCGACTGAGCCAGACATGAACTTGTGACGCTCTTCACTGTAAGTAGTTTTGCACTAAGAAGAAAGCCTGGAAAAGACAGGTCGGAGTCTTGCCTGTTTGCTCTTGAGCAACCACAACAACATCTGACAGCTCTACACCAAAGAAGTGATGCCGGCAGAACTGTTTGAGGCTCCCGCTGCTCCAAGCATGACAGATAAGGGTGTGTGTGCATTGCAGTCTTATTTATTTAAATATTTAGTCCTCACCTTCCAGAGTAAAAACCTTCCCAAGAGAAAAATAAAGTATTATAATACCCAAGTCACACTTAAAACCAAGCAAAATTAAACACAAGAAAAACTACAGAATCTAAGGGATCAGCTCGCAATGTAACAAACATCCTTGAAGGAATTCTGGGTCACAACTGGTCCCAAGGAAAGCCCCAGAAAGTACAATGAGGGCAAAATGACTAGCAGGGAAGTTGTTGATTTGGAAGATTTTGGGACAACAGAGCTCAGATTCAAACAGAAGTTCTGCTGTGCCATCAAAAATGGAAAGAAGTACAAGATACAGGAGAGGCTGTTTATATTACATAGCGACCTCTGCTATTGAGGGACCATGACTTCACAAGAATCTGTAATAATCATACTGGTCTAACACACCAGTATATTTATTTGTCCCATGCCATTCACTAAACAGATTACACAGCACTTTCCCTAGTGTGTCAGCAGTAACAGGCAATATTAGTGTTTGCCAGTGGCAGCGGCTGCCCATTGGGAGTTGTAGGGCAGAAGGGAGGCCAAGAAGAGGTGGTGCCTGAGCCAATGGGAGCCACAGAAAACTAATTCTAGCCCGTCTGTCCCCAATCTCCTCCCTGCTGTGGTCTACAAGAGCAACACAGAGATGGAGGAGGAAGATGACAGGTATGGCCCCCCACTGGACAGCATGCAAGTAAGAAGACAATCAGGGCTCTTCCACACTTACCTTTGCTGCACATTTCTAGGCACAGGTCTGGGCTTCCTAGGTGTCCAAGCGTGCCCCAGATCTGCTGCTTTCCCTGTGAAAACCCACTCTTTACTGCTCGAATCAAAGCAAACTGCAATCTGAAAAAACTCGAATTGCCATTTGCTCCAATTCAGCGGTAAAGCTCAGGTTTTCCTAGCAAAAGTGGCAAGGGAAAAAACCATTCATACACAGACCAGGAAAGCAGAGACCTGTGCCTAGAAAGTGTGGGGCAAAAGGTAAATTTGGATAAGCCCTGTGACTGGTGGGGTAGAGCCCCATTCACCCTTATGGAGCAGCCTTTTGGCCACCTATTCGATGTAGTTAACCATTTTTGGTGGCATAGGCAGACGTCATTAGCAAGCAGCTAAAGTATAAATGGAGAACACTGTATTGCAGTTTAAGATTTAACCTAGGCTTCATGAAGCTGAACAGAATTTACCTGGGTTAATATTCAAACCTGAGCAATAGGAAATTCAAGTATCTATCCTGCGGAATTTAGGTTGAAGCTAGTTTAAATATTTTGTAAAAGGCTTGTATTTACCTGATGATCCTCTGAGCGGCATACTGATGAAGTGAGCGGAACTGTGCTGACATATTGGCTAAAGCTGCCAAACAATTTGTATGAAGGTATTTGTCCTGTTGGAGATGAGGAGGGGAAAAAACACACACATCAAACTATCCTTTCTGTATACAGCAAGACCTGTCAAAAGGAAATCACTCACCAGTCTAACATCCGTTTACCGGAGGCAAAGTTGCAATGAAGACAAACCCAACTTGTGCTCTGATTTTAGGGGTAAAATCTTAGCAACAGCTTGTGCAATCATGGCTCAATATGCTTAGGTCTTTTAAGGAATTGTCACTGCATATTTTTAGAGTGTGACTATATATTTAACCCTGGTCAGAAACAAAGCTGAACAACTTTTATTCTTCTTCAGTCCTTAATTTTTATTTTATACAACTTTTTAAAAAAAGGTTTGCAATAATGCAGCTTCCCTTTTCTAAACATGGCAGGTGAGGAACAAAGAGGGGGGAATTCCTAAAGGCTTTTAAAATAACAACACCAAACTAAAGTGAACAGTCTCTGTGTCTCTAGTGCTAGGAAGGGCTGGTCTGAGGATGTGGAGAGGAATTAGCAATTAAAGTTGATCAGCTCCGTTCTACGTGAAATCAGCCCAAAATACAGTTCTTACCCTTGTTCGTGTCATGTTGTACTGTATAGTCCTTATTACTAC
The DNA here is from genome assembly GCF_964188305.1 of Podarcis bocagei. NCBI lineage: Eukaryota > Metazoa > Chordata > Lepidosauria > Squamata > Lacertidae > Podarcis > Podarcis bocagei. Next base: position 55,344,828 of record NC_138136.1, on the reverse strand, counting down.
TAGTATCAGGAGACTCCCCAGGGAAATTTCTGTTAATACACGTTCTGAGTACCAAGTAATATTTTTCAATATCTGAAATAAAGAAAGGAAAGAGCATATTTGATTGTCTTACACTGCCTGTTATTATCAGTAATTTAATATATCTGTTTTAAAATCATTTTAATTTTATTACAGTTAAATTTTATCTATGTTATTTTAATTTGTGTAAGACAGCTTAAGTCTTGGTCTGGGAAAAAGGTGGAATGCAAACAAACAAACAAACAAACAAACAAACAAACAAACAAGTATAACAGTGCTGTTCTCTGGACTATGGTTCCCACCACCACCACCCAAACGAAAAGACTAGAAATCTCCATGTTTGATGCATGGCAATTTTAAAGTGGATGCAACCAAAGGATATAGGTTGGACTCCAAAGTTGTTTTTGTCTAGTTTTATAACTGCTTTGAGCAGTATAAATAAACTGAATGAATGAATGATGAAATAAAATCAATCTTTTCAGCAGCTCAGACTTTATATAGAGAAATATTGTCTACGAGTGAATCTAATCATGTTACACCTTGTGGTCACATCACTACCAGCTATGTCTGGTTCACCAGCTATGATTATTTCTGGACAGAGAGAGTCTTGACACTCTGACCCATGTGCTGGTAGCCTTGAGGTTGGATTAGGGTAACATGCTCTATGCCAGGGGTAGGCAACCTAAGGCCCGTGGGCCGGATGCGGCCCAATCGCCTTCTCAATCCAGCTCATGGATGGTCCGGGAATCAGCATGTTTTTACATAAGCAGAATATGTCCTTTTATTTAAAATGCATCTCTGGGTTATTTGTGGGGCCTGCCTGGTGCTTTTACATGAGTAGAATGTGTGCTTTTATTTAAAATGCATCTCTGGGTTATTTGTGGGGCATAGGAATTCATTCATTTTAAAAAAAATTATAGTCTGGCCCACCAGATGGTCTGAGGGACAGTGGACAGGCCCACGGCTGAAAAAGGTTGCTGACCCCTGCTCTATGCCCTTGAAGGTGACTCGAAAGTTGCAGCTAGTCCAGAATATAGCAGCTCAGTTCCTATCAGCAGCTCCTACTATCAGCATATAACACTAATTTTGAAAGAACTGCACTGGCTGCCAATATATACAGAGATGTGCATTCAGGATCAGAAGTACACAAAGACAAGCTCACTGACGTCTTGGTTGCCCTTCCGGATGTCATATTAGGTTTACTTAACAGTTGCGGTTTTCATTATTAATAAAACTGGACTCAATACAGGCATAGGTAGCTGCTTGTCTGAAGCCAATGGCAGAAAGATCTCTTATTTTTGATCTTCTTTCCAAGGAAGCCAAAACCACATTTTCTTTTCAAACAAAAATCTTTTAACCAGACAGGAAAGCTTTTGCGGCTTCTTTGGGGGAACCCAGGAAAGTGTCTATATAATCAGCAATTTATAAAATGGCACTTACTAAAATTAATCTTAAATATCAATAAATAATTGTGGGTGTAATACCACAAAAGGAAAATACATACAGAGATTGGCAAAGGCAATGCGGCTATAAAAGGAAGACGTGCAACGGACAGGATGGGAGGCCCATTATGATGCAAAATGTCTTTATTATTTTTATTTTCTCAATATTTAACCACAGGACAAAAGTTGTGCATTTCAAAGTTGCTAAAATAAATTAGCATAGTTTTTTAGAGGCCCTCTTAAGATGACTACAAAAGATTTCTGTTGCATATATTTATATTTTTATTTATATTTTTTAATTTATATTTTTTTAAAAATTATGTTTAGAAAAGTATATCCCCACCCCATGCTGAACGAAAAGACTTTCAAAACTGAGGGATATTTCAAAAACAGTTTGCAATATAGTCGGGAGTGGGGAGAATTAAGCTGTTTAAAGGGGGGGGAGGGGAATGTTCCTTTGGTCTACCACAAGTTTCTTCTAGGAACTGAAGTACTTCCACGAATCCTAGCTATTATGCTTTATTTCATCTACAGACTGCCAATTTTTTAATTTTTCTCATTATGGATAAGTTTGCTCCAATATTCAAAATAAGCATATAAACTGGAGAGTGTGGGGTGGAAGAGTGTGAACAGACAAACAAAACTCAATGATCTGGTCAGAGCGCCTCCATCATTTGGTTTAAAGAATTGGCTTATAAATAGTTGGATGGATCCAACCTAAGGTCCCTCTGAAATAAAAAAAAAACTTAAGATAGTCATGACAAACTTTTCACAGTAATTTCAGTAGGGCCAAAATGGAAATAACAGTCTGAACCCAACCTAATATTTTGAAATACATTCATGAACTGCATCATAATTGGAGTTAAAATGCAGGATTAGCCAAAAACTCACTGGACATAACCTCTTCCTTTTAGACTCTATATACTGTGTAAAGTAAATCAGTTATGTTATATTTCTCAAATTTGTCATCCAAAATGGACCTGACTCAAGGGGCAATAAGAGTTTCTTGATTAGCCTCAGTATAAAAGGCTTAAGACCTATGGGAAAAGACTAGAGAATCTCAAACGCTTAGGAACAAATTGAATGCATAAAAATCAGCTATGCTGACATGACAACCACCATCAGAGTGAACTTGGCAACAAAAAACCCAAATTCAGAAGCACATTTATATTTTAAATTGATTTCTTATAGCTCATAAACTTACCACTTCATGAATGGATCGATTGAAGCCATCATCTTCAGTAAGGATTAACAAAATTATCAGAGCCATGTAAACATGGTGAGAGTTCCTTTCTTCGACATGATAAAGGATCTCAAGAATTGGCAAAACCTTGAAGAGAGAAAAATAGGGATGGAGAAGTTTAGTATTCAAAAGTTCCCAAAACAAACATATACATACAGTTTTAGATCCCTCTGATTTTACATAACCATTTTGTTAGTAATTTAATAGCTTCAGAAAAAGAAGATGAAAACACACACAACTGACCAAAAATTCTTAACTCCCTTTCGTTTGTATGTGTTTTTAAAGCAGTCGGGGGTGGGGGGGGGAGAGTTAAATAAACTCCTATGAGGAAACATAAAATTCAATTCCTAATAAACAAGACTCTTGGCAATGCTTTTATGATGGATCATCACATTCTAAATTTCTAGAGCTGACAGAGCTAATAATAATATACATCTAATTCCATCATTCTGGCAGGTAAAGTGGACTGAGTGTGATATTTTATCATTAATAGTATCCAGCATGGGTTTAAGACAGTTTTGCTGCTTCCATTTAAGAAAAAACATCCTGCAGGGTTCTCCCCATCCAGCAAATTATTTCAATCTCTTTCACAGCAATGAATGGCTAAACTGCAGGAACGAGCAAACACATGGGTTTTTGAAGATTGAGGGATGCTATGGTGTTTTAATCACTGAAGTAGGGTAATGTGGATACCAGGGCTTGGTTGATCCATAGCCAAGTAAATTCATTCTGCATACAATTTAAATATACTTTCCTCCCCCAAGAGTGGGAATATCTGTGATGGTGTACACGAACAAACTTTTCACAAGCAAGATCCTCTGCTGAATACAGTCATACCTCACGTTACATCTGCTTCATGTTACGTTCTTCCAGGTTGCATCCCATGGCAACCCAGAAGTACCGGAAAGGGTTACTTCCGGGTTTCGCCGCTCGTGCATGCACAGAAGCGCAAAATGATGTCACGTGCATGCGCAGAAGTGGTGAATCACAACCCGCACGTGCGCAGACACGCCGCTGCGGGTTGCATTCTTTTCATGTTGCGAATGGGCCTCTGGAACGGATCCCATTCTCAACCAGAGGTACCACTGTATTAGATCGGCAAAGCAGTGGAATAAGTAAATTACTTACCAGATTTTCCATATCTGTTCGAGCCAACATATATGTTCGAACATTGCTGTTCTGATGCAGAAGGATGTACAAAAGAAGGGTTGCTTGATCAGAGTTTTGCTGCTCACACAAAGTGGTGTATAAACTGTTAAAATTAATCTGGAAAGTGTGAGGATTTGGTGAAGGAAGAGCAGTGCTATCTGGAGGGGGGAAAACAAACAGTTTGAAAGGGATTCATCTTACTGATTTGGTGATTTCCCCATAGTGAGGTGAGTCTTCAAGGGTTAGTTCAACAGTATTCAAACTTTTCAGACAATGGACCCACCTTTAGCCCAGACATGCATTTGAGGACCCTAATTCTAAAAAAACCAACAACATTTATTTCTAGAGTGATAGTGCAGCTGTAATGACCTACTTTGGGTCCTCTTAATGCCAACAAGCCCATAACCAAACTAAGATTCTACTGCAAGGTTCCCAAGTTCAACTCTCTCTTTGATTCTTGACAGATAGTACATACCTTGTGTGTTCTTGAAGGACATAATAGCTTGTCTGTAAGGGTTTGGTGTATCTGGTGCATCAGTCAGATTTGCTAGCACAAGTAGCAACAGAAGACTTTGATTAGCTAGAGGTGAAGACTCCTCCTGCTGAGGAGCACGCTTGCTGCCCACGCCTCCCAATGTAAACACTGTCCATAGGCCAGCTAAATGGAAGACAAGGATATCTGATTTAGGTTTTGCAGCTAGCCTGTATGAACTGTATATTGAACTCTGATTCAAATTAAGACATTTTAGAGGTCTAGACCTGATATGCAGTCCTATCTGCAGCTCACTCCAATAGGTTAGAACTTCTTGATCACCAATGCAGAACATATAGAAATAATCTCAAAATTCAGAAATTAACCATCTTCAGTATGCAATTTAAAAGTAGTCACGCAAATTATATCCACATGCAATCTGATGGTACTATGCTGCGATGCCACTCCCTAGATTCAGCTAGACACTGTGATGAGCTTGTGCCCCAAATTGGGAAGCTGTGCCAGCATAAAACTGCCCAACTATGAATTTATGCCAATGTGGCTACCCAACACAAAGACAAAAGTAGGTGCAACAAAATTAAATTATCCTGCATCTGCTGTGCACAAAAAATAATAATTTACAAAGCCAAAGAAGGAAGGTTGTTTTTATCTGTATCAGTTCAATAAATAAGTATGGCACTATTGTGAAAGCCTTTTTCTTTACTAAGCTGCAGAATACATGCAAAACTAACCTTTCCAGTGAAGCCTTTGGCTCAACTCCTTCATGTAACTAAGTCAATAACTAAGTCTGAGCGCATACAATGGAAGCAACCTCGTACTGGGTAGTATTCAACTAATTTTGACTCACTGAAATTAATGAACATGGCTAATTAATGAACATAAGCAAGCGAAGTTCACTGATTTCAACAGGTCTAATTGAGTAAAATAAGGGACGCGGGTGGCGCTGTGGGTTAAACCACAGAGCCTAGGACTTGCCGATCAGAAGGTCGGCAGTTCGAATCCCCGTGACGGGATGAGCTCCCATTGCTCGGCTTCTGCTCCTGCAAACCTAGCAGTTTGAAAGCAAGTAAATAAATAGGTACCACTCCAGCGGGAAGGTAAATGGCGTTTCCGAGCACTGCTCTGGTTCGCCAGAAGCGGCTTAGTCATGCTGGCCACATGACCTGGAAGCTGTACACCGGCTCCCTCGGCCAATAAAGTGAGATGCGCGCCGCAATCCCAGAGTTGGCCACGACTGGACCTAATGGTCAGGGGTCCCTTTACCTTTACCTGAGTAAAACTTAGCTGAAGACCCACCCATTGACCTTTCTGCTTACACCTGCCTCCTCTTCCCTTTTCTTCCTGTTTCCCATGTTGGGTCCTTAGGGCAGAACCCTTTCTCCTCTTGTACTCAGTAAGTGCCATGCACATTGATGATACATGCATGCATGCATGCATGCACACACGCACGCACACACACACACTAATTTAATTTTGTACTCTTATATAAGCTGGATGAGAACCAATCAACAAAAAGAGGGGAATATAATACCACCTCACTATATAAATACTCCAACGACCCCTTTGGTTTCTTATCTTTCCACTGACTAGTTTTGCCAAATCACAGAGACTAAAAAACACACTTCATAGGCACACAAACTCTCCTTGAATTAAGCCAATTTGTCAGTTAAATTCCAAAGTCCCTAGAGCTCAGACATATGGGCACTGGATAGGTCAATTAAAAAGTAGCTTGTAATTTCAATGCTTGGTGGAATGTGAATCATTATTCTTAAATATTTAGGCATAAGAAAACATGTTGCTCCAGTAGACAATTAGATAATAGACTCTGAAGACTGACAGCGATATCACACACTATATAAGAAAATGCACGAATTTCTCACCAATATTTTACAGGCTGTGTGTAATTTAGAATGCAAGCTTAACACAGTGAATGGCATTTGACTAAGATAATTATCCAACACTAGTATGCTACACAGAAGAAAAGACTACTGAAAACTAATTATGAAAGGATCGTTTCTAGGCGACATAAAGTCTGGGAAAACAAAATAAAGCATCCAAGTATTCAAAACTACCGTAGATTGGCTTAGCTTTGACGTATTAAAACATGACAAGATTTCAGGCACAGCAGATACAAATATAAAGGTTATTTAAGGTTGACATAAATGCAACGAAATAACACAGAATATTTTGGTTCTACCATGCTAAATCCAAGACTAGTGCAATAATGGCAAGGGGGCCCAAACAAATTTTGGTGGAAGGGGAGGGACATTGAAGAGCCATAGCAATGAGGCCCAGCATCCCCTCAGGTACCATTCTAAGATTATAGATGATTTCAGTGTTTCTGAACTACCGTTTTTTTGCTCTATAAGACTCACTTTTTCCCTCCTAAAAAGGAAGGGGAAATGTGTGTGCGTCTTATGGAGCAAATGCAGGCTGCGCAGCTATCCCAGAAGCCAGAACAGCAAGAGGGATCGCTGCTTTTGCTGCACAGCGATCCCTCTTGCTTTTCTGGCTTCTGAGATTCAGAATATTTTTTTTCTTGTTTTCCTCCTCCAAAAACTAGGTGCGTCTTATGGTCTGGTGCATCTTATAGAGCGAAAAATACGAAGTTAGGACACTCTTAGACTTTAAGACCAATTCTATGCCTATATAAGAAGTGGAATTGTTGGCTATTAAAACAAGGCTTTGTCTCAGAAAAGTGTGCACGGGATTGCAGCCATAATTAGGGTTAAGATCTTGGGTTACACAGAAGAATGCTGCAATGAAGCAGGAATGGAGGGTGTGTCCCCCCCCCCCTTTAGCACTTTTAAGAACTAGGTCCGTTTTTTTCAAAGAATGTAAGGTTGGGGGAAGAGTTTTGGGTAATGTGAACACTTGCATACTAATAGTCTTCTTAATTGGGATGGAATAAATACTTTCTGGAGGGTTTTTGTTTTCGTTCTGTTATATATTTTGTATTCTCATTTTATATTTTTCTGTTGTGAATTGCCCTGGGATCTTCAGATGAAGGGCCGTATGCATATTTAATTATTAATAATATTAATTTAGAATTACAACAATATACTGAGTAAAATTTGCAGAATTTTTAAATATATGGTCCTGATTTTTACATGTGTCTCACAGCTGTATGTGCCATGCCATCTACCACTACTATCTGAAACGTAATTACGTACTTTGGACTGTTAAAATTTATCTGCCTTCCATCTAAGAAAAGTATCCTAAATTAGGTTCTGCAAAAACATTACAGGTTTCCCATTGTGTGCCACATCCTCCTTATCTCTCGGAACTTTCATTAATTTGTCCTGTACTTTTAAAATGAGATTATGTCATCTTGGGGAGTGCAGTTGTCTTAGGTTTAGGGCCAACACTGTGATATGCCCATTCTGGCTCAGCTTGATCTACCACTAGGTCTGGGAAAAGTGCAGACCACCATTCTAGCAGAGAACTCACTATGCCATTGCCTCCCACCAATTCTAGAATCTCACAGTCAGCTGACCATGGCTTCTCAGATAATCTTGCTTTACTGCAGATTCCACTGAGACTGGATTAACCACTGCAGCTTTTCACTATGACAAATTCCTAGATCCAGAGCTTCCAAAGCCACATACCCTTATTTACTTGATCTATGAAGTTAAGGCTTCAAGGGACAGAAACCCTAAACGCCATTCTTCCACTAAGTCTTTGCAGATTTGTTTTAACTGCAATACCTCTTCTATTGGTGTTGTGGCCACCGTTGATATTTTACCCTTTGCTGTTTCTGACGTATTAGCCACCATACTGTGGGCATGAGCTGAGTCCTGTGTGTCAAATGTTTTGAGTAGACTTACTGTCTTAAAGCTATGGTTTTCCCAGTAGTGAAGTATGGAAGTGAGAGCTGGACCATAAAGAAGGCTGATCACCGAAGAATTGATGCTTTTGAATTATGGTGCTGGAGGAGACTCTTGAGAGTCCCATGGACTGCAAGAAGATCAAACCTATCCATTCGGAAGGAAATCAGCCCTGAGTGCTCACTGGAAGGACAGATCATGAAGCTGAGGCTCCAATACTTTGGCCACCTCATGAGAAGAGAAGACTCCCTGGAAAAGACCCTGATGTTGGGAAAGATGGAGGGCACAAGGAGAAGGGGACGACAGAGGACGAGATGGTTGGACAGTGTTCTCGAAGCTACCAGCATGAGTTTGACCAAACTGCGGGAGGCAGTAGAAGACAGGAGTGCCTGGCGTGCTCTGGTCCATGGGGTCATGAAGAGTCGGACACGACTAAACGACTAAACAACAACAACTGTCTTAAAAGTTTGAGTCATGCTCTTCAGTCTGCTGTCCTCCCAGAAACAGACCCTTTCTGGAGAGGACACCTTAACTATTGTGGGATGTTCCCACCTGCAGAAATGATGAAATTCTAGACAAGGTGGAAAACTCCCAAACCATGTTGAAATCTGGTTCCCTGTGCTCATGCACCCAACTTCCCTTTCACTCTTATATATAATCTTTATGTACTTTTTGTAATTCAGTCACTTTTTAAAAAACAAAAGCAACACACCACTTGGTTTCCCCAGTGAATAAAACAGCATACCTTTCACCAGAAATATTTTCATGTACAGTACTTCATAGCAAAAAATTATAATCCTCAACCTTCATTCCTTATGTGCATGTGACAATTGTAAAATTGTCATTTTTAGTTAACAGCATGCAAAATAATGGATTAACCAATATCACTGCCAAGCTAGCTGAATTTAGCATCCTCCATCAAGCAGCTTCCCAAGTCAGAGCAGAGAGCTGACAGGGTGAGTTAAGCTAGCAAGGTCTTGTGACCGACCCCTGTACATCGCTGGCACCAGCAAGGCTAGACCAAGGCTCCAGCTTCTGAGCCTTGGCATGACTGCTTCCTGACTGACTGGACATATTTGCTAACCAGCCAACTCTGCTCCGTGTTTTCTCTCCTCAGCTCAGCTGGTCGCTTTTGCCCCTGTAATCACATTTGCCGAAATGGGTTGTTTGCCCAGTCACTTTTAACACATAATTTCAGGCTCCATAAATTTAAACACCCATATCCTCCCAATATTTAATGGTATCTTTGTTATTAGGATGACATTTGACCCAACTGCATTTCTTTAAGTTGGTTGCCTCATAATAAAAGCCTCTTCTGAGAATTCTTTTTTTTTTTTTTAACCAATAACCTTGAGAAGAAGAAATGTTTTTCAAAGTCAGTCATCAGCATGCTCGGTGGTGCTAAGTTCTACATAAATCACGCACCCACACCCATTTTGAGGCAGGGGGAGAGAATAACAAAATGGAGAAAAAATCTGTTTAGCTGAACTGTTACTGCTTTACTCAACCCATTTGTTGCAAGACAAGCTGTCTATACAACAGGCTCTCAATGTCAATTCCGACTCAAGCCTGACCTTTTCAGCGTCAAGAGAAGCATATTTAGCCTTTTATTTTAACCTAGTTCCCAGCTAACAAGCATATTTAAAAACTACTCTGTGTCTATCTTGATGAATGCTTTACTTGGAATTAACCTTTTCACCCAAAAGGCAGAAAACTGCATTCCAGGTACCATATTTTTCGCCCTATAGGATGCACTTTTCCCCCTCCAAAAATGAAGGGGAAATGTGTGTGCGTCCTATGGGGAGAATGCAGGCTTTCGCTGAAGCCTGGAGAGCGAGGGGGTCGGTGCAAGAAGGGTGCGAGGGGGGTCGATGGGAGAAGTGAAAATCACAACCCTTCTAGGTAAATGTGAAGAAGAGTAGGTCACTGACTTGAACATGAGGCAACACTGAGATACATTGGTTTATCTGTAATATCAACAGAGGCCGTTACTTCTCAGGGTTCCCAGGGACTGGTTTATCTACTCCTCTTTGTCAGCCACAAAATCTGTTTGCATTCATCAGCTAATACAGAGAGAAGACTATTTGGTGAAGCCAGTGGAATGGGGGGAAAGCATGGGGAACTGTCCATCAAGAACTTTATGGTGGACTAAATATACGTGCACTGGTCCACCTCCTCCACCAGGCACAAAAAACCATTGCTTGAGGGGCTATTGCTGAATTGATAGTCAGTGTTGATGCAAAGCATCAGCCATTCACATAGTTTGATTTATCCCAGCTATCAAACGAATAAGCCAGCACGGAGATGGACTTTTTGGCAAATATGTCCTCTCTTTAGAACTTGTTCTCAAGAACTGTTCAGCTGATGTCATTATGATTGTCTTTAAGATTCTGGACTAAGGACATTCATGTTTGCCCATGCTAAATTAAACAGATGCATCTTTTTTTCATGAACTGCTTTTATTGTCATCGTTACTGCTGCTTTACACAAACAGTTGTATTTCCATTTTATTGTATTTTTAAAATATGCTTATTGATGTGATAATATTTTGAACACCATTTGTAAGGTCAACCTGAAAAGTAATATATAAAATACCATGAACAAAGGGGCCAGAAATATAGGAAACAGTATAATGCTAAGCATGCTTACTCAAACGTAAGTCCTACTGTGTGCAATAGGACTCACCTCCAGATCACATGTGTATTGGTTTGCAGACTTAAGAGTCTGTATCAGGATGCATGTACGTGTATGCAATTATTTTTATTTTGTGCTGGGGGGGTAGATAGGTGGTTGAGATTCACAACATGTTATAGGGATTCCTCTATCAATAAAGGGTTGGAAACCCCTGCAATAAACAAATGGGATGGAAGAGAGGAAAAATGTCCAAGCTTAAAAAATGAACAGCAGTGTGTTCAGTAACGAACCCTGAGGATTCCATTTAAATTTTAAGTTGCCCACTTAGCATAAATTCTCTATATCTACCTGTTGCATATTTTGAATTCTACACAATAGATTATTTACAAAAACCAGAAGACAGAAATAAACTCACTACTAAGCATTTACAATAATTCCAGAATTTTATTTTTGGAAATGGAAGTATTATTCAGTTTTCTGTAAATTAATCTATAATAATTTTAATAAAAGCAATAAATATGAAATGCTTCAACCATCAGATCTTCCCTTCCTCAAATTTTAACCCATAACGCTGAAACAAATATCAGTGCTGTATCTCGACAGCTTGCATAGTTTATGGTTTGTTCATTGCCAAAAAATCAATGGAGGGTACCAAATGTGATAATGTTAAAGGGTAATCTGGGGAGACTCTTGCTCAACCTTCTCAGACACTCAGCCACAGGGGAGAGCCAATAAGGGGAAGTGCTCATCCATTGACTTTTCCAAGAAATTTATCAGTTTCCCTAAGGCCTCTTTTGCAGCATAAAGAAAGGTTATGTTGCCATCTCACTCTGGTTCACAAGTTTAAATTCCCATTGCAGCAACACCCAGAGAGTTTCCTGGTCCCTCAACTAATCTAATAGGAATGTAGCTGGCCTTCAATGGAGCTGGCCAATATAGTGAAGTCCAGCTTCGTTAACTACAATATTATTATCTGTATTATTGTGCAATGACACAGGAACTTTTACTAACTTTTGTTTGTTTGTGAATAGGTGATGTGTCATCATACTGGGGAGTAGCTGGAAAAGTTCTGAAACCAGAAACAGATGTGCTTGGTTGCTATTAAAGCGCCAAAGATAAAAATACAAAAGGAAATATATTCTCCAAGAAGCTCCAATGACGTTTCTTGACTAGATGGTTCAAATAAAAGAACTTAATGACGTAGGTCCCTAATATCTGAAAGACCACCTTTTCCCTACAGAACCTCTTGAGTGTTAAGATCAACAGAGGGGGCCTTCTTTGTAGTTCCAGCGCCCTCAGTAGTTGGGTGCAGTGATGGCCTGGGATAGGGCATTCTCTGTGGCAGGTGATAAGTTGTACAACCCCCCCCCCCTTAAAGGTACATCTGGCACCTTCAATATAGTTTCTGTTGCACACCAAAAATACACCACTATATACTGGTCTTTAACCACAGAGATATGTTTTCAGGACCCACCATATTCCTTTAAGTTGTTTGAAACAGTTTAATATTGAATCTTAAATTGTTGCAAGCTGCAGTGAGACTCGATAGTGAAGGGCAGCTAATAAATTTAATAAATAAGAATAATAACATCAGAAGTAGCATATGCTCTCACACCAACTGTGACCAGTTGTCTCCTCGATAAATACCCAATAGTGTTGCATGCAACCATAGCAATGGTAAGATCATCTAGGGACCATCCTAGTCAGCTCCCCCCCCCCCGCCCCCAGCCAGATGGATAATCTATATTAACAGAGGCAATGCTATGCTATTATTCTGTTACCCTAACTCTGTAACTTCATATGATGATGATTGCAGGGTCTGGGTTGATTCATATGGGGGGAGGCAGTCCTTGAGGTATTGCAGTCCTCGGCTGTGTAAGGCTTTATAAGTCAAAACCAGCACTTTGAATTGGGCCCAGAAACTAACTGTCAGGCCAGTCTAAAATGCTCAAACCATCTTCCCCCTAGTGAGCAACCTAGCTGCCAAATTCTGCACCAGATGATGTTTCTGAACCATCTTCAGAGGCAGTTTTCAAAGACATCTTTGTGCTCCTGACCAAATGAGCCGGAGGCCAGAGCTTAAAGATTATTTCAGAAGTTTAATTACATCTTAGTAGAAAGCATGGCTGCAAAGGTACAAAGTTCCTTGCTATGGCACTGCACTGGGGAAACGATTCCCACCAGATGTTACATTGGTTCATCTGCCTTATACAGAGTTGTCCATGAGTCAGATGAGGAATTTGCTAAGTAACTGTGATTCCAAAGTCAACACAAGCAGGACCAGGCTGCCCTCTCCCGATTGCAAAGATGTCGCCACAGAACAGTGCCAAGCATCAGAGCTCAGAAGCTTGAAAACATCACAGGGTGCCATTGCAACAGCAGCCCTCTGCAGACACCAAGAGCCAAACCTTCAAAGAGATTTTCAATAATGCTTAAAATACTCAGTACTTTACTGAAATCACTGCAAAAAGAACTTCAGAATGCAACAGAGGTAAGCAGGGGGGCGGGTTAGAATAAAGAAAAGGCTATTTTAAACAAAGAATTCTCTTTTATAACAGAAAATATTTAGGTGAGCAAAACCTCAAGAAAGCAGCTTCTCTAAAGCTGAAGTAGCACAGGGCATTTTTTAAAAAATGGTGCCATCTTCACTGATGCAGCAATATTTTGAAGCAAAACACTTCTCTTTTGCACACACACTCCTATGCCTACCTACCTGCATGAAAAACACCCAGCCTATGCCTACCTACCTGCATGAAAAACACCCAGCCAAGGCCAATATCAGCACCTTGGGCAGCTGCCAAGGCTACCACCTAGGATGGCCCACCACTCAGGCCTATGTCCCAGCTTTGCTAAAACAAAATCGAAGTCAGCATGCTGAGAAGTGTCAAGTGGCTAATCTAGCTGCCACTTAAATTTCCCACAATGACCCAGAGTGACGCTATCCCCAGGGGCTTTGTAGGAAACTGAAATGATGACCACACTTGCCTGACCACCACCACAAAAACCCACCAATGGAAAATAAAGCCCACTAGAGGGAACATTGTCGAGCAACCCCTCAAACCTGGAAAAGATTCAAAGGTCATATTACACTTCTTTTGGAAAAAGCTCCAATACCGTGGTTCCCAAACTTTCCCCCAAATGGACCACTTCAAAATTGCTGATGGTCTTGGCACAAACCAGTAGTGAATGGGGCCTGATGCAAAAATGTGCAGACCAATGAATGTAATTTAGCTTAGTACAGTAGGTGACACTTTAGCCAGGCAAATGCCAGAAGTTTACACACACTCCTCTCTGGCCTTCCAGGCTCCTCCTTCTCTCTTTGGCAATCACTTGTAGCTGAGTAAGATTGCCGTCCAGGATCACGGTCCTAACCATGAGTCCGTAAATGACTGTGTAGGTCAATTCTGGATCCACAAGTCCTTCCACAGTGGGGACATAGGTTTCCGGGCAGGAGTTGATCATGGTGAGGGTTTGCCAAGCGTGCCTTCCTCTTAGCACGTTTCTCCCTTTCGTCCTGAGCTTGAGCGTCTTCAAAGTCCACAACACCTTTGGAAAAGGCTGTTCTCCAATTGGAGTGCTCGGAGGCCAGTGTTTCCCAATTGTCGGTGTTTATACTATTTTTTTTAGATTTGCCTTGAGAGTCTTTAAACCTCTTTTGTTGACCACCAGCATTACACTTTCCATTTTTGCGCTTGTAATAGAGTAGTTGCTTTGGAAGATGATAATCAGGCATCCGAACAACATCGCCAGTCCAATGAAGTTGATGTTGAAGACTCATCGCTTTGACACTCGTGATCTTTGCTTCTACCAGTACACTGGCATTAGTTTGCCTGTCTTTCCAAGTGATGTGCAAAAATTTTCAGAGACAATGCTGAGAGAATCTTTCGAGGAGGTGGAGATGGCGTTTATAAGTGGTCCATGTTTCACAAGCATACAGTAAGGTTGGTAGTACAATAGCTTTGTAAACAAGCATTTTGGTTTCCCTGTGAATGTCCCGGTCCTCAAACACTCTGCACTTCAGTCAGGAGGAAGCTGCACTCGCAGAGTTCAGGTGATGTTGGATTTCGGCATCAATGTCGGCCTTTGTGGAAAGATAACTGCCCAGGTAGGAGACGTGATCGACACTTTCCAATGTTACACCATGGAGTTGGATTTGTGGCACTGCAAAGGGGTTGTTTTGTGCTTGTTGGTGCAGCACTTTGGTTTTTTGGATGTTGAGTGATAGGCCAAGCTTTTTGTAAGCTTCTGCAAAGATATTTAGGATGGTTTGAAGGTCATCCTCTGAGAGGCCACACACTATGTTGTCATCAGCATACTGAAGCTCTGTGACGGAAGTTATGGTAACCTTACTCTTTGCTTTCAGCCTACTCAAGTTAAAGAGCTTTCCATCTGTTCAATATATGATTTCTACCCTGGTGGGGCATTTCCTTCGACAATGTGTAGAATCACGGCAATGAAAATAATAAATAGGGTTGGGGTGATAACACATCCCTGTTTAACACCTGATCCCACTGATAATGGTTCACTTTGAGAGCCACTGTTATCTGCGATTGTTGCTGTCATATTATCATGGAGGAGCCGAAGGATCTTCACAAATTTATCTGGGCAGCTGATTTTCAGGACAGTCCACAGGGCAGTATGATTTACAGTGTCAAAGACCTTAGGCCAATAAATGCCATATACTGCCTAAGGACACATTCCACCCAAGTAAAAACACTCAAGGATGCCATGGCCAGGGGTGGGTGGCAGGATGTGGTCTGGTGAGAGTTCAGAGGGTCAAATAGAGAGGCCTGGCCCTTGGGCATGGGCTTCTCCATCTCTGCAGCACACAATTCCTATCACTAGTCCTTCTTAATACAAACCAGGTGCATGACATATGCAAGACTGTCCCAACTATGAGCTGCAAGAGAAGTCATTCTCTCACAGTGCAATGGGTTCCTGAGAGGAGGCGGCTCTGTTTCGGCTCTGCCCAAGATCTTGCGTAAAAGGGGAAGAGGATATGGCTTGCAAAGCTGGCAAAAAGGTTTAGACCAGCAGTGGCCTTATGTAAAACAGTGACAACCATAATTAATCAGTGCTTCTTCACCTTAATCCCACTTTCCCCCAATAACGGCATTGCTCTTCCTCCAAATCAGTCACCCTGAACAAGACACTCAAGAAGCCAATAGATTCATGTGCCACAAGTCACCCTACTCTTGCCCAAATGTAGCAGCACAAAGCCCCAAATCAACTCATCTATAACCACCCAACTGGAAGGAGGCAATTAAATTTAATCCGTGACAGCTAAGTAGTTAGTTTTATCCACACACTGTTATTTTGCTAAGCACAGAAACACTATTTTAGTCTTGTTATAATTTGGCTGGGCAAACTTTCACAGAAAGAAGGAAAATGTTTTTGATGGCTTGTTCAAAAGGAAAAACAGCCATTTATCAGAGGTTACGTAAAAAAAAAAAAATCTCATACTTGTGTTGGAAACTCAAGCTTGGCAGAACATACTTCATTAGAGTTGGTTCTTTTAAAATGTTCACTGAAAAAATAATGTTGTTTGTTATAATCCCGTTAACAGCTTGGCCTAAATTAAAAGAAATAAATGTCAAAGTCGGAAACTTTCCTACATCCTTAACCCAGCCTTTATGTCTAAAAAAACAAATGGGACAAGTAAAAGAAAACTTCCCTCAACCTTCAGATCCAAAAAGGCAAATTAAGACAAATATCCTTACTTGCCATGGCTGTTGCCCAACTTCTGTCAGAACAGATTCCTTAATATTGACATCTGTTGCCATGCCTAGAGAATTGGGAGGGGGGGCAATTAAAATTACCATGCCCACATGGAAGCTGCCGAAAAGCCCTTTCCTGCTACGGCCCTCCATGCAGCAAGCACAGTGCTTCCAAGCATCCTTGAATCAGCCCAACTGCATATCCATAGTGGGGGCTTCCAGAGATATGCAAACTGGCATGGAGACATTGCGTATGTTTGGGCAGACTCACAGAATCAGAGGCTTTTGAGTGTTACACCACACTCTAAGCTAGAGGATGCAATATTTGGGAGTTAGATCTGCAGGATACAGTAAAAACTGTATATGAATGCAATACCTAAACATATGATTTCTAAATTATCAGAAAGTAAACATTTATTTATTCATGGCACTTGCTGGCTGGGTTTCCAACAAAAAGTTGCCCAAAGCATTCTGAGGTTAAGAATTCCAAAATTCTTCCATGTGGTATGTCAGCTTTGAGACCACAAGGAAGCAGCTTACTCATGTTGCTTGGTTGCTACCTCAACATCAGAAGCCCATTTCTCTCAGAAGGGAAACACAAGCGTACAGTGTTTTCATTGGGGCAGAGCAAAAGTTGTGGGCAAATATTTTACAGCTGAAAAAGTTTGGAAGGCCTGGAATGCCCAGAAGATCCTTAAAAAATTGCTTTTCCCACTTCTGTTCACCGCTCTTCTCAGATGCTGCTTTGATGATGGCACTTCCTGCAGACTACATTATCCTATCAGATATCATATACTGCCAGGGTTATAAAGTCCCCATAGCAGAGGAACTCTGGCACAATGAAAACATCTCCAAGCCAAATCAGAGTGAGGACTATTACCCCCTCTGCACTCGAAACAGCAGAAGATGTCTGCTCCAATTTGCTTACCTCCTAATAACCGCTGTAACAAGGAGAGGAACATGCTTCATAGGGGAAGGTTTTCCCCCCATGAAAACACAACCTCCACTTTGACTCAGTGCTAATTGTTATCTTATCATTTCAGAAAGCATGCCATTAAGGCAAGGATCCATAGGTTATTATTTAATGAATTAAATTATATCCCATGCTCCCTCCTGATGGCTGCAATGATTTAATGGCACTGTAACAGGACCACCCGCACCTGTCAACTACCTGGCATCACAATGACATCAGATGACGCAAAGCAATATTTTTTCTTTGTGGGCTCAGCTCAAGCTGCACCACCAGAGGAAGATGCTTCCCATCACCAAGCCAGTGATGTAAAAGAATATTTGAGCTTACAGCAAGCCCTGCTTGGGGAAAGGGGTCAGCTGCGCTATGAGTTCCCCACTCAGAACTCTATGGCACAGTTATGCCCAGCAGGCATTCTGTCGCTGATCAGCACTGACAGCAAGTCTTGCTTGCCAAGGAATAACTAGGGGCAGACTTTAAGGTTCCCAATTGTTCACTGGCAGCTATACCTCTAACTTGCTCCACACCTGCGATGACATTTGATGCCAGGCATTGAGCAGGTGGACATGGCTTGCGGAAGACACCTTTGCAGAGCAAACTGGGACCCATGCCAGGCCTAATAATGCTTGCTTGCAGGAGGTTCCTCAACCCTGTCATGTAGGAACCTACCTGCTCAGGGATTTTTAAATAGAAATACTATCAAATAGCAAATACGGGACGCGGGCGGCGCTGTGGGTTAAACCACAGAGCCTAGGACTTGCCGATCAGAAGGTCGGCGGTTCAAATCCCCGTGACAGGGTGAGCTCCCGTTGCTCGGTCGCTGCTCCTGCCAACCTAGCAGTTCGAAAGCACATCCAAGTGCAAGTAGATAAATAGGTACTGCTCCGGCGGGAAGGTAAATGGCGTTTCCGTGTGCTGCTCTGGTTCGCCAGAAGCGGCTTAGTCATGCTGGCCACATGATCCAGAGGCTGTATGCCGGCTCCCTCGGCCAATAAAGCGAGATGAGCGCCGCAACCCCAGAGTCAGTCATGACTGGACCTAATGGTCAGGGGTCCCTTTACCTTTACCCTTTACTAGCAAACAGAGTTTGCAATTTAGCAGACTCAGATATGTTCTTGACTGGGAGAATAAATGCAAGGACTCACGTAGTGAATGACCTGGGAGTGCCCAATGCTGTAGCATCGTTGAAGTTGAGTGTGTGCGGATCTGACTGGTGCTTGTAAGGGGTACTACTGGGAACCTGACATAAGCTCCTCTGAGCTTTCCAGGGAATAATACAGTAAACGTAAAAAATAAACCATGGTTCAGATGTGTGAAAGGGGAATCCCTTTTGTGTGGCTTGTTCTATTTTCAAAGTTACATTCCAGGCTGACAAAGCAAATCCACATTCTCAATCCCATACAAGCACTGGATTGCTCTACGCCACAGCACTAGCTGGAGTTAACGTTGCAAATTTTGAGCAGCATAAGCAAAAAGTGCATCGTCTTTCTGTTTTTCCAATAATCAAGCTGCACTTGACTACCTATACACCAAATCTCACCTTTCTTTATGTGGCAGAAATGCCTTAAACACTTTGATACACTTGCCAGAGAAATAATCCACTATCTAAAGTAGGAGGGAAGAAATTCCTGTATTGTCAGGAATCTCTAAAAAGCCCGTCTGGAACAATTTAAGCAATTTATCAGTGATTTGAGAGAAAATAACTACTATTCAATGTCTGAAAGAACAGCATTAGCATGGCAAGTCGATACATGTTTGTAAATTCAACAGAGCCCAGAGGGGTTGTGGGAGGCTGGCTCTTTCCTATCAGCTGTCTACTGTACACTTACTCCAAACAACAAAGAAATGCTCTTTTACTGCCTCCAAGAGGAGAATCAGGTGCACTGTCATGGGCTTGACTGAAAACTTTCCGAGCAAGTAAAAATGAGCCCACTTTTAATGTGCTTGGCAAGGTAGCTCCAGCACAGATTCAACATATAAAAATAGAAGACTCTGAATTACTAGATTACCCACTTCTTTGCAAAGGCTGACAGTCCTCATCATTAGGAGGGAATGGGTATGGGGAGAGAAATAACATGCATATATAGTTGCTGTCACAGCATTTCCCAAGGTTATGAAACTGATTGTACCTTCTGCCCTGCTTCCCCAATCCAGCACAAAGTGTCTGTTCCACATATTAGCACATGGTGATCTTTGTAGAGATGATAGTCATATTGGAATCCAAACCCCAGGGGCACTTGCACCTATAGAATGGGAGCCTGTAGGCAAGGGTCACTCCAAATATCACTGGAAATGTGTAAGAACCAGCTTGGTAAGAAAGAGGGCCAGTTGTGAATGAACAGATCAGGACAGTGAGAGCCAGTGCAGTGTAGTTGCCAGAGTATTGGACAATGAATGAGTGGGTAAGCTTGTGCCGGTCACACAAACTCCATTCTAACCTGTCTCAGGGGTTGCTGTGGGGATAACAGAGTGAGAAATAACCACATATAGCAACTTGAGATCCTTAGAGGAAAGCTGAAATATAAGCAAAGCAAACATTATTTAAAGGGCTTAGTTAAGCGCAGGCATAGGCAAACTCGGATTCCCATCATCCCTGACCACTGGTCCTGTTAGCTAGGGATGATGGGAGTTGAAGTCCCAAAACATCTGGAGGGCCGAATTTGCCTATGCCTACTTAAGCGGAACGGGGGGGGGAGGTCCTGGTATTATAAGTCCCCAAATTCTATAGCTGATAAAAATGCATCTTTTAGAGCGGGACATACTGGCTGGCCCAAGGCACCCCGTCTTCCCCATCTGGATTTGGGCCAGAAAAAAAGGCAAGGTATGGTTGCATGGGGGTAAGATGAAAGCACACACAATTTGTGACACTCTACATCATTGCTGAGGGGACGCAGGTGGCGCTGTGGGTTAAACCACAGAGCCTAGGACTTGCTGATCAGAAAGTCGGCGGTTCGAATCCCCGCAACAGGGTGAGCTCCCGTTGCTTGGTCCCTGCTCCTGCCAACCTAGCAGTTCGAAAGCACGTCAAAGTGCAAGTAGATAAATAGGTACCACTCCGGCGGGAAAATAATGGCATTTCTATGCGCTGCTCTGGTTCGCCAGAAGCGGCTTTGTCATGCTGGCCACATGACCCGGAAGCTGTCTGCGGACAAACGCCGGCTCCCTCGGCCTATAGAGTGAGATGAGTGCACAACCCCCGAGTCAGTCACGACTGGACCTAATGGTCAGGGGTACCTTTACCTTTACATCATTGCTGATCAAGGGGGACATCTGTTAAGGCAACAGCCTTAACTTCCAATCAGATTTGTGAGATTTGAGCCAACAGGTGAAAGCCTTAATTCTGGTTCTAGCAAGCAGGTGGTTTTTCTTTTTTTAAAAAATTGAATAATAATACAATTCCTAACAAAAGAAAAAAATCTATATGCTCTAAGCACCCACCCATAAGCCACAGCCCTCTTCAACAAAACTTCTGCTGCCAAAGCTACAGGGTTTCCATTATCTGCCTTATATGCAATAATAGTTTAATTCTAGTTCATGCAGATGTATCATGTTTGCATCATAGTACATCCAAGACACTTCACCAAGTCTTTGTTGTTCTCTACTGGCTTGAGACAAGACAATAATGAAAACTGCTAGTATGTTTAAGATTAACATTTTGCTCACCGTGGGGTCTTTAGCAGGGAGGAAGTGCAGACAATCTGCTTTAATTGTTTTTGTTGCAGAAGAGTTACAGACAGGGGAGTGGGGGGAGAGGAAATAAAATGCACATGAAAGCCTTCCTACCACACACAGTATTGTGGTTAGAACTTGTCAGCATTCCTTACAGACACAGAATTGATTCATGCTGAAAACAGATACCCAAAGAGGCAGGGCGTACCAAAAAGTGATTCCTATCAGAAGAGAAGAGAAGGCAAATCTATTCACTTCAAAACTGAGAAAAAGAAGGCTGGGTAGTGTGCAATTATATGGCAAAGAAACTAAGCCGGTACTCAGTACTGAGACATGTAACTCCCATGGCAATGAAAATAACTCCCTGTGCTCACAACTGTTTGCATTTAATGTCTTCAGAATGATTTGGGGAAAAATCCTAGTACAGAGATGTGGTACAAAAGGAGTTAGGACACTTCACATAACCAAAATTGAGGGTTTTAGTCTCACTTTGCATCTCCAGGTATGGGTCCATGATCCAGCGGGATGGAACAATCAGAGTGTTAAAGGTAAAGGGACCCCTGACCATTAGGTCCAGTTGCGGATGACTCTGGGGTTGCGGAGCTCATCTTGCTTTACTGGCCATGGGAGCCAGCGTACAGCTTCTGGGTCATGTGGCCAGCATGACCAAGCCGCTTCTGGCGAACCAGAGCAGTGCACGGAAACGCCGTTTACCTTCCTGCCAGAGCAGTACCTATGTATCTACTTGCACTTTGACGTGCTTTCGAACTGCTAGGTTGGCAGGAGCTGGGACTGAGAAACGGGAGCTCACTCTGTCGCGGGGATTCAAACCGCTGACCTTCTGTTCGGCAAGCCCAAGAGGCTCAGAGTGTTAGCTGGACATATAATCAGACACACTTGTAACTATGCCCATGAGGGTTAACTTCAATGGCCTAGAGACAGATCGAGTAGAAATTACTTAGGTAACATAGTGTGTGGAAACAGATAGTAATGAAGGGTACTACCTTTACCGTCCAGTTCTTATAAAGGTCATACCAGTCTCAAAAGAGAATATTTTAGAAGAATGTGTATGTAAACTAAAGTGGAAGCACTGAAGGCAGCAACACACAGAGACTCCAGATTTCTATGCCATCTAATTACTGAAAGGCTTTCCCCCCAGTCTTAGTAAAACCTACAGCACAATCCCTTGCACTCTGCACAGCTTAAGTCCTGGTCCACTTCTGTTTTTCCTACTACCCCCATAAAAACAACATTCCTGCAGAAAAGCAAGCAAACCACAGATACAGTAGAATCAAACCCTCAAAAGAGAAATGGACAAATACATAGGTAGCACCAGTACATAAAGACTCACTTGCTACTCCTGATGCAATTCCATAAAGCAGTCCTCCTCCGTCTGACTCTGGCTGAAAGACATGTGTCCCTGGGGGAGGACTTCTCTCTTGTCTGATGAAGTTATATAGCAATGTTTTCACAAGTCTGCTGGTATACGGGAGACTGAAAATGCAAAACAGAGCCAGAAATTTAGAATGATTTGGGATGGCACTACAATAAAATTCAGATTTCTTTCTCCTACCATCCTTCTCATTGGGATGGATGACACTATTTGCCTGAAGCTGCTTTCTTAATCCTGGCAAGAGTGCTTACATTTACTTTTTGCAAAATATGTAGTAGTTCAGGTTGTCCAGGCACATTTAAAGATTATTCTAACTGGATTTATCACCACTCCATAAAGGAAGTGAAAACCTTGCAGTTGCCTTCCACTCCGTTGCACATATTGGTCAATAATATCAATAATCAACTGAACTTGCACATGTCTCAACTGTTTAAATTGTGGGGAAATAGCAGAGATAACTTCATTCAGAGATGGAAAGGAGATACTGTCTGCTAGGATTCTGTAAAGTCCTTTAGGTGAATGCAGTCTCAGACAACAGATTAGTTAAGTATGGTTTACATTTGACATTATCATCATCTTGATTTAAGCATCAAACTTCCAACTCCCCATCCCCTGACTTATGCAGGATGTATTTATTCACAGAAAGGAAATAACCATCAGATTATATGCTTCCTTGACATATTGACCACACAAGAATATTTTTCTGGCATATGGTGTTGTGACTATGAGAGACTATATATTGCTCTCTTCTCTGTGTTTTAGTGGCAAAAAAGGGGCATGTTCAACATAAATGAAGGCAAGCCACTAAATGTCTTTGGAAAAGCATTGCTGCTAATATTGTGCAAGAAACACATGGTTGCACATGCACATGGGAGATTATCTATGTCTAGATTCAAATCCTCACTTTATCTATAAAGCTCACTGTCTCACAACCCAACTTTCCTGTAAGCAGTTTCTCAAACGCTTTTTGACTTCGACCCTACCTTCTAAACACACTCCACCCCTGCAGAACCCCAATCTACAGTGGGATCCAGAAATATGAATAAATAAGTTATAGCTGTAAAGAAAATCTGAAAAAATCCTAGATAATTTGGGAGAGCATAAAGGTCTCCTTGACTATCACCCCAAGGCTTTACATTTATTAAAAAAAACAATAACCAGTTTATTATTAAAATAAAATTCAGAAAGGGAGTCACGACATTGCATTCTGTGCACAGTTGATCAAAATCCTACTAAAAAAACCCAGAGGCTGGTCTATTTATTTATTTGGGAAAGATGTTATGTATCCTAGGGTGTGGTGAGATTAGTTTTTCAGTGAAGCAGCTCATCTTCCACAAGAGGGACAGGATCAATGGGTTCTGTACTTGCCTCTGATAATCCTCAACACCCAAGCCCCTAACCGCTGAAGGATTTCTCAGCTAACTGCCCACCACCCTACCCCACCCACAGTCACACAGTTTGAGAAATGGTGCCTCAGATGCAAAGAGATGCAGTAAGAATTGTGAAGCACTTTGTACTCTGAAAAAAGTTCTGTATTTTTTTAAAAAATAAAATATAGAATGGCTGAACTTTCTATATTCCACAGGATTCTGCATATGTATAATAAAGTGGGATTGTATGTAGACATACCCACATGCAAACTATTTCACATTTAGAGTCAGCGTTCTATTTTTACTGCCTTGACACACTTCTATTTAGATGAGCTGAATATTTTCTCATCTCTCCGAGTTGTTAAGATTCAGTTCACTAGGAGTTTGAGAGATACTCTGGCATCCCAACTAAATGAAAGCATTTATAATATTGAAGCGGCAGATACAAGAACTCAGTGAACTCCAATAATGAAAACAATCTATATAGAAAGCAGCATTGTGGTTTGAACATACCATCGACCACGCATGAGGTATTTATGAATGATGCTTTCCCGCAGAATTTCCTTGTGGAACAGTTGGCAGGAGAGGAAAACAACAAAAGTCGTCACAGCTTCTAGAGAAATGCTGTATGTTATGTCTCTGCAAAGAAAAATAGTAAGAGGATTAATGAAAACCAATGAATATGTATTTGACAGTTGAATTTTTCGATTATGAGCAAATACTTGAAATTAATGTGTTTGCAATAAGCCTAGAGCAAGGAAGCCCTTGAGAATAAGGAAAGGGCCCCAGCTCCTGTCAACAATGTCACAGAAGCTCTTCCAGATGTATGAAATGAATCAAGAATACACTACAGTGGTACCTCAGGTTACAGACGCTTCAGGTTACAGACACCGCTAACCCAAAAATAGTACCTCAGGTTAGGAACTTTGCTTCAGGATGAGAACAGAAATTGTGTGGCGGCAGCGTGGCGGCAGTGGGAGGCCCCATTAGCTAAAGTGGTACCTCAGGTTAAGAACAGTTTCAGATTAAGAACGGACCTCCAGAACAAATTAAGTTCTTAACCCGAGGTACCATTGTATTAAATACTGTCCTATTTCTAGCTCCCTCATTGCTTCCAACACCCACCCCCCACCTTTTGTCTTAACAAATCAAATGGAACTCCATTTATCTTTTGTTTTTATTTATTACATTGACATTCCACCTTTCCTCCAAGAAGTACAAGGTATTGTACACTGTTCTCCTCTCACCTCATTTTATTATCACAACTGTCCTACAAGGTAGATTTCACAATTTTATCCTCATTTTATCATCACAACTGTCCTACAAGGTAGATTTCACCAAGAGACCTTCATGGCCAAGTGGGGATCGGAACTCCTGAAGATCTCCCGGACCCCAATCCAACCAATATTCTCACCACTACACAACACTGTCTCTAATGTATTTGTTTTGCTTTGTCTGACATATGAGGCTTCATTACTACTACTTATAAAACACCCACATTTAGCTAGACCAGCAGTAAGCAACGTAGTGCCCTCCAGATGTTGTCAGACAACAACTCTCATCAACCCCAATCATAGGCCATGCTAGCTATGGATGATGGGCGTTGCTGTCTAGCAACATCAAGAGGGTACCACATTAGCTACCCCTGAGCTATACGGTATGTGAGACCAGCTGCCGCTGCGAAAAATTATGTCCCTGTGTCACACGACCTCCCTTTAACACATAGGCGCATTTGCCCTGCGCCATTATTTCATGTGCTTCTCCACCCAACATCATTATCTGGCAGTGGCAGATGTGGAGACACAACATTTCCATGACTTACAGCAAGGGGAAAGTGATCCTACATGCAGTATAATGTGTACATGTGCATAATGTTTAGCTCCAAACAAAAGATTACCTTTTGCTAAGGAATACCTTAGCAAAAGACAAGGAACACTAAGTATACTATTTAGAACATTTCTAAACTGCTCTAAACAGCTCAACATTAAAAAATATCTAAGTGATGTACCATTTAAGTGGTCTCTTAAGAGAAAAATACTTATTATTATTCAAGAGATGTGTTACAAGCAAGTTTTTAAAGACAAAGGAATTGCCTCTGAAGTTGTACTTGAGTATGTTGTACTTGAAAGATGTTAGATATGACAAGTAATTGACATGTTTCTACTATTAAATAAATGTTCTCTAGTATCTCCTTTAAAAGAAATGCATCACAAATCTGTGTACCATCCTTGCGCAGTTTTCTAGTCTCTCTTTTGAAATCTGCATCCTTGTGCTTTGGTCTTTAAAAGTCATCCCAGGCAGACAGGAGATACTGCACACAAAAACAGCTCCTATCCCATATGGCTAGGATGTTTGAATGACCAGTTCTTGTAGCCAGGGGCTCCCACCAATGAAATCAGCATCACCAGTTGGGTGCTGGTTCATTGGGAAAGACTCGCTCAGCCAACTCCCATTTAAAAAGAATTATTTGAATGTTATCTCAGTTAAGCAGGAGTTGCTCAAGAAGAAGTACCACATACATGACAGGTGTAACAAAAGAGCCACTAAGATGTATAAATTGCTTTCTACTAAAGTGCTTTCATGAACACCTGAGAGAATAAAAATATTACATAAAACATCATAAAGTGTCACCTTGTATTACACACTTTTTAATAAACAAGTCTACAGTGGACCCTCCAGATACAGTGGTGCCCCGCAAGACGAATGCCTCGCAAGACGGAAAACTCGCTAGACGAAAGAGTTTTCCGTTTTGGAGGTGCTTCGCAAAACGAATTTCCTATGGGCTTGCTTCGCAAGACGACAATGTCTTGCGAGTTCCTGCTGGTTTTTTTCCCCTCCCCCCCTTTTTCTAAGCCGCTAAGCCGCTTATCAGCTGATCCGATCAGCAGATAAGCCGCTAAAAGCCGCTAATAGCGCTAATCTGCTAATCCTTCAATGGGCTTGCTTCGCAAGACGAAAAAACCGCTAGATGAAGAGAATCTCAGAACGGATTCTTTTCGTCTTGCGAGGCACCACTGTATTAACTTAATTCGTTCCGGGGGTCCGTGTGTAACCCAAAAGTTACGTTACCCAAAGGTAACGTGACCCGAGGTATCACTGTACTTGATTCTTACATTCAGCATATAGAATACACCATACAGAAGGGATACATGTATGGTTAATAATTTTCACTTTAGCCTGTATTTTCTGCTTTGCTGATATGCCAGGATGGC
The DNA here is from genome assembly GCF_964188305.1 of Podarcis bocagei. Taxonomy (NCBI): domain Eukaryota; kingdom Metazoa; phylum Chordata; class Lepidosauria; order Squamata; family Lacertidae; genus Podarcis; species Podarcis bocagei. Next base: position 55,317,691 of record NC_138136.1, on the reverse strand, counting down.
CAAGGTGTTCAGGAAGGTACGCCTTTAGGGTGGTATTCAACTAAGTTTTACTCAGAGTAGATCTACTGAACTTCATGAACCTTAGTCATTTTCATTAATTTCAGTGGATCTACTCTTAGTTGCTTGCTGCCCATACACTGGCCCACCTTACTTATTTAAGCCATTCTAATTTCTTACACCTCAACTTTAACCCAGTTAACTGATTTCACTGGAAGCATTAAGAGTTTTTTAATAAAAGAAATCACTAATTATGATTGTCAGAATTGGTTGTTCCACACTGCAAGTTTCAAATAATACAGGAACAGGGTTTGATTGCCATACTTCCTGAGGGTCTACCAGAAAAGGTGAAAGAGGAATTGCCAAAGAGTATAGGTCAGTTTAGAACACTGCAAAGCAAGCTGAGTATCCAATTATCATTTTCAGGGTATGAATACAAGAACTTAATGTGAACCTGATCTTTCCTCTTGGCATAGCTCCCAAAATTAACGCCCACTAATGGCAAACATGCATGCAAAGAATATACTAGTTACAGTCATCCATAAATGTTTGGGAAGCTTCTCAATGTACTTTTAAAAAAATAATAATTGAAAGCAACCGTGACCTCTTCTGCCACCCTCTTCTCCATGGAAAGAACAGGAAATATTTCCAGTTAATTCTCCCACCTCCACAGAACGGAAGGGAGTGCATTCAGAAGCTACAACAGGGAATTAAGATGCCTTGTTTACGAGTCATTTCATGCCTCTGGGTAAGCTTCAGATGGTCAGTATTTTGATTTCTAGTCCCTACTTACCATTGTATTCAAATAACAAAAAACATTTCAGTTTAATATGATGTGTGTTAAGGGCTTTCTGTTTTCTAACAACAAGCCACAGAACCTAACCCCACTAGCACCATTTCTCATACTGGTGGAAAGCAAATCAACCAATTCACCCTTAACATGACTATAGCTCTACAATTCAACCGTAAAAATAAAAATTATCATCTATAAGTGATATGAAACATTCACTGAATTATTCTAAATGAAGGATATTTGCATCCTTGCAATATTACATAACCACCATCCAAAAAAAAAACCTACATGATTTTTCTGGACTTGATTTACTCTTAGTGCTGAAGTCAGACATAATAGCAAACCAGCGAATGATGCTTTGCTTTTATGAGATGAGCATGTTCTGTCATCTCCTTCCTTTACATGTGATAACAGACACTTCCTAAGATGGTTAACGAAAAAACACAGCTTGCTATTGCATCCAAACACAGCAACCATATTCTGCTGCATTTGGAAGCAACAGCAAACGATAGTTCCACATTCACCAAGATAGGAAACTTCTAATCTCCTCCCTTTACATATAGACGGAAGTGGATTAAGATCAAGGTTGTGCATTAAGATCAAGGTTGTTCATACTTATAGCAGCAAAAGATGAATTGTCATTACATCAGAATCAACCACAGGTCACGTTCAAACAGTATGCTAAACCATAATTTAGATCAACATAAATGAGCTGAAATGACACATAGCACGCCCCAGGCTTGCATGCTCCTCCTCCTCCTGCATAGCTGGGAGGCGTTCTGAAGCTTTCACTTCTGCTTTTAAAGTATTGTCAATTTGTCTTGATTTTCTTGTTTTATCTTTTTGTAAACAGCTTTGAGGTTTTTGTTTATACAAGCAAGTGGTATATAAATTTCATGAAATAAATAAGACTCAGTGATCTCAAGCTGGCTTTTTCAAACAAATCAGTTAACGTTAACCACATTTTGTCACTCGGAAGTGGAAATGAAAGCTTCTGAGTGCCTCCCTTCAGCAACATGGGATGAATTCAGGCCTAAGGTTTGTTGCATTTCATTCACATTGCGCTACACTATCATTTAGTGTATATGTCATATTATTAATAACATACCAAAGCAGCTTTTGCAGTTGTAGGCTTAATTTCATCTGTTCAAGGTTTTGACACATGCCCTTTAAAAATATATAATTTGGCAGGGGGTCCACTAATGCCCATTAACCCGAGCAGGCAGAGCAGTTGTGAGATTTCAAAAGGTCAAAACTTTTTCTAAACATTTCCACTCCCCATCATCCTTAAGGGTCTTTAAAGTGTTGAGCAACCTTTTCTTTTAAAAATAAAATAAAAATCATTCATAATTTTGACTGGCTGGCATTTTAAATATTACCTACACCCAGATAGCAGGGACAGATAATAAATAAAACAAATAAAAGCCTCAATGGTCTCTGACTTGTGCAGAAGTCATTCTCACTTCAATCATCAGTGAGGTATCTTAACGGAAGACGCTATTTCTTCCATTCCATATCACAGACTGCTTTGGACACTTATTTCAAAGGTCTCTCACTACCATGCCACATTTTTTAGGGGATGAGGTTGCTGCCGTTCAAGAAATGCGTATCTTCTGCCCTTTGGGCTCCTGGAACTAGATGCATGCAACTCTGCATCCTGGTGATTGATTTTTATAGGGCTTGACTGTGGTTTCAGACTGTTTTCAAATGGAGTGACCGGCTATCACTCGTCTCCATACGGCCGCACGCTGCCTTCCAACAAAGAGAATGATTTATGAATGTGTATCTATTACTCCGTCCTTTCACCTCTCAGCATTTCCTCTAATCTGCCCCAGACAGAAGTATCAGTGTTCCAGGAAGTACCAACAATACCTCTTTGCATCATCAGAATCACTTCTCTAAATCATGCCACAAATTCATTAGACAGCAACTGCCCAAGAATTAATATAATGACGGCAGGACCATGTTTCATGACAGTGAGGTTTCCAAAGAAAACAGCTGGGCCTTTATCGGGATACTAAATGGCTAACTTCATTCCAAGTGAAAAAGAAATCAGCAATGTGAAAAATGAAAAGGCTCCAACAGAGAAACATGAACTTCAACGGCTAATCTAAAAGAGACAGAAAACAAGTTCTGCTGACATTTTTCAGGGCTGGACGGTACAAATACATAAAAATGAGGAGGTAGCGAAATGTAAGGCCAATTAAGATAGCCTCATAACAAATCCGCCTTTAGAAGAAGAAAAAACACCAATTTAAACCAAAAGATTTGGAATAAAGAACGTACAAAAGGAAAGGAAAGGAAAATGCAACCTCGAAAGCAATGCAACAATGCAACTTTGAAATATTTTTAACACCCCCCTCCACCCACAGAAAGCAGAAACAAACACAGTGTGCTGAGGTACCAACAATGTGCACAACTGAGGCAGGAAGTGGATACAGAGCTGCAAGCAAAGAGGACTGTGGCAGAGGGGGTGGTGAGAGCTACAGAACGCTGTGGCAACAGGGGAGATCTCTGAGCTTCCATTATTATTTGCCAAACCTTTTTAGAAATCCAATGCTAAGGCAACTATTTTTGTTTCCTGGCTTCTGAGGGGTTGCTTAACCACATCCAGTAAGGCTGGATGGCAATTATATTAAACGTATTTATAAACCATAGCCATGTAGCAAGCACTTCTCAGAGCAGTATAAGTGAAGAGAGAGCAATCCCAGTTCTGATATGCATGCAAGCTAGGTTTGAAAAACTTTTCTACTGCTTTGCATCAAGTAGTGCTCAAGATAGAATCAAGGAATTGTAGAGTTAGAAGGGACTTCAAGGGTTCTTTAGTCCAGTCCCCCGCAGTGCAGGAATCTCAACTAAAGCATCCATGACAGACGGCCATCCAACTTCTGCTTTAAAAACCCCCATGAAGGAAATTCAATCACCTTCAGTCCCATTCAAGGAAGCTGGATATGGTGAGCAGTTGTAGTCCACATCATCTACAGGGTATGGGGGTACCATGCTGCCCAACACTGACCTATTGCCACACCTTCACCAATACCCTAAAGATTGCTCCTGGCATTTCAAACAGCAGTTGGTCCAAAAGAAATGTCACCATTTATTTTTATAAAACTATTATAAAATTGGCAAACTGTTAGCTGGTAATTTTACTATATCTTCTCAGAAGGCAACTGAAACAGACATTCCATAACTTTTATCATGAAGTTTACTTACAAAAGAGGAATCTCAACAATCAGCTGAATGAGGCAGCACAGTAACTCTTCCATAAGGTCTTCACATTCTGATCCTGAAAGAAAACAAAGAAAAGTACCATTGCTGGACATTTTGATATTAGCAATCTATTTTGTGTTCTCATTTTGTAGTTTTATGTTGTGATCTGCCCTGTGGTCTTTGGATGAAGGGCTGTATACAAATGTAATTACTAGTAAGAATAAGAATGATCTGCTTTCACTCCTTGAGAGAAAATTCGTCATTTTCATCCTGATTCCCATTTACTGAAGTTCAAACTCACTGTACCCCTCATGAAAAGCCTTTAAAAAATCCAGAATGTAATGTTGAAATCTTGGGGGAGGGGGCTTCTTGTGAAATTCGTACAAAATTAAACTGAGCCTTCAGATTTTCACTCTTACTACTGGGAACAAACTAAAAGGACAGCAGTTCTAGCTTCTCTGGAAGGTGGTTAGAATCCTGTGTTTCAGTAGAATTATGTCTCAATGAAAGAATGGAAGGAACTGATGGACAGGCAGACAGCAGAGAACAGGAGGGAGGAGAGAAGGGGGGGGGGGCGAAATGAAGAGACAGAGATCAATTCTGCAATCCCTTGTGCGTCTTGCCTTTCACAACTACCCAAAGCAGGTGACTTTTATTCCTAGTCTACAAAATAGGGAATCTAGCCTAACTTGCCCCAAACTTGTCTATGGGAGCAGCTGAACTCATCCTCAAACTCTGATCTACAAGATCAACACTCTGGTCACTGGTTCACATTAGTTCTCAATAATTATTTATGCTTAATTCTTCAGACTTAAATATTGTAATACTTATATACAAATTTTTAAAAGTTTCAAGCTATACAGATATTAAGGCTCTTTTGGGCTGTGTTCTGTATTGGTTTCATGTTTTGAATCCCAGCACTCTACTAGACGGAGAACCACAGATCTAGAGCGGCATGAGAAGCTCATCTAACTTTTAAGATATATAGCAGAGGTGTCTCCTGCCTCAGCTGAGCATCATTTGAGCATTTCAAGAGAAATGAGAGGGCAAGCAGAAAATAAAAATTGGCATTCAAGAGATAAAAATGTAATTTTTACTGAAAGTTTTCTGAATTGAACTGCATTTGTAGATAGATCAATTCATTCATCCATTGGCAGTCAAGCCCCAACCAAAGATGCGTTGCAGCAATGGCATCGTTGCCCGTTGTCATTGTTGCTTAAGATTTTGTAAGAGAAAGGAAGTGAAAGTCAACAATAAATAGAGGAAAAACAGGAAGAGAGAAAGAGAGAGAGGGAGGGAGAGGGAGGGAGAGAGAGGGGGGGGGAGAGAGAGAGAGAGAGAGAGAGAGAGAGAGAGAGAGAGAGAAATGGAGAGCAAAATTTAAAGTGGGTCCTATGTTTCTGTTTGGGATTAAAGGCACTGGATCTCAAAAGATTAAAGACTACCAAGTTTAGTTACCTTAATGGGCAAAACAGGCCAATTGAGGCACAATTAACAATTCTTTCAATTTAGTGCTTCCTCACAAAATTACTATTGGCATTGCACAGCTGAGAAAATAAGTAGTGGGAAGTGTTTTTTTCTGAAATACAGTCATTAAGCAAAGACTTTAAAATGTAATTGCTTTCATAGGGTCCAAAGGCAACAAGAATCTTCCCCCACTTCCATTATGTTTACTTGGGGACATGTCAGTCATTTGCATCCACGAATATACATATGTTTTGAGAGAATTTTATAAACCACGAGTTCATAGAACTGGCACAAAGGGACATCATGTGCCATCATCATTAAAGTCTCAGCATTCCAAATGAGGAAATTATCTCAGTTTTATAGAGGGGTAAACCAAAGCAGGAAACAATCAGCTGGCAGAAGATCACAGTGAAGCAGAGATCACCACCAAGAAGGAACTCCAATTTCCTGGCTTCTGGTTCCCTGCTCCTAACCAACAAGACCACACACAAGCGCCTTCTTTTTTAAAGATGTCATGCTGTCTATTAAACAAAGCAATTAAATGCCACTTTCTTCAACCAACATACTGCTAAAAATTTTGCTATCTTCATTAGCGTGAATGGGACCAGCTCTAAGGTTTTGTCTGACATACTAATGTGCAGTCAGGGTCTTGATAAAAGAACATTAATGTTCCTTAATGACTAGTAGTGCTTTACTTAATGCCCAAGCTGTCTTTCACCTTTAGAATATTATACTGAACACTCAGAACTAGCATGTGGGGCAGAGAAAGTTACACCGAGTTTTATGGGAGGACAGAGAGCTGAGAGCTTAACTGTTCCAGAAGCTTGAGGTATCCAAACAGCTGCTCTTTGAGAATTCAATGCATAATTTGAAGATTTGCTACATACTGCAGGAATCTTAGTTTCCAATATATTCTGCTTACATACTTGTAAACGTTTTTCCCTATTCAAAAATACCATGCGGCCCATAGCCCAGGGATGGGGAACTTGTAGCCCGCCAGATGTTTCCTGGACTTGAACTTTCATCATCCATGACCATGGTCCATGATGGCTGGGGCTGATGGGACTAGGAAGACCACAGGTTCCCTACCCCAATCTACACCCAGACTTCTTACCTCTACTGAGACCAGCTGCATAAGTCATCCCCCAACTTGCACCAAGCAGCAGTAATTCCATCAGGCTACATGAACTTTTTATTTCAGCTGGTAAATTATAAGAACTGTAAAAATCAGTATCTGAGTTGTTTTCCTGCCCTCTTCCCTTCTCATCCCTTTCCCCTTATGCGTCAATTATTTTTGACTATAAGTCTGAGGGCAGAGACTATCTTAGCTTAGATTTTTTAGCTTCAGAACAGGTTAAAAATACTTAAAAATAATATTAAATATTGATGACACTGCACTTCATCAAGCAAAGGAAGTTAGAAGAGAGACCTCATCTGGCATCCTGCATCATTCTCTAATACTGTTTATTTTTTTTCTCCCCTTAATGTGTAAGGAATGTTGGGTTCTACTAGAAACATGCAGTTTGAGGGAGAAGACAATTCTGAGAAAGGTGGCTCTTAGAACCTTTCCCCCTAGAAAAGTGTTCCATATGACAGAGCTGCTAGTGGCAGAATTCAGCTTTGTGCATATCTGGTCCCACAAAGCTAATCTGGCTGCTACTCGGGCAACAGTTCCAGAGATTTTGAATTTCACACAGTTGGGGAGAGACCAGGAAGTTGTACATGGATTGTAAGAACCTGCCTTCTGTTGCCATTTTTTCTCGTAACTTCTATATAATGCCTTGAGCTACATTACGTAGTCGTAAAGCTTTTGTAATATCACAGATTATGCCACCAGAAGCGTTTACAGTGTTTTCCCCTGCTCTTAAGCCAAAAATGGGCTTCCAGAGTGGCCCTGTCTTATTAAGCCTGTATTAAGACAAGGCTTTACCCACAGGCATAGAATCTTAAAGGTAAGACAAGTAAAACGTTCTCAGATCTGCTCATATCTCTCACACACATACATGTGTCATCTTACACTTGTGTGCACAGAACTACTAAATTAAGGATCCTTCCTGGACTTAAACAAATGTTATTGCAAGGAACAGAATTACCTTGGAAAGAACAAGCACTGCTTAGAGACAAGGAATGAAAAGAGGAAGCAAAGGGGGTGAAAGGCATAGTTATGAAAAGAAAAACCCTGATCGATAGGGTTGGAGCAAACTTGGAAAAGAGTGACATGCAGCAGCCTGGCCAGCATCAAACCCATAAGACTGAACAAGTCAGGGACTAAGTTGTTCGCAATTCTGGGAAAGGGACATCCTAACAAACGTGGGCTCTGACATAGAGGGGAACCTTGTTAAGGTCAGGGCTGGGTAGAAGGAATATGACAAAAGAGAGTGAGAGAATTGATATTAGCCATAACAATTATGTTTTCCCATTACTAATTTGTCACCGAATGATGAAAGGAGCCTCAGCCAATCAGATCATGCTTTAAGAGGTCTTACTATGCCTGCTGCAGAAATTGGGCTTGCATTTCTCAGGAAATGCAAACAAGGGTCCTCACCTTAGTTACTCTGTTTTACTCACAAGAAACAACTAGCGACCAAATTAGAGGTGTACCTGCATTAGATACAACACTGGTTCCAGGGGACAAATTAAGTGTACCCATATATGATTCATTACACATATCAGTTATTCCCCTCTTCAGCAGCCACCCTGGGGAGGATCTTGGTGGGAACAACAGTGGCTTACCCTAATCAAACGATACCGGGCTTCAGCTTAACTTATTCTTGGTTAGCACTATCACCATGCCTTTTGTTCAGAGCAAAGACATACCAAGCACATACTCATAGGGCAAGACCTTGAGCATGTGCAGAGTTCCAGGTCAACTGTGGCTCTTGGTAGCAAAAAAGAGAGACTGGGAGAAAGGATGAAAAAAGCACACAGTACTTGACATCGTTTCTTAGTTGCAAAAGTTCTTGTAATGACCAGGTGGAATGGAAAAAGCTCAAGGAGAGAAGGTTGATGGAGATGATCTCCCAGCTAACAAGATGGAGAGGCCCCTGCAGCCCCATCTTCCCATCTGCTATATTATGATGTAATGTTTATAACTTTGTCTAAGTTAGAAGTAGGTATTTCATGCAGCCAGGTTTCTACCATGTAATTTAAAGTTTCCACAAGGCTCTGCAGCTATTTCAGTCCAAGTTGCCACTCTCTTCCATCCCCTTCCTGTAAGCTTTACTACTCTATATTCTAGAAAAACACAGATGGCTGTCTTCTGAAAGTCCACCATCTTATCTTCCCAACATCTACTGTGTTGTGACATATTTTATGACAGATTTTAACAGAAGTCTTCAGCATATGCGAGACGCCATTTGTTCCCTTAAAATTGTTAAACATTTACCATAAGAGCCTGGTGATTTTTCCTCGTAGGTGAAATGAACTTGCAACTCCTCTTCTGACATTTGACAGATCAACACTTTGAGCAAGCAGCAAATAATGAACAGTGCATTGTGAGTCTGCCAGATAAAGATGTGGCTGAAAGAGAAACAGAAGATTCAATGGTACATACCTCAAACACATCAAGAATTCTGGTTATAAGAATTGCTTTACAGCAAGCCAAGGACTGCTCCTGTAGGCCACCTTGTATGAATTAAAACTAAGGTATTGTGTGAGCCAAAAATATGCAATAAAAGGGTGATAGATAGATATATTTGAACAGACACGAAGAATAATAGTATTAATACTAAGAACCACTAGTGTATATAACATGAGTTCGGTTCGGTCTCAGGTCTTTCCTGTCCTATTTAGTTTCTAGATATGTCTGTACGCTGAACCTCTTCCGTTCTGCTCAAAATAAAAATCTCTACACCAGTTGCATAATGAAATGTTAGAATGAAGCACTTTTCAGCAATGCAAGAAATTCCATTTTGTTGGAGAAAACGGGGGAAATGGAATTTCACATTTTCTATCCTATCCTAATGTAGTGTATTCAAGAGATAATGCCCAGGATTTAAGACAAATTGAGGTTTAACTGCAAAGCTTCATCAAGCTGGTTTGTAAATACTCCTAAAAATAATCACTTAAGCTGAAAAACAAATGTTTATTTTGCAAACCAGACAGCTGGTGGCACAACATTAGAAGCGATTGCTACATTGTAGATGGAAAAAACACGCACATAAAATAATTGCTAAATCATTATCTTAAACACTAAGCTCCAAGGAATTTTGAGTCACAGACTATAAATGTAAGAAAGAAGCATTGGGAAGCCATTTTTATTGTCTCCCCTTCCCCACCCTCAGCAAAAATTGGGACAGCACTACTCTGTGTAAGGGGTACACAGAGTGTAAGGATTAATACAACCTTATGCAAGGAAATATTTCTTGTGCAACAAGCAGCAAAGTCTGTTAAGACACCGCTGCTTTCCAACATTATTATACCTCATCCCCACAATTATAAGACATGAAAGCAGTTTAACTGGAAATAAATTATCAGATTAAAGACATCTAGTGCACAGGATACCTTGCTGACTATATCTGCAACCCCAAAATATCTCCCTGAGTGTAACCTCAGCTTCTATTGATGTTACAGACACATAGTACTCATAGGAAGAAGTTTGCACAAAGTTGAGGTGGATATCGTTCAAGCAACCTACATTCTACAATCTACCATTATGTCGGCAACCATGTTGTGTTGCTCAACTTCATGGGCCTTGCCAGCAGACTGAGCCAGACAGCAGCCAATAAAAACAGAAGGCAGCGCCATGGGCTAGTTACACAATGCAAAACGACTGTCTGACCTTTTCAGCTACTGATGTCAGGATGCATTGCAAACTAGTTAGCGTGACCTGCTGAAGGGAGACCAAAAAACAGAGGGCAAAACTTAATTGGTTTGGTATGCACATCACATTCAAATGCAGCCTTTTCATGCAAGCTGCTGAAATCGCAGGTGCTTCACTGCTGCACCACTTCTGCTGCTTCTGCACTGCCAGGAACTAAGTCTGGCTCAGCATTACGTCCAAAACTGGGCTCATTTCTTGTTTCTCTCCAAGCAGACCACAACTTCGTTCTTGCTTACCACTCATGGTTTGTCTGGCAAGAAACAAACCACAAGTCTGGGTTCAGAGACAACACTAAACTAGAACGTGGCTGGGTTCCCATCAGGAGTAGGGGAAGAGCAAAGGGCCCACCATTTCAGCAGTCTACCTGTTCACATTTAAACCAGAGTTTAGTTTAACTATGGTTTAAAGTGACATGCAAGTGAGAAACGGTCATAAATCAAGATACAGTACTCTGGTGAAATTTAATAATAAACCCACTATAAACATGAGACAGGGATCCCTAAGGTAATGGGAAATCTGAACAGCTCCCAGACTATTTCTAGCACAGACTGAAATGTAGATTGCGGATTCCTTGATTACCCTATCAAGGTCTGCTCTATCTGTGCAGAAAAATAGTCTGTGTGCTATTCAGATCTCCCATTTTTTGAATTCTTCAAAACTGGTATAGATGTGTGATACCTATACAGTGGTACCTCGCAAGACGAATGCCTCGCAAGACAAAAAACTCGCTAGACGAAAGGTTTTTCCGTTTTCGATTTGCCTCGCAAGACGAATCTCCCTATGGGCTTGCTTCGCAAGACGAAAACGTCTCGCGACTTTGTTTCCTTTGTCTAAAAACCGTTAAAACCAAGGGTGCTTAGCTTGAAGAGCTGCAGTTGCGACTTGACTTCGAGGAGCAACTGTTAGCACGTGGTTTGGTAGCCTTTTCTCAGACTTTGCTCACTTTTGAAGCTTTTCCAAAACTTTTCCAGAACTTCTCTTTCATCCATTTGGTAAGTTAAACTTTTAAAACTTTTTTGGGGGGTTTTGGATTTTGGGTTGGGGTGTTTGGGATTCAAGGACTTGGTGTTGTGGGGGGGGGGTTGCAATAATCTGGGAGCTTGTGGGCCTTTTTTGGAATTTTTATGATTTTCTGTGACCATTGGGCAAGGGTGTTTTTTTTTCAAATTTTTTTCTCTGAGTTTGAATTTCTGAGTGCTGGCTGGCTGGGGGAACAGTTGGGGAGGGGTTTGCAGGAATCTGTGGGCTTGTGGGCCTTTTTTTGGAATTTTTATGATTTTCTGTGACCATTGGGCAAGGGTGTTTTTTTTCAAAAAAAAATTCTGAGTTTGAATTTCTGAGTGGTGGCTGGCTGGGGGAACAGTTGGGGAGGGGTTTGCAGCAGTTGGGGAGGGGCTGGGGGAGCAGTTTGGGAGGGGTTTGCAATTTCTGTGTTGTGGTGGGTGGGTGTCTGTGGGAGCAGTTGAGGTTTTTAAAGACATTGGTGATTTTTGAAGCTTTTCCAAAACTTATTTTGCAGCCATTTGAGGTTTCTGAAGACTTCGGTGATTGATTGTTGAAGCTTTTCCAGAACTTCTCTTTCATCCATTTGGTAAGTTAAACTTTTAAAACTTTTTTGGGGGTTTTTGGATTTTGGATTTTGGGTTGGGGTGCTTGGGATTCAAGGCCTTGGTTCTGGGTTTTAATTTCTGTGTGGTGGGTGGCTGGGTGCTTTTGAATTTTTTGGATTTGAAGCACATCACTGACTTTTTTTTCTTTTTCTGAGTTTACGAAGGTAAGAGCTGTGCTGCCATGGGACCCAAGAAGACTGCTGTTGTGGTGGCCGGCGAGAAGAAGAAGGAGAAGGTGACGCTGGAAATGAAGAAGGAGATCATCCGGAAGCACGATGGCGGAATGCGTGTGACGGACATCGCCAGGGAGTACGGGAGGAATCCATCAACCATCGGGACCATCCTGAAGATGAGGGAGAAGATCCTGGCGACTGATGCAGCCAAGGGAGTCACCAGGATCGTGAAGAACTGCCCAGCTGTTCTGGAGGAGGTCGAGAAGTTGCTGCTCATCTGGATAGAAGAGAAGCAGCGTGCAGGGGACACAGTGTCTGAGGCCATCATTTGTGAGAAGGCCAAGGCCTTGCACGCTGACCTCATCCGGGAACAGCCAGGAACCTCAGCCGAGCCAGAAGTCTTCAAGGCTAGCAGAGGTTGGTTTGACCGGTTCAAGACAAGATCTGGCATCCACAGCGTGGTCAGGCATGGAGAGGCTGCCAGTTCTGATGTTCCTGCGGCTGAAGAGTTTGCAGCGGAGTTCCTGGAGCTTGTGAAGACGGAGGGCTACGTTCCGCAGCAGGTCTTCAACTGCGACGAGACCGGGCTGTTTTGGAAGAGGATGCCCAAAACGACTTTCATCACTCAGGAGGAGGCCAAGTTGCCTGGCCACAAGCCCATGAAGGACCGTCTGACCCTGCTCTTCTGTGCCAACGCAAGCGGCAACCTGAAGATCAAGCCCCTGCTGGTGTACCACTCGGAGAACCCACGGGCCTTCAAGAGACACAAGATCGACAAGGAGCGGCTGAGTGTCATGTGGCGATCCAACAGCAAGGCTTGGGTCACACGTGTGCTGTTTGTGGACTGGGTCAATCTTGCTTTTGGCCCTGCTGTCAAGCAGTACCTGCTGGACAACGACCTGCCGCTGAAGGCTTTGCTTCTGATGGACAATGCTCCTGCCCATCCTAAAGGCCTTGAGGTGGACTTGTTGGAGGAGTTCAGCTTCATCAACATCATGTTCCTGCCTCCTAACACCACGCCACTGCTCCAGCCGATGGATCAGCAGGTCATCGCCAATTTCAAAAAACTCTACACCAAGGAGCTTTTCAGGCGATGCTTCGAGGTGACTGACTGCACCACCATCACCCTGCGGGAATTCTGGAAGGACCACTTCGACATCGTCACCTGCTTGAAGATGGTCAACACGGCCTGGAAAGGGATCAGCCAGAGAAATTTGAATTGCGCTTGGCGCAGCCTGTGGCCGGACTGTGTGGCACCAAGTGACTCTGATGCACCAGAGTCAACAGTGGTGCAGGACATTGTTGCCTTGGGGAGCACCATGGGCCTGGAGGTCACGGAGGAGGACGTCTGCGAGCTGGTGGAGGGGCACGACGACGAGCTGACCACCGTGGAGCTGGTCGAACTGCAGGCAGAGGCTGCGCAGGAGCAGGCCTCACTGGAAGAGGAGGAAGCAACTGAGGAACGGATGTCCTCCGAAAGACTGAGGGACATTTGCCTGAAGTGGAAGGAGGTGCAGACTTTTGCAGATCTACACCACCCTGAGAAGCACGTGGCACATGACGCTGGGAACTTTTATGATACGAGGGTCATGTCGCCTCTCAGGGAGCTGCTGAAAAGGCGGATGAAAAAGCAGACTATGGACGGGTTCTTGACCAAGAAGCAAAGAGTGGAAGAGGAGCCTTCTTCGAGTGGTCCTCCAGAGTCTTAGAAAATGTACTGTGCACTTTGTTGATTTTTAAATGTTTTTCTGTCATGTTTATAAAGTTAATTTATTTTCCCTTCAATTTTTGAACTGCTCTTTACAGTATGTGTGACTTTAAAGAGCAGTTAATAAGCTGTTGTTGTACCAAATTTGGCTTTGTTTGGACTTTTTTTGACCATAGGAACGCATTAATTGATTTTCAATGCATTCCTATGGGATTTCGTGATTCGCAAGACGAAAAATTTGCTAGACGACAAAAATTGCGGAACGAATTAATTTCGTCTTGCGGGGCACCACTGTATAACAAATCTACTTTCAGCTAACTATTCACAATGGGGGAAATCCTTTATTTGTCAGAAGGCCTTTTTCTTTCAGAAAAATCTACCTATTAGGAAGATTCCATGATTCTGCACACTCATGGATAAAAGGGGAATAACTTTCTACCAATCTATCTTCCTTCATTTTACAATTGTGTAGGTCTGAATGGGACATGATTTATTTAGCCAGGGCTGTTGTCTACAAGGTCTCAGAACCCACAGCGTACAATATTTATTGACATGAGAGTTTCAGTTTATCAGAATTACTCAAAACCAGACTTGCAGTTAGCTATGCACCCAGGATGGTTAGCATGCCAGCCACATTGCTGATTTCTGAGTACAATAAAATTTAGCAGCTGGCTCCCTAGTGCGTACTCAGGCTGGTGAAGCAAAGGTGAACAAAACCCACAAACATGCTGCACTTACTTTTGACATTCTGCTGAAATTTTTAACTCTTTGGTTCTAGAAAGGAAGACTTTAATCAGCGCTGTTAGATTTCCTGTTCGAGGATTATTCTCCACTAGGAGGAAGAATTGTACAGGTTACACTTCAGGTTCAAACATTACAGCTGTGGTCCTATGTACACTTACTTGACCTAGGAATGAACCAAACTGAACCCAGTGGCACCTACTTCCTAACGAATGTGCTCAGAATCAAACTGCATAGGGGCAAAATCCAGTATCTGAAGTGTAAGCAAACAAGGGGGCCATGCCATGAGTTGGAGATCAGAGCCAATACAGGCCTTTGGGGCAACCTTTTTGGAGAGCCCATGTAACGTGATCATGGCATAACTTCCAGGAGTAGCCTCCCACATATGCCTCCCACAAGTATTCATAAAATTCTATAGAATTCAAATTGTTAAGTGTTCTTCAATGGCTTCATGGAACTAGATATTAGGGAGCATAAATGGTGCCTATGAAAAAAGATGCTTCAAGATTTGTACTAAGTGGAAGCAGAGCACCACACCACTTTATGCAAACGCATGGAGGGTGCTACAGGCCGTTTGTCTAAATCTAGCCCAAATTTAGAAGTTTCCACAGAATCTATATGTGAGACAGCACAGAGGCACAAAGTCAAACCAGCATTTCTTACTTAATTGTTGTCCCTACCCCAGCTGTAACATTTATCATCTTTATCATCATCAATATGTTAAATTTATGAACTGCAGGTAAAATTTGGACAGGTTACAACCACTTTAATATCTCCCATAATATCCAGTTCTGCCACGTCCAATCTCCCATAATATCCAGTTCCAGTTCTGCCATATCCAGTCTCCCATAATATCCAGTTCTGCCATGTCCAGCTAGTGGCCATGACGGTTAAACAGAATCCATATTATAAGCCAGTCTAAGAGCTTTTTGAAGCCATGTGGCAGGACAGAAATTTCAAAATTCGTAATTAAGATTTCCAGTATGCCTTCCTCTGACTGATCAAGACACTTCTTAAATTCAAAAGATGTTCTAGATAGGATCAAACATCAGAATTTCAAAAAAGGCAGCTAACACTGATTGCAAATTTTATGTATTCCGCCTCTGCTTTATCTCCCACACATATTCTCCTTTGAAAACAGCGCTTTAAAATCCTTTTCTTTTTTAGAAAAGGGAATGAAAAACAACCTGTTCTACTACTTCTTAATAAAGCTGTACCCAAGCCACTTCCTGTGACAGAACACAAAATAAAGCAAAAACCTGTGAAAACTTTATGTTCAAACAGCACATGCGGGCACAATATGTCTTCATATATCCTTGGGAGTGAAGAGAGGTTTTTAAAAACCCATGTACAGAGCACAGATGGGAGATATTAAATGCACCACAGATATAAAGGTTTATATAGAGCAGTACAATTTACTAGGAACATTGACAGCACGAAGAACATGGAAATAAATGCCATAATCAAAATAGCCTCTTACCTAAAGACTTGCAGACCGAGACAGCAGCTTCTTCCAAAAGCTTTAACTCGGCACTGAAGAAAAAAGAAAAATTGATTAGAGCCAACACTCAATGAGCTTGCAAATTCTGGTAATTATTAGGACATAATCATAAATAAAAAAGGAAAGCAACTAACATCTGTTACTATGAAACATATTGTTCTTATGCGCTGCATTCTCAGACCTCCTCCGGTCAAAAACACAGGAGTAAGTGAAAATAAAAATATAAACACAATGAAAAAACCATGAATTATAGTACTGTATAGCACAATGCCACCCAATGCCTCTTTGACGCCAGCTAAAGACTCACATGTTTTGAACTGCTTTTTTCTATCTTTTTATTTATTATTATTATTCTGCTGGTAGTTTTTGTTGTAGCTGTTAGGGGCTGGATGTTGTTGCATTAGCATGGTTACTGGTTTTATTGATGATTTTTGTTGTACTGTGTTGTATTTCACTGTAGTCTGCTTTGAGAATATTTACTCTTGGCCAAACAAATAAAACCTTGGAAGTGCTACATTATTTACTCAATCACAATAACCCCACAGCATACACTGGTAGCTCAGGTTACATACGCTTCAGGTTACAGACTCCGCTAACCCAGAAATAGTGCTTCAGGTTAAGAACTTTGCTACAGGATGAGAACAGAAATTGTGCTCCAGCGGCGCGGCAGCAGCAGGAGGCCCCATTAGCTAAAGTGGTGCTTCAGGTTAAGAACAGTTTCAGGTTAAGAACGGACCTCCGTAACAAATTAAGTACTTAACCTGAGGTACCACTGTACACTGGAATCCCAGGACTGCAGAAAGTAGCTAACAATGGGTAGCTTGTTACTTTGGTGAAATGGCTAGTTAGCATGCTAGTAAGGCAAGTGAGCAGGAATATATGCATTCTATTGACTTCATGACCGCTTGCAAACACTAATTTATCTTCTTGGGCTACCTAATTGGGCTAATCTGAATAACATTAAATGACAGGCCACTATCTCCTGAGCTTTTGACTCTTAGGGAACATTTGCCATCTTTTCTGTGTATATACAGGACCCAAAGTTTGCTCCTGTTAGATACTGGCCACACCTGTTGGAGCTCACGGTTACATCACCTGAACTGAGAACAGAACCTTCTCCCATGGCCATACACTGTAGGGGAGATAAGTAATCCAAATTCATCTCATGCTTCCAAAAGGGCAGAGCATGTTAATAATAATAATAATAATAATAATAATTTTTATTTCTATCCCGCCCTCCCCAGCCGAAGCCGGGCTCAAGGCGGCTAACAATAAAAAAATAATACAACATTCTAAGAATTTTGCTGACAACATTTGATAGCTATAAATCACCATTTACCCAGAATGTTTAAATTGTGAAGAGTTTTGCCTTTATACTGAAGGCACTATTCTAATTTTAAAGGTACGTCTGCGTGAAAGCTTCCCATCTCACCCCTTTTTTACTAGTGGAAATGTAAGAGGCTATCCCTCTAAAAATACAGGTGGGAATCTATGCCCCTTCAGATGTTGCCCGTCATATCTGTGCTGTCTGGGCTGATGGAAACTGAACTCCAACATCATCTGGAGGGCCACAGGTGTGACATCCCTACTGTAGATGCACAAACAATATGTAGTGGGGAAATCGCACATCAACACCACATATACTGCCCCCACTGATGCGCTTCCAGTGCTAAATCATGCCCTCAGTACATATAAGCGGAATACTAGTAAGGATAGTAAGTGAGCACAATTGTGACCATAGGGTTGTCTCCAAATATATCCAATGGGCAAATCTATGAACACACAAGTGTTTCAGTATTACTCACTGAGTCTGTGACTAAAGTCGAGCTTGATCCCAGGTCATCTTGCAACTATATGTGTCTGAATAAAAAATGGTGGTAGAATTATTACTGTCTCTTTCCCTCTTCCCTCACAGATTTCTGCATTCCAGCATAATCCATCAGTGACCCTGATCAACGGATTGAACTGATCACAACTACAATCATCAAGTTTATTTAGATGTTGCTTTTCCAAATAATGCCCACAAATAAAGCAGCTCACAAGAACACTAAACAAAAAATTACTTTAAAAATGTACAACAAAAGCATAAGACATAAATATATCCCAGGTCTATGCCCAGGTTTCATCAGGAGGCTTTGACGAAAACTTTCAAAACAGATGCCCCTACTTCCCTGTAGGACCAAGGAGCATCTGGAAGGCATTTAAATACATAAATGCCACCGTATGGGTGACTAGAAGCATGGCTCATTCTACTAAAGCTTGCCTCTGTGTACCTAGCACTTCTAGAGACACGCAAGCCTGCAAAAGTACAGTCCCTCAAGATCTAGGGCCTGTATATAAATTAAGAACAGCACAAGGCCTGTGCACAGGCTTAAAATCAAAGGCCTGCAGAAATGCTCATAAGAGGAAATATGCTAGTGGAGAATGACCACCTTAGATTTGGGGTTTTTTAGAAAAATGAAAATGAGTTCTGCCCTAAAAAGTAAGAATTCAAGTACTTCTGCACACACTGCAAAAGTATATGATGCAGCTTTTAAAGATGTATGCACACATGGTAAAACCCCAATCCAATGGAATGGATACATATGTTTACATTCATCACCTGAAAAAAAGTTATTATACTACACTTTTTATACTTATTTAACAATATACAAAGACACACACACAAAAATCAGGCATCGACTGATTTACTCACATCCAGCTGATGTGTGACTGTACACATGTGCATTAGGGCGACCTGAAAGTGGCCAGAAAGGGGGAGTAATGGAGGCAGGGTGTAATGGGGCATAGCGGGCTTATGCACGCTCCACCGTCATGCAAGCCCCAAGCAAATCAGGGATTGCTTATATTTGCAAGGTAATTTTAATATTTTAATTGATTTTAATCTATTGCAATATATAAAAATATAATTTATGTTCTATTTTCTTATGATGTAATTACTCCAGAAGTGAGAAAGCTCCAAAACAATTACAAATTAACTATATGTTTTTTATAACTACAGTGGTACCTTGGGTTACATACGCTTCAAGTTACATACGCTTCAGGTTACAGACTCCGCTAACCCAGAAATAGCACCTTTGCTTCAGGATGAGAACAGAAATCATGCTCCGGGGGCACGGCAGCAGCAGGAGACCCCATTAGCTAAAGTGGTGCTTCAGGTTAAGAACACTTTCAGGTTAAGAACAGACTTCCGGAACGAATTAAGTACTTAACCCGAGGTACCACTGTAATATAGGTAAAGGGACCCCTGACCATTAGGTCCAGTCATGACCAACTATGGGGTTGCGGTGCTCATCTCGCTTTATTGGCCAAGGGAGCCGGCGTACAGCTTCCGGGTCATGTGGCCAGCATGACTAAGCCGCTTCTGGCGAACCAGAGCAGCGCACGGAAACGCCATTTACCTTCCCGCCGGAGCGGTACCTATTTATCTACTTACACTTTGATGGGCTTTCGAACTGCTAGGTTTGCAGAAGCAGGGACCGAGCAACGGGAGCTCACCCCGTCGCGGGGATTCGAACTGCCGACCTCCTGATCGGCAAGTCGTAGGCTCTGTGGTTTAACCCACAGTGCCACCTGTGTCCCACCACTGTAATATAGGTTGACCAAAATGTTTCAAATACAAATAACTGTGCACATTTGGGAAGTCTGGACACCACAGCACCACGTCATGTTTTGTTAAACCAGCTTTTTCCATGAGAATTTTCTGTGCACACCTTTCGGTGGCAATTAATATTTTTGCTACTGTTATTCAGTTTTCAGCTAGTTGTACTTCACATAACCTAATAGAATATTATGCTCGATGCCCGGTTTACATTATTTACTTCCCACAACTTATCGTTTACAGACTGCAGGCAAGACATAAGGATGGCAGGTAGCAGAGCGCTACTCACTATATTGCGAGGGGTGTTTAATTTATTTTTAAGTTACAATCAAAGTCTTGTGCCTCAAAAAGCCTAATTTGCATACATTTGATCACTTTGCATAATTTATATTGCTTTTGCCAGTCTTAGTAAAAAGCAAACAGTCATGCAGGGTATTGAAGCTCTGTTCATGAACACCAGAGATACTGCTCAGCCCTTACCTGGCTTCTAAGGTTCTACCAGGCATTTCCTTGCACACTTTTAATCTCGCCTTCAAACCTAGAAATTTGCTTTTGAAAACGAAAGCCAAGAATCTCAGCATGCTGAATTCCATGCTGAAATGCCAAATTTAAAGTGACGGCACTGAGCCATTCAGCCTTACACAATGCTTAGGGAAGGGGTCAGCAAACTTTTTCAGCCGGCGGCCAGTCCACCGTCCCTCAGACCTTGTGGGGGGCCGGACTATATTTTGAAGGGGGGAAAATATGAACAAATTCCATGCCCCACAAATAACCCAGAGATGCATAAAAGGACACATTCTGCTCATGTAAAAACACGCTGATTCCCAGACCGTCTGCAGGCCGGATTTAGAAGGCGATTGGGCCAGATCCGGCCTCTGGGCCTTAGTTTGCCTACCCATGGCTTAAGGGGAGTGGACATGAGGAGGAAGCCAGTGCTGATATGCTCTGGAAATTCCTTTCTTCCCAAAATTAGAGTAGGCTGTTCGCCACCCACTTTGTGTAATCAAAATCTGGAGAAGGTCAAACTGCGCTTACCGCAGAAATCCACTTGAGAGCTATCCTGAAGCTGATGTATTTGCTCATGCAATAATGTCTTTGCACATTCCCAGTGTTGCTATTAAAAATGGGATAGTTATATATCCTCCCCACATGTTGTCAAAGGGTTTTCTCACTTTTAGAAGTAGTAGAGGTGCATGCTGAAGCCCCAATCTCTCCAAGGGATTATTATGTAAAGCAAAGTCATTTCAGGGAATTCTGGATTTCCCACTCATCTTCAAGTCAAATTAAGAATTACGGGGTTAAGATTCAATAAACTGGCTTATTGTTAAACTGCAAAAACCTCAAAGCGATTTAGAAGAATGTAAAACAGTAAGAGTGAGAAAAATGCACAAACATACTTTAAAACCTGAAAAAGTTAAAACACTAGAACAAATTTAAATTAAATTTGAACCCACATGCCTAATTTTGCACATAACACTAAGCCAGATCATGGTTTAGCTATGGATACTGCAGCAGCAACAAGATCAGGGAAGGAGTGAACAAGCCATTATTTTCACTTTGTACACCAGATTGTTCATGCTTAGCTATGGTTTAGCTTAGTGTTATGTGCAAACATGAGCCTAGCAGTCACCCACAAGAAATAATTGCATGTTACATTAATATGGGAGACAGGAGAGCAAAAAGATCCTTCTCACCAATCAATTATTTCCTTCAAATCCCCCCTAGCCATTTTTATTTGTCATTTTCCTTCCATCTGAGATTCAACTGCAGAATGAACCCAGGTGAGGTAGGAACATCTACTGGGAAATGTCACCAGGCACAACATCACCCATTGTTCCCACCTGATGATTCTCTCCTGTTAAATCACACATATAGCCACAAATGGCACTTATATTAGGCAACACACCAGTGTTTTGGTGAAGGCCCATTTGCTTATAATTTTAATAAAATAAGTAAAACAGTATTTTTATGTAGCATTACATTCTGAAACTCTTAATATATGTAATGATTTCTATAGATTTATACATGCCCAACCCCAGGGATATTCAAGACCCCTACCCTCAAAGATTCAATGCTTAAACTTAAAACCAAAAACCCAACAAATACTGTTTCTAGCTCTTTTGCTTGCTGAGATACAAGGGAAAACAGGCAGACAGTACTCTATACAACTTGTTGGGATGTCAACCTGTTTCCACCATCCAGAGTTCTGGCCAATGAGCACAATTATAATGGGGTGACTGATAAGCATTTGACACCTTAAAAATGTTCTTAATAGTAAAACATTTAATGTGTTAAAAAACTGTAACAAAATAACTGAAATATCAGGTTCTTTGCATTTTGTTTTGTCTTTTTCACACTGAAGGGGTTCTCCCCCTCTCTCTCACAAACACACAAACATACACGTCACATTAGCCAAAAATTGCTGGCTCTAAATCTGGAATTATATCCAAATTTATTCCATGTAATTGCTTAGAAAGGTTTTCCTAACTTGCCATCCTCCAAGCTGAACAAAGACCCCCTGGGGGTTCAATGTGCTGTTTTTCCTGCTTGCCCCCAATTTGTTAGCCACCCGGCATGACACAAAGCACACCTTGTGGGGTACATATGGTGGGTCACAACTTTATGCACCCTTATTGTATGTCAATCAAGTTAGGAGTGTGCCTTTAGCCTTGGAAATGCCTCCTGAGGATCATGACAAATATTGTCACCACTAATAGTTTCAGTAGCGCCCTATCATACAAGCACACGAGTCAACCTACAACATAGACCAGATATAACTTCACACACGCAAGCAGAGCAGGGCCAGTGGAGGCAGGTTATTAATACAAAGCTAAGAAGTCGAAAGCATCCTATTGATTACATGCAAGAAGTGTTAAAGCTTCATCTCCTAGGTGGTCCCTTTTCTCAGTCCAAGGAACAGACAGCTATAATTAAAAACAAATGGTAAGAAGAAGAAAAAGGAAGAATGAATGCTTCACAATCTACACCCATTACAATTCTCTCAATCAGAAAAATCAGGACTTCCCAAATTTCCCCCACATTTTAAAGCAGTCCAGCTGGCTGCTTGTCATGAAGATATATCACTTCCTGACACAGAATGTTTTTAGGCTACAGATCTGCTAACAAGCTTCTGTGAGAAGCTTTTAAATTTTTATTTTTTCCCTTTTAAAAACAAAGTGTTGCCTACAAGTGGCATGATGGGCTTATGGTTGCTCAAAACCATATAGCTATGCAAAGTGCTCTTCGCCTTTCAATAACCTCTAGTTTTGAAGACCTTGGTCTGAGTGCTCTGTTTTGCAGCCGTAACAGCAGCCTACCTTGTTTTAAAGAGAAATTGACTCATGAGAACTGTACAGTACGCCCACATGGGTAACGTAACAGGGCTGGGAACTAAACGCTGTAGAACAGAAGATGGCAACTTTCTGGTCATGAGCCAAGTGCATCCTGCTGCTGGCAGAAGATATACTTCCACTAGATTAGATCATTAACACAATGCAGTTCGGTTTTACTGTTTTGTTTTCATTGGCATAGAGGTAGCACAACTGAGGTAGCACAATTTAGAAACTAAACTAAAAAAAAAAACCTACGCATTTTTATAATGTTTTTGCAGAAAGATTAATGTATTTATGCAATTAATATATTTACCAAGTAAATTAGGAAAAAGATGAGAAACAAATAAAAAGAAGAACTTTTATAAATGTATAACATTCAAAAATATGGTTCCACCTTATCTATACTGTATATATTTCTAGAAAGGTAAGTCTGAACAAATTCCATCTTGAAGTTTCTGAATCGTTAGAATGACAAGAATTGCCAACTGCAGCACTTGTAGTCTAGTTATCAGTACTATTCTATTACTAGAAATAAGGGAAGTGGTGGGTTTCAGGTGTAGCCTGTTAATCTGAATAGGTTTTGTGCAGATGTACGACTGTCAATTTCTTAACCATGCTTAATAAATAAGAGGGCTGCAGGTTTGTGTGTTCCCTTATATCACACAATGTCATTCACCCCTTACATTTAGGATTGTATCTGCACTAACGTTAGCTATGATTAACAGTAGCCAGACTCCTCTTAGCAGGATTTTGGCAAGTCTGCTTTAAATCCTGGTTAAAGGTCCAAAATTCCCTGACAGTTGCCTGGCTCTACAGACCTGTTTTCCCCTGCCCTCCAAAGCAGCACATGTTGGGGTGTGATGGCTGCAACCTATAACTATTTTGTCTTTATAATGACAAGACTTTACTCCTTTCCGAATCTTACAAATGCAACCGCATTCCAGATTCTTCTCCATCCATCAGTGGCATTTTCAATTTTTTCACAATTTCCCTGGTTGAGTAATTTAAAAATTCATCCTACTAACCATTATTTATTTCACCCGAGTACTCATTAACAAAAAGGTGTTTCACTAATTTAACTAAGATGATGTCCCAGTGAATAATTTTAACATTCTCCCTTTACTGAAATCTATATAGCTAAGACCTCCAAGGGGGTATCAATACACAAGTCGTTCAGGAAGCTATGACAACCCTTCCAAGGAAATGCAGAGGCAACTGTCATATCAACAGTAAGAGTTACATTCTGGCAGGGGGGAAAATAAGCACAAATGGTGGGAAAATTCCCTAAATAATTTTTCTGTTAAGGCGACAGAAGATGAACTATTCTACCTACTTGCACAGAAAATGCACACGCATGTCATCAGCCAAGATTCATGAAGTGGCACAGGAGCAGGAACACTAACACCACCTATTTATTACATTTGCTTTGCACCACAATCCCTACGGAAGCCGTGCTCATGTAAAAAATGAATGAATGAACACCAAGATGGAAACACAGTTTTCTAGTATGGATCCTTTCATTAGCCCACAGAGTGGCACTGTTAGACTTCAAACTGCTTTCCGATTCTGAATAACTAACCTGGGCGAGGACCTGCTATTTAACAGGCAGTAAAAGTTCACTTAGGAGACTGATAGCTGTTCAATAATTTGAACTTAAAGATACAGTAGATTCTGTTAAACTAGACTTAAACAACATTGATTTGGGGTTTAAAATGCAATGTGTTAATAAAATGTTAGATTATCTCACATGCATGTACAATAAGGACAGGCAACTGGAATTTTAAAAACGAAATCCAGCCAAGCAGGCCCTCCTTCTCCAAAGGACCACACACACACACCAATATACACCTCAGGCACTTTCTCTCAAGATGGAACATGGGTTATGTCTCTTTCAATCACTTTAATCTGCAGAGCCTTAAGCACAGCCCTCCCCTTATGCACAAGCTAAGACAAAGACAAGTGGCAGTGGCCAACTGAAATGTCTATTATACTATCACACAAGCAACCACACAAACAAGAAAACAACTGAAACATCTACAACTGAAATATCTAAAAGCAATCCCAATACAGTTGGCAGAATGGGAAAGTTATCCACTTAAAATGCTTGGTCATGGTAGGTGCTGAAAAGAGAACAGAGAGAATATCTGTTTAAAATTTCACAGGAGGGAATTCCAAAAGCCTGCACCTACAAAGTGCAGTGATCAGTTGGGTATATAAGGGGTAAGACTATCTTGCAGGTAACATTCCTTTGACTGTAACCTAGGCTGAAGGCTGCATGTGGTGCCTAGTTTATATATCTGAGTTTCGAACACTCCTTTCAGGTATCCTGGTCCCAAGCTGTACACCAAAACCAGCACCGTGAACTGATCCCAAGATGCTGCAGCAGTTTTTTGCACTGGCCCCCTCACTGCAGACTGCAGTGAATGTGGATGTTGTGTCAAAATTGCTATGGAGCAGGGGTAAGCAACCCAAGGCCCGGGGGCGGGATAAGACCCAATTGCCTTCTAAATCCGGCCCATGGACGGTCCATGAATCAGCGTGTTTTTACATGAGCAGAATGTGTCCTTTATATTTGGCTTATTTGTGGGGCCTGGCTGGTGTTTTTACATGAGTAGAATGTGTGCTTTTATTTGAAATGCATCTCTGGGTTATTTGTGGGGCATAGAAATTCGTTCATTTCCCCCCCCCCCATATAGTCTGGCCCGAGGGCTGAAAAAGGTTGCTGACCCCTGCTATGGAGGGTCTAAAACTCCATGTCCTGGGTAGATGTTAACAGGCGTCGGACAATTTGAAAAGCTCCACTGGACAGCCACTTGAGGATGCAATAGAGGCAAAGAAGTGGGTCTTTTTCACTGCCCTCACCATAACACAGTAGGCAGAGTTATGTTGTCAGATGTGCTTAGTCAGCTTCACAGCACATCTTTCACCTGCACTAAAGCAGCCATCCAGCCTGTTTCTTTGGCCTTACTTACCCGATATACCAAGGGCTTCAACAGGGTCACTTGCTCTACCTAATAGAACCCCCATCCCACCCGAGCTTTCAGGAATTCATTAAGATTCTATTGGTGTCTGGTGAGGACAATTTTAACCTGTTCACCCCAAGCATCTCTTGCTGCTCACACTCTGGACAGGGTTAAGGAGCTCTTTGCCTCATTTTGGGCTGATGTGGAAGCAGCCAATGTTACTGGTTCTTCAAACACTTGCTCAGAATAAAATATGGTCCCTGTAAAAATTAGTTACAAACCAAGGATCCAAGAAGAAAAATAGGTGTCTGAAAAATAGCTTGTGAGGTTGAAAAAATCCTGCCTGCCATGGGATGGAGGACAGTTAGCATATCAAAGGAAGACTTGATTTGCCTCAAGGTTGGCTCAGACATGCAAATACATATTTATACTTAGATGATTGTGTCCAGTTCTGGGCACCACAGTTCAAGAAGGACACTGACAAACTGGAACGTGTCCAGAGGAGGGCAACCAAAATGGTCAAAGGCCTGGAAACGATGCCTTATGAGGAACAGCTAAGGGAGCTGGGCATGTTTAGCCTGGAGAAGAGGAGGTTAAGGGGTGATATGATAGCCATGTTCAAATATATAAAAGGATGTCATATAGAGGAGGGAGAAAGGTTGTTTTCTGCTGCTCCAGAGAAGCGGACACGGAGCAATGGATCCAAACTACAAGAAAGAAGATCCCACCTAAACATTAGGAAGAACTTCCTGACAGTAAGAGCTGTTCGACAGTGGAATTTGCTGCCAGGGAGTGTGGTGGAGTCTCCTTCTTTGGAGGTCTTTAAGCAGAGGCTTGACAACCATATGTCAGGAGTGCTCTGATGGTGTTTCCTGCTTGGCAGGGGGTTGGACTCGATGGCCCTTGTGGTCTATTCCAACTCTATGATTCTATGATTCTATTCTATGATTGGCAACTGAATATGAGAACTGGCTGCACTGAAAAGCATTGTGTTTCACAGAATATTAAAGATATGTTGGTGTTACGTGTAAGATCAAATACTCAAACTTAGAAGTGAACAATGAATGTTACAGGCATCAGTATGAAGTCAGGAAGCAACACTCACATAATGGCACAACCAGCAGAAATACCCTGAATTAATTCTTCAAGGAACAGCTAGTACTCAGTACTCATTTGCAATGTGCTAACCATTGTTCACCAAAGATGATGGGAGAAAAAGACATTTTCCATAAATGATGCATATATTCCCTACATTTTTTTAAAAAAAGAATGATACTTATCAACAGTAATCTTAGTTTTAACTGATGGGCTTTCAATGCTACTCTTGGGAAAACTTTGCACAATCCTTGATAATTATCTCACACAGCTACTTAATTTTAATTGTTTCACAACACTGGCAATAATAAGTGACTACACAGTCAAAGTGATGTTAAATTAAGTCAAGAAACATTTACAAGCTTGACATAGAAAATTCACCCTGCCTTGCAGGTTTAAACCACATTCTCCAGGTTGAAGTGAAGGACTCTGGAGCAAAGGTTTCAACAAGTTTACACCTGCTAGGTATGTCAAGGTAAAGCCTGCACCGACAGTGACCAAGATTCCTATTGCTACAAAGCTAAGGAACCAGAACCATTTCCATCTATACTACAGGACTCAATAGTGAATATTACTAGCATCACTGCTGTTTCTGCACACTTGGGTTTCTCCAAGACAAATGGCAAGGATGCTAGGATCAATGTTCCCTTGAACAAACAATAAGAAATAGACAAGTTACTTATGAAGGAAGTGCTTACCTGTGATTAGAGCACAGAATGACTGACTAGTTATGGATAGGGAAGATTTGTTTTCTTTTTTTTCACAGTGGGAGATGGAGAAGTGAAAAAGACAATAGAAGGAGATGGTTTCCAACTTATTAAAGGACGGCCAAACCGGACAAAACAGCATTCAGTAGGGAAAGGCAGGGCAACTGGTGAGGATAGGAAGGATTAAGGAAGGAATAGGAAACCTGTGGCCCACCAAATATTGTCGCATTTCAACACTCGTTACTCCAGCCAGCATACCCAATATTCAGGGGCAATGGGAGGTATGTTCCAACAACATCTGCAGGACCACAGATTATCAATCAAAGCCACATAAAGGAAGTGCATATGAACATTTTTGTTCATTAGTCACACACTTGTACTGATTGTGAATTACACCTAGCTCCCATAGACCAAGGGCAATTAACCATGGATCAGGGAAGAGAGATGTACAACTCAGCTTGTACAGGACCACTCACACAAAGTATTGCTTTATGGAGGGAAGATTGTGAAAAGCTTTCAAATGATACCTTATATAGACATACCGCATTGAACATACAGTGGTGCCCCGCAAGACGAATGCCTCGCAAGACGAAAAACTCGCTAGACGAAAGGGTTTTTCAGTTTTGCGTTGCTTCGCTAGACGAATTTCCCTATGGGCTTGCTTCGCAAGACAAAAACGTCTTGTGCTTTTTTCTTAAAGCCGCTTGAAGAGGCGCAGTTGCAACGGACCGTGCTTCGCAAGACGAAAAACATCGCAAGATGAAAAGACTCGCGGAACGAATTATTTTCGTCTTGCAAGGCACCACTGTACCAGTTTCCTCTCCACACATACCAATCTAGATAAGGCCACTAAAATAGTTTTAAAACCACACCTGTTTAACAATTACACACAATATCATAACTGACATGTTAACAATAACAAAAAGGAACACTACAAACGGTGACTTGAGTGGAATCTACACACATGTTAAAAACGTTATGAAAATGCTTTTTGTTAAAATCGTTTTGCTATAGCTCACAGTTGCCATCTAGCGTCACAACTGTATATTGCAATTTACAACACATTCAAAACGTTTTATCTGCAGCTGCATAGCTGAGTCCCTGAACATTCATTTCAGTTTTTCTTCATGCTTCCTGTCAGGGTATCTGAACAAGTGCATATACACCCACAGATACAGCTCCATTATTTTTTAGAAAAAATAGGCTACGTATTAGGCCAACCTAGCAGATGGGTGAGGGAACAGCAGGTAAAAATTAGCCATGACCAAACAGAGTGGGAACACAGTCCAAAACGCATTTTGAAAGAGTACAAATAGAAAAATGTGCTCACATGTTTGAAACAGTATGTTATTTTGATAAAAGCAGGTTGAAGGCTCATTGAAATATACATGCGGAAGGGTATTATTACTTCCTTGCCCATAGGAGTAGCCTTAACTGCCCAAGATACAAATACAGGAGGTGACCATTTCATGCAGGGGTTCCATTCCTGGCTCCCATGGCCCATTTTGTCTTCTCCCAAAAGGACCCAAGCATCGGCGATCACATGTCAATTGGGCACACCGAAAATGGCTGCTGCCTGTACCAGACCACAGAAGTATAGGTGCTAGAGAGGAGAGGGGCAAGCACCCCAACAAGCAAGTAGCTGAATGAAGGAAAGGCACTTAGCACACACAAATGGTAACTGAATCAAACTGGGAATTAAAATAAGGCTGCAATCCTGAACATACTTGCTTGAAAGTTAACTCCATGTCTCTACACATCATTTTCCCTATATGGGCTCACATTGGTACAGTTAGTGGGAGAAATAAACTATGTGTTTGGTCATGAAGACAGCACACATGTGCACATGTTAAGAAGGGACAAGTGGCAGCAATGAACACAGATCTGCATGGAGCCTTTTACTTATACTTGCACAGAAGAAACATTATGTGCCAAGCAGCCGTAAGAGTTGGCGAACAGAGCAGTGGTGTTTGTTCAGTAAAATGCAAGATTAATTGTGGTATTTATCAGAACTGATGGGGGGAAGGAGTTTGTAAAGCAAATCATGCATTACTATTGTGAAATGAGTAAGAGTTCAACCTTATTTTTAACTTAAGTGAGCAAAGCACTCAAGTTTTGTAGGCTAAGTTATTTCACTGGTAAACAGATGCAGAAGAGCAGAATGTATTAATGCAGACATTAAAAAAAAATCTGGCTGGTTCAACCATGATTTACTGCTAGGAGAGTTGGGCTTGTGCACACACTGATACACAGGGTATTTTGTGGTAAACTATAGCTTGCCTGCAAACCAGTCTGAACTGGCTTGCAGGCAAACAAATGTTTATGCAAACCATGGTTTGTCAATTCAGAAGTCACAGGAAACTATGGTCATATCTGTTAAAGGAAAATCAGAGTGTGTGAAAGGAAGAGGAGAGGAGAGTGTGCGTGGATATCTATTTTTGTGTGCTGGGAAGCTGCACCCAAACACAGCTTCTTCATGTAAGAACAAATAGTAAAACAAGACAGGTGAGAGATCATCACACACTTGATAATGTCTATGTGATTTGCATCCATTTTCTGCCTGGAAATTCTATTTATGTAAAAAAACACTTTACATCTGAAGTGTCCATTAAGCTACAGTAATTGCATGCTCTCTCAATTGCTTTCCTCTCATACAGCAGCGCCATCTAGTGCTAAGCACAACATAGTGCATTTTTAATCAATTCTCAGACGCAAATGAATAATGGTTTTGATTAAAAAACACCACTTGGGAATCCAAAATCACGACACTCAAGTAACTCTCAGTTGAAAATGAACTTGGCATACACAAATAATACAGTAATATGGCTGAATTCATAGAAAGACTTCAACAACTAAATAAATACACTTTAAGCTCTTTAGATCCTCTATATTTACACCAATAGTTATTGTAAAGAACAGGAATATGCTTTCTCATCTGAGCATCTAAGAAGACATCCACAAATTAGTGAATGAGTTCATGACAAGCATGTAAACTTACCTCAACTCCCTTTGTGACACCTGGAAGTACCTTAATCCACAAATAACAGAAAGAATGGCTATTACTGTCACTAGGTAGGGCTGCTAAATCACTGAAAGGCGGCACTTGTGTCTCCCCTCCTTCCACTATTCTATCACTCCCTTCACCCAATCCCTTTTTTCACCTGCTGAAAGGCAAAATCGGAGTCCTGCTTGCTACAGCAGATAAGGAATGAGGGTGAGCATAAAGCACAGTGGCTGCATACTGTATCTGGGCTGAAGAGCTTTTTAAATAAAGAGGCACCATCTGCAGGCAGAGGGCTAGAAACACTAGCTGCAAAATACAAGCAAATGAAAGTCACAACCACCCAAGAGCTTCAGACTACTTTAAATCTTTTACACATTTACTAAACACCTTACCTGTTTGTTGGGGTATTAAAGCTAAAAGAGAGCAGTTGATTCCAGAATGGGTCATTCTCAGAGATTCTCTCTCGTCCTGACAATTTTTTTAAGTATTCATTTTCTGGAAGCTCATTGACGCTGCTGCTACTTGCTCCCATTTTTTATTATTTGGTCTGCACTTTAAGATTTCATGTCACTGAAGGAAAACCTACGAAGAGATTGTGGGGGGATTAAAATGCACTAATAGCACACTTCTTTTTTTGCAAAGAATACACAAAATAATCTGAGCAAGAAATAAAATACTAATTTCATGCCACCCCACCCCCAAAACTGGAGAATTAAACCAGACCAAAAGTTACTGATTTGTGAAATGAATGATCAGAAAATGCAAGTGTTCAGGAATCGTAATACAGTAAACTGATATTGTACGGAGATAGTGCTATAGAAAATAAAATAGTTTTGCTGAATTTTTTTAATGATGTCCAAAACAAAAAAAATGAACTCATATAGGAAACTTTTAATGGAAGGCCTTCTCCATTTCAAAAGAGGTTTGCAGTGCAAGGGCTGCTACCAAGAAGCACAATCCTAAAGCCCACTTGAACATGCTGAACTTTGAATCCTTGTCTCCAGCTGCAAGCGTACACAATCCTATTACTTGAAAGTAAGTCCTATTAAACTTAGTGGGACACATTTCTAAGAAGACATGCATAGGACTTCACTCTTATTGAATGAAACAAAGATGCAAGAGGACCACATTATGTTCAGAAATGGAACATGCCAAATGTACTTAGCATTATGTTGACAGAAATCAATATGCTGCCTTTTCACCATCAATGTTGCAGGAGTTCCGTAGCATTTGAATAACATGAAAGTGTCTGTGTGCCAAAAGACCTACTTACCTTTAGAATTTCTGATTGTCTTGCTGAGCAAATCTCATGTTCCCTTTAGAATAGGGCACAACAGCCGCTACAAAATGAAAGATATAGAAAATACAAAGTTATTCAAGCAGCAGTGACAAGATTTCCTATTTTGCTCACTCATATGGCATATTTACACATAGAGAATCAGTCCTCATGGAACACACCTCATCCAGTAAGTTACTAGGAAGTTAATTAGTAACCCTTTCTTACTCACTAATGCATCCTGTTTCATGGCAATTTAATAACTAATGCAAACATCACCATCAAGCCACTGTTATGCAGGTGTCAAAGAACTTTCTCTCAGTGGTAAGAAGGCACACTAGAAGATCTGAAAGTTATTAATGGCAATAGTTAATTCCCTCCCCCATATTCCCCTCTACTTACTTATATTTCACTACTTATATTTCACTGTCTAAAGTTGCAGTCCCTTAAGCTGTTCCCATTGGTGCCAGAATATCCCCAGACAATTGTGCCGCTGCTGCGTTTTTGTTCTGTTTTTTAATCCTGGCAAGGCTTGCTTCAAAATAAAGTACAGTGGTACCTCGCAAGTCGAACGGAATCCGTTCCGGAAGTCCGTTCGGCTTCCAAAACGTTCAGAAGCTGCGGAAGTTGTGTCGGACGTTCAGCTTCCAAAGAACGTTCGCACTCACATCCGAGTTTGCAGCATTCGGGAGCCAAAACGTTCGACTCACAAGGCGTTCAGGATCCAAGGTACAACTGTACTTACCAGCAGTTGCCGACCATCTTTATTTTCCCAGAATGTGAACCCAGAAGGTCAAATTGTTACATTTATTATATAAAGCCCTTAACAGCTTGGACTTACACTTTGGTACTCCTTGGCTACTAACACCAGGCAAGCACCTTCACTCTACTCTTTTTAGCACATCCTTAAAATATTTTTGTTCTAACAAACCCATCCAGACAAATAGAAGTTATGTGTGCTTTATTTCTTTTCAGCAATTCTTGATTTTAATCGCCTTTCAAAAAAACCAAAAAATTGTTTTTAACTGTGAGCCAGAGGGCCATAGAGTCTTCGTTAAACTGTTCAGCTAGGGGGCAGGAAGTCTCTGCAGGCAATTTCAGCTGGAGCAATGTATTGCCAGCTCAAAATGTCTGAAACCGATCTCACGATCTGAACACCACACAAGTTTCTGACAATTTACCAATATATTGTCCAGCTCTAGAAATAGGTAATCAAGCCTTTATTCCCTCCCAGTCTACCTGTGAACTCAATGTGTGAGGAGGTCTAAGCTCAGTGCTCCAGCCACATGGCTTTTACAAGCCTCTCTCACATCCCTATAGCAATAGTTTAGGAACTTTCACCACTCTGGAACTAAGCTACGTTTTACCGCCTGTGCAACTTTTGTGACTGATATATGGAAAGACACGTGAATCTGACTACTGGCTTGCCAACAGTACATGTGAAAAGAATCTAGCTTAACAAGCTTAACATGAGTCCATAGAGTGGTGCAGCAGCCAAAAAAAAAAAAAAAGCTAACGCTATTCTAGGCTGCATCAAAGTGTTCAGGTCAATGAAGTCATAGTACCACTCTAGTCTGCCTTGGCACACCTAGAATACTGTTTCCGGTTCTGTACACCACAACTTAAGAAGGATATTGACAAACTGGAACATGTGCAGAGGAGGGCAGCCAAGATGATCTAGGGTTTGGAAACTAAGCCTTATAATGAATGGTTGAAGGAGCTGGGTATGTTTAGCCTAGAAAATAAATATCTTCAAATATCTAAAGGACTGTCCCATGGAAGAGGAAGCAAGCAAGCTTGTTTTCTCCTGCTTGGGAAGCTTCAAGTTACAAGAAAGGAGATTCCATCAGGAATAACTTTCAGAAGGCAAGAGCTATTTGACAGTGGAACGGACTTCTTCAGACAGTGGTGGACTCTCCTTCCTTGGAGGTTTTTTAGCAAAGACTGGATGGCCATTCCTGCACTGCAGGGGTTGGACTAGATGATCCTCAGGGTTTGTAAGTAACCCTATCCAACATGTGGTCTTTTCCTTTGCTGGGGGAAGAGGGAAAGTCTGGAAGGAACTTTTAAAGGGAGAAATTGTGAAACTCACTTAGAAGGTTTTACAGCCTATATTTCCACACTTTAACTTGCTGCTTATTTTGTGATTTTAAATCTCTGCTGGAGTTCTCTCAACAAATAGTACTTGCCCATAACCTGGATCTTGGCATCCAGGAATTTTCTTCTTTTTATATTTTTTCTTGAATCAACACTTCAAGAATTGTTAAGTCTGTACAAACATTACATCCAAAAACTGCTATACTGGCTGCTGAGTGGCTACGATTGATGGCACTTGGGGTTTAAATGCTTGGCAGAAGTTGAACTTAACACTGATTTCCTATT
The DNA here is from genome assembly GCF_964188305.1 of Podarcis bocagei. Lineage (NCBI taxonomy): Eukaryota > Metazoa > Chordata > Lepidosauria > Squamata > Lacertidae > Podarcis > Podarcis bocagei. The sequence goes on along the minus strand of NC_138136.1, from coordinate 55,283,309 downwards.
GGAGCAGCACACTTTCTGGATGCAATACCACTGAGACTCTAGAGTTTGGAAAATAAGAAAACTACATTTATTACAGAAAATACATGTTTGATAGAACTAGGATCTTTCCTATCTAGCATATGCAAAAAGCCATGCTTGCTTTTTCAAGTATACATTTCAAGTATGTCTGTTCTGCAGAGAAGCATGGAGGAAGGAGGGAAGGGAGGGAGGTCAGCTCAGCAACCCTAAGAGAATCAGTCTAACACTGAAGGAAGTTCAGTGGGTCAACAAGTCAGCACCAGGATAGTGTAGGAAACTTGGAGGTCCCTCTTTATCTACCCTTCTTATGCAGGTACAGCAGCCTACAGCATAAGCGGAGTTGCAAGGGACATTTCCAACACTAACGGCAACTCTAAGCTAATTATTCCACAACCAAATGATTGCCTAAAGTCTGCCACAAATGCTTACAGTTATAATACAAGTAATCTGCAAAGACAATGTTGCTTGGGTATGGTGGCTGCCCATCCACTTCTACATTACAAAGTATATTTACAGTAATTTCAATTCCCTATCAATTCATTTAAGTTCACCCTGCCATATGCATCACTACCTATTTTAAATTACCATGAACCAGTACCACATTTTTGCAAGTTTGCAAAGTGTAGCAGTTGTCACAGAATACTATGGCATGATGTTAGAATACATTTTATCTGAAATTTTAATCCAGGGTGGTGCCTTTGCTGTTGTTTTTGTTTGTTTGTTTGTTTGTTTGTTCAATGAAAATACATAGTTTCTATGTAAGGTCTACTTGGATATTCATTATTTTGATGCCGCACTAGAATAGCAAAAATGTTCAAGCCAGATGCCTTCATTTTATGCATCTCCATTGACTGAACAACTATCCTGTTTTCCTATCTCTTAGGAATTCACCTACATATACATCTTTAAATTCAGGTTTCTGCACTGCTTTATGAGCTATCCTAAAAGTTAATCATTATGACACAGCAGGGGAAAGTCATGAGTAGAAAGGAATCATTGTCATGTAAAACTCTTAACAATATCACTTTGACTTTCAGTTATACAAGTTAGAAAGCTGCCCATCCTATTTGCTTTCTGCTCACTGTCAGGGCATAAGCTAGGAAAACAAGTTACAACAAATGGTAAACTTCCAAATCCATAGTCAAAAATCATTAAAGTCAAACTTGAGCAAATCCACCATGACATGCCCTGTGGCTGCTACTACTTTTCCAGAATACCTATTAAATACTTTGGCACATGCACACAGGCATACAATATCCCAGTTATCTGGATCCTTTTGCTTTTGACATGTTTATGACTTGACAGCAAAATACTGATCATCATGATGAGACAGATACACAAGGAGGGAGGGTTTCTACATTACAAGATCTTCTGGGAAGAGGGGCACATGTACCTGTGGTATACCCATCACACAGGATCAGGCCATCCATTTTCAGGATGCAGGCAGCTTTCACCTTCCTATGAAGTTGCCTTGCATGCTCCATTTAAGTTTGTTCTATCTATTCTGACTGGTAGAGTCTCTCCTAAGACTCGTGCACAGGTCATTCCTGGCCCTGCTGAAATATTTTCCACTGGAGATGGGACTGAAGCAAGGGACCTCTGCATACAAAGCCCATGCTCCAGCACTGAATTATGACCCTCATGCAACAGTGCCCCCACTCCCAAATGTAGTACTATGTCTGCCTCTCCCCATGGTGGGGAATGGGAGAAAACTAAGGGGTGCACTCAAGACACCACTGGAGTTATGGGGCTAAATTGGCTCCAGGTCACTAACAATAAAGCCTACTCTTTAACACATAACTCAATGCTAGGTTCTGCTTCTTGCCCTTACAGGGCAATCCTATATATGACTGTTCAACAGAAAGTCCCACTGAGTTCAATGAGACTTAGAACTAATCTATACAGTATTGGTGAGTTACAGTGGAACCTCTACTTATGGACGTAATCAGTTCCGGAGGTCCATCCGTAAGTCAATTCGGGTTGCTGGTAGAAGAGCCGTTGTGCGCAGGAGCATTCGGTGGCAGCGCGCTTCTGCGCATGTGCAGACGGCGGCAGCCACTTCTGCGTGTGCGCGAATCGCGGCAAACCCAGTATTTACTTCTGGGTTTGCCGCGGTCACAACTTGGACCAGGCCCAAGTAGACGCGGTCGTAAGTAGAGGTTCTACTGTATAACATTATAAATGTGTTATTAAAATGTGACACCGGGACTGCTGTACAGCAGTAAACGGAAAATTGCATTGTGAGCTATATAACCTTTTTTCCTTAGCATTTTTTTAGATCAGTGTAGATCCAGCTTTCCTCCCCAGTATTAAATAGGACTGCTCTCTTAAGAGTATGACAGAACATTTGAGAACTGGTATTGTACATCTCCCTAGATAATATTCAGCTTGACTCGATCACCTAATATCAGGAACACCCTGCAGTGTCTTCACCAGGCATACATCTCTGACCAAGCAGACCTGAAGAACTTAAGTGGTGTTATATAGAGAACAGCTGAAGAAATACTACAAAATACACTTATTTGTAAACCAGACTGAGCAACAGGGGGCCTGGCAGTAGAAAGGAACACAAAAATAATGACATCTGCCATGTAAAAAAAAGGATTTGAAGGGAAATCAGGCAACAGATGCTCATAGAACAACCACTTCCAAAATGCTATTCTACTTTGTCCTATCAACTGTAATTGTGCAAGGTATTTCTCAGTATCTGTCCAATGTATATTACTCTGCCTTCCTTCTTGCATGGACCTTCAGGTGGCATGAACAGGGCTCCCTCCCCACCCCACATTTTATCTTCTCAACAAGGTTTGGTGTAGAGAAACCAGGATCCAAGATGAGTCTAGGCTGCCCAGTGAAGTTTCAAGGCCTCCTACGGATAGCTCAGTTAGTTAAAGCATGGTGCTGATAACACCAAGGTTGCAGGTTTGATCGCCATGTGGGACAGCTGCATATTCCTGCGTTGCAGGGGATTGGACTAGATCAGGGGTCTGCAACCCGCGGCTCCGGAGCCGCATGTGGCTCTTTTACACCTTTGCCGTGGCTCCGGGCGCGGGGAGGAGGCGCATTGTGCGCCCTGACACTCCCCACTGTGGCGGGCGCTGTACTGGCTGTGACGTTGCATGGGGGCGGTGCGTGTGTTAGTCACGCACCGTCCCGACATCACCTTCCCGGTTTTGCGGCTCCCAGTTTTTTCCCCCTTCGGAAACGGGTCCAAGTGGCTCTTTTTGTCTTAAAGGTTGCAGACCCCTGGACTAGATGATCCTCAGGGTACCTTCCAACTCTACAATTCTATGATTCACGCCATAATAAATTTGTTAGTCTTTAAAGTACCACAAGGTTCTTTGTTCTTTTTGCTGCAACAAACGAAGACAGCTACCTTACTAGAAATTGCTTATAAGGACTGTTAAGATTCTGGCGGTGAGAAAATAAGATTGCATGCTGTTCCTGAATAAAACATATGGAAGAAAGTAGGACACAGAAGCAACACAACTGTCCACCTCCTTTCCTTTGGAGTGTTATCTCTTCAGTATGGAAAGCAAACTGTTGTATCCACAAATTTTTCAGCGTAATTTGGCTGGAAAGCAGCTTAAAGGCAAGTGCAGTATCCTGGAAACGAAGGTAGATATGGTTCTCAGACTGATATATGGCAGCCTTTGCCAGTTACTTGCGCCCTCAAATTTTATCTGCAGCAAGTAGGATTGTGCCTTTAGGACTGTATACCTACACTTGCTACCCTCACCACAGGTAGAAAAAAACAAGGGCACTGAGAGATCCCACATTCAGATAAATACAGGGCTTCCATGGACTCATAATAAGGGGGGAAAGGGAAGATGTTACCCTAAGGAGAAGCACACATGAACAGGCCCTAAAATTCTGGAAATAAGTACAGTGGTACCTTGGGTTAAGAACTTAATTCGTTCTGGAGGTACGTTCTTACCCTGAAACTGTTCTTAACCTGAGGTACCACTTTAGCTAATGGGGCCTTCCGCTGCCACACAATTTCTGTTCTCATCCTGAAGCAAAGTTCTTAACCCGAGGTACTATTTCTGGGTTAGAGGAGTCTGTAACCTGAAGTGTCTGTAACCTGAAGCATCTGTAACCCGAGGTACCACTGTACTGGGCAAAAGCAACCTGGCACATTCCAAGCTTGTGGGATTCTGAGACTTAACATACATTTTACCTTTGGGTTAAGAGTGTGCATGCTGCTGCTGCTTATGAGGATTTCATTCTGTGCATCTTTTATCTACTACCCCTTTTTCTTGAGCCCTGAATACCAAAGTTAAAAAATGTAATTTGTCAAGCAATGAAATGCAAATAAAACCATTACGCCAACACTACAAAGCAGATGCAACACTTTTGCTCCCAAGTGCATAAAGGAATAGTAAAGTCAAATAGTTTGTCATTCCTCCAGTAGCAAGTCTGCAGGAATGGAACAAGTTAAGCAATTAGAAGACCATCACGGACTCAGAGAGTCAAGCTCACCGTAGCATATATAGCCCTAGAGGAAAAGGCAATACACACCATCAAATCTTCTCTGCCAAATTAAAAAACTATGAACAGTACCTCAGGATACAAAAATGCAGAAACTGTAAAGCCTTTCACAGTGGTATACACATTTTACCAGCTGGCCTTTGGCAATAAACTGTTAGTTCTGCTATCTGCAATTGAGCTAGCAAGATAACCTATTAAGAGCACCGTGAGCGACAATGGAAATATAAGCTACCAAGTTACTGGGAGCCTGAACAGAAATTGTGAATTATGTAGTCATATTACCATAGTGCTACAGGACACCATATACACAGTATGCCTCCATAATGAGCAAGTGTATGCTTTGAGTATTTTATGAACTAGTACCGGATACAAGTATTCAGCAAGTTTATACAAACTGTTCAGGAAAGGTGTATTTAAGATGTATTAAACTGTTTCCTTTCCCTGCTGAGAATGTGTACAATAAAGTAATCTGGATGTAGAAAAGAACTGGAAATAGATATCACTATCTGCTCAATCACATTGCTAGTAAACGACAAAACTAGAAAAGGCACAAAAAAGACTACAGTACTCAGAAACATTACGAAGCACTCTCAAACTGAAAATGGTTCTTTATGATCTTATTCTACAGAAAGAATTTTACTCTTCAGAAAAAGAAAGTTGCAAGACAGCCACCTTACCAGGATATCGTATGTCCAGGTGTGTTTTGCTACTGGGATGGGTCCAATTGCGACCACATGGGCATTTCTGGATGCCATGATGACACCTGACATCTCCATTGGGCTGGCCCCATCAGCTTTTAAGCAGAAGAGCTTATTTATTGCATTTATACCCCACCTTTTTCTCCAATGGGTACATGGCTCACCCGCCTCACCAGTTAATCCCTACAACGGCCCTGTGAGGTAGGTTAAGAGGCTGTGACTGACTGTCACCCAGTGAGCTTCATGACAAGAGTGGGGATTTGAACCCTGATCTCCCAGTTCCTATCTGACACACTAACCACTACACCACACTGGCTTCCTAGAGTTCTTCTACTATGGGGGCAGCTATATAAATTAACTAGTTGAACAAATATGGGGAAAGCAAAATGTCACTTCTGAAATATTTTCCTTGAAGCTTTCATTTGTTTTAATCCTGGATTATTTTATTTTTATTTTTAAAATATAAAGCAGTATAGAAATGAAAATGAATAATGATGATGATGATAATTTTAAAATATCATTGCAAAAAATATAAAGGTGCCTAGACATACTGTTGTGGCGACTGTAACTTAGGTTTAAGATGCCATTTGCTGATTAGCTTACACATCTGAGTTTCTAACACTGCTTAAGTCTCTGAGGGAACATTGTGGGGACAAGCACTGGCGTAGTAAACACTCTGAAAGAAGCAAATACAAGCACAAGTGCAAAATCTCAAAATAACCACCCACCAGGAAGGAAAGACTGAGGCAAATAATACAGTTTGCAGTGGACATTCACCCCAGTATACACCAGTTCTAAAACAGTAGGTAAATTTTGATGCTCCTTACTTAGTGTACAGGCTGCGTACAATGACCATTCCATATACACAACTCACAATGTGTTCATTGTCTACAAAGCACTGAAATCCCAAATCCAGTAACAACTGTATCACCATAACTGGAACTTTTCTACTGTGGTGGTGCTGGAAATTCAAGAACTTTGTATAGAATGGTCATAGTTTCTCTCTCATAATTTACCATGTTTACAAAATGCCCTTCCTCCTGGATACTCAGGGGAATATATATGGTGGAATATTTTAGATAGATAGATAGATAGATAGATAGATAGATAGATAGATAGATAGATAGATTCTTTATTGTCATTACACTAGTGCAACATTGCACAAGTGCAACGAAATTGGATGCCATCCCTTAAAAACAGTAAAAGCAAAACAACAACAACAACCAAACAAACAAACCACCTTTCAACCACACCCACCCCCACCCCCAAAAACTCCCAGATCTCACTATCGAGTTACAGCATTCAAAAAGGCCACCGCTCTTGGATAGAAACTGTTTTTCAGTCTATTTGTCCTTGACTTGATGTTTCTATACCTCCTGCCAGAAGGCAGTAGTGCAAACAGACTGTATCCCGGGTGAGATGGATCCTGCAGGATGTTGTTTGCTTTCCTAAGGCAACGGGAACCGTACAGTTCTTCCAAAGGTGGGAGAGGGTGACCAATAATCCTTTGGGCTGTGGTTATGACCTTCTGGAGCACCTTCCTCTCTCTAGCTGTACAACTGGAGAACCAAGCACAAATACAGTATGTGAGTATGCTCTCTATGGAGCCTCGGTAGAAGGACACCAGCAGTCTCTCACTCAGATTGTTCTTTTTTAAAAGTCTGAGGAAATAAATTCTCTGCTGGGCCTTCTTCACCAGAGCAGTGGTATTTGCGCTCCAAGTCATGCCCTGATCCATAGTCACTCCCAAAAACCTGAATTCCGCCACCCTCTCCACCCGTTCCCCGTTGATATACAAGGGCTGAATGTCCGCCTTTTTTTTCCTGTAATCCACCACCAATTCCTTGGTCTTAGCCGTATTAAGAGCCAGATTGTTCTCTCCACACCAAACACAGAGCCGCTCCACCTCGTCCCGATAGGCGGACTCATCCCCTCCTGAAATGAGCCCCACCACCGTAGTATCATCAGCAAACTTGATGATTTTGTTGCTGGAGTAGATGGCTGTACAGTCATACGTATAGAGAGCATAGAGCAGGGGACTCAACACGCAACCCTGTGGTGAGCCGGTGTTAAGGCTAAGGGCTGTGGACACATGTGACCCTACTCTAACCCTCTGAGAACGTTCTGACAAAAAATCCAAAACCCAGAGACAGGTGGAGTTGGGGAGTCCAATCGTCTCTAGCTTGGACACCAGTCTATGGGGGAGGATAGTGTTAAAAGCAGAGCTAAAATCCACAAACAGCAGCCTCACATAATTCCCCGGCTGCTCCAGATGGGACAGAGCAGCATGGAGAGTGGTGGTGATAGCGTCTTCTGTGGATCTATTTGCCCTGTATGCAAACTGGTAGTTGTCAAAAGTTGATGGAAGACAAGAAATAATATGACGGCGCACCAGTTTCTCAAAACACTTCATGATGATTGGAGTCAGTGCAACTGGTCTGTAGTCATTCAAACTACTGATTGTGGATTTTTTAGGCAGAGGGACAATAGTTGACGACTTCAGGCAGGGTGGGACAATAGACTGGTGTAAGGACTTGTTGAAGATCGTAGTAAAGACCCTCGCCAGCTGATCCGCACAGCCCTTCAACACCTTTCCAGTGATGCCATCAGGTCCAGCCGCCTTCCTCGGATTCACCATCCTCAATACTTGTCTCACCTCGTGCTCCTCTACAGTGAATGAGGGGCCCCTATGGGCTGGTGGCTGTAATACCGGCGTCTCAGGTGGCTCCTTCTCGAAGCGAGCAAAGAAGAGGTTAAGCTCCTCCGCCAGCAAAGGGTCGCCGTCGACAGCGCCAAGGTTAGGTTTGTAGTTGGTAATATGCTGAATCCCCTGCCACATCTGTCTTATGTTGTTGCTCCTTAAATTATCCTCAATCCTCTGCCTATAATCCAGTTTTGCCCGTCGAATGCCCCTCTTCAAGTTTGCTCTTGCCACACTGTAAAGCTGCACCTCGCCCGACCTGAAAGCCCTGTTCCTTTCCCGCAGCAGGCACTGGACCTCTCCATTCATCCAGGGTTTTTGATTAGGATAAAACCGGATGGATTTATTTACTGTGACAGTGTCTGTGCAGTGATTGATATAGCACAGAACTGCCGCCGTGTGCTCCTCCAGGTCCGAATGATCGAAAATATCCCAATTGGTTCTCTCAAAACAGTCCTGCAGCTGGTGAATAGCACCTTCAGGCCAGATTTTAACAGATTTTAATATTTTAGGAGCCCGTTTCCTGAGTGGGATATATGCTGGTACCAGGAACAGAGACATATGGTCGGACTGGCCCAAGTGTGGCAGCTGCAAAGCCCTATAGCCGTGATTTACATTCGAATAAACTTTATCCAGTGTCTTATCCCCTCTTGTGGGGCATTTTATTTTGCACACATTCTCACAACTGTCCTAGTAAATAGGTGATGTTGAGAGACTAAGTCTGGCCCAAGGTCAAGAACCTAAGCTCCAAGACCAAACGTCGCTGCAAATGTGTCTTGCAGTCTCTTCTTCTGTCATATCAAGCACACTATAGACAACAGAACTTTAACATGAACAGTGCTCTAGAACACCACTCTGAATCCATTCACTTTTAGAGTCACAGTAAGTAACGGTCTGTTCTTATCAGTATGATGGCTCTGTAAGGTTATCTGGAACAGAAGCTGTAAAATAAGATAGCTGGAACACAGGTCATAACCCAAGCAGACCATAGAATGAGATGTATCTTACTCAGGGCAAGGAAATACTAAGGAGTGTTGTTATGTGATTAGCACTTCTACACCCATTGCCCTTCACATCAACACACCTAGGTGAAAATAGAATAACCTGAAATGTTACAGTATTTTTAGACATGGTCTAAACCTAATCATGGTTAAACTTTACGCTGGTAGCAATGTTAACTGCAGTTAAGCAAACCTTTCTACATCTAGGATTGGAAACTAGGTTTTGCACACCCATGTCTAAGGAACACAATGTCATGAAGGTCTATTTTCATCTGCAAGTGGGATGCGTGAGAGAAATTACCATAAATCAAGATTATGATCCCAATAGCAGTTATTCTATTTTAGGAGTTGTTATACCAGCCTCCATCTCCAGACTGATGCTTTTCCATTTAACTGCATATTGTGATGAGGAAGCAGCATTTGAAAAACTGGCAAACTTCATCATATTTGGCACCAGCACACCTCAATAAGGTTTACCCCTAGGTCCACACTCCCTACCTTACTCAGACTACAGATTTAGCAATGAACCAACTATCATTGATACCATTAACTTTCAAAAGAAAGCAGTTTGCTATCAGCCCCATTTTCTCTGCCTCATAAACATTTCTACAATTATGCTAGATCACAGTACCATGCCCTGCATATATGCTCTTACTTACAGGAATTTATCTTTGAAATTCAGTACTGGCAAGTTCAAAACTTACTGCCAGGCATAATCAAGGACACACCCAAGGTATGGTCAGAAGGTACCTGAAGGAGATACCTTGCTGAAGCAAAACAGGTTTCTGTCTGGACAGTTAAGTCCAGTCAAATGCGACTATGGAGTGCGGCACTCATCTCACTTTCAGGCCGAGGGAGCCAGCATGTGGCCAGCTGTCCGAGTCATGTGGTCAGCATGACTAAACTGCTTCAGGTGCAACGGAACACCATGACGGAAGCCAGAGCACACAGAAACGCTGTTTAGCTTCCCGACAGAGCACCTGGTGTGCTTTTGAACTGCTAGGTCTGCACTCTGCAGTTTAGCTAGTGCCTGGATGGGCAACCACCTAAGAACACCATTTATGCTTGCCCTTCACGGTGAAAGAAATGAGGTATACTTTAAAAAAGCAAATGAACTGACTGCACTCCCTATTAATTAACCCACCACTCACCTTGCTCATATACATGTTAAAGCTGACAAAGGGAATAATTTTTTTTTTAAAAAAAATGCTCTAGCTACCCAGATGGATGCCTCAATAGCAGGTAGTACAGATATAGTCTATTTAACCACCTTGTTATATTTACAATAAGAGTGGTTAGAAAAACAGGTACTTCTTCTTTCTAAAGCAAAGAATCATACAAGAGAAGCCTACAAAACTAAGGGGGTAATTTACTCTAGATTAACACAGGACACAAGCCGGTGCACATTTACCCAAGAGCTAGACTCACTTAACACTGGAGGACCTCACTCCTGAGTAAGCCTGCATAAGACTATCAGTGTGTGAGAGAAACATGCTGTGTGCACTATATAAAGTGGGAGGAGGTATATCTGTGTGTGCAGGGGAAACTTATCCAGTTCCCCTTCTTGAGTTGGGTATCCCCTAGCCATCACCGCCATCAGAAGTTCTGGGATAGATTAGTTGGTAGAGCATGAGACTCTTAATCTCAGGGCGGTGGGTTCAAAATATTCCCGCACTGCAGGGGGGTTGGACTAGATGATCCTAGTGGTCCCTTCCAACTCTACAATTCTATGATTCCTCAGCACCAATCCATAGAAATTGTAGACAGGGACAGGGTTTGGTCTTTCAAATTTCAGCAGCGTCCTGTGAGAGTCAAAAACTCAGCATTCCCCTGTCTCTCAATTCACTATGTCATAGCAGCGCCCACTAGGCTCAGCACTCAGTGCAACGGTGGAACCAGTCACGCTGCCCTAAATCCACACCTGTTGTAGAGTTGTGAGGGACCACAAGTGTCATCTAGTCCAACCCCCTTCAGCACAGGAATATTTTGCCCAACATAGGGCTCGACCCATAACACTGAGATTCAGAGTGACAGAGCCCCGTGCTTTATTGACCGAGCTATCCCTTAAAACAACAGCCTTCTTTAGGCACGCAGCTGCAGGCATGTTTCCAGCCTTTAAACGTTGAATTGCTCATTTTCAACTGTGCATTTCTTCTTCTTATTTACATTACTGGTAGCTTTAACACTTCCTGTAGAAAGCCATGTTTCCCAATGTGGGGCAGTTTGATTTGGGGGGGGGGGGCAATTCGAGAATGACTTATTATCAGTTAATGGCTTATTAGGCTTCCTCCACGTGAATAGTTCACTTTTTGAATACCGCATTTTTCGCCCTATAGGACGCACTTTTCCCCCTCCAAAAATGAAGGGGAAATGTGTGTGCGTCCTATGGGGCGAATGCAGGCTTTCGCTGAAGCCTGGAGAGCAAGAGGGGTCGGTGCGCACCGACCCCTCTCGCTCTCCACGCTTCGCGGACCTCTCCGCAAGCAGCGGGAGCCAGCGCTGGGCTCCCACGGCTTGCAGAGAGCTGCCTGTTTGGGGGCTGGGGTTGGGGGAAGCTCGGGCCTCCCCCGCCCCAGCCCCGCGCCTGGGGGGAAAAAATAATTTCCCCTCTTTATTTCCCCCCCCAAAAAAACTAGGTGCGCCTTATGGGACGGTGCGTCCTATAGGGCGAAAAATACGGTAATAAGAATTGTATGTCACAGAGGGAGCATCAGGGCTGGACTTAGATTTGATGAGGCCCCAAGCTACTGAAGGTAATGGGGCCCTTTATATGTCCAGCTGTCCTTTGTCAACAACAAATTGTCACTGTTTTGTGTGTTGAATATATGCTATATGGTCATTTATGGACCTAATGGGTATCTAAAGCCATTCGCACATAACAAAATATGTATTTTATCAAAGTAATTGTTGAACTGAAATACAATTAAGAAGGATATTAACAGTGAAAAATAATTAAGAAGAAGCATATTAACAGTAAAATCATGATTAAGCTCTAACTTAAAATGATTTTTTATTCATAACAAACTTTATAATGAAATGATTTTAGAATGTATCATTTTACTGTTGTTAGCTGCTCTGAGCCCAGCTTTGGCTGGGGAGTGCGGGATATAAATAAAATGTTATTATTTTATTAATAATGCAAACACATTGACATTTGGCAATAACAAAATTTCCTTTAGAAGCACCTTTTTCCCCCGTTAATTTTTTCTGGGGCCCTCAAGAGTGTGGGGGCCTAAGCTACAGCTTGTTTTAGCTTATAGGTAAATTTGGCACTGGGGGTGGGGATCAGGATTTTAGAGATGCTTAGGTGGGGGTAGAGCCCCCCAAAAAGGTTGGGATCCACTGTGGAGGCAAATGTCTATCTATATAGCAGCATATAACTATATAAATAAGCCACCTCTCTCCCCTCCCCCCCGACCCCTCGTGCCCCCAAACTCACCTGACCTCCCCACCAACTGTCATGGCTACAAAAAGGGGGCCCTCCCCTCATCCCTGCGACACACGAAGGGCTGTCCTCCCGTCCCTCCCGGCCTCAGAGAGGGGATGCTAAGCAGGGAAGCCCTGCATGAAGCTGAGGGAGGAGGAGGCGGCCGCGACTCACCGGGCTCCGGGCTCCGAGAAAGGGGTGGGCTGGGTCGGTAGGGGGAGTGCGGGAACGGAACCTGACGCTCCCCTCCGGCGCCCCGCGGGATTCTCCTCAGGGACTCTTTTGCTTGCGCGCCTCCACGGCTCGCTCGCGTGAGGGGGGAGAGAGAAAGCGCGGCCCCGCCTCTTCTACATTTGTGGGAGGGGGCGGGCTACGTACGCAGTCGGGCGCGCGCCCGCGAGCGAACCTTTCAGTCAGTCAGCCGCTCGGAACTCAAACCGCCTCCATCTTTCCACGTCGTCGTAGTCGTCGCCTGTGAGAAGCGGGGGGGGGGGGTACGGAATCGGTCACGTGCGCTTGCCACGCCTCTCCCAGAGTTCCGCCCCGCCCCCGCCCGCTTCGTTTTGCAAAGCGGCGAAGAAGCGAAAGCGGGCTTTGAGGCGACCGAAGTGTATGCTGGGAGATGTAGTCCCAACCCGAAGACGGACTCTACGCAGGCGACTCTAGGAGGGGATGCTGCGGCCGCCAACTACGCTGTGGAACTCCCTGCCTCTTGATAATTCAAACAGGCACTTCCGCTGTTTTGTTTTGAGAGCCTGCTAAAGGCGTGCTTGTTTGCTTAGAAATGCTGGTGTGAATTTGAATACGTTTCAGTATTTTTACAATTTGTCAGGCTTTAGTGTATTGTTTCCCCGCTCCTGTTTTTATCTTTTTATAAGCAGCTTTGATGGTGGTTGCTTTTTACAATAAAGAAGCCTATAAATGTTGTTAAATAAATAAATAAAATATTTATTTATAAATAATATTTTATATAATATAAATATTATAAATAATATTTATTTATACCTCACCTTTTTCCCTGATGGGAAATATACGGCCACAATGATGCCACCCCTGTGCCATTTCTTCCTGGTTTTTTGTACGCTGCCAGATGTTTGGGTTGCTGTTAAGTAGCGATCTGATGGTTTCTACTTATTTACAGTACTTGGATAATTGTTTTTATGTGAGCTTCTATATTTGTATGATTCTTGAGCGACTCCTTGGTGGCAGTGGGGTGCAGTGACTTATCCTGGATTTTTCATGTACAATATGTTCAAATGAACATCATAGTGAGATTTACTTTCAGGAAAAGATGTAGTAGGATGGACCTCTAAGTGCACTGCAGACAATCCTAGCTTTTGAGACACACAGGTGCTAACTTACAAGATTTAGTTGGTGTGTCATGATGACTAGAATTAATCTGCAACTCGGGTTCCTCTGCACCATAAAGGAAACATCCAAAGTCCAGGTAACAACAGAACCCCCTCATTAAATTCTGTTTTCAACACTATTCAGCATTTATTTTTAGATCAATGATGTGCACACACAAAAGGTTCCATACACAGAAATCTTGTAGTCCATTCTAGACTTAGTTTTTGTAATTTTCTGTAGCGGAGTCTGAAAGGCCTGAATTTAAGTGTCAAGATAGATCACAAGCCTTATTAAGTGTAGTACTTTGTTCTGAGCTTCAACATACTTAATAATTCTGTGCCTTTTACCCTGCATCTTACAGTTTTATCAAGTTTCCATTAATTCAAATGGCTACATTAAGGGAAAATTAAATTAAACCAAGGCATGAATAATTCTGCCCTCCTTTTTTATGAGATAATCAAATAGCCTTTGGGTGGAAACAGAACTATTCTAAACATTAAAGTAGTCAAATTTTAATCGTATGCAAATGTATGCAAAAAGGAAAGAAAAATAGCAGCTGCGGTTTGTGAAGAACGTGCTACTGCTGCTACCAGTTTGTAACAAAATGTTGACAGTGGGCCATGTCTCCCCTAAAAAAGCAATTGTGTCAACTAGTCTTAATCATAGCTGTCAATTTACAGATTTGAAAATAAGGGACCAGCAGCCTTGAAAATAAGGGACCAGCAGCCAAAATAAGGGATCTGCAGCCTCACCTGTTCCAGGCACTCCAGTCTTCCTGTCCTCCTGCAGTCTGGTCAAACTCATGCTGGTAGCTTCGAGAACACTGTCCAACCAACTTTGTAACCAGAGGTTCAACTGAATAGAATCTGAATCACATGCACCACAAGGCCTATGCAGCCTCAACTTAAGATGGCTCCCCGGCCTGGCCCTGCACTGCAAAGTTTGCAGCAGCACGTGCAACAAAATGGCATCCAGCATTCAAAAAACCTCCTCAGCTTGCATTAACTAGCCACACACAAGGCATGCAAGCTCCACCCCCCAGTCGTTCTTAGACTTCTTATTGGGTGAGCAACACAGCCAAGCAACACAGTTGGAGCCTCCCTCCTCCCTGGCCGGCAGGGAGGGAGGGAGAGGAGCTGCTTCCTTTGAAATTTAAGGGACATCATTTAAGGGACATCCATCAATAAGGGACAGCAGCGGGACATGGCGCTGGAATAAGGGACTATCCCTTCAAATAAGGGACACTTAACAGCTATGGTCTTAATTAAAAACTATCCTAATATTACTTCTCATGCCAGTCCTATTATAAAAGGATGCATCTGTCCACACTGTCACCCATCTCTGAAGTTGAGAATACTAAACAACAGACAAATTCTGAGATTCTTGCTTATGAACAAAGGTTGGTTTCATGATGGTAGTTTCAGTAACTGATCCTAGGCATAGTACTGTATTAATACTATTGCTATTTATGAATCTTCTCCTATGAAGCATTTCACAATACAGTCAAAACCTTGGTTGCTGAACGTAATCCATTCCAGAAGCCCGTTTGCCTTCCAAAATGTTTGACAACTGAGGTGCGGCTTCTGATTGGTTGCAGGAGCTTCCTGCACTCACGCGGAAGCCGCGTCGGATGTTCGGCTTCCAAAAAACGTTCGAAAACTGGAGTATTTACTTCTGGGTTTTTGGTGTTCAGAAACCAAAACGTTCCGAAACAGAGGCATTCAGGAGCTGAGGTTTGACTGTATCACAAAAACATATGTAAAACAACTGCATGTATACACAGACACACACACACAATTTCAAATCCAAGGCTGACACCGAGATAAAGATCTAACCTTCGTAGGTTTGGTGAAAGAGAAAAGGCACTGAAAAGACAAGAGAGGCAGCGCCTGATATGCAGGAACAGGAAGGAGTTCCAAAGCAGAGGGGCCACCACAGTAAAGGTCCAATTCCAACATTGTACGGAATGGACCTCTTGATGAGAAGGTCCATCTGCAGGGGGCCCTTTCTTTGCTAAGTACAGTGATATGTTGGGTATATAAAGGGCGAGATGTTCTTTTAGCTGTCCTGGTCCCAACTCATGTAGGACTTCATGCACCAGTACTAGCGCCGTGAGCTGAACCCAGTAGCTAAGTGGCAGCATGTGCAATTCTTTTAGCAGTAGCATAACACGATGGGGATATTTGGCTCCAATGAGCAGCCAACCTGCCACATTTCACACTACCTGCAGTTTCCAGGTGACTTATTGCAGTAATCTCAAAGTCACCAGCGCTTGAATGAGATTGGGCAGACTATCACAGTCCAGAATTGGTAGTAACACTCTTGCCAGCTGAATTCTGTTTCCTAAGGATACTTCTTCCAGCCCTTTTCTGTCAAAACTTCTGTCACCAGGCAGACAGTGTTGTTGCTTGACCTTCTGAAACCCTCGGAGTAAGGAACAGACCTCTATCTTTTTAGCTGTGATGCTGACCTTCTCCTTGCTGCTTTCGGTGTTATTCTGTTGCTTATTTGACTCTCTTGGATCGTATGCTTGAATCGTTATGCTCATTAGCCACCTTGGAGCGCTTGTGGCACAAAAGGTGGGATATGCAAGTTTTAATAAATACCATGATTGGGAACTGCAGCCCAAGTATCCAGATCGTGGTCTGAATGGAGATTTAAATGAGACCTGCAAGTGCTACTCCAGGCACTGGGAAAGCTCAGGCCTTCCTTTCATTTCCACACAGGCCTTTGATCTCCCCCCTTCCCTCTGGTTGTTACTTGGATCCAATATGATCTCACTTCATGGAAGAACATTTTGTTGGAAGGGTCCCCACTTCACAATCTGAGCTTGCAGATGCTTCAGAGATCCAGTTGCCACCTTCAGAGGCTGATTCAACACACACATACACCCCCCCGCAAAAAGCCCACCTCCTTCTCCAGTATGGAAGCTGTGTGGAATTATGTTAGAACATCTTTGACTTGTGCATATACTCTGAAGACCTTCTCATTCCTTCCTGGGTCTCAGAGTTCCATTTTACTCAACCCCTGTGCTGTATGAGACCAAACACTTTTTCAATTCCAGCATGGGCTATAGTGTGCATGTGACAAGTTATCAAACTCTCACACCGGTATTTTGCCTGCCATCTCTCAATCCCTATTCGAAGGGTCTACTAAACTCTCATTTGTGCTTACAGCAAATCACATAAATACAGGTTGAAAGAATTGTCCAGCCAGAGCTGTGTAATTTAGTCCCAATACTGTCCCCTCCTAACCTTTTTGGTAACCTATATTGAGGGCTTAATTTGGTTGCATAAAGGAAAATATTTTTACAAAATTTTACAAAAGAGAAAGGAAGGTTTTTACTTGCAGAACTTAAGACTGCAATTCTGAACCTACTGACTCGTGCAAAAACTGAATAACTATTACCTCCTTACTGGGCAAAGGGCTTCAACCCTCATCTCCTTAATACCCAACGCAGGGAGCAAAATAGATTCCAGTACCTCCTTTCCACTTCAGTCTGCTGAGAAATTTCTACACACTGCAGAGAAATCTGGAACATGTTCTAAAAACCCTTCTCAACTCCATGCCCAGGACTATTCTACCATTGCTATTAAAGTGGTACCCCGGGTTAAGAACTTAATTCGTTCTGGAGGTCCGTTCTTAACCAGAAACTGTTCGTAACCTGAGGTACCACTTTAGCTAATGAGGCCTCCCACTGCCACCGTGCCGCCGCCATGCAATTTCTGTTCTCATCCTGAAGCAAAGTTCTTAACCCGAGGTACTATTTCTGGGTTAGCAGAGTCTGTAACCTGAAGTGTCTGTAACACGAGGTACCATTGTATTTCACGTAACTCAAACACAGGCTCCGGAACACACCTAACACCCTCTTGGATAACTCTGCATCATGGAGGAAATCGGCAACAGTGAACATACTGTTTCTCTGCTGATGCCAACCTTACCCATTAGTTACAGATAGGTAGCCGTGTTGGTCTGCCATAGTCAAATTATCTCATTATACATGACTAAGCTATTTTTCACCTTCTCACTCCTTGCCTTTTCCTGTAAGACCTATTGCAGTCGTTAAGAGTCGTCAACAGGCTCATCTCAGCTATCTGCCAATCTCCCATTCCCACCACCCTTCTGAGTAATACCCCTCCCCACCTTCTCACTATATAGAAGGCTCTGGCAACTTCTGTTTCAGTGTATCTGAAGAAGTGTGCATGCACACGAAAGCTCATACCAAGAACTAACTTAGTTGGTCTTTAAGGTGCTACTGGAAGGAATTTTTTTATCTTACCCATTAGAGCAGGGATGGGAAACCTATGTTGCTCCAGATGTTGTTGGACCACGGCTCCCATCAGCTCTACCAAACATGGCCAATGGTCAGGTATGATGGGAATTTCAGTCCAACAACGTATGGCAGGCCAAAGGTTAGTCAATCCTGATTTATGGATTCAGGGCCGAATTAGGATTTGAGCCCGTGTCTGCCAGGCTCAAGACCCATATGGCCTTTTGCAGGAGCCACTTAAGGAGAAGTCATCTAAAGCCCATCTTGCCTGCCCCTTGCAGCCCCCCAGTAATATAACTATTTCCGTTTTTATTTTTATGGTGCATTGTAGTTGCAATGCGACTCTTTGGTTCTCTTGACTTGGGTCATAAGTCCCCAATCTCCCATTCACACAACTCTAAGAAGGGCAAAATTAGATCCACGAGCATAGGAAACATGTTTTATTAAGAATGCCAGCCTTCAGTTGTAAAAGCAAAACCTTTAGATTTTATTTAGAGTAATTCTGAATCCAATGTCAATGTTGCCAACCAAAATACAGCAGTTTGCACACAGATCTATTTTTATATTGTTATTATTTTAAGAAAAACATTATTTTTCCACCTTCAGAAATAAGGGCAAATTGCCTGGTCTTAATTAATGGCAGGGAATACTATTATATTTCCCATATCAGGGCTACCGCCCCTATGATCGTGTCTACGCACATAAAGTTTGCTTCATCGTATCTGCAAAATCAGGAGGAATGCCAAACAACGCATAGTTTTGCAGGGATGGGTTGAGAAAAAGTGAGTGAACAGCTATTAATATTTATTATTAGTGTCTGAGTATTTACAGTGCTGTTCTCTTCAGCTATAATACATAAGTCATCTAGCTTTTTAAAGACAAGCATATAAGAAGTTGTGTGGAAGTTGAGTTCCAGGAAGTTCTTTGAAACAAGTCACAATTTTGACAGTTACACAGCAGTGTAAAAAACTGGAGCCTAAAAAGCTAACACCATAAACTGCACTGCATTGGAAAAGGTTCTCCTGTACTGAGAATGTCAAGCAGAGCAAGACAACATGTTAAATCTTTTTCAGCTACAAAGAAAATAGCATCCTAAATTTTCCTAGGTGTCTGCCTGTGTGTATGCAGATTCCAAGTTTTCTTTCAGAAAAAAAGTGCAATTAAATTTCCAGGTGGGAACAGCATCATCAGCTCATTTTCCTAAAGCAACCACGATCCCACAGCACAAGCTTACTTAATCAGTCTTTTTCTCAGAACCCCCTGGTGGACCACTTTCAGCAAATCCATTTGCGATGCCGTTGCTTTCAGTCTGAAACACACAGAGAGAGAAAATACAATTAAATACATGTTCAGAGGGACGCGGGTGGCACTGTGGTCTAAAGCCACTGAGCCTAGGGCTTGCCGATTGGAAGGTCGGCGGTTTGAATCCCCGCGACGGGGTGTGCTCCCGTTGCTCGGTCCCAGCCAACCTAGCAGTTCAAAAGCACGTCAAAGTGCAAGTAGATAAATAGGTACCACCCTGGCGGGAAGGTAAACAGCGTTTCCGTGCGCTGCTCTGGTTTCCCCAGAAGCGGCTTGGTCATGCTGGCCACATGACCCGGAAAAACTGTCTGCAGACAAACACTGGCTCACTTGGCCAGTAAAGTGAGATGAACGCCGCAATCCCAGAGTCATTCGCGACTAGACTTAACTGTCAGGGGTCCTTTACCTGCTTACATGTTCAAAACATTAGAACCTTTGAGGCAACAAGTTTTAAATTTTGACCGAGACAACAAGTTTTAACTTCAAAATGAATGGTATATTTACTTTCCATTACTGTTCTGGGACACAGAAGTTCCCTCCAGGGAATGCATGGCTACAGCTGTGGTATAGAAAACAGATCAGCAGCTGTTTCTGCTGTACGATCTAGAATGAAGCATCCTAGAAACTGGTGTCCTAGAAATGTTTTCAGCTAGCAGAACCACATGATCAACTTGTCCTTCATATGGTGTATACACACAATGCACATACATAAAGAGTTTTGCCAATGCTTACTTTAGAATCATCCATGGAGTCGTACAACTCACGCCTATTTTCAGTGCTGCCTTTTTGGTCTTTCTTTGCTGTTTCCTGCACTGCTCTCTTTGGCCAAATGCGCTTGATGAAAGGTGAGATGATGGGATACAGATACGGCTCAAGGAACCTTTTATAGACCCACAGCAGAACGGGAATGACTATACAGGGAATGCACACCATTGTTCTTTTCAGTTCCTGCGGCAGAAATGTGCTGGAAGGCTTAAACATAGAAGGAAAAAAATTAGCAAATGGGGAACATATTCAGTGGCCCCTGCACCTTGCAAGGAGCTTAAAACTCCAGTCCTGTGCACATTCAGTCCTGTGCACACTCAACTCAGTGGGACATACTTCCAAGCAAACAAACAAAGTACAGAACTGCACAATCAACACAATTTGGCATGGAACGAGTCCGTAAATACTGCATTCTCTTTTCCCGGCAGTTCGGTTTTGTTAGCAGGCAGTAAAGAACGGTGGGGAACAAATAGGAAAGCAACACACGGGGCTTTTTCTTCATATGAAAATAAATGGATCTGGGAATGTGGCCCTAGTACTGCAATGTGGTGCTCTCTTTTTTATAAATATTTTTTATTAATTTTTAGCATACAAAATTTTAAAGACATACCACACAAATTATTACACACATATCCTTATTTGGACTTCCTTCAGTGCTTCTGATAATCCTCCGTCTTAGTTATTTCTCCTGCAATTCCTAACCTAATATTGCCTTTACATTTTCTAACAAATCATTTCTCCCTTTCCATTTTTACAACATTTCTTAAATTATTCCTCACAGAACTTCTTGTAGTCCTGAATGCTGAAACCGCACTCGGTGGAAGAGGACGGCCATCCCAGATAGAAGGAGTGCAATGTGGTGCTCTCAGGGGTGAGGTGGAGGGAAGGAGAAGGGGCCTACTGGGGGAAATGGTGCAAATGATTAGCTAACCAAAAAGAAAGCTTTGATTGATCTATGCCAGGGGTCTGCAACCTTTAAGACAAAAAGAGCCACTTGGACCCGTTTCCGAAGGGGAAAAAAACTGGGAGCCGCAAAACTCGTCATTATAAAAATAACTTTTTTGTCACTTTTTATTATTTCTTTGTTTGACGCCTCGGAATTACTCCTCCTCATAGAAATAAACGTTAAATTAACAAGTTACCTTTTTTTTGTGTGTGTGTTCTTCACTCCCCTTCAAAACAGTGACCAGCGTACATGCCCCTTACAATGTAGCGGGTGGGCGGGCGGGAAGGTGACGTCGGGACAGTGCGTGAGTAACACACGAACCGCCCCCATGCGATGTCACAGCCAGTACAGCGCCTGCCACAGTGGGGAGTGTTGGGGCGCACAATGCGCCTCCTCCCCTCGCTAGTATCCGCCCTGGAGCCACGGCAAAGGTGTAAAAGAGCCACATGCAGCTCCAGAGCCGCGGGTTGCAGACCCCTGATCTACGCAATGATGTCACTGAGATGTCCACTGGACCAGTTGCAGAACTGGATCAGGTAGACTGCCAAAATGAGAAGGACTCGGGTTAAGCACAGCCTATTCATCTCATGGGATTTTAAACAGGATTTCCTGCTCAGTAGACTCAGGGAAATTTCAGAACTTGTGACTGTGAAAGCAAACTTTTCAGGACAAATTAAATGAGGACTTAGCAGGAAAAGGTCTGTGGATGTTAAGCAACAGAAACCTGAGAGAAGGCACAGCAAGCAGTTGGCTCATCTAGCAGGCAGCTTACCATTAAGTTGTCTCATAGAGCTGGCAACTCCAAACCAATAATCTAAATTACAATAATATATTATTGATAAAGCAAAAATATTGTTCTTAGAGTGAAGCAAACAGGTGTTGCTCTCCAAATGGACCAAGAAGGTGGGTTCTGGGAGACCCTCTGCCCTTTTGGGTTAAGTGTTCACTCAGCAGAATACTACTTTGCACTTTTTTACCAGAGTTTTCCAGAAGGAAAAAGCCCAGCAGCAATCTAGATTTGGTGTGCTTCCTCGACAAATATTCTTCCTAAACCCCCACCCTACCTCAGTAGGTTTGATCTGCCCACAGGTTTTCGCTAATGATACAAAAATCACATATTTTAAAAATCCCACTGAATTAAATGGGGCTTACTCCCAGGTAAGTAAGGTTAGGATTTTGCTGTTGCAAAATACTAGAACATATTTGTTTTATTTAGTTAAGAAGAATGACCTTCAATGCATTTTGTTTGTTCTAAATTAAGTCCCAATTTGTTCAAAG
Source organism: Podarcis bocagei (assembly GCF_964188305.1). Lineage (NCBI taxonomy): Eukaryota > Metazoa > Chordata > Lepidosauria > Squamata > Lacertidae > Podarcis > Podarcis bocagei. The sequence goes on along the minus strand of NC_138136.1, from coordinate 55,261,062 downwards.
GGACTCGCTTTCAAAGAGGGTATTGACACTGTGGCCTGAATTAGTGAACCTATCCATAAACAGACAAATCAGCCAAGAACATACCTACTACGTTTATAATTCAAATCTTAAACAAACACACAGGTACGGCTTTTACTATAGTGGAGGTAGAAGACCTTGAAGTTAGTTTACAGGACTGGGGAAAGATCTGCCAAAACACACAAATGACAATTTTTTAATCATCTGTTTCTCTCAGAAATATTTGTCTGCTTGCATAAAAATGAAAACATGCCTTGTAAGTCCTATGGTTCAAAGCCCAGAGGATGCAGTTATTGGACAGTACTCAGGTACTGCAAATAAACACATTTTCCCCTACCTGCACATTTTTTTAATGCTGAAAACGTTCTTGTTTTGACAAGCCCACTCAGATGCTTAGACAGCTGAGCTGATTTTTTAAATGTTTCGGTATTTTAACCTTTGTTCTTCAAAGGAGGTCTGCGAATTTCTCCTGGATTTTTCTTGCTTTACCTTTTTCGCAAGCCATTTTGAGCTACTGTTGTTCTGGTTTTTCAATCAAGCGGCGCAATGTACAGTATATGAACACTAAATCAATCAGTTAAGTATTTTCACATAAGGGGGTCGTTCCAAAACCAACACTCGCGCTGTATTTTTCTTACCGCCGTTTTCTTTTTTTAATTAAAAAATAGAAAGCCTGTCCTTATAGAGAGAGGAAACGACGGCACTCACTCGATTGAAGGCAACCAATTAAAAATCAATAAGCGAATTAGCATATGCAAATGAGCTATTTGTTTTCAACTTAAGAAAACCGGGACGTTTAAGGGAGGAGAAGAAAGGAGAGGACGGCAGGAAAGGGAAAAAGCAGCGGCCGCCTCCTTCCCGCCTTGCCCGCCCGCGAGAGCCGCGTCCAGCGCCGACATCGAACCGACCTACCTGCGCGGATCTCCAACGTCCAACTGAGTGCCGGCCGAGGGAGCTCTTCACTTCCGGGAAAGGAACGCAACGTCACTCCGCAAGCTCCAATGGGGAAGTACGTGGTGCGCTGACGTCGCGCGCTCCCGCCTTACGTTCCACCGAGGGGGCCATGACACTAGAGGCAGAGTGGGGTGTGACCGAAGCCCCATTTCTCCGCGAAGCCCCGCCCCCTCCCTCTCCTTATACAGGACAGTGGTACCTCAGGTTAAGTACTTAATTCATTCCGGAGGTCCATTCTTAACCTGAAACTGTTCTTAACCTGAAGCACCACTTTAGCTAATGGGGCCTCCTGCTGCCGCCGCGCCACCTGAGCACAATTTTTGTTCTCATCCTGAAGCAGAGTTCTTAACCTGAAGCACTATTTCTGGGTTAGCAGAGTCTGTAACCTGAAGCGTATGTAACCTGAGGTACCACTGTATTGCTGGTTGGATTACTACTGCAACACGCTCTGTGGACCAGGAAAGCCTGGCTTTGTTGTTGTTTAGTCGTTTAGTCGTATCCCGACTCTTCATGACCCCATGGACCAGAGCACGCCAGGCCCTCCTGTCTTCCACTGCCTCCCGCAGTTTGGTCAAACTCATGCTGGTAGCTTCGAGAACACTGTCCAACCATCTCGTCCTCTGTCGTCCCCTTCTCCTTGGCCCTCCATCTTTCCCAACATCAGAGTCTTTTCCAGGGAGTCTTGTCTTTTCATGAGGTGGCCAAAGTATTGGAGTCTCAGGTTCAGGATCTGTCCTTTCAGTGAGCACTCAGGGCTGATTTCCTTAAGAATGGAGAGGTTTGATCTTCTTGCAGTCCATGGGACTCTCAAGAGTCTCCTCCAGCACCATAATTCAAAAGCATCAATTCTTCAGCGATCAGCCTTCAGCTCTCACTTCCATACATCACTACTGGGAAAACCATAGCTTTAACTATACGGACCTTTGTTGGCAAGGTGATGTCTCTCCCCGCCCCCCCTTCATGGATCACTGCCTTGCCGGGGTGAAGGGGCTTGAATAACTCAGAGAAGCTATGATCTATGCCATGCAGGGCCACCCAAGATGGACAGGTCATAGTGGAGAGTTTTGCCCAAACGTGATCCACCTAGAGTAGGAACCGGCAAGCCACTCCAGTATCCCTGCCAAGAAAACTCCATGGACAAAGCCTGGCTGCAGCACATCATGGGCTCGCTCGTTGCATTCCTCAACCTCGGCCCTCCAGATGTTTTGAGACTACAAAGCCCATCATCCCTGACCACTGGTCCCGCTAGCTAGGGATCACGGGAGTTGTAGTCCCAAAACATCTGGAGGACCAAGGTTGAGGAAGCCTGCATTAGGGCTAGATTACTGCAATGCGTTCTCCATTGAGTTTCCCTTGCAGGCATGCAGTCAATGCAAGATGCCGCAACACAATTGCTGGCGGGAGAAGTGTCTTCGTCAGTGGAATTGGGGCAACACTGATACTTTGGAATTCCCTGCCGGTTGATATCAGGCAGGCAGCTTCACTGTGTTTCTTTCTGCACTTGCTGAAGACATTTTTATTTCCGAAAGCACAGCCAGATGTTTACAGTTTGTAGTTTTAAATATCTTTGAGAGCCAGGCAAACATTCTTCTCCATGGCCTTTTAAGCTGGGGGGGGGGGATATTGTTTAGTTTATTATACGTATGCATTTTGTTTTTTACTGTAAAGCACCCTGTGATCCTCAAGATTAAGGGCAGTATATAAATTTCATAATATAATAATTCTGCGATCCCAAAGAATGACTGTATTCGTATGAAATCTGTGTTGCCTCAATAATGACAAGTAATACTTCTTCCAGCAGAGCTGTTTTATTAGTTCGCATGCTGCAGAACAGAGTTCTGTTCAAAATCTAATTAGGCACATCACTGAATCTTTAAACTGCTATAGGATCAGACGTTATCAGGCATATCATTTTTTGAGTTGCAAAATAATCAACCGATGCTTCTCATTACAAAACGGTAGCAATGGGAAACATTTCATGCATTGACTTTCTGCCTGTCATGTCACCACTAAAGACACGCCGTTTTTCATAGGCATTTATTTATTTATTATTGAATTTATATACTGCTCTATACCTACAGGTCTTAGGGCGGTTCACCTGTGTTATTAGGATAGCCTTTCTTTAAAGTTCCTATCCTTAAGAGACACAGTATGTGAAATATGCATGCTCTTCATTGTATGATTTTATATTGGAAGCCATTGCTCACAGGAGCTTTTATATAATCACAAGCTGGCAATTTCAGATTATTTTAAAGAGATGTTGCAGAAATTCAGCTTTTCTGGTCATGGAGAAAGGCTGGGAAATACATGGTACAAGGGCAGATGCAACTTTGGTGCAAAATGGAAAATAAAGAGAACTTGGGATATATTATTAAAGAGGCTTGAAGCTTATGTAAGGAACAAATTACATAACCTATTTGATGAGTTGTAAAGACACAAAAGTCAAATGAAAATTCAGAACTTTTTAATTAAAAAAACCCTGTGGGGGTACCTTCCAATTGCCACATCCCTAACTTCCCTCAAAACCCAACTTAAGTCACTAAAAAGCAAAAAAACCTAGAGCAAGTCTAACTGTTCCTTACTAATGGGGGGCATAGAGGGGAAAGAGGAGACACTTTCTACACTTTCATCAGCTGGGTGCATTTTATTCACAATTTTGGTGGTGTGTATATATTACACCATGCCCCATCAATGGGCTGAGTGCATAAATCAAGCTTAAGATGCAATGCAACTTTACCCCTTTTCCTAAAAAACATGCCTATTGCTTGCTTTTTGCCTTTTACATAATCAACTCTTTCCCTCGGTTAGCATGCTGGATCAAGGCAGCTCAAACCACATCCTAAAATCCCCCAAACTGGTTTATGGATTGTGTAGGATTGTGCTGCTTGTTAGATCCTATTGCAAACTTAAGCCTTTAATCAAGAGTAGAGATCCATAACTGAAACAAATTTTATTTTTTCATTGTTTACCTGCACCTCCCTATGGTGCTGTATAAATTTTGACTATTTCTGAGCCTTTCAGGCTAGGGTTACTTATTGAAAGGAGTAATCATTTAGGGCTTCGTCCTAAAGAAATTTAAGTGAAACTTTTATTAACTTACAACATTAGCAACATACAGCACTTTTTCACAACCAGCAGTCTGTCTTACTTTCATCTTTTAAACAAGACATTTGTGTATATAAACTCCTCCTTTTATAGTCACATTTTCCGTGTATGTCATGCAAAGAATTAACGGACTGAATCAATACTACCAAAAGTGTTCATTTGTGGCTATGATGATGGGCAAAGAACCAGGACAAAATGAAACTGTATTCAGTTTCTAAACAGCAAGCAGCCACGCTTGACTTTCAACCCAGGTTTAATGAACAAATGGGAGAAATAACATATGTTATGTGACAGAGAAGCCATTGATAATAATCACTCCGCTCAGAATAGTATTTTTCAAGCAAAATATACCTATTTGGACATCTGGAGGGCTTACATTAACCTGCATGCTTAACTTTAGATGGATGTATTGGTGGTTATTGTATCCTTAGTGTGAGGTGGTGGTGGGGTTTTATCATAATCCTAATCATTATCAAAATATCATAAAGAAAATAATATTCCTGCTTGTTAAATTTGCAAATAAAAACAATAAATAAAAAAGCATGTGCAGTTAACTTAAAATTTTGTTTTTTATTTGTGAACTGAATAGATGTTTATTCCCGAGCCATCAGTTTCTGCTTCTTCAGTTTCTTTTGAGAGATCTGGGGAGAAAACAAAAGAAATCAGTATCACTTGATCAAAAACATTCACTGAATGCTGAAACCAATTAGAAAACACATTTACCACACAGTATATTTTCCATAACTTAACTCCAGAGATTATTGTATGTAAGAATCACTGCAATGTATTTATCTATTACCAAGCACAGCTCCAGGAAGAATTACCAGAAAGCAAATAACAGACCATTATTTCCATTGGTAAAACTCAGTATTTGGGGCAACTACTTATGCTAGAGATAGCCAATAGCAAACACTGTGTCTTCCAGATGTTTTGGACTACAACTCCCATCATCAGACAATTATCCATGCTGGCTGGGGCTGATAGGAGCTGGGAGTCCAAAAAAATTGGAAGACATCAACACTGGCTACCTCTGACTTGACCATTAAAATTAAAGACACTTCTATCATTCAATTTCCATTACAAACTTCATAATTATGTTCAAGCCCCATAGACAGGTAGACAATAAATTAAAATAAACATAGAAGCTAAATTTAAGAGACTTATATGCCGTTTTTTGTTTCTGTGTTTAATCCTCCATAGCAGCTTGCAATACTAGCAGTTTACAATATTTGCAATCACTGTACAGACTTTCACATAAAGTTTTGCTGACTACAAGAATTTTCTTTTGTAAATACTTGTAGAAAATAGTATTAAATACAGCTTTGAAGTAACTGACCTAATTACCATTGGAGTGCAACTCTAAAACACAAATTATACCTCTGAACACATCTGAGTTAACATGTATAGGACAGCCCTGATCACTTCTTTAAACAGTTTCGCCTCTTTAAATTACCGTATTTTTCGCTCCATAGGACGCACCGGACAATAGGACGCACCTTGTTTTAGAGGGGGGAAAACAAGAAAAAAAAATTCTCCCCCTCTCTGCCCAGCACCCCTTCAGCGAAGCGGCAGGAGACGCTGCGCAGAGAGGGGGAGAATTTTCCCCCTCTAAAACAAGGTGCCGTTTAAGGTGCGTTCAGTCGTCTTCAGGCGGCTACCTTGGAAGCCTGGAGCCCTCTCGCTCTCCAGGCTTCAGGTTCCTTTCGACCTGCTCTTTGGGGCTGGCAGGGGGAAGCCCACCACCAGCCCCAAAGAGCAGGTCGGGGAGCGGGGAAAGGCGCGCAGCGGAGAGGCTCCTGCCATAGCCCCCCGCGCGCTCCCCAGGCTGGAGAGGTGACACGCAGCTATAGAGGCTCCTGCTGTAGTCGCGCGTCACCTCTCCAGCTGGGAGAGGGTCGCAGGGGGCTGCTTTAGCCGCGCGCGCGCTCTCCCCGCTGGAGAGGTGGTGCGCGGCTAAAGAGACATCTGCCATAGTCACGCGTCACCTCTCCAGCTGGGAGAGCGCGTGCGCGGCTAAAGCAGCCCCCCGCGACCCTCTCCCAGCTGGAGAGGTGACGCGCGACTATGGCAGGAGCCTCTTTAGCCGCGCGCGCGCTCTCCCGGCTGGAGAGGTGGTGCGCAGCTAAAGAGACTTCTGCCATAGTCGCGCGTCACCTCTCCAGCTGGGAGAGCGCGCGCGCGGCTAAAGCAGCCCCCCGCGACCCTCTCCCAGCTGGAGAGGTGACGCGCGACTACGGCAGGAGCCTCTTTAGCCCCCCGCGACCCTCTCCCAGCTGGAGAGGTGGTGCGCGGCTAAAGAGGCTCCTGCCATAGCCGCGCGCCACCTCTCCAGCCGGGAGAGGGTCACGGGGCTATGGCTTCTTCGCTCCATAGGACGCACACACATTTCCCCTTCATTTTTGAAGGGGAAAAAGTGCGTCCTATAGAGCGAAAAATACGGTACCTTGCCAAAATTAAAATCAAGTTCTAGTTATTTTGGTGTCATTTTGGTTATCTGTACAGTTGAGTAGACATTTATTTATTTTAAAAGTTTCATACCTTCTTCTTTTGAGCAACTTCCTCTTCTGGCTTAGGGACAATTTGCTCCTTCTCTGTGAGGATCATCTCAATGTGGCAAGGAGAACTCATGTAGGGGTTAATGCGACCATGAGCCCTGTAGGTTCGCCTGCGCATTTTGGGAGCTTTGTTAACCTGAATGTGTTCAATTACCAGAGAGTCTACATCCAGACCCTGCGGGTAGGGGAAAATAAAAAGTTCTCATTACAACCCCATAACAAAATAGGTTTACCTAGTTCAAAGTGAATCACTAACTTTCCTAAACCACACCTGAAAAGTCAACTAGCAATACCAGTAATTACAGTGGCTCAGAATCTTGTGTTTGTTTCATGGTTATTCCAAAGGTGTCCTAAGATAGTCATCACTGCCACCAAAGTCTGTTACATTACACTGTACCCAAGAACCCAATCTTTTGCCTTCAACAATCCTCCTGTAAATCCCAAGTCTCTTACCAAATACTACTACATATCCTCAATACCAACTCCACTGAACCAAAGGTGTGTTTTTGCTTTTCAAAATTTGGATTACTACTAGAACTGATAAGGGACGCGAGTGGCGCTGTGGGTTAAACCACAGTCTAGGACTTGCTGATCAGAAGGTTGGCAGTTCGAATCCCCGCGATGGGGTGAGCTCCCGTTGCTCAGTCCCTGCTCCTGCCAACCTAGCAGTTTGAAAGCATGTCAAAGTGCAAGTAGATAAATAGGTACCGCTCCTGTGGGAAGGTAAATGGCATTTCCGTGCGCTGCTCTGGTTCACCAGAAGCGGCTTAGTCATGCTGGCCACATGACTCGGAAGCTGTATGCCAGCTCCCTCGGCCAATAAAGCGAGATGAGCGCCGCAACCCCAGAGTCTGTCACGACTGGACCTGGTGGTCAGGGGTCCCTTTACCTTTACTAGAACTGAAACTTATCCCAACATGACAAGCCGCATGAAATTTTACCTTGAGCTCAGCATTGCTCTCAGCATTTTTAAGCATGTGCAGGAGGAACTCAGCACTCTTTTTTGGCCAACGCCCCTGTGTCCAGCCCCACTGCTTGGCCTGCAAGATGAGAGTTCAGTATGAGTATACTTTTGAAGAAAAATGCTAAACGTGATTTGTTTTGGAGGCTGCTCAGAATCAAACGTTCTTTTCACAGTTAATCCAAAGGTGTCCTAAGAAAGTCATCACAGCAACCACAGGCAAGCATAAGAGAACGTGATTCTATCCAATAACTTGAAGGCACTCGTATGTAATTCCCCATAGCAAACTGAAAAATAAGGATTCAATAAACACCAAGTAATGTATCACTTATTTTCCTAGAATTTTCCAGTTTCTGCCCCCCCAAAAGGACTTGCATAGTGACTGTTAGCAATCCAGTTACTGCGAAATTGATCTGCTGAAGCAGAGGGACAATGTAGTCCCGGTGTACCAAGTACAGAACACGCTTTCTGGTCATTGACAAATTTCTTCGCAGCTCATTGTGGCTTCAGTTTTTTAACACATGAACTTCCCCACGCATGTTCATCAATATTCACCAGCCTTCATGTTCAAGATATTCCTTGTACAACAGATATCCTCAAACGCTACTGAATGAAATTACTGCCTTTCAAAAAGTTTTCCTCAAATTGCTAACAGTTTTCTCCAAATCCATCCATACCTGGGCACATCTGCCAACACCACCATTGTAACGACGGAAGGGAACACACTGCTTCTTTAGGGTCACATCCTTCAAGTACTTGGTAGCTTTTCGGATGTGCATGCCCTTGATAGCCTGGGCAGTCTCACGTGTGTTCTAAAGGGGTGAGATAATAATTGCATTATTGGCTATTTTCCCATTAGGTATGTAGGCTGTAACTATGGTGCCATTTACTTAAGACATAGCTCCAAGCCACTGTTTGTATAATAAGAGTCTACGCCTGCATAGTAACTCTAGCTTAACTAGGGAAGTAACTGCTCAGAGCCACTTAGTTGTTTTCATTATGAATCCAAAGGTGTCCTAAGTTGGTCATCACTGCAGTTACATTAATTTCACCACCCCTGAAACAAACATCAATCCCCTTTGATGGTATCAGAATTTCGTACTAATTGTTCAGATGTTCTTAACAGGCCATCTGATCAAGACAAGATTTATTTAAAAGAGCTATCTGGATATTATTTATGACATTATATATCATGGAAAATTCATTTGCTGGGTGTGTGTGTGTGTGTGTGTGTGTGTTACAGAACTCCAGAAAAAAATTCTAATGAAACATCATGCTCTCCTCTTTGCAAGATTTTACATTACAGAAAACTGACAAAAGTGAACTGCCTTCTACCTACTGACCAAGGCAACGCAAGACAGAGTCTATACCAAGTGTAATCTCTTCATTCTTCTGATATATATTATATAATCTTGTGCTACCTTGTTGTTGTTTCAGGATTTATTAGCGCTTTACTGTTCTGTTTAAAACTCAGTTAAAAATCAGAGAGAGAGAGAGAGAGATTTGACTAGCCTTGGCAGCCAACCCCAAAATTGTAGTCACTAGGACCCTGTGCCTATTATTCCCCTGTTCCTCACTAGTTTTGAACCAGGAAGGGTGGCTTGCTAGTTTGAGTACCTAGGCAACACAGTAGCCAGTACAGTCCCCATTACCACAAATTCTTGAAAGAGGGATGTTAGGTAGAGAATGACAGCTTGTTTTGTGCAGCACAACAAGCTTTACAATAAAGTGTATATGACCAGGTGATGTTTAGAAAATCTGATGTGACGATCTTGTGATTAAGCACCATAATCTATGAATTCTGCTTCCATCAAATTACAGTGTGGTCCACTCCACATCCACTCTTTTTTTAATTTTGGGGGGGGTCAAAGAAAGATTTCACATACCTTAAAATGAACACGAAGGTTGGACCCCCTTGACTTGCATGCTGTGGGGAGAAGGGATAAAAAAATGATAATTCTGAAAGTTTTGGTAATCACTGAAGTATGAGGCACGTACCATAGGAAAAATACTTACATTTTGTGGGGTTCTCCGGATCAAGTGAGTAGCGGACCATTTTCAGAGCTTACCTAGAGGGGGAAAAATAAATATATCTTTCAGTATTGTGGCCATAAATCACACACACTCTCCAAATTGCTGGTTAGAAAAAAGCTGCTCAGAGAGATGTGAGTATTTTCATTATTTAATCCAAAGGTGTCCTAAGATAGTCATCAGTGCAGCTTCCATTTTTACAACAATATTTTCAAACTATGTACCACTTAACCGCCTTTCTGTAATACATACACATTCAAGGTTCATTCCCCCCTTATTTGCCACCCTATAGTGTAATTAAAGTAAGATAATGTGCTATTAGAAGGTAATGAGATACTATTGCCCCGTAAGAGTGATTGTGCCCGTTTTCAAGTACATACATAACAAACGGACAACCCTACTATAAAGCACAACACTTGATGGCTTGCAATCCTTTCTCCTGGTAGCACAAATAATAATCCTCCCCTGCCTTCCTCCACCACCAAAAGCAGTGACAAATTACACATAAATATGGTGTTCCTGGACTCTACTGCAAAAGGCCTTGCTGCATTTCAGAAGCCCACAGTACCACTCCTTCAAAAACATGCCCATCCGTATTTGAAACAACCATGCGGCTTCCCAGGCCTGCCAAACCCACGGGTGGGGGGAAGCTGGCAAAGAAGAGAATCCCAATTTTCATTTCACTTTTAATTTGTATATTGCCTTTCTACATTACTATACTCAAGGCAGTTTACAAGCTGAAGAAACAGCAAAGTCTACAGCAGAATCCACACACCTTATAACAATCCGATCCGATACAAAAAAAAGAAAGAACATAACGCTAAACAACTTGCATCATATAAAGTCGTATTCAATAACCCATTGGAATACAACAGTACACAATGAAATTGAGCACCAGCAAATAATACAACAGAAATTCACCCACAGCAATTACAATAAGTACTAAGCTATTATCAATAAAAAATAACAGCAAGTCACAATGCACCAAAAGCCGGAGTGCAAGACCATGTAAAAGTATCAAATTGAGAAACAAAAACACACAACATATGAAATTCTTATTTTTTTAAAAATCCCTGAGTTTATCTTGCCTTCCCACTTAACCCACCCAAGGATGAGCCGAAAAGACGAGGCCTACCTGTAAAAAACCTACAGAACTGATTCCCTCCCCATCTGTTTCTCCCACGGCCCACTTGCATTTCCAAAGGCAGAGCTTCCACATCCGGGGTTTTCAGATTCCCCAGCCGCTTGCAGAGGCCATTTTTTCCCCCTACCGCCCCTACCCCGGACTTCTCCGGCCGCCCGAATTTCAATCTTCCCCGCCCCAAAGAACGGAAATACAGTGGCGGGCGAACAGCTATTGGCCTCCCTTCTCCATCTAAGGAGGGCTTCTGGGGACCCGGGCCGGGATGGAGGCCCGCGGCGGCGGATACCAGCCAAGGCCCAAAGCAGCCGCCATCAGACTCACCTTACAGCCACAGCTACCGCCGGGGAAAAGGAAGGGCGAAGGATTCTGGGAAGCCTTCGTGCCGCTTCCGGGTCTCGCGAGAAGACGCCGCAAACGCGAGTTCGACAGTTAAGGGAGCGGGAAGGAATTGCACAGCTGGGCGTGAAACGAAGAATGCGCCCAGGCACCGTTCATAAAGTGCTATAGAACAGATAAAACGGAGGGAGGGAGAGAGAGAGAGAGAGAGAGAGAGAGAGAGAGAGAGAGAGAGAGAGAGAAATTTTGATATTTATACTCTGCGAAAAAATCCAACTCAACGGTGCATACAAATCAAAATATAATCACAACAATTCTTAACATTCAGTTAAAATAACCAAACATCAATGACATGCGTCTATATGCAAGGAAAAGCTTTTTTTTCAAATCACTTATGCTGAGCAATATTAGCATAAATGCCATGGTGCTGCTATTTTAGTCCTATCAGATCATTGAGGTCTGTTTCCAAATAGCCTCAGTTTTTAATTGTCTCTTCATATCTGATTTCCAATTTTAACACCTTTCTCTTCTTGGAATAGAATATTCTGCTGGCAACACCAAGGCTGAAACTTGGTTTTTCCTCTGACTTTCTGTGTCTTTGGTAGCACCACAGCATAAATTCTATACGTAATGCCTTTCCTGACATCAGTCAATCATTCATTTTATTTGTATGCCATCTCCCCCAGTTAAAAACCATGCTCAAGGCGGCTTACAATATACCGTATTTTTCGCTCTATAACACGCACCAGACCATAACACGCACATAGTTTTTAGAGGAGGAAAACAAGAAAAAAAATATTCTAAACGAAATAGTGGATATATGGTTTTTGTGGTTCATGCTGTGGCCACAGACATGTGATCTGACAGTGAGTTTGGAGTAGCCCAATGCAAAAATCCTGAGGATCCATGCTTTGTAAACACGGAGGAGGGAAGGAAGGGGAACCATGGATCCTCTGCTCACGACTGCAGCAGATCCCCTCTGCCACCCGCAGGCATTCGCTCCATAACACGCACAGACATTTCCCCTTTCTTTCTAGGAGGAAAAAAGTGAGTGTTATGGTGCAAAAAATACGGTAATTAAACCTTGTTTTCCTTTTCCTTCCTTCCATGACCTCTCCTTGCCACATGGAGATGTAGCCATGATGAGGGAAAGTTTCACCTGCTTGTCCACATACCAGTTAAAGGCTTAGAAATCCTGCCATTTAAAAGCAAGACAGCAAGAAAGCAAGTATCAGTGTGATCACTTTTATTCTGTAAAGTGTGCTAGCACAGGTGCTCAAGCAATTAATCAGCATTACTGATTGACTTGTTTACATTTTAAAAATTCTATTCTGCCTTTCCTCCAGAATTGGCTTTGGGTGTGGCTTATTATTTATTTTAAACAAATTTAAACAATGCAAAAACACACATTAGAACTGACCTAAAGGTAAAGGTAAAGGTACCCCTGCCCGTACGGGCCAGTCGTGACCGACTCTGGGGTTGCGCGCCCATCTCGCTTAAGAGGCCGGGGGCCAGCGCTGTCCGGAGACACTTCCGGGTCACGTGGCCAGCGTGACGAAGCTGCTCTGGCGAGCCAGCACCAGTGCAGCACACGGAAATGCCGTTTACCTTCCCGCTATACAGTGGTGCCTCGCAAGACGAAAAGAATCCGTTCTGTGATTCTCTTCGTCTAGCAGTTTTTTCGTCTTGCGAAGCAAGCCCATTGACGGATTAGCGGATTAGCGGCTTTTAGCGGCTTTTAGCGGCTTATCGGCTTATCGGATCAGCTGATAAGCGGCTTAGCGGCTTAGAAAAAGGGGGGGAGGAAAAAAACCCCGCAGGAACTCGCAAGACATTGTCGTCTTGCGAAGCAAGCCCATAGGAAATTCGTTTTGCGAAGCACCTCCAAAACGGAAAACTCTTTCGTCTAGCGAGTTTTCCGTCTTGCGAGGCATTCGTCTTGCGGGGCACCACTGTAAAGCGGTACCTATTTTTCTACTTGCACTTAAGAGTGCTTTCGAACTGCTAGGTGGGCAGGAGCTGGGACCGAACGGCGGGAATTCACCCCGCCGCAGGGATTCGAACCACCGACCATACGATCAGCAAGTCCTAGGCACTGAGGTTTTACCCACAGCGCCACCCGCGTCTCCTAATGACCTAATGTGACCTAAAAAGAAACACAGAGCAGCAACAGTAAACAGCAGTTAAAATATAACAGGTTTTTATTACTTGCCATCTAAGGGCTTTGGAGGAAAGGATATTTTGAATCTGACAACACTGGCATCAGAGGAAAGTGCCTGGGGAGGGAATTCCATAGGGCACCACCACAGAAAAGGCTCTGCCTTTTGAGCCACCCAGTTCACTTTACCATTCCTGGAGGGCCGCACAACTTTCTGTACTGCCTTTTGGAGAGTGATACCCTTTGCATACTAATGGGCAGAGAGAGGAAATAAACCCTTTTTTCACTGGCAGTTCCCCATTTGTGGAATGCCTAGCTTGGTGAGGTGTATCTTCCTTCATTGAATTTCGGGATAGTTAATGTAAAGAAATCCTGTCTATCTAGGCATTTGATGGCTGAAAGACGTTGTCATGGCAATCCTAAATTGAGTGCTTTATAAAATGTTTTATTATGGATGTGCTTGACACCCTGGACTCTTTTGGCAGAAAGGGCAGGATAGAAATATAATGATAATATTAATAATACTGTTATGAGATTGTGGGTGTCAGACTCCCCTAAATTCCAAGGTCCCGCGGCTGTTAGAATTTAATCAAGGCTTGGGAAGTTAAACCGAATGCCAGACTCCTAATCCCTGGACCCAACTTTCCGTGTTTAGGAGATTGCCTGGGCCAAAGTGTTCCATAAAAAGCAAAAAGCTGGAGACTGAGTGAGGAAGGCTTTGCATGGACGTGAGGTCATCAAGGTGTGTGTTTGTGTGTGTGCAGCAAAGGATGGTTGGGTTGGTAATTGGAAATAGAAAAGACAGAAACACATGATTATGCTGTTTGTGAGAATTCAGTGCCATGGCATCAGACAATATCCACCTGCCTACACATCCACAGACCTAACAGGGAACCAGCATCTGAGGGAGGGATAATGCTGTGAGCCCTTCCATCTTAAACTCAGCTTACATCTGTGTGTAAATAAAACCAAATATCACAAAGACATCACAGTCTCCAGTGACCTTCATACCCAAGGCATGCACTGGTACCCCTGAAATCTCTCACCGTTCAGAGAGAACGGTGCACATAACAATAGTTTTCTAGATCAGTGTTTCCCAACCTTTTTTGGGCAAAGGCACACTTGTTTCATGAAAAAAATCTCGCGGCACACCACCATTAGAAAATGTTTAAAAAATTAACTCTGTGCCTATATTGACTATATATAAAGTAACTCTCTTTAATAGGAATCAAATAAACACAAAGAAAGTATTTTATAATTACTTTAGTATGAAATAGTAAGTTGCAGAATTTATTCAGCACGCAGAAAATGGCCTTTTGGGGGGTGAATGTGGATGAAGCAGGAAGAGAACTTAAAAAAAAGGCATGCATGAAATCTAGCCCCAAACACACACACGCACACTTTCCCCAAAGTGGTTGATGACGCAGGATATTTCCACATGCTTCTAAAATGCACATTAAATAAAACGAGAGAGAGAAGTGCACGCATTCACCTGCCAGCCTCGGAGCTGTGGAATGCAGCGACATGAAGCAATCTGTGTCCTTCCAGGCGCCAGCTCAGACCTGCCGTGCTGTTTCGTTCCCCCGGCGTCGCTGCCTTCATCCAGCCGGATGCCTCTCCTGCCCAAGCGACGTGTCAGCAGCCACCCGGCGTGGGGTAGAGGCAGGACGGCCCCACTTCCTGCTGCCCACAAGGCTTTGGGGTGAGAAACATGGAGGGGCAGGAGAGTGGAGGTTGCCTTAATTGGAAAAAGCAGGGAGGTAGGCTGGTGTGCCGTGGGAGGGAGGCGGGCGAGTCGGGCGGCGAGCACACGTGGGGCGGCGAGCGAGCTCCCTCCCACATCCCATCGCCGCTCGCTTCGGCCGGCCTACTGGGCTGTCGCAGGCGGAAGGCCTGCGCATGCGCGAGGTTTTCGCGCCTTCCTCCAGTAGGCCGGCCGAAGCGAGCGGCGATGGGATGTGGGAGGGAGCTCGCTCGCCGCCCCGCGTGTGCTCGCCGCCGCCGCCCCGCCTCTCGCCGCCCGACTCGCCCGCCTCCCTCCCACGGAGGTAGGCTGGTGTGCCGTGGGAGGGAGGCGGGCGAGTCGGGCGGTGAGCACACGCGGGGCGGCGAGCGAGCTCCCTCCCACATCCCATCGCTGCTCGCTTCGGCCGGCCTACTGGGCTGTCGCAGGCGGAAGGCCTGCGCATGCGCGAGGTTTTCGCGCCTTCCTCCAGTAGGCCGGCCGAAGCGAGCGGCGATGGGATGTGGGAGGGAGCTCGCTCGCCGCCCCGCGTGTGCTCGCCGCCGCCGCCCCGCCTCTCGCCGCCCGACTCGCCCGCCTCCCTCCCACGGCACACCAGCCAACGTCTCGCGGCACACTAGTGTGCCGCGGAACACCGGTTGGGAAACACTGTTCTAGATGAGAAATAATTAAGCAATGCAGTACAAGTTTTTTTAAAAAATCAGGCAAAGCAAAGCCACCAGGTGGAGCTGTTTGCTATTGTCTTGACAGCTTGACGAAAAGCTGCATAATTTAGATGCAGAAACAGAAATTACCGGTATATGTCTCTTCCACATCACTCTTTCTTTTCCATACTGAAGAAGGCAAAGTGAAAATAAATTTAATGATTCTCCTCCGAATCCTTGCAATTGATCAACCTGTGATTACGGTACTTTTTGCTTATTTCTAGCAGAAATAGCTAACAGCCTAAGATGGTCAGAATCCATAGAGCTTCATTTGATGAAACCAAAAGCTTGCATTATACACAACCCGTTCTCCCAGACTTCTGTTTTTGGTAACATAGATCTCGGAATTCAGTAATTAATCTGGCTGGTCTGCGACTCACTAAGCTGACCACTACTAGGGCCCTGACATGGCTCAATGGGGTAACTGATTGGGAAGGCTCTGGGAATTTCACCTTTATCTCCCCGCAGGGAAATGGTGTGGTGGATTATATTCTGATACCCACTAAAATGATGCCCTAAGTGGCTGAGTTTTACATCGGTGATCCTATGCTCAGTGACCATATTCCTTTACACTGTAAATTTGTCTTTCCATCGAGGAAGACAGAACAGTCAATTAATCCGTCCCCTCAGGAATCGAGTTAACGAGCATACACTATCTCTTTTCCAAAGTTTGGTGAATTCTGGCTGTGTGATCCATTTGTCCTCGGGTAGAGAAAGGTGAACTTTCCCCTGATGTTGGAGCCACTCGGTTTGAGGAATTTATTGATATTTATATAACGAAACTGTCCCATTTGCACCCGTTTAGGCCACCTAAGATGAGAGGGATTGGCGATTGGACTGACAAAGAAACCATAGCAATTAAAACTGAGGTTAGGAGAATCTATCAGGAGTTCAGAGAGACGGGCAGCTCTTGATTGCCTGACATTTACTTCTCTAGATCCCGACAACTCAGGGAAAGTATCCAGCTCAGCCGGACAAGATATAATCAGGCATGCTGCCATACGCTACTTTCAGGCATCCTAACGAAAGATCATAAGAGATTTTGGAAGGCTGTAGCAGACTCCCCACAGACACAGGATGATTCGTTGACATTGAGGGCTTTCTTCTCTCCCTGCTACTCTGAAATATACTCAGAGTCGCAAAGTGATTTCATGCTCTTTATTCAGCTCATAGTGGTGAGGAGGAATGAATGAAAGTCCCCTCACAGTATCTGCTTTATATACATTATTTACACAATGGGCTGCACATGATTGGCTAATTCCGGAATTCTACTGTAAGCCAATCAGGTTGTGGATTCACTTCTATCTGGAGCAGGATTGGGTGGTTCCTGCCAACCAATCATACTGCTGCATTGTTCTAAGACCAATCAGACTGCTGCATTCTGAATCCTATTGTTCTAGGACCAATCAGACTGCTGCAGTTTGGATCCTATTCAGCTCAGTACATAACATACTCTTTTTAAGCCAACAAATAAACATACAAAAGCGGGAACTCTCAGGATCCTTGTGGAATCTATGCAGCCCTGTTTCTCCCAGCCCTGAAGCCCTACAATTACGGTATACAATATAGAACAGATTGGTCCTTGTACACCCCCTGGTGGAGCTTTATTTCACATGCTTCTAAAGTTGATTTTCAGCAGTTCGGAAAATTTTGTGTCGGTGACAGACAGGCGAGATCTCACACGGTGGTTGTTTGTATTTGAACTATTTTGAAAGCTGTATGCACTTTTCCCTTTTTGTTTTTGTTTTTTAATGGATGTTGCATTGTTTTTCAGGTGTGATTACTTACGAACAAAAACCTTAAAAAATGTTTTTGTGTTATAAAATTTGCTATTTTCCGTCCTTTCTTCAACTCTTACCAGAGCATATGGGAGCCTGCACAGCTTCTTAACTGCGCTTTTACTATATCAGGAGACTTTGTGGAGGGGTTAGCTGTTTCTCCCAGGCACTGAGCTCCAGAGTTCATGAACTTGGGTTAATAGGTTATTTGATTTCAGCTTAAGAAACTCGCACAGTTTTCCCATTATGAACTCAGTCTTCCCATCGCTTATGCATAGTAAAATACAGTTAAGTCGTTAGGTTCAGGATTACAACCTTAACAAGTGGATTTCCCTCATTTTGTTATTATTCTTCCTGTAATAATAATAATAATACTCATCCGGCCATTCCACGTACTTCCTTTTGACCCCCACTTGTCAAGTATCTCAATCCCTGGAGAGAGACTGCAATTATTCTGCTAGTGAAATTGAACTTCGCTGACTTCAGTAGGGGGTCAATTGACGCAAAGGCATTTCTGAACAACATAGCCTTGAGGTCCTACGAAAATAATGTTTGGCAATACACATATGTGTTAGCTAATGCAAGTTAATTATCAATCACTAAATACTAACAGAGTGTGTATGTTTTTCTTAATAGAATCATAGAACAGTAGAGTTGGAAGGGACCCCAAGGGTCATCTAGTCCAACCCCCTGCTATGCAGGGATCTCAACTAAAGCTTCGGAGCTAGCCGACCTGACTGGAAGAGTCCGCGACCAGAAGGAGGAGGAGTACCAGGCAGAATGGATGAAATTTAAAGACTTAAATACGTTAAGATAACTTACCGTATTTTTCGCTCTATAACACGCACCCGACCATAACACGCACGTAGCTTTTAGAGGAGGAAAATCCATAGGCATGCCACCCGTAGGCATTTCCTTCATAACACGCACAGACATTCCTCCTTACTTTCTAGGAGGAAAAAAGTGAGTGTTATGGTGCAAAAAATACGGTAATTGGAAAAACTTGCAAATATCAGATAGGCTTAGGAATGAAATATGTAATGTTAGAGATTAATATGTTTAAAGTTAAAATAGAAAGAAAGGAAGGAAGGAAGGAAGGAAGAAAGATGTTAAGTGATTAAGTTAATTTTATCAGAAAATTGGTTTTGGAAACTGTTATAATGATACACACTGAAATTCAACTAGAGGGATTCGAGGAAGTCACTTAACAATGTAACCAGATTTGTTTAAATATAGTTGAGATTTATGTTTGTCTGTTTATTTAAATTTTTTTTTGGAAAATCAATAAAAAAAATTGGAAAAAAGGAATCTTAACTAAAGCATCCAAGACAGACGACCATCCAACCTCTGATCAAAAACCTCCGAGGAAGGAGAGTTCACCAATGCCAAGCAGCTCCTACCAGCAGAAAGGTCTTCCTGATGTTTAGTCAGAATCTCCTTTCTTGTAACTAAACCCTCTGGAGCAGGAGAAAACAAGCTTGCGCCATCTTTCATGTAAGAACTCTTTACCTATTTGAAGACGAGTATCATATCTCCTCTCAGTCTCTTCTTTTCCAGGCTAAACATACCCAACTCCCTCAACTGTTCCTCACAAGGCTTGGTTTCCATGCCCTTGACCATTTTGGTCACCCTCCTCTGGACACATCCCAGCTTATCAATATCCTTCTTAAATTGTGGCACCCAGAACTGGACACAGTACTCCAGGTGTGGTCTGACCAAGGCAGAATAGAATGGTACTATTGGGAGGACTTCCGGGACGCCGCGGCCACAGAAAAGGAGCGCGAGATAACCCCTCCGGGGGAGTCTCGAACAGCGTGGAGATTTAGAGGGGTCATGAAGGCTACGTGAACCCTGAAACCACAGGAGGGAATCCTGGGGGACAAGCACCCTGCGACGCTGTCTGTGCTCGCCTGTGTTGCCGGCGTTTAACAAGGCTGGAGCTGCAGCGTAAAGGGGAGGCAACAACTCCATGCTGTGAAGCCTCAAGCTCCGAGGGAAAGCGGCGGACCTCCAACAGCAGTGGAGAAGCTGGGAAGGAGTTACAAAAACACTGTGGAAAAAGCAGTGGAGGTTAAAGAAAATATTGGAGAACATCAATTAGGGTAAGATTAATGGAATGTTTTGACAAGAACCCAGCGGAGAAGGAATAAGTTGGTGAAAAAGGAGGAGGAATCCATCTCTGGCGATAAGGTGATAAGAGAGTATAGCAAGACGCCGGGAGAGAGGAGGAAACAAAAAAAGAAGAAAATAAACCGCCAAGTGAGTGTGGTGTGGAGGAAAGACCTCAGACACAAAGTATAAAGTCAGAGGCAAGGTAACAGTTACAGTGGAATTATTAAACGGCTTAGAGAGAGGGGGGAAAAGACTTTTCTGTTTCATCGGGAAGGAGAGCGCTACAGCCAGCACGGATTTTAGTGGAAGCTTCTCTGTTTCTAAATGGCAGGACTGGGGAGAATTGGGACTCAAACGGAGTAGGGGAGATAGGTGCCTTAGTTGCACTCTGTGTTTAAAGATAGGAACTGCGAGACTGTGTTTAAAGTGCCTAAACCTTGTTTAAAGGCTGTGAGACTGTGAAAAGACTGCCATACGGTGTAAGCTGAAAGGGGCCCACCTTCGTTAATTTAATTGGATACGCTCTTGATCTTCAGAGACGGCTGTGACTCTCTTGTCTCTCCTTGGGATTTAAAGAGACATACACTCCGGGAGGCAAAGTTAAAGACTACGCCTTTGCAGGACCCTACCCATGAGAAGCATCTGAATCTGGAGACGTTTTGGTGGTTCAGGTGCTTCCTATATTTAATTATAAGGTTTTGAGGATTCAAACATCTGTCTTGACTTAGACTCAGTCAAAATCGTACTATTATTACGCTCTTGGTCTTCAGAGACGGCTGTGACTCTCTTGTCTCTTTTTGGGACTTAAAGAGACATACACCCCGGAATGCAAAGTTAAAGAATATGTCCTTGCAGAACCCCTACTCATGAGAATCCCCTGAATCGTGTTTTGGTGGTCCAGGTGCTTACCATATCTAATCATAAGACTTTGAGGACTCAAACACCTGTTTTGACTTAGGTCCAGTCAAAATAGTACTATTATTGTATTGTATTATTATTACCTGACCTTATATAAGAGTTAACTTTTGCACTGTATCAATCTAATTAATTTTGGACCCTCGCTGCAATTATCCGAGGGACGCTAGCCTGGTTACCTCTATACCTTACCCCTATAGTATATTAGGAAGACTTAAACTCAAATATACAAATGCCGAACGGCTCTAAGAAGGGGGTGGCAACACCAGCGGAAAGGAGGCCTTCAAGACAAGAAGAGGGGAAGGAGGCAAGAGAAATCAGAGATTACGATAGCTTGATGGCCGAAATAAGAAAGGAATTTAAAAATAATGAACAGTATATTGAGAGAAAATTGATAGAGGTTCAAGATACCCTAGATAAGAAACTGGGGGAAGTGGTGGGAGAATTGACAGGAAAGGTTAAGGATCTCTCGGTAAGAACTAAGGGTTTGGAGGATTCAGTGAAGAGGGTGCAAAAGGACGCGAAAGACAGTAAGAAAGAGATGGACAGGATTAGACTAGAAGTTAAAGAGATAGGAGCAACACAGGAAGAGTTGTTGGACAACATGGCTATGACACAGATGCGCCAGAATCAATCTAACTTAAAATTTAGAGGAATAGCAGAGGACTTAAATGAGAATATCCGAGCTAAAGTGGTGAAAGAGCTGGCAATATGGTTAGATAGAAAAGAAGAAGAGATAAACCATGGTCTGGTAAACATATTCCGAATAAGAATAAAATCGGCAAAAGCCAGAGGGAAAAAATTGCCAGGAGATGTAATAGCCATGTTTAATTCATTGGAGATAAGAAATGAAATTTTGAAACAGAATTATGTTAAAAGGTTATATATTGGAGGAAACCCAATTATTATTTATAAAGAGATTCCTTCGAGATTTCTTCGAAGGAGGGACCCATATAAAAAATTAACAAATCAATTGAAGAAAAATGGGATCCTGTACAGATGGGAGTTTCCGGAAGGCATTTCATTCTATTTCAAAGAAAAAAAGTTCAAACTGTCTACCATCTCAGAACTACAAAAATTCGCAAGGAGATATGAGAAGGATCTGGGGGAAATGATGGGAGAGGAGGAGGTGGGGAACCAGCAGGGGGAAGAAAATGGGGGGAGTGAAGAAGAAGAAAGAGAGGAGAGCTCAAAAGGAGAAGGAGAAGAACTAGAGAAAGGAGACAAAGAACAGTAGATTGCGCATAGGTTTGATAAGTTAACTTATACTACAGAACAGATGACGTTAAAAATACTAAACTGGAATGTGAATGGACTGAACAATAAAAACAAAAGGAACCAGATTACACATGTATTATTGAAAAAGAATTATGACTTAATATGCCTCCAAGAGACGCATATAATAAATAAGCATAAGAGACTATTATGTAATAAGAGACTGGGAGCAGACTTTGTGACATCAGATAGAGTGAAGAAAAGAGGGGTGGTACTATATATTAAGGAAAAATATGAGCCACAACTATTATATAAAGATGATCAAGGGAGAGTAATCATTGTTCAGATGGTGTTTCAGGGAGAAAAAATAATTGTTGTTGGAATATATGCTCCAAACGATAAAAAATCTGCTTTCTATTCTGAATTAAGAGATAAATTGATGGAATGGATGGATCAAAAAATGATTTTAATGGGTGACTTTAATGGGGTGGTGTCTCCAAATTTAGATAAGCTAACAAAAAAACAAGAAAAGAAGGAAGGTAAATTACCGCGATCTTTTTTTGACATGGTAAATAATCTGGGATTAATTGATGCATGGAGACTCAAAAACCCCACTACAAAACAATACACTTTTTTCTCAAACCCAAATCAGAGCTGGGGGCGAATAGATAGCATTTGGATCTCGAAGGAATTAACCCAGAATTTAATTAAATCAGAAATTCTCCCAAGAATTATATCCGATCATAATGCGGTTTACAGTGAGCTGAAAGGCAAGGATATTAAAACAACTAGATGGAGAATGAATGAATTTCTATTTAATGATCAGAAGATTGTAAATAAGGCAATAGAGACAATAGAAGATTACTTTAAATGGAATCTAAACGGGGAAACTGCTATAGAGACGGTGTGGGACGCAGGAAAGGCAGTTATGAGGGGCTTTTTAATACAGAAAAACAGCCAAGTAAGAAAAGAAAAAGAGTTAAAGAAGGAACAGATCCTAACACAGATTATGGAAAATGAAAAAAAATTAACCATCAACCCCAGTGAGGAGATCGCAAAACAGAATATAAAGATATTACAAGCTAAACTTTCTACAATAATTGATCAAGAGGTAGAATGGAAAATTAAAATGATGAACCAGAGGACATTTGAATCCGCAAACAAGATAGGCAAATATTTGGCGTGGCAAATAAGAGAAAGAAGAAAACAAAATACGATTAGTAAGATAAGGGAAGGAGAAAGGATTGTGGAAGAGCCAAAAGAAATAAGGAAGATATTTCAAAAATATTATAAGGACTTATATAAAAGAGGAAAGGAAACAAAACAAGAAATAGAGCAGTTTTTGCAAGAACATCATTTAAAACAAATCCCAAAAGAAGAAAAAGAGATATTAGACCAGGAAATTACCCAAGAAGAGATAAAGAAGGCGATTAAAAAGATGAAAAACGGGAAAGTGCCAGGCCCAGATGGGCTCTCAGCCAAATATTATAAAACACTAAGTAACCAAATATCCCCAGTGTTAGGCGAAGTGATGAATAATATATTAAAGGAAGGAAGGATCCCGAATACCTGGAAGGAAGCATATATTACTTTGATTCCCAAAAAAGAGGCAGATACTTTGGAAGTGAAAAACTATAGGCCAATTTCACTACTAAATAATGATTACAAGCTATTTGCAGATATAATGGCAGAAAGACTAAAAAAGGTTTTGAACAACAGAATACATAAAGATCAAACGGGCTTCCTCCCAGGGAGACAACTAAGGGATAATGTAAGGAACTTGATAGACATTATTGAATATTTGGATATGAGTATAGACAGACAAGCGGCCTTGGTATTCATAGATGCTGAGAAAGCGTTTGATAACATCTCGTGGGATTTCTTGAAGAAAAGTTTGGAAATGATGGGAATGGGAGAGAAATTTAGAAAAGGCATAGAAGCTATATATAAGGAACAGAAGGCAAAATTGGTAATAAACAACACCACAACAGAATATTTTAGTATATATAAAGGAACTAGACAAGGCTGCCCCCTGTCCCCTCTATTGTTTATAACAGTATTAGAAATACTAAACGAGAGACTGAGGGGGGCAACAGAAGTCACAGGAGTCAGGGTAGGAAAGAGGGAATACAAAATCAAGGCCTTCGCAGATGACATTGTACTAACCTTAGAAGACCCAAAAAACAGCGTAAAAGAAGCTTTACAAAAAATTGACGAATTTGGAGCCGTGGCAGGACTTAAGGTAAATAAAAACAAAACCAAAATGTTAGTTAAAAATTTAACAAAGGAAGAAGTGATAGATCTAGAAAGAAAGACCAAAATTGCGGTAGCTAAGAAAGTGAAATATCTTGGGATCTGGGTTACAGCTAAGAACATAAATTTATACAAGGATAATTACGATGCCACCTGGAGGAGTATAAAGAAAGACATGGAAATTTGGGGGAGGATGAAACTCTCCTTTTTGGGGAGGATAGCTGTTGTTAAAATGAACATTCTGCCTAGAATGTTATTTTTATTCCAAACCATCCCCATACTTAAAGGCCTAAAACAATGTAAAGAGTGGCAGAGAGCCTTGGCAAAGTATATTTGGCAGGGGAAAAGGCCACGGATAAAAATGAAAATTTTGATAGACAAAAAAGAAAGAGGGGGTTTTTCTCTCCCGGACCTAAGTTTATACTATGAAGCGGCTTGTATATATTGGGTAAAAGATTGGATAAAACTGGAGAATAGAGAGCTACTGGACCTGGAAGGCTTTAATAATTGGTACGGATGGCATTCGTACCTTTGGTATGGGAAAGTGAAAGTTCACAAGAGTTTCTTAGATCATATTTTTAGGGGACCATTATATCAAGCATGGGAAAGGAACAAAAACCTCCTCGAAAGAAAGACCCCATGGTGGATTTCACCAATAGAGGCCTTAACGATTAAGAAAATAAATATGGAGGAGATAAACGCCACCTATGAAGAAATGTTAAGAAAAACTGACCAAGGGCCCAAACTCAGACCTTATGAAGAAATAAAAAATTTATTCACTGGTTGGCTGCAATACCACCAGGTGAATGATTTGTTAAAAGAGGATAAGAGGAAGGCGGGTTTTGATGATAAAAAATCAAAATTTAGTATAGAAGTAATAGAAGGCAAAAATAAAACCCTGTCCAGAATTTATGATATATTACTAGAGTGGTACACAAAAGATGAGGAGGTGAAGGAGGCAATGATTAAATGGGCAATTGACTTTGGTTATAACATTGATTTTGAAAGGTGGATAGAAGTTTGGAATTGTAACATAAAGTTCACAGCATGTATGGCATTGAGAGAAAATATCTGGAAGATGCTATATAGATGGTACCATACCCCTGTGAAATTGGCCAAAATGTATAGATTAAAGGATAAGAGATGCTGGAAATGTGGCGAGGTGGAGGGTGACCTATATCATTTATGGTGGACATGTAAAAAGGTGAAAGGCTTTTGGGAATTAATTTATAATGAACTTAAAAAAATATTTAAGTATACCTTTCCCAAGAGGCCTGAAGCCTTCCTGTTGGGAATGATGGATAAAGAAATTAAAAAGGAAGATAGGACGATATTCCTCTACGCCACCACAGCAGCGAGAATTATGTTGGCACAATATTGGAAAGTGGAAACCATCCCCAACATAAAGGACTGGCAGATTAGAATGGTAAACTATGCTGAGCTTGACAAACTAACAGGTAAAATAAGAGATCAGGATGAACAGAAATTTCTGAAAAATTGGAGTAAATTTTGGAAATATATTGGAATAAATGCTTAAAGTGAATTGACGGGGTTAGAACAATACGACCAGCGAGTGAATTTAAGACTATAGATTGAAAATCAAATACGTAATGGAAGGAGATATTTGATACTTATCAAAAGGATGGAGGGAAGTTCAGATTGAGTGTCTTTCTTTTTTCGGATGTGTGGTTTTTGTTTTTTTTTCTCTTTTTTTTCTTTGTAATTTTTTCTCTGTATTTTCATATATATCTGTTTTTTGTGTATAACTTCAATAAAAATGCATTATAAAAAAAAAAAAAAAAAAAATAGAATGGTACTATTGGTTCCTTTGATCTGGACACTATACTTCTGTTGATGCAGTCTAGAATAGCATTAGCTTTTTTTACCACTGCCAAGAACATTTGTTTGGGGCTAGAGGGTTTTCTAAATTGTGCCTACTACTTTGATGGGAAGCTGTTTGATACAAAGTTCTGACTACTGGTCTGTCTAGCACAGTAGTAGTGTTTGCTCTGGCTGGCAGCAGATCTCTAGGGCTTTGGGCAAGGCTGTTTCCCAGCCCTTCCTGGAGATGCCATGCAAAGCAGGTCATCTATCGCTGGCCCACAACCCTTCTCCCCAGACCCTCTTTTCTTATGCAGCCCATTTTGGATGCAAACTCCTTGGCAATGATGGGACACAATGACCAAGGAAAATAAGACCCAGCTAGATTAGGGGCTGTGAACCTGCGGCCCTCCAGATGTTTCAGAACTACAAGTCCCAGCATCCCTCCCTATTGACCATGCTGGTTGGGGCCTATGAGAGTTGGAGTCCAACATCAGCTAGAGACCCAAATTTGGGAAACACTGGTCTAGATGAACAACTAAATTGCTCTTGGCCACTGAGGGGCCCTCTGGTCACTGCAAATTATATATTGTAGAGTCCTTTCTGTACACATAATCCTAAAGTTGGAAGAGACCCCAAGGGTCATCTAGTGCAAGGCAGCTGCTGTATCACACTGTTGACTCATGTTAAGCTTGTTGTCTACTAAGGCTAGAAGGTTCCTGGTTCAATCCCTGGCTTCTCCACATAGAGGAGAGAATGTCCCTTGTGTGACGCACTGGAGACTTGCTGCCAGTGAGTACAGATCAGGCATGGGGAGCCTGTGGCCCTCCAGATGTTGTCGCATCTATCATACTGGTCCAGCTTTATAGATAACAATTTAACTGGTAGCCATAGATTGTGGGATGTGATCCATGAGAGGCAGTCAAGTACAACATTCCTTGTAAAGCTAGAGAAGACATTCGAGGGAATGTTTGGTCCAGCCAGTCGAAACTTCCTGTTCCTCCTGGCTGGAGCATCCTTCCTTTGCATGTGATCGAAGGTGGGCATGACCTAACCTGTCCAGGTAACAAAAGGACGAGTCACGCAGCACACCTCTCTCTTTTTGACTTCCTTCTACCTTCGACCAGCTTTTTGCTAGGACTGCTCTGCTAGCTCTCAGCTAGCAGAAGCACTGGGATTATTCCCCCATATGGGGTAGATCCACATGTACACATCTGCAACTAAGTCTGCCTTCAGGAGTCCAACTGTGAACTGATGTGAGTAAACTTCTTTTATTGACTTTGTATAAGATTGTGGTGTCTTTATTCTTTTAAGAGGGATTCAAGGGAACTTACCAGGAATGTACAATTCAATCAGAGACACACTGAATAGTGAGAGGCTTACACAGGCCTGCAACCAGTTATCCGCTGTGCGTTTAAAAGGGGAATGTAACTCTGTTAAGTAAAGGAACTTGCTAGCACAAGTTAGGAAGGATATTAATAAACAATATATCCTCTCCTGCCACCCTGAACATTCTCATGTATAATTTTTTATTAGTTTTAACACATATTTTCCAGCATATCATCCTTTTAAACATCATTTCAAAATCACAACCTAGGTCTTCCTTCATCCTCGACTAATGGTTTTCTAAAATCTTTTCTAATTGTGCATTTTGTTACTATAATTATTGCTATAAATTCAAATATTAAATGCAACTATTCTTAATTCTCTTCACAAGAATTTATATAATACTCCTTACAAAACTTCTTTTAACCCTACAAATGATGTTAATTGATTACGTTTCCAAATATATTGTAAACCTCTTCCATTCGCTTAGGAAAGTCTGGTCCTGCTGATTCCGAATTTTCCCAGTTAGACTCGCCATCTCAGCATAGTTCATCAGTTTCTCTTGCCACTCTTCTTTAGCTGGTATTTCTTCTTGCTTCTATCTTTGGGCTAATAGAGTCCTTGCAGTCGTCGCATATAAAAACAGTTTTTAAAAAAATCATTTTTATGATTTTCTGTACCTACAATACCCAGTAGAAAGGCTTCTGTTTTTTTAACAAATGTATATTTCAACATTTTTTTCATTTCGTTATAAATAATCTCCCAGAAGTCTTTCACTTTCCACCCTGAACATTCTCACATAGATGACCAGGAGATCATTGCATGCCCCTTCTCCACCAGCCTTCTTGCAAGCTCCATAGCCTATGCTCCATAGCCAGCATGGAAATAATTTTGATTAATTTCAATAGGTCTACTATGATAATGACAAATGTTGGATACAGCCCATACCCACTTTTGACTTTCAGGCATCTCCTAAAGACTTATTTATTATTATTATGATTAATGGCAACAGGTCTAGGTAGTTGTTCAAAAATTTTTTAGTGGCCAGTCATTTTAATTATTGTTCTGTATTGCTTTTAAAGATTTCTGTTGCTGCTGCTGCTGTTGTACACCAGCCTGCTAGAGGGCAGTATACAAATAGTTCCATAAGTAAGATAAATATGCAACAGCGGCTTTCACATTTTCAAGTCTCAGAAAAACGTTGTCCAAAGTCCATGGATAGCAGCATGGTCTTTACAGCAAAGGTGGAGAAGCTGGAAACCTTGAGCAAATACTCCTGCAGGCACACCCTCCAAACACATTTGCACAAGTCAGCTTTAAGGCTTCTGCCAATAAAAACACTGGGAGCTTTCGGTCCTTAAAATTCCCGTTTCCTAGAAACCCACTGAACATGCCTTTTAAACTTAAAGCACGGCATAATGTTTTCTAGTGCGCGCAAGGCTAGTCTCAGGGCAGCCCTTTGTGGTTGCATAAGCAGCAGGGAAATGCGTAGCAAAAGCAAAGTATGAGCTCAGTAGCTTCCCTAAAGACCGATATTCCAACAAACTTTGTCTAGAGATCTTATCCTCATGATTGTCTGGTTCCCACCCACTTGCACACGCCCTAGATTCCACAGCTCAGAATAACATCAGAAATACTCCTCGCTTGGCTAATTTGCAGGAATATGATCCTGCAAAATGCTTCAGTAGGTGCAATATGGGACCAAATGTTGTTGTTGTTGTTGTTGTTGTTGTTGTTGTTGTTGTTGTTGTTGTTGTTATAACAAAGGTCTCCAAGTGACTTACAACACATCAAAAATGCCAATATTAATATGAATAAATACATACTATAAAACCACAGCAAACTGTAGGTAGGGGATGAGGCAATTTATTAGGTATCCTGGTCCCAAGCTGTACAGGGCTTTGCGCCAATGCTAGCAGCTTGATCAGTGAATGCTCAGTTCAGCAACCCAGCATTTATTTCCACTTTTTAGGCTTGGTTTCTTGAGTGCAAGGGGTTTTAATGGATGTTTCTGTTCAAGCTATTGTTTCAACGATATATACATGTGATATTTTGTGATGGCCAACTGAACAAATGTTTTTATACAGTGCAATCTTGTAAGAAGCAAATTCCATTGAGGCTGACTCCCTGGAAAGTGGGTACACAGAATTGCAGCCTTCTAGAAAGGTGGCTGTGTGAAGATTTGCCCATTGGTGGTTATTTAATATTAGGGATGTTGGACCAAAACTGTCAACCGTCCCTTATTTGGCAGGAAACTCCCTTATCCCAGCGCCGTTTCCCGCTGCTGTCCCAGATTGATGATGCCCCTTAAATTTCCCAGGTTTCAAAGGAAGCAGCTCCTCTCCCTCCCTCCCTGCTGGCCAGGGAGGAGGGAGGCTCCAACTGTGTTGCTTGGCTGTGTTGCTCACCCAATAAGGAGTCTAAGAACTTGTGCCGATCAAATCGGTCGCATTGCCTGGGGACTTGCCTTTGCTCAGCACTTCCCAGCGGAGAGGCGACGGTGGTTTTCCTTGCTGCATCTCCTTTGCTGGGTTGCTGCACTGTGGGAACCACCGCTTGAGGCTTCATTTAGCTCCTGATTGACTAAAATCCCTTATTTTGGCTGCTGATCCCTTATTTTCGAGGCTGCTGGTCCCTTATTAATGTTGTGGGTAAGCAAGAGAGAGACGAATGACACTGGGGGTCATAGGAGCCACCTCCTAGGGGCTGTGGGGGCTTTGGCCCCCACAATAAAATATCTGAGGGGGCTGGGTCCCCCAAATGTTTATGGGCATTCCCATTCAAATGGCATGTGCACACGGTGTCATGTGATATTGTGGGTCAGAGCTTTCCTGGGCCCCCACAATATTTTATTCAACCCCTGCAGGGCATGCTTCCAAGCAACCTGATTATTGAGTATTATTGATTATTGATTTGTTTGCAGGGAATTAGATAGCATTGGCTATTTAACGAGAATTCATTCTGATTTGTTTGTGGAGATATTCGATGGTGTTGCATCAAAGCAAATATGATCCCATGCTTCCCAATGGATTTTCCATTTCACTTTCCTCTTTGCAAAAATGTTTGATCTTTTGGGGAAGCAGGTGTGCTGGACCAGACCTCCCAATCAACTATAACTGCACAAACTGAACTTGCTGGTAGGTGAATGAATCCCACCTGAAAATAACAATAGTCTATAGGCGTCTGAGCATTTACAAAAACCACTCTCCCTAAGGTAAGGATCAGGGACGCGGACTTATAAAAAATATTGGGGGGGCCCGGGAAAGCTCATGAATAATAAATAAGCTCATGAATATGCAAATAAAGTGGTGCCGCCTCCTCGTGAGCGAATAGGGGAGAGCGTGCTGCGCCTATTAATCAGCTCCGAAGGAAATTGATTGGAGCTTTTCCTCGGGAGGGAGGGCAGGAGGCATGCAGCCCGACCCTGTGCATTTTGGGCTGGGGGAGGGGCGGAGATGGCGCTCTGCTGGAGGGGCGCCGGAGATTATTGGGGGGCGGAGCCCCCCCAAACGAATTTTTGAGGGGGCTCGGGCCCCCTCAAGCCCCATGGAGTCGGCGCCTATGGTAAGGATCACAGCTGGCCAGCAATTTGGATTCAGGGCCTGCTTGGTGACAAAATAACATTTACCCAACAATGGAAGCAGTTTCTGAGGTGATACCATTTAGACCAGTGTTTCCCAACCGGTGTTCCGCGGCACACTACTGTGCCGTGAGACATTGGCTGGTGTGCCGTGGGAGGGAGGCGGGCGAGTCGGGCGGTGAGAGGCGGCGGCGGCGAGGATCCGCGTCGAGCCGGGGGCGGCTCCGCGGTGGTGGTGCCGAGCGGCGGGGCAGCGCGTGCAAAAGGGAGGAGCGCGAGACAGCGGAGGAGGAGGAGGCCGGCATGTCCGGGCAGCAGCAGCAACAACAGCAGCAGCAACTCCCGGCGACGGCTCCTCAAGCCCCGCCGCCGCCCCCTCCTCCGCCCGCTATCGCTGCCACCACCACAACAGCCGCCGCCGCCTCAGTTGCCGCCGTCCCTCAGTCCCTCGCTCTGCTGCCTCCTCCACCCCCACCCCAAAGCTTGGAGGTTCCCCGGCAAGGGGGAGGGAAAAAACTTTCACTTTCATGCGTCCCTCCCGGCGTGACGCTGCGCGCTGACGTCACGGGGCGGGGCTTTAATGGTGGTGTGCCGCGAGATTTTTTTTCAGTAAACAGGTGTGCCGTTGCCCAAAAAAGTTTGGGAAACACTGATTTAGATCAGTCTTCCTCAGCCTGGTGACGTCCAACTGTTGTGGACAACTTCCATCAGCCCCAAATAGACCTTTTTTAAAACCAGCCAGAGCCCTGATGGAAGCAGAAGACCAGAACATTTTTTGGGCACGAGGTTGGTGAAAGCTGTTCTAATTTCTATAAAACGACTGTGCATAATAATAACCGCTTGGGTAGTTGCTTCTCAAAAGGGTATTGTAATGAGAGGGAACTTAGGAAGTTAATTTTGCTTCTCATATTATGCATGTGTATGCTTGTCCAACTCCACGGGATTCAATGTCTATATTGAGATTTGAACCAGGGATTTTCCAGCTTAGCCGCTATACATCAGCTGCATATTAATTCCATAGATCTCTGCTACAGTGGTACCTCGGGTTAAGAACTTAATTCGTTCTGGAGGTCCGTTCTTAACCTGAAACTGTTCTTAACCTGAGGTACCACTTTAGCTAATGGGGTCTCCCGTTGCTGCTGCACGATTTCTGTTCTCATCCTGAAGCAAAGTTCTTAACCCAAGGTACTATTTCTGGGTTAGCAGAGTCTGTAACCTGAAGCGTCTGTAACCTGAAGTATCTGTAACCCGAGGTACCACTGTACTTGCGAACAAATGTTATAAGGTGTGCATCTAAACCCACATGCATGTTCAGCACTCGCATGTATTCCTACACACACTCCCAAGTGGTTTAGGATCTTTTGCTAGGGTTTGATGTGCATCTGCTATGAATGTGTTTACCTTTAACCATGAAGTACATTCACCAGTGGGATGCTGGTGGCGCTGTGGGTTAAACCACAGAGCCTAGGACTTGCCGATCAGAAGGTTGGCGGTTCGAATCCCCACAATGGGGCAAGCTCCCATTGCTCGGTCCCTGCTCCTGCCAACCTAGCAGTTCGAAAGCATGTCAAAGTGCAAGTAGATAAATAGGTACCCCTCTGGTGGGAAGGTAAACGGCATTTCCGAGCGCTGCTCAGGTTTGCCAGAAGCGGCTTAGTCATGCTGGCCACATGACCCAGAAGCTGTACGCCGGCTCCCTCGGCCAATAAAGCGAGATGAGCACCGCAACCCCAGAGTCGGCCACGACTGGACCTAATGGTCAGGGGTCCCTTTACCTTTACATTCACCAGTGGAGTAAAGGAAGATTGATGTACCACTGGAAATGAAAGTGACAGGATATATGGATGCCACACCCTTCTCCTGCGTTTGATCTCGCCGCACACATTGACATTCTGGGGCTCATTACATGGGGCAGTCACATCCAGAACCAAGGCTCCCAGTCCTAGGCCCATAAACTCCTGACACCAACCACTAAAGGGAGAGAGGCGTTCAGCTCCCTCCACCCTTTTCTCTTGCATTGAATGTAGTAGCAAGCTCTGCAAATGCCTCATTTGCAATTTATCTGTTCCCTGCTTTTCTCCAATATTCTTTCAGTGTGTGGAAGCATACAGTAGTAAGTGTTAGGATATTTCCCTTCTACCTTAAAAGGGAGCAGGATGTTTGTGTCACAGCCTGCGTATTTCCTGTTCACAGGATGTTTATGTTTCCTATTGCTTTCGTTTTCTCTCTCTGTCGGAGACACTGACGCAGGCAGTCATGTCTTTCTTTGTTCTGATCAACACTGAATAAAGCTTGTAAATAATGCTCTCCTGAGTGCAACTTTTGGCTGTGCATTATCTGCTGACAGAGTGTGCATGAGCTCTAGAATGTGGCAAGATATTTTCTAGAAACCTCATGTCGCTAATTGCTGATACTGCGTGTCTACGGGAGATCGATGGATTGTCCGGCAGACGGCTTGGGCCCATGATGGACTTTATCTCCCTGGCAGTATCCCAACAGTAAGCACCCCCCCCACACACACACCTGACAGTTTTTGAGAAAGGAGACTGGCTGCTTTCTCGCTGCAAGTAAACAGTAGGCAACTGGCATGCCGTTGAAAGCAACAAATCAGTCCACCTTTTGGCCGACACATGAAAAAAAGGATGTGGGAGTTAATGTGGTAATGGTGAGGACAACACATTCTGCTGCCTGAGGCGAAGGACAAAATGTCACAGGGGAGTTATATAGGTGGAAGGCAAGGTGCATGGCACACAGCTCTCCTCTCCAGCAGAAGGGTATGGCCAGGGAGCACAGGAGGAAGAGCTGAGGGGCGCCACAGCCTCCCAGCATATGCCACCTGAGGCCATCGCCTCACTCTGCCTAATGGGAGGACTGGCCCTCGGTGAGGAAATGTCCCTGCTTGCTGTTATCTATCAGGTTGGCCAATGGGAGCAATGCCTACTGGGAAGCGCAGCTTTATAAACATAGCAGAAGGGGCTGATCCTCTCTGAGGCTGGTTTACCTTAGCAACCAGAAGCTCCTGTTCCCTGGAAGGAGTCCAACTCAAAGGGTTCTACGGAGATGCCTGGAGTCAGGTACACAAAGGCATCCCTTCAGGCTTGCGGCCACATTAATGGGAATTAACATTTCCCAGGAATGCAAAGATTTGGTCTCGGCAAACCAATGAGACTGACAAAGTTGCACGGAAGCGATGAGAACATGCAAACTGGCGCCTAAGGATTTAGCTGTGGCCACCGCAGGGAGGCTGGTTTCTTCTCCCAGCACACAAACAACTGCAAAATGCCCAGCTGCAATTGGAGGCATTAACTGAAGGATTGCAGGCTGCAGATCCAGGCAGGTAGCTCAGCTGGTTAGAGTGTGGTGCTGATAATGCCAAGGTCACAGGTTCTATTCTGTGTATAGAAAGGACTCTATAAGACATACCGCATTTTTCACTCCATAAGACGCACCTAGTTTTTAGAGGAGGAAAACAAGAAAAATATTCTGAACGAAACAGTGGATGTATGATTTTTGTGGTTCATGCTGTGGCCACAGACATGATATGTGATTTGACGGTGAGTTTGGGGTAGCCCAATGCAAAAATCCTGAGAATACATAAGGATCTGTGCTTTGTAACCACATTTTTGTGCCATTGCGGCCCCACGAAACAGTGGGTGTGTGATTTTTTTGGTGCAGGCTGTAGCCATGGACATGCTATGTGATCTGATGGTGAATTTGGGGTGACCCAATGCAAAAATCCTGAGAATCCATGTGCTTTTACCTTCCCCCATCTCAGGCAGCCTCCTTTATCTCTAGCGTCCCTTATCTCCCTCCGATAGCTTGCCAATTGGCTGTTCAGCGGCTTAGTTTCAACACCCCCTTCCCTATTTCTAAAAAAAAAAAAAAAGCACTGTCTGCTTTTTGCCCCTGGGCAATTCAGCTCCAGGGACCATGCATTCGCTCCATAAGACGCACAGACATTTCCCTTTACTTTCCAGGAGGAAAAAAGTGTGTTTTATGGAGCGAAAAATATGGTAATTTGCAGTGACCAGAGGGCCCCTCAGTGGCCAAGAGCAATTTAGTTCTTCATCTAGACCAGTGTTCCCCAAATTTGGGTCTCTAGCTGACGTTGGACTCCAACTCTCATAGGCCCCAACCAGCATGGTCAATAGGGAGGGATGCTGGGACTTGTAGTTCTGAAACATCTGGAGGGCCATAGGTTCACAGCCCCTAATCTAGATGTGTCTTATTTTCCTTGGTCATTGTGTCCCATCATTACCAAGGAGTTTGCATCCAAAATGGGCTGCATAAGAAAAGAGGGTCTGGGGAGAAGGGTTGTGGGCCAGCGATAGATGACCTGCTTTGCATGGCATCTCCAGGTAGGGCTGGGAAACAGCCTTGCCCAAAGCCCTAGAGATCTGCTGCCAGCCAGAGCAAACACTACTACTGTGCTAGACAGACCAGTAGTCAGAACTTTGTATCAAACAGCTTCCCATCAAAGTAGTAGGCAGAATTTAACAAGCCGGCTAGCCCCAAACAAATGTTTTTTGCAGTTGTCAAAAAAGCTAATGCTATTCTAGGCTGCATCAACAGAAGTATAGTGTCCAGATCAAAGGAAACAATAGTACAGTGGTACCTCGGGTTAAGTACTTAATTCATTCCAGAGGTCCGTTCTTAACCTGAAACTGTTCTTAACTTGAAGCACCACTTTAGCTAGTGGGGCCTCCGGCTGCTGCTGCGCTGCCAGAGCCCGATTTCTGTTCTCATCCTGAAGCAAAGTTTTTAACTCAAGGTTAGTTTCTGGGTTAGTGGAGTCTGTAACCTGAAGCGTATGTAACCTGAGGTACCACTGTACCATTCTATTCTGCCTTGGTCAGACCACACCTGGAGTCCTGTGTCCAGTTCTGGGCACCACAGTTTAATAAGGATGTTGACAAGCTGGGACCTGAGCAGAGGAAGGCAACTAAGATGATCTAGGGCAGGGACTGGAAACCAAGCCTGATGAGAAATGGAGCGTGGTATCTTTAACCTGGGAGAGAGGAGACTGAGAGGACTTTAATAGCCATCTTCAAATATCTCAAGGTTTATCACATGGGTAGGCAAACTAAGGCCTGCAGGCCGGATTCAGCCCAATCCCCGTCTAAATCCAGCCGGCGGTTGGTCCGGGAATCACTGTGTTTTTACATGAGTAGAATGTGTGTGGTTTTTTTAAATGCACCTCTGGGTTATTTGTGGAGCCTGCCTGGTGTTTTTACATGAGTTGAATGTCTGTTTTTATTTAAAATGCACCTCTGGGTTATTTGTGAGGTATAGGAATTCATTCATTTTTTTTCAAAATATAGTCCAGCCCCCGACAAGGTCTGAGGAACGGTGGACTGGCCCCCTGCTGAAAAAGTTTGCTGACCTCTGGTTTATCACATGCAAGCAGGAACAAGCTTGTTTTCTCCTACTCTGGAGGGCAGGACTCGAAACAGTGGCTTCAAGTTACATGAAAGGAGATTCAGACTAAACATCGGGGGGGGGGGAGATTCTGACAGTAAAGAGGTGTTCGACAGTGGAATGGACTCCCTCGGGATGCTGTGGACTCTCCTTCCTTGGAGGTTCTTAAGAAGAAGTTGGGTGGCCTCCTGCCATGGATGCTTTAGTTGAGTTTCCTGCATTGCCAGGGGTTGGGCTAGATGACCCTACGGGTCCCCAGGTTGATTCTAAGTTCATCCTGCACCCAGCGCAAAACACTTTTTTTTTTTATTTGTATGAAAGTAATTATTTGTTCTCCTTCACGGATCACTGCCTTGCCGTGGCGAAGGGGCTTGAATAACTCAGAGAAGCTATGACCTATGCCATGCAGGGCCACTCAAGATGGACAGGTCATAGTGGAGAGGTTTGTATAGTTAAAGCTATGGTTTTCCCAGTAATGGTGTATGGAAGTGAGAGCTGGACCATAAAGAAGGCTGATTGCCGAAGAATTGATGCTGGAGGAGACTCTTGAGAGTCCCATGGACTGCAAGAAGATCAAACCTCTCCATTCTGAAGGAAATCAGCCCTGAGCGCTCACTGGAAGGACAGATCCTGAAGCTGAGGCTCCAATACTTTGGCCACCTCATGAGAAGAGAAGACTCCCTGGAAAAGACCCTGATGTTGGAAAAGATGGAGGGCCCAAGGAGAATGGGACAACAGAGGACGAGATGGTGGGACAGTGTTCTACCAGCATGAGTTTGACCAAACTGTGGGAGGCAGTGGAAGACGGGAGTGCCTGGTGTGCTCTGGTCCATAGGGTCACGAAGAGTCGGACATGACTAAATGACTAAACAACAACAACAACAATTATTTGTTCTCCTGGCAGTACATTGTGGTTGTCACCTCCCTCCTTCCCACACCTTTCTGGCAGGCTTCTTGTGTCATAGCAGTTGCGCCACAAGCAAGGCTTGAACAAACGCTACGTCTCCACGCTGGAGGAAACAGCACCTGTTGGGTTTCTGCTTCTGGCACTGCCATTGTGGCTTTTTCTTTAATGCCTTTGCTCACAGCCTCTATTTGCTTTCGAGCCTGCGTCTTTGTTGTCCTTTTTGGGACCCCAGCTTTATGTGCACTGGGAGGTTATTCGCGGTCAAAGCCAGACCCTCCCCCACAACTCCATTCATTCCCTGGCACCTCTCCTCCCCCTGCGGATACTCCCCCCTCTCCATCCCAGATTAAATGTGGTGGGGGTCTGGATAGGGAACTTGGCAACCAATGCCTGATTAAATCCCGATGTCTGCTCTGAGCTCCTTTCTCCACTACCAACAACTTCGTTTCTCTTTCTCTTCCGTTAAGAAGAAGACGTTTAACAGAACAAGGGGGAAGTGGGAAGGGAAACTGCTGCCTATTTGGTTAATAAGCATTTTTTTTTTAAAAAAAAGAACTTGTTTTTACTCTAAATGTATATGCAAAAAAAAAAAAAAATGAAACAAAAACCCCAACAACAACAACCTGGACAAATATAAACTCAAATATGAAAAGCCCCCAAATGTACAGCTATACTGTAGTTCAGTGTTCACCAACCCGCTGCCCTCCAGATGTGTTCTCCCATCAGCTGGGGTCTGATGGGAGTTAAAATCCAAAACATCTGGAAGGCACCCAGGGGGTGGAGGCTACTATAGTTGATGACTTGACGGAAACTTAATGAAAGTTGTAGAGTTGGAAGGAGCCCTGGGGACCATCTAGCCCAGTGTTTCTCAACCTGTGGGTCCCCAGATGTTGTTGCACTACAATTCCCATCATTCCTAGCCAGAATGATCAGTGGTCAGGGATGATGGGAGTTGTAGTCCAACAACATCTGGGGACCCACAGGTTGAGAACTGCTGAAGCCCATGGGTAGGCATACTAAGGCCCGGGGGCCAAATCTGGCCCAATCGATTTCTAAATCTGGCCTGTGGACGGTGCAGAAATCAGCGTGTTTTTACATGAGTAATAATAATATAATAATAATTGATTATTTATATCCCGCCCATCTGGCTGGGTCTCCCCAGTCACCCTGGGCAGCTTCCAACAAAGTACAGTGGTACCTCGGGTTACATACGCTTCAGGTTACATACGCTTTAGGTTAAAGACTCCGCTAACCCAGAAATAGTACCTCGGGTTAAGAACTTTGCTTCAGGATGAGAACAGAAATCGTGCTCTAGCGGCGTGGCAGCAGCGGGAGGCCCCATTAGCTAAAGTGGTGATTCAGGTTAAGAACAGTTTCAGGTTAAGAACGGACCTCCAGAACGAATTAAGTTCTTAACCCGAGGTACCACTGTATTAAAATACAGTGGTCTGTTAAATATTAAAAGCTTTCCTAAACAGGGCTGCCTTCAGATGTCAGAGGAGAATGTGTCCTTTTGTTTAAAATGCATCTCTGGGTTATTTGTGGGGCATAGGAATTCGTTCATTTCCCCCCTTCAAAACATAGTTCGGCCCCCCACAAGGTCTGAGGGACAGTGGACTGGACCCCTGCTGAAAAAGTTCACTGACCCCTGATCTAGCCCAAGCCCCCTGCAATGCAGGAATATGCAGCTGTCCCATACAGGGATCGAACCTGCAACCTTGGCATTATTAGCAAGCACCATGCTGTAACCAACTGAGCTATCCAGACTACCGACTTCTAAAGCAATCAATAAAGGCACACACAGAGATACTGCCCTTATGCATGGGTAAGTCAGAAATACATCACACTAATTTCAGTAAGACGCATAGCAGAATCCTATACATGGGCAAATAAGTCCCACAGCTTTCCATGACGCTTATTCTGAGATAAATGGGCAACAGCAGCAACAGCCTATCTCCACTCCCAATGTCATAGAAGGTTGTTCTGACACGCACATCCCTTATTATGAATCTTTCATTCTCCGGTGTTCATGTGACATCGCTCTGCCTAAAGCCCTGTATACAACGTGTGTGTGTGTGTGTGATATTGCATATTCCGGCGTGCATGCATAAAATGTGTGCAAGCTATCGCTGCTTGCTGGTGTTAACAGCTGCAAGGGAAAAGGACCAGCCAGAAGTGGGTCACAAGCATACCCTAGTTTTAATATATTATTATTAACCAGAGATTAGAAGATAAGACTCCTCTTCAATTCCATTTGGGCTTTTCTCATGCAAATGAAGGCTTTTCTTCACTGGAAGAGCCTCCCACGTTTAATATTGTGCACTTAATTTCAGTAATGATCTGTCCAGGAAACCAGAATTGTTCTTCCAGACTATTCGAGCACCCTAATTTTTCCTTTGTTTTGTTTGGGGCTGAAGTGTGTGGAACCATAGAGAAAAGCATGGGATTAGCAGATAGCCTAAACCAAGCTCCTTTCCTTTGTTTCTGTTATTATTGTTGTGTCTTTGGCAGAGCTGAGCATTCATCTGCGGTTCGGCACCACAGTGGGGTAGCAACTTCATCCTGAACTCTGTCTATTCCTGAACTTACCCTATTTTCTGTGTTGCATCCCAATCCTTTGTGTGCTTGCTTAGAAAAGTAAGGGTGGCTAAGGGCCCTTCCAGATTAAGGTTTCCTTGCAGGTGTATTCTGCAATATGTTCCTGATGCAATAACAGTGTGGGATAACCAGCCACATATAAGCAACATGCTTAAGTTTAATGCATGGGTAGGCAAACTAAGGCCCAGGGGCTGGATCCAGCCCTTCTAAATCCGGCCCGTTGGCGGTCTGGGAATCAGCATGTTTTTACATGAGTAAAATGTGTCCTTTTATTTAAAATGCATCTGTGGCTTATTTGTGGGGCCTGCCTGGTGTTTTTACATGATTAGAATGTGTGCTTTTATCTCTGGGTTATTTGTGGCATATAGGAATTCGTTCATTCCCCGCCCCAAAAAATATAGTCCAACGTCCGCCCCCCCCCAAGGTCTGAGGAACAGTGGACTGGCCCTCTGCTGAAAAAGTTTGCTGACCTCTGGTTTAATGAATACATGAAAGGGTTAATACCATAGAGTAAGCTGTCCTGCAAGGCTTAGCTAGGTCACTCCCCCTCTCCTTGGGAGGAAATGTTAATCAAGCCTTTGTCCCCACCCCACCCCGTCTACCTGGGAAGCTCAAGGTGTGAGGCCTGAGCTGGTTGCTCCAAGCTCAGACCACATGGCTCCAACAAGCCATTCTTGTATTCCTTTACCAATAATTCAGGAACTTTCACCACTGTAACTAAGCCAAGTTTTACTGCCTGAGAATTTTTTGGTGACTTTAAATCTCTGCTGGGGTTCTCTCATCAAAGAGTACTTGCCCCAGACTTGGATCTTGGCATCCAGGAATTCTCCTTTCTATAATTTGTTTTTTCCCTTGCTACCAGCAAATAGCTGCATGAGTAGTGCGTTTATTCCTCTTTGTTAGATCTTCTGTGATGGTTCCTCAGCACATTATTTCCATTCATAGAGGCTATAGAGCCCTGAAACATGGGACAGAAATAAACCAAATCATTTGTAGTTTAAGAATTTTGGGGGATTTCAGAGAACACTGCAAGGATATTCACTGACTGGAAGTGAAGCAGTGTTTCCTCAAAATTTTTGCAGGCAAAAGCAATGTTTAAAGTGGGCTTCAGACCCTCCAATTGTCCCTATTTTCCAGGGATGTCCCTGATTTAGAGCAGCTGTTCTGGTTTCTGATTTGATCCCGGAATGTCCCACTTTTCCTTAAAGGTAAAGGGACCCCTGACCATTAGGTCCAGTTGTGACCGACTCTGGGGTTGCGGCGCTCATCTCGCTTTATTGGCCAAGGGAGCCAGCATACAGCTTCCTGGTCATGTGGCCAGCATGACTAAGCCGCTTCTGGCGAACCAGAGCAGCGCATGGAAACGCCGTTTACCTTCCCGCCGGAGCAGTACCCATTTATCTACTTGCACTTTGACATGCTTTTGAACTGCTAGGTGGGCAGGAACAGGAACCGAGCAATGGGAGCGCATCCTGTCGTGGGGATTCGAACCGCCGACCTTCTGATCGGCAAGTCCTAGGCTCTGTGGTTTCACTGGAGAAATGTTGGAGGGTATGGAGTTATCAGACCCCTGAACTTTCTGAAGGCAATCCTGTAAAGGGAAGGGTTCTTTTAATGTTTAATGTTTGCTTATGTCTTTAGATTTGTTGGAAGCTGCCCAGAGTGGCTGGGGAAACCCAGTAAGATGTGTGGGCAGTAGCGTCACAATGGGGGGCGGGCGGGGGGGCGGTGCACCCAGGGTGCCATGTTGGGGGGTGACAAGAAGGCACCCCATGGGGGCTCTCAGCGGTGTGAGCAGCCATCGTGCCTTTGCAGCCACATGTGGAGGATCCCCAGTTCGCGGCTGCAATCACTATGTACATGTGTGGTGGTGCATGCATGCGCTGTATGTAACGCCGCCGCACTTGCGTTGTACATAGTGGTTTGCTGCTGGCGCCACTCCAGCGCTGTACAGACGGCGATGGGTTCCCTCCGCCGCCGCTACAGCGTATGGTGCTGGAGTGGCGCTGCCAGCAAACCGCTATGTACAGCGCATGTGTGGCATTGCTACATATGGCACATGTACCCTACGTAGCGACGCCTCGCCCCGGGTGTCACGATGCCTTCATTCGCCCCTGTGGGGGGGGGGATAAATACCATGGACCTTTGGGTTAAGTTACGTAACTTTCGGGTTGTGAATGCGGCAAACCCGGACGTGTATACTTCCAGGTTTCACCGCACGCACATACGCAGAAGCGCTCAATCGCGCCGCGCACGTGTGCAGAAGCAGCGCCTCTACTTAAGTAATTTTTGGGGTGTGAAAAGACCCCCAGAATGAATTATCTTTTATATAAGATATTTATTAAGATTTTCAAAATATTACAAAATAAAAATAGAAAAAAAGAAAAATACAAAATAAAAGTCTCTCCATTACTTATTTTTCATTAGCTTGTTTCCCGGACCTCCTCACGCCTCCCTTTTTTGTATTCCAATTCAGTTTGTTGGTTCAGCAAATCCTTCCCCTCTTTATTTATCCTAATCTTTAATCTTAAAATATTGTAACATTAAATCTTTACCTATTAGTAATTCATTTTTCATATTGCCTTATAGTGTTGCAGCTAAAAACCACTTAGTTTCTATCCAACATCATTCTAACCATTCATTAATTTTACAATATTTCTGTAAATAGTCTTTAAATTTCTTCCAATCTTCTTCCACCAACTCTTCTCCCTGGTCTCAGATTCTGCCAGTCATTTCCGCCAATTCCATATAGTCAATCACCTTCATCTGCCATTCTTCCAGAGTGGGTAAATCTTGTGTCTTCCAATACTTTGCAATGAGTATTCTTGCTGCTGTTGTGGCATACATAAAAAAAGTTCTATCCTTCTTTGGCACCAATTGGCCGACTATGCCCAGGAGAAAGGCCTCTGGTTTCTTCAAAAAGGTATATTTAAATACTTTTTTCAATTCATTATAGATCATCTCCCAGAAAGCCTTAATCCTTGGGCACGTCCACCAAAGGTGAAAGAATGTAC